>NC_044191.1:33365214-33965214 GCF_900880675.1 Sparus aurata | reverse complement strand
AAGTGACTACAAGGAGCTTTTAAATGTTAACGAGACCGTCAGCAAAAAGACTGCTATTTTTATATAGTCATTATAAATGCCTGTGCTCGGGTGTGATCACATATTAAATCACCTATAAAATAGATTACCTCATTGCGATCCAACTGAAAGTTCATCGTAATCACTTAAAAATTCACTCAGCATTTATTGGAAACATGACTGATGAGGATCTTTCTCCTCTGATTCAAATTCTTCCCCCAAAACTACATAATGCACCTTTAACTCAAGGAAACCTCATGGTGCGTTCAGATGCAGTCAGGAAAAAAATTCCACAACAAGCCAAGACAACAAAAATTATTGTAAACTACAGAATACATCAATTTATTTGACACAACATTTGTTTAAGAAGCTTTTCCTGAAGTGCAGCAACACTTACAGCTTCCTCCAACACTATTTATGTTCACACCTGTGCGAGCAGAACCAAAGAAACCAACTTTAAGGTGCGTGTTTGTAAACGCACCTCCGAACCACGTGTTACGTTTCCATAGTCACGTCACATCGACTACCACCATGTTGTAGGAAATCCACCGCGGCTCCTCACTCACTGTCAGATTACAGTCTAATCCGAGGAGGAAGACACACTGAAGTGGAGACGCTGTCCGCACCTCGGGGGAAGGAAGGGAAGGACCTGCTCTGTGTTTGTTGTGAACACACCAAAAACAAACCAACTGTCATTTTTTCTTCTTCTCTACAAACGGACGATGAGTCTTCCTTCCGTCGCTGTCTTCGCCTGTCCGCCGACTTGCCAACACGTTAAGATGTTAGCCGGCTAACTAGCTGAAAAAAGAGTAACTAAATCGGATTAGCTGCTAACGGGGCAGCCTCTCCCTCTGGGTTAACATCCAGCTGGTGCTTGTTTTGCTGTACTTGACAACTATTTCACAGCAAATCCCGTGTTGTTTTTTAACGTGTCTGACAATTTGCGCGTGTCAACATTACTACTTTGTGCTTTTTTTAATTAACCGTTGGCTGCGAAGCTAGCTTAGGTGATTAGCCAAGGCGAAACCAGCACTTCCACCACAACAAGGGCTAGTTAGAGCTCCTTTCGCTAGCTGGCTTAATCTTCACTGTTTTGTTGGGGGGGAGAGGAAATATTAAATTAGCCTCCTCCGACCATCAAACTGAAGTCGAGACGGAGCTGACGGCCGAGCTGATGTGCTAGCTTGTCTCCGGGGCTAGCTGGCAGGAGAGCTTCTTCTGATTCCCCCTCCTCCTTCTCCTCTTCCTCCTCTTCCTCCTCCTCCACAAATTAGCCTTCCGACCCTTTTTTTGAGCGAAGATGTCAGGAAAGGATAAAGACAAAGACAAACAGGAGAAACAGTCCACGACGGAGCGGCTGGTGAAAGGTGAGTGTTGTGTGACATGCAGACGTTTATAAAACGGTGAAACCACCTGTAGCTTTTTGTGGGGTGGTAAGTTTGTCTGGATGTCGAAAAGGCTGAAATACAGTGTAGTGTTATCAGACAGAAGCTGTGTAAATACTACTCAGATATTGGGATGTGCAATAAAAGTCAAATTAAATGAGCATATTCACATTATAACAATCCGGACATGTCACAGAATAAACAACCACCAACTCATTTTGAGTGGTGGACAGTAAATTCACATCTATAATAGCGTCTAAATCATTTCTTTTGCCAGGGAGATGCTCAGATATCTGTGGTTCAGGGACTAATTTTAACTAGTGTACAGTGTTTATCATGCTTTTTTGTATTTACCACTATATTCACATCCATATCAGTGTCTAAATACTTTCTTTTGACAAGGATATGCTCAGATATCAGTGTCTCGGGGTGAACGAGGGCTTCCTTTCTATGATTGCATCGGACTGAACTTCTAAAAGGTCTCCGGAGTCCCCCCCCCCCCCCCCCCTTTTCGGTGTGTGTTATTTAACATCTCATAGCAGGAAGTCCTATATCGGTGCCAGACCTCCTTGACATTTAGGATGGATGAAGTTCATAATGCTGTCAGTCACTCACTCCTCACCCACTCAGTCATGAGAGTACCCAAGGTCTGCTCAGACAAGATGGATTCCTCCACGCTGAGGTTGCCGTGGCTCGTCGGACGGGCAGGACACCATGTGTTGTGTCTGTCCAAGACGGGACAGCGAGCGCCAAGTGTGATGTAGCTCCAAAGACAAGAGAGAGAGACAGAGAGAGAGAGAGAGAGAGAAAAACCCAACCCCACCCCTGCCACCATCACCACTACTCCTTAATGCCAGCGCAGCCCACATCCCTGTCTGTCTGCAAGGGCGCTGGGAGAGTGTCCTGCCAGGGGGACTGGAATGCTGATGTGTGAGCCAGTAGGGAGAGGGTGAGTTAATTGTGGAAAGAATCTCCCCAGTGATGTTCCCAACATGGCCAGCCACATGGTGGAGAGAGAGAATAGGAACGTGACAAGGGGAGAAGAAGGAGGTATAGACTGGGGGGGGTAAAGACAGCTTGGCTTCAGGGCGGGACCCCAAAACTGTCCAAAAAGCCAGACATCAGCATGTTTTGTTAAATGTAATACAAATGCATGAAAGTAGTGTTGGCTGCGAGTGTGTTTCCAGTGTAACCGGTGGCTGTAAGAGGGCTTAACTGGTAGACGACGTAAGACTAAAGCTCTGCTCTGCTTGTGTAAGTCAACAGTTAAGCTCATTCGCTGCTGAGTGTTGTACCTGACCTGGTGGCTCAATCACTGGGTCATTTGATCTGATGTTCCCTCCCTGCGTGGTGTGTGAACACGCTGTAGACTAACAGTTGTGTGATGCCACCTGTACTTACTGACAACTTGGCTTGTCTCCATTTGATTTTTTTAAAAATCTCACTGCTCGGTGTGACAAAGATCCATGTCCACTTGATTGATGCAAATTGATCTGGATTGCTTCTGCGTGTCAGAACGATCGCCACCGCGTCTGACATCAAAACCAAAGAGCTATAAGACATATAGCATATAAAGAGAATGAACACGAGGCCTGGCGGTTTGGCTTGGCGAGTGGTAATGCATTCACTGATAATTAGAGCAATCTGAAGTGGACTTCATGATTCATCCAGCCACGGTCTGCTCCATTCATCTCTACCCAGCCGCATCTTTGTAATTCAATCCTCCTCTATTGTGTCGATTTTGAAACAATAACGAACATGTTCTAGACCCCGGCTCATCTCACTGTCCAAAACACTATCCTCGCCGGGCAGGACGGCAGATAGTCGCGTCTTTGTTTCTTGAGTCGTTTGTTGTCATGCCAGACAGCGTGGGTGTTGATGCAGTGCAGCAGTGGCTCCGACGTGTGTGTGTGTGTGTGTGTCTATGTATGTATGTGTGTGTGTGTGTGTGTGTGTGTGTGGTTTTGAAGAGTTCATCAAACATTAATGCTAATTAGGCCAGGCAGTCTCTAATAAGAAGCCAGAGTCAGGGGCGGTGGCAGCAGCTTATTATTTTTAACCAAACATTTTTCTTCATGGGGTTGTGTGCTGGAAAATATAGTTTCTCACGTCACTTTGTCTGCGCCGTTGTTTTCTTTCCACACACACACACACACACACACACACACACACACACTGCTATAGTGTGTTTGGATTGAGTAATGCTGTTTACTGGCAGCCAGAGATTCATTAGTATCTGTGTTTGAACAGACTGGTCCAGCCTTGATTGTACAGGCAAACCAACCCAGAATTTATCATTATTGTTGTTATTATTATTGGAGGGCTGGAGGGATCGTTCCCGTTCAGTTGGAAGGAGTGTTCAGTTCTTTGGCGCAGAGATCAGCTATTATTGTCCAGCCCGGGGTAATTACTGCCAGCCTCCAGGCAAATGCTCGTAAATTTGGTGAGCGTGGCTGTTGCCTGAAATGTTTCATGGTCTGGTTATCTCATGGCCATTATGTATCCCGTTCTGTGTCGTCGTGTTTTCACCGAGTCTGCTTTTGTTGGTACCGGAGGCTTCCTCCAGTGTGACGAGGCTTTTAAGTAAACAGCCCCTGAATCTGGAAGCTCTTGCTAATAGAGGCTTTACCTAATCTGTTCTTAAGGCTCGTACCTCAGCTTACAGCTCTCTCCGCGGCCGTGCCTCATAGGCCTGGGAGCACTTACTGTTTATTTATACCACACTGGTCAACGCATGACAGCTTGTCCCCGGCATAGGCTAGCCAAGTTGGAGCTGTGTTGTAGCCTTTTCATCGCAGGCCAGACTGTAGTCTGTGGCCTAACGAACGTCAGTTACCTGCATCTCCTGCACAGACTCAAACACCTCCTGCAGACCCACATTCACTGTTCCTTTGCTTTGTTGCACCAGGAAATACATTTAACAGCGTGTATTAATATGCACGCATCAGTGGGTCAGCTTCTGAGCTCTAAAACGTTTCCTCCAGTCCAGACTGAGACACAGTCCTTGGTGAGAAATACTTGAGGCTACCTCTGCACTGCATCACTGATTAGCAAATGCACCCACACTAAAAAACTCATTAACGCTTTTTTTCATACTGCACTTTGATTCGCTCTGTGTGGGTGTGACAACATTCTCAGAATGCCTCGCTCTCCTTCCTCTTCTTGTTCATTGCCACTGGCGCAGCTTATCACATAAGTGGTGCTGATTTCAAACAGGCTGATATTGGTATTTATGTCACATTTGATGGCACAGGGTGTCCTGTGGTCTCACCTGTGGATGGATGTGATGATGTCAGGAATCCAGGATGAACTGCGGCAAGGTTTCCTGTGGTTTTTACGCTAATTTCTTTGTTTGGGCTGTTTGAGCTATTTTGGCACTTGTCTATGTAATGTCTCTGCTCGCTTCAAAGACGGTGCTGAAAAACCTACCTGGCTAGCTTTACACCAGATTTAATTGGTGCCATAATGCGTTTGGTGTGTGCCTGGCCTGTTATTAGACATACCAGCTGTAATCCCTCACAAGCCTTGTGAGTTAGAAGGCTTGGATCCAACTCTGCTATTGTTTTGAACAAGTGCAGCTTAGTTGGCAGCTATCTGCTCCGACCGGGAGTTTTATGAAGTGGTGAAGTTGTTGCCAGTGTTACAGTACTAAATCTACAATAGTTTGATTACACCACTTTTCATATATTAACACACGAGCATGCCAGATATGTTGGTGGATATTGACCTTTCACAGATATGGCCATCAGTGGGTATGTCTCCTGATATGCTAACTAATTTTAGAGACTTAAATGCAGAAATAGAGCTTCCTCCATCTGTATCCTGCCTCTGTAACACATTTTTTGAGCAAGTGTTTGGACCTATGTATCAGAAACTTTGACTTCCTAGTACCTGTGTCGGCATCAGTTCCAAAAATATCAGCCGGGCTCTAATTAACACCTAATATAATTCACTGCATTGATGTTTCATTATGGATAATTGGATTAATTTGTAATCTCCTAAGTCATTAGAGAAAACTACCTATTAGAGCACCAACAATAAGTTGATGAATCATTTAGTCAATCGAAAGGAAATTAGCTGGTATCTATTTTGATAATCAAATAATTGTGTCAGTCATTTTGCAAATATAGATTTCAAAGGTTTGCTGGTTTCAGCTACTTAAATGTAAGGATGTACTACATCTTCTGCCAGTTATGATAGTAAATGAAGAGTCTTTGGTTTTTGGTCTGTTTGTTTGACAAAATAAGCTATTTGAAAGCGTCACTTTGAGCCTTTTTTTTCTTTTTTTCATTTTATTGGCTAAATATCAATCATGAAAATAACTGGCAGATTAATCAATACTGGAGATGATCATTAGTTGCAGCCCTGCTGGTTTACTGCTGGATTCTCTATTTGACAGTGATACACTTTGCAGTTTTTCGATGTTGCACACCGACTGTTTTGATCGTGAAGCTCTCGGGTTTCAGCCTCGAAAGCAGTGACCTTTTGTTATGACAGTAAAAGGGTTGTGTAGGTGGTGTGGAGCTGATTGCTGACGGAGGGTGGTTCAGGTCAGGTGCAGGGCTTCTTGCCGCCTGTCTCGCACAGCTCTCGATTGCATGCCATTATCATGTAGGTGTGCGCGTCCCTCCTCCTGCGCCAATAACTTCATCTTGGCTCAGTTGATGCTAATGTCACCTCTCTTGATTACAGTTTAAGCAAATGCAGTCTGAGCTTTAGGACGTTTCTGCTGCTCCATGATTCTTTCAGGGGTCACATCTTCTTCTTGCCTTGTGAAAATGCATGTTTTTCTGCTACAGATGCACTTCATCAATTGTCTCATGCATACATTTTCAATTTGAACAAGCTATTTACAAACTAAACCCGTGTAAAAGCTCAAAAAAGCCAGTGAAACTTGTTTATTCTAATAGATGATGTTGCTTTTTTTTCCTTTGACAGCTGTGCCATATCCTCCACAACATAAACTGACTGTGAAAGAGCTTTTTGAAGATGGCAAGCCCAACGCCGAGCTGCTCCGCAACCACCTCGTCAAAGAGGGCAGGGTGGAAGAGGAGGTGGCTCTAAGGATCATCAATGATGGGGCCAACATCCTCCGCCAAGAGAAGTGCATGCTGGAAGTGGAGGCGCCTATAACAGGTAGGGGCTTTCTGATGTTTTAGGCCAGCTCGGACATCTCATTCATTTCCACTGTGGGTTTCCACTTGGTAGCAAAGAGGAAGACTGTATCACTGTCAGTACAAGCTGTTTTGTAGATGACCCTGACCTGTGACCAAAACATAAATGTCCGCATGAGATCTCAGGTGCACGATGGCTCACTGCAATTCTTGTGGGACTGTGTTTAAGTAGTTAGAAAGAGTAGCAATGGAATGCAGATGACATTAATCATTCCAAGGAAGCATAAATAGCATTGTGAACAAAGAGTAAACACAGTACCAGCCGTGGCATTATTCCATTGCAGCACTGTTTCTGTATGCTGGCAGCTGGTGTATACCCAATACTGCGCCAGATCCGAGGGCCTTACAAGCTGTCAGAGTCAACTCTGTCATCAGTCAGCTTTCAAAAAATATCTGCTTCCTGTTGGCCGACCTTTGCACGGCACAAACTCTGCACCCTCAGATCCAACCAGCTCTTAAGATAAATAACGTTATATAAATGAGGCATAACTCACTGAGCTGCTGCATTTCTGTTACTTGTCAGCTTCCGTCAACATATCGATAGTCATTTAGCACAACGTAGCTCACATGGACGAGAGAGATCGGACATGAAAACATTCCTTGTATTTTGTAGTTTGAGAACACGTCACCATCATCTCTCTCTCTGCTGTCGTCATCTGAAGTACAGCTTGTATTTCTTATTTTCTGTATGTCTAAACCCTGGTAAAATAAATTGCTGATAGAACTAATCAATAATCACGTCAATTGCACCAAAAGTCCTCCCTCTTCTACCACGATTAAATGACCTAAAAACTAGTACCGTCGCTATTATTCCTGCTGCCAATGTCAGTATGTTACTGACATGAACCGTCAACAAAAGTAAACACATCATATATACAACAATATACAAGTTTGATGTATAATGTGCTTATGTTCAGTATAACATTCTACTGTGTTAATGTTAAAATATTTCAGGTTTATATTAAGTTTCATGTCTGTAATAAATTCCTTTTTATCAGCCAAAAAAAAAAGATTTTTATTCCTAAAAGGCTCATTGTGCTGTTACAACCCTCCTCTTTAGATTTTTGTCGTCTTAATGAACGAAATCCTACTTTGAGAAGAAAAATTATATCTGGCCAACAACTGAACAGAAAGCTTGTTAATGCACAGAACACTTTGAAGATGCTAGTTCAATAAATACGGAGGCTTTTTTAATTTACTTGTAAGTAAGAGCAACACCTTGTATATCCAGACTGACAAACAACGTTTTGATGCACGAGCAATTAACCGCACTGTGTTTGTCTTCCGACAGTATGTGGTGACGTACACGGCCAATTCTTTGACCTTATGAAGCTGTTTGAAGTCGGGGGATCACCCAGCAACACACGGTATCTCTTCCTCGGTGACTACGTAGATCGAGGATACTTCAGTATTGAGGTGAGTTGCTGTTTCTTCACAGTTAATCCATTTGTGATTATTTATTTTTCAGGTAAATAACAAAAAGAAACTTGGCGTGTAGTGTGAAGATGGCAGCAAACAGTTTGAATTTTGTTCTCAGTGAATACATTACACAGTAACACAAACACAGACTAGGTGTTAACGCTTGGTTTACAGATCATTTGAAGTACGTGTTGAACGAGGATCCATTAGTAAACGCTTCAGTCACGGTTAAAATGTAGTTAAGTGACAGAAGACCCGATTCATACGGTTATTTGTTGGGTGAGCTGTAAAATAAGGATGCAATAATGCACAATATTCCATTTAAATGCAGATTTTCCATTTCTTTTGTTTATAAAGATAAGTGACACTCATTCCAACTGTCAGTGTATTTAAATGTTGGTTAAATATCAGGACAAACATTGTGCATCGAACAGTGTGATATGTTTCAGTGTGTTGGTGTGTGATGGGTTATTACGATGCCTTCAGATGTCTCAGCTCCAGGTGTACACTGTTCCTCTTTCATAGAGTCCGATCACATTGTAACCTGAGCTCTCGAGTGTGTTGTTGGCTTCTGATGCTCTGCTGCTCGTATCCCGGTGTAGTGTGCCGTGCAATTCAGAATAAAAGGAGTTGTAATAAAAGTGGAACCTAAACTTCAACTCAGGCCGACTCCGAACACTTACGAGTGCAGTGCTGCTCTCGAGATCTTACCTCAGCGCTTCTTGACCAAATGGGATTCTGCTGGGTGAAATTCCATTTCAGTGACAACTTCAAAGGGCACAGTTCATACACGCTTATTAGAACGGTTAAAAATAAGAGAGTGTTGAAATGGAGAGCTGCAGACTGGTTGAACAAAGTGAAACTGCAGAAGCCTTAATGAGGGCCGGAGGGTGGCAGCTGTAGTAATCTGTGATTCATGGAAGCTTCATGGGTGAAGGAAGAAGATATCAAAGCGTCCACAAAAAACACTTGTGCTGTGTGATCCTCTTCTGTTTGAAATTGTGCCAGATGATAAACAATAATCTCAGATCTAGATGAGTTAATCTGTGGGAGTAGTGTGAACCTCAAGAAAGACTTTCATTTCCTCTTTATCGCAGTAATATCTGTCAGTAATGACTCTGATGCTTCAACACATGTCAAAGGACTCAAAGTACTTCACAGCTGGTGTACACCACAGTGCAGGACAGGTTCTGTATTTTAAAGGACAACTCCACGGATTTTTTATTCATACACGTCTGTTAACAGGCCTTTAGGAGAGCGACTGTATAAGAAAAAAAAGTTTTATAAAGTGTTTTGTGGCTCCAGAGGGAGCTGTGTGAAATCGTACAAACTAACATAATACACCCCAATCTCTGACCATACAAATCATGTTGCATTGTGGGTAAGTTCTGCACCAGGTTCTGATATTTTGAAACATGGCTCCAGACAAACTAGTGCGTCCAAGTTGTTCTTGATAGATTTTTGGATGTATATGCGACCAAAATAGTCTTACCCTGGAGCCCTGAGCTAAATCAAGTTGTTCAGTTGATTATTCATGACTTTGTTGCGAAGTAGAAGTAGAGTATAAAGAGTTTTTCAGAGGGATGCTGTGTAGTGGGCTGGATGTAAGAGTGAACAAGGCAGTATGTTAAATTTCGACCACCCCGTGGGGGGATTTTGATGGGTGCTGGGTAGAACACAGAGGCGGGTGAAATGTCACAGATGAAAGGAGCAGACTGAAACAGCATAGGGGATGATAGGATGAGGCCGATTTTAGGGACTTCTGTCCACCAAAGACCTCAACAACTGCCTCTGGGATTATATCCCACATGTGTTTCTATAGAAGAGTAACATTTGAACTCTCCGCAGAGGTTTCTCACCTCTTCTCCACTTGAAAAAAACAGTTCAGCTTGACTGAGCCACGGCGCTTATCAGTGTCACTCCAGAGCTCCTCGACGCACCGCAGTTGAAGCACGGGTGTGATCAGAGAGGAGCGTCTAGAGTGCACAAACTGCTGTCAACACTGGGTCATGTTATGATGTGTATACGGCAAACACACACCCACACCCACACACACACACACCGCTGTAGTGTGCACATGGCAGCAAAGTTGTACCCTGTTGTGGTGTTATAACCTCTTTTTTTTATTTCATTTCTCTTTTAGAAAAAATCAATTTATAAAAATGCAAAAATAAAGAATGTATGCAACTCATATACACAGTATATAACAAAAGTGATGTACAGTGTCGGGAGAGTTGCATTCAATTTAATTTATAACATACTACTAGTTATTTTCATTTTAAAGTGAAAAGTGACATTAAAAGATATTAACCTCTTAGTGAACGCCCCCATTTTAAGGTTCTTTTTCCAAAACGACATACCGAAATTAAAAGCATGACAGCTCCCACATAGTTTGGATCACAGGTTTTGGTTTCCGTCCAATTCAAATGTCAATAAACTGACTAAGATATAAGGGTTGGGGTATGTCTATTGACACAGCAGACACAATTAGGCCATAGCCACAGGTCTCAGCTTGCTACACTCAAAATTTGAAGTCAAAAGACAAAAAAATTGATTTTTCACAAAAAAATGTTCTAAAGGCATGTCTGTGCATTTTGCTTGGGTTTTTAACTTGAGAACCCCTTTACCTAGAAACATAATCTTGGTCTCAAATGAAAGCTAAGACTCTGGGGTTTCTTGCTTGTTCCACACTTGTAGCTAGTTTTGGGTAAAATGACATGGATATTCCCATTCTATGGACTCTTGGCGAACTATGAAAAAATAATTGTGGCATGACGTAGCTGTGGAAAAAGGGAACACTCTGAAGGTATGTAGGCATTCTTGCTTCTTGCGGTAGAGGGCTCTTTCTAATGTTGTGTCATGGTGAGTTTAGAAGGCTGTTACATGGTCTGGAAATAACTTTTTTCCTTTGTGTTTGGGCTTAAAATAATCACGACAGTCTCAGCTTTCCAACAGTACAGAGTATGTACTGTTAAGATCTGATGCTTAAAACTATTAGCAAAAAGACTATTAGTTTTTACGAAGGGTGTTCGTTTAGTGAAGGGTGTTCCTATGTTGGAACGGTGTTCCTTAAGGGGTTAATGTCTGCCGAGAGTACTATATTACTTATCACACTACCTTTTTAGTTAAAGGAGAACTTCGGTCGATTTAAACATGCAGCTTCATTGCTCAAGCTACCCTTGACTTGCCAGTACCGAAGACACGAACACATTTGGTCAAACCATTACAGAGCTCCGTGAACGGAGACTTAGCATTGACAGCTAACAGCATGGGGTCAGAACTTTACACTGTGTTTTAAGCGTCTTAACATGCTCCACATCTCACACCAAAAGTTATGCAACATCAGCAGACACCTTAGCACACAGCACTGTAGCGTGTATGACTCAAACTGAATAAAAAAGTAGTTAAAACAGTGTGTTTGTGCAAGCAGCTACTTACCTGTTTGTTGACATCCGTGTCTTCCGGTAGCTAGACCAAACTAGTCAATCCGTCGAGCGTGCACTTACTCCCTCACTGGCGGAGACGGAAACATAATCCAGCATTTTCGTGTTTCTGTTCATAATGTACATGTCCATGTTACAGCCTGTCACGAGCCATGAGCCTTACAATAGCCTGTTAAGCCTGTTAAGTGCACACTCGATGGATATGCTAGTTTGGTCTAGCTACCGGAACACTCGACCGAAGTTCTCCTTTAATCTCAACAAAACTGCAGTAATATATAACTGAAATATTATTAGTATCGCGCTATATTACTCTGTTAAAGCTAAATATAATTATATTACTGTATTGCCATTTTTTTCTTAGAGAGAAGAAAGTACTTCTGCAGCTAACAATTATTTTCATTGTTGATTCATTTGTCCATTATTTTCTAGATTAATCTGTTAATTGTTTGGTCTATAACTGTCGATCAGTGTTTTCCAAGACGACATGCCCAGATTTCTTGTATTGTTCACAACCTAATAATATTTTAGTTTACTGTCATAGAAGAACAGAAACCAGTAAATATTCACATTTAAGAAGCTGGAATCAGAGAACCTAAATATTTTTTTTGTGTGAGGAATCTATGCGTAGATCTTTCTGCACGCGAGAGGAAGCAGTCGGCCTGATTTGCTGTTGTAAAGTCACCAGAAAACAAACCAGCTGAGCCCTAAAAGCCTCCGATTCCTGCTATTTTTACTCGCACTAACGGGGCTGAAAATTCGCTGCATTTTAAAGGAAGGCCACAGAGCTCCCTTCAGTAACACGTAGGACAGACATAGGGAAAAATGGATATCAGGATGTGGTTGCCTTGGTAACACATAAGACTCACTGTAGCCTCTTGAAGGAGCGTATTACCTTTTGCAGGACAGCAATTTGCCAAAGTCTAAATTCAGTCCGTCTGAGCAATCCATTTCATTCTCTAAGCTCTTCTTTATCTACTTAGTAAATTCTCTTTGATCCAAGAGAGTATGTCTACGGACTAGCTCTCCTCGCAGCAGCCTCGGCCCCATACACACCAGGCAAGAGTGTGTACATCTATCTCTGTGTGTGTGTGTGTGTGTGTGTGTGTGTGTGTCTGGCTCTGAGGTGAAGGTAGCCAGCGCTCATGTCTGCCACACAAAAGCTTTGTGCCGTTTCCTTTGTGTCGCAGCCTGGAGAGGAGGTGCCACACAGAGTGGCCCGGCTCAAAGAGAGCAGAGGGCTCTCATTAAAACCCATATCAGCTTCTAGTCACTCCGAGCCATGTCTCCTTCTCCGCCTCCGCACACGAGAGATCAAGTCACCCCGACAGCTCCCTCTGTACATTTACCTACACTTCTCAGTTCACTTCTGCTCCTGACAATGGGAGTGAATAACAGAAGGGAGTCCTGGCTTCCCCCCCACGCTTTCTTTTTTCTACATTATCAGTAATGTGAACACACACCTGCTGACTCTGGTTACCTCGGCATCTTGTTCCAGCGACTTAATAGCAGGCTGCGGTTGGTGCATTTTAAAAGTGTGGGCTGGGGAGGCAGCATCTGCTTTGTGATGGTGTCTGTTCTGTTTTTTTATTGAACCTAATATGGCGACTGAGAAAGCATCCTGTCGTGTTGCTCCTCAGATGAGATGAGATGTGTTTGTGAAGGACAAACACATCTTCCTGTGGCACGCCGTAGGAAATCAGATGGAATTCATCTGGTTCCATCTATTAACGGTTCTGTGGGGCCGTCGCTGCGATATAAAGGCACAAGTGGCAGTTAAGCTCGCTCGTCTTTATCAAGGTCACTGACAGACTGAAACACGGACAAATAAAGCAAAGATGGTGTGTGGGAGTTAAGTGAATTTAACTGAAGTCTTTTCAAACTAGTGGGATCATTGCAGCCCTTAAAACAACGTGTGTGTGTGTGTGAGGCAGAGTTTCGAGTCCAGTAACACCTTCGGAAAAGACTCCTGCTCTTTGGTAGTTCTGCTGCAGATGGCTGTGCTGGACTCTGTGTGCTTAACCACAACTCATGAGTCAGTTTTCACTCCACCTGTCCACATTCTTGTCTCTTATGAGCTGCAACAGCCAGTAGACCGTTAGACAAACTGGAGATCAGCGAGTGTGTGATCAGAGCTGAATCGATAAGTTGATCGTGGGTAAGTCGATTCATCGTCATACATCATTTCTGTCGCTTTTTCATGCAAATAAAACTCCAGTCGCTCTCTGGTTTTGTTTTCACTTCACTTTTCTGCTCTCAGAGGAGAGTGTTTGAAGCTAGAAAGGTGGCAGGGTCCGCCACAAATAAACAAAGTAAAACAGGATAAACTGTGTTGTCCTTTAAGGTCAGTTTGTTTGTTCAGTTTATTCAGTCATGAAAACCAATTAGACATTGATTATTTAGTTTGTTAAAGCGGAAGAAAAATGAAGATCACTCTCGTCTGATTAAAATTTCTTCCCCAAAACTACGTAGTGCACCTTTAATGTGAGCATTCGGTGCTTTTCTCAGTTTAACGTCATTGTAAACTGAATATTTTGGGGTTTTGGACTGTTGGTTGGAGAAAACAAGACATGTATTGGCTCAGGTGAAACTAAGAATTGTTGCATTTTCATTACCTTTGAAATGATCCTTTTATATCTACATGTTGAGAAGCAACAAACACTGACTTCAGGGTAGAGATGTCCTCATTGATCGGCCTCAGACGGGTTGATTGGCCGTGACCAGTGAGCGGCCAATCAGTGTCAGAGATATCAGATTCCTTTACGGGTCGAATTTACACACACACATGCCGCCTGCCCCCTCAATGGGACCGCCAGCCTGAACTGAAAGAAAGAAACTAAATATTTTATGTTGATTACCTAATTAATGTGCGCTTGTTTCACGTCAGCTCCATGTGAGAGACTTTACTGCATTTTATTACGCTTTTATTGTCTCGTCGGCTGCCCGAGGAGAGGGGTCAAGACAGAACGGTTACAAAACATGTTGTGCTTGCTGTCAGTTATAGTCCTTTGATAGAAACTGTATTGGAATCAGCCGGTTAGACTGTCTGAAATTGGAATTGGCCAATCGAGAGAGGGCCTTTAGTGTTTATCACATTTTAGCGGCCACTATAGAGAAGTGGGGATGTCTGTCAGTCGTCTGCTAGACGCCACTACATCGTACACACACCTTTAAAGACATCACCTTGGGCTCAGAGGAATTGAATTAACATATTGTGCATATTTTATAGAATTACATGTAAACCAGGAGGTAAATGAGAAAGGCTTGGTCACATTCTTTACGGGGGAATATAGGAGTAAATCTCTGGAAGCTGAAAACCAATTATTACACAAGCACTTTCAGAGCTCGTACTTTCAAGGTCTATGCACACCTTTGACTTTTCCTGCTCCTCCCCTCATCTTACACTCTCTCTCTCACTCTGTCCTCCCAGTGTGTTCTCTACCTCTGGTCGCTCAAGATCAACCACCCCACCACACTCTTCCTCCTGCGTGGGAACCACGAGTGCCGGCACCTCACAGAGTACTTCACCTTCAAACAGGAATGTAAGTGCAGCGCATCTCTCAGCCATATGAAGGCCAGTCTAATGTGCTCCTACACTCGCTGCACCACTTGACAGCGGACTGTGTCAGTCTGGTTTCAGGTTTTTCAGACAAAGCCTGGATATAAGGGTCTGGTGTGTCACCGGTTTCATGTCTACACACACGCAAGGAGCAAGAGAAGTATTAAAAAAGTCCATAATTTGGGGGGAAGGATTAAGAAGAAGTGTGTGTAAGGTGACAGACTCCCGTTTCATACAAGGACTAGCCTCCGTTAAGTAGGACGTGTTTGTCAGAAAGTGTCTGTGGGATCAGGAAGTCCTGTCACAAGAAGTGGCAGTTCATCAGCGGTACACACTCTGCGGAGGAGATGAAGCCTTTTCCTTTTCATGTTGCAGGCGATGAACTGCTGGAGCATGGAGAGCAGCCAGGCATGCTGCTGATGCTCTTCAGACACACACACACACACACACACACACACACACACAATGATTTTCAGTCTGTGACACTTAAGTATGTGAATCTCTGTGTGTGTGTGTGTGTGTGAAGCAGGTGTGGAGGCATTAGTAAAGACACTTTGGCAGACAGAGAAGAAAATCTTGCCAGCTGCAAATAGACCCCCCCCCTCACATACACACACACTTCCACCCACATACCACCTCGGCTATACACACACACAAACAAAAAGTGTGTCATTACGCACTGCCACCTTTCAGTGGTTTAGAAGGTGGGGGAGGGGTGTTACATTACCAAATTAAATCTGAAAGCAGTCACGATTGTGTGTGTGAACGAAATGAGCAGGAAGGGAAAAGAGAAAATCATCAACTCTCAGATGAATTATGAACTTCACTTGTTTGTAGGGCTTCCCTGTCAGTGAGCTGTTGGCTAAATTACTTTTTGTGTTAAATACTGCAGCAAAATAACATGATTTAAGAGAAAAGAAGAGTCTAACAGACCTGCTGACTGAGTGTGTGTGAGTGTGATTTAGATATTGTTGTACCAACAGAGAAGTGGAATCACTGCTCCTCTAACCTTGACCCGTCTCAGTACAGGTGGTTCCTCAAGTTGGTTTTAGAGCAAAAAGTCCCTTAAAGTCACCTCACTCCAATCAGTATTGATTACCAGCATTTCCTCGTTGTTCTACAGTGTTAAAGCAGATTTCATTCATATGATGGTTAAAGCCATCAGGATGCTAAGAGAGACTTTTGGCTGTCCTGTTTCAGTTTTTATGTGTTAACAAGAATTTAATCATCTTGATGTGTTACTCCATCCATGTGATGACTCATATCCAAGTCCAGCTCACATTAATTATGTGATTATATATTTAGGAGCTATTGTTATTTACTGCAGGGAAAATAGAGTCGGATAAAAAACATCTCATGCTAAATCGTCCCCGCTTATTTTCCATCGTATTGCCCTACATTGGACAGTGTAATCATGAAAAAGCTATTAAATTGCATTCTGTGTGGCACTGCTGAACCCTGCAGAGGTTGTTTGAGTCACATTGAGTTTGCTTTGAAACTTTCATATTTATAATCTAAAAATCTGGTCACGTAAGTTGCACGAATGTTGCAATTTTTCCACAAAAGATGTGATTTAGCAGTGGAATGATACGACAGTGAACATCTCAACAACAACAACAATAACAACAGATCCCGGCGCCTTTTCACACCTACTACTTCACTTTGTCCAGAAAAGAAACAACCAAATGCAACTACAGAAAATTATAAAAACCAAAAACAAGGAAACTGATATTCGTTGAACGCAGCTCCCACTTTGCGCTGCAGGACGGACGTGTTCACCACCCACACCGTCCCGTCCTGGTGTGCTCTGGCTGCTCCTGCCCTATAAGGACTCGACTTCCTCCTGGCCTAATCTGACCTGCAGCGTTGTGCGAGTGACAGTGCAGAAACTGCCTGGAAACAATCATCAGTCCTTCTGCTGGCAGAGGAGCTGCTACACCGTCAACTCTAATAAATCTCACTAATCGAATATAAATAAAACAGAATTTTGGCTGTTTTTCCGCCGAGGAGGTTGTGTTTTCGTCTGTCTCTGCTTGTTTGTTGGTTCGTCAGCAGGATTACACAAAACACACTGAGTGGATTTCCATGAAACTTGAATGGAGGATGGGTCTCAGCCCAGAATAGACCCCATTAACTTCAGGTGTGGATTCGGATAAAGGGACATATCGAGGATTTTTTTTTCTTTTGCATCAATATTAATGAATAAAAACAGGTGTATTCAGGTGGCTGGTATCTGTGAGTACAATCTGATGCAGATAAAGGGAACTCTGTGTGCTCTATTCAGTGCTGGTCCGGGTTTTTTTTTTTTTTGTGGGATGAGCTACAGACATTAACCACATTTTTGCGTTGTCGTTGTGTGTTTGCTGCAGGTAAAATTAAGTACTCTGAACGGGTGTATGACGCCTGTATGGAGGCCTTTGACTGCCTTCCCCTCGCCGCCCTGCTCAACCAGCAGTTCCTGTGTGTACACGGCGGACTCTCACCAGAAATCAACTGCCTAGACGACATAAGGAAAGTAAGTGATGCTGAGCTGAACTGTCATATCTTAAAACTGAAGTCGTATAAAAGATTGGATCAAATAAACTCTGCTGCATGTCAGAAGTCAGTCGAAAAAACTGAATATCATCTCGACTAAATGTGTTTCTGTGTCTTGTGCTCAACAGTTAGACAGGTTTAAAGAGCCTCCAGCATTTGGGCCAATGTGTGACCTGATTTGGGCCGACCCTGGTGAGGACTACGGCAGCGAAAAGACATCTGAACACTTCAACCATAACTCCGTCAGAGGCTGCTCTTACTTTTTCAGGTATTTGATGAAATCGCTGCCTTCATTACTCCTGATTTTCTGGACATTGTTCAAATTTTTCACAGCCAGCAATCTGCATTTGGCCTCAGCTGGTCAACAGGGAGCATTCACGTTTTCTAGTTGTATCAACGTTTCATTTTATCAGACTGTGGACTGATTTTTGTCAGTCGATCTCAAACAAAGACAAAAGTATGTGAGAAGTGATAATAAAGTATAAAAGGTCAGAGGATGTAGCGTCACTGTTTTGTAGGTCAAACATATTGAGGCCTTCTCAAAACAGGTTACCGGATAAAAACAGCTTGTTCAAAATAGGTTAACACATTAACTTTTATAAAATAGGTTAAGGGATGCAAACAGCAAGAATCTGTTCAATGAAAATAGATTCAGAAATAATCAAGAAGCAAACTTGGCATCTTAATTACGGAGGGAAATTAGTATTCACCTTTTTATAGATGATGTATTTACATCGTCACATCATGCGCTGCAGCCCAAAAAGACTTCTTCCTATAAGCTGACATTGTGGAAGAAGCGTCTGTAAATTAGTGGATGCATCTTGTTAAGCATCACAAGCCTGCAAAATGACACATAATTTAACCCCCAGTCAAGTTAACCATGTGCTTAACCGGAAGTTAGCTGGCACATTTTTTTCATTTTCTGACAGAAAAATCACTGATGCCAATAATCGGAAAAATGCTGAATATCGGCCCGATGATCAGGCCGATAATTGGTGTTTTTAATCAGTGGCTGCAGATCTCTGCCTGCCTCCGACTTTATATCCTAACATAAGTAACATTAAGGTAGGAACACACCGGCCCAACCGTTGGACGTCTGAAGCATTTGGAGAGGCTCGGACGAGGTCGGGAACACATATGTTTGGTGTGTGCAGCTGCGTCGGAAGCTTTCGGAGCCGCGCGTACGTTGTCGGATCCGACTGAGCATGCGAAGTCTGAGGAGGAGGGCCGTCGGACGTCTGAGCCATTGGATCCTCTGATTGGTTGTGTGCCAGCTGAATGGCCGTTCTGATTGGCGGTGTGCTGGCGAATCAGCGCGGTGTGTGGGAGGGACGGAATACTGTGTGCGCTTTGTTTTTCTATGCACTCCGTTCCGTCATTCCCCGTTTTCATGTTTTGCAGTAGTGGCACCAGACTAGTTGTTACGTCCGTTCAGGACGAATTAATTTGTGTAAGTTTGGTAATGCCTCGCTGCATGTTTAGTATGCAGCTGTTTTTTATCGGAAATAGTTAAGTTTCGTTTTGATCGAAAGTAAAGAGAGTTGCGTGCATAAGGTTCTCGTTTACAACTCACAACACAAGCGCCAACCGCTTATTGCATCTCGCGCAAGCGCAGAACGTACACGCTACTGTGGCGTAGGCAGAACGTTGAAGCGGTGTGTTCAATGCAACTTTTCTGCCGAACGGGTCAGACAAGAGGCAACGGAGTGGTCGGAGAGTGGTCGGATAAGGCAGTTGGACGTCTGGGTGGTGTGTGGGGGCCTTTAGCCTCACGTCTGCCCACAATGCAAAGCATGAGAGCGATGTGATTATCCAGCTGAGGCTCGAAAATCAACTGAATCAACAGACTGCAGTCTCTCCATTATGCTCCGTCTCAGCATGGATGCAGAATCTTCCACTTCTGCAACGTGATGCATTTTATAATGAAGACACCTCAGATGCACACAGTATTTGAAAAAGACTAAAACACGCATTTATAAACTATTTACAGTATTTTTATTATATCATTTGGCCTCCTGGATGTCACATTACAGCTTGTGATGCTACAATCACTTCATGTTGATGATGGTCGGTTACCTTTTGATGTACAGTGCTACAAACGTTTTCCCACAACTGATTAACACACCAAGACAAGTTTTAACGATGCTACCACATTAAATTACTAGTTAAACTAGCTAATCGTTGGAACCTGGTTACACACAAACTCCGTGTGAGATTTTCAGATAGCTGACTCAACTGAATCCTGCTCTGGTTTGAGCTCCACTGAAGTGATAAATATTAGAAAAGCATTCATCTTGGCCGGATGTTCATGTATAAAATATTGATTGTCCATTTACTTTTCCTGAGCACTGCTGATGGATTAGCAGGGCAGTGAAAGAAATAAAGAAATAAAGAAAGGCAGTTAAAACCCTCAAGTACCCTCATCTAGCTGAGCTCGTCTGCCTTGTTCGTGTGCAGAGTCCCGGCTCTGGATCCTCAGCATCCTTAAAGCCCTCGATCCACAGGCCGCACGGCATGGTGAAAATAAATATGAAAGTATTTCCAACAGTCAGTGACATCATCAGTGACCTCACGCTGTTCCTTTTAATGGTTTAAGTTTGAATAAGCGTTGACCTCCGCTCAGCGTTTTAACAGATTCCTCTCTGTTCTTTCTCTTTGCAGTTACTCAGCAGTGTGTGACTTTTTGGTAAATAATAACTTGCTGTCGGTAATAAGAGCCCATGAAGCACAGGATGCAGGGTAAGTAGGGCGACAATTACAGAAACATAAATAATTTACAGCAGATTACTTTATCATAATTTAAAATGCCTTTTGATGGCTCATTTGTTTGCGGCCCCGACAGGTATCGGATGTACAGAAAAAGCCAGACCACAGGCTTCCCTTCATTAATCACAATCTTCTCAGCTCCAAATTACCTAGACGTCTACAACAACAAAGGTTTCTGTCTCCTCTTATCTCACTCTCAATTGTTGTATTTCCATTTTTTTTTTTTCCTCCAGTCCTTGAATCTCTCCTCCCAATCTCTTTCCCTCTGTCAATCCTTAGCTGCCGTATTAAAATATGAGAACAACGTGATGAACATCAGACAGTTCAACTGCTCACCCCACCCTTACTGGTTGCCCAACTTCATGGATGTCTTCACGTGGTCTTTACCTTTTGTTGGAGAGAAAGGTACGTCTGTGGTTTGAGTGGAAACATGTGGACAGGCTCATCTGCAGCTTTACCTCATACAGAACACAGCTGGTAGACGTTTCAGACTAAGACTCAGAGAGATGAACAACATTACACGCTAACATATTCTAGGACAAGTGTGTTTTGTATCTGGTGGTGCAGTTGGTGGAGTTGAACACACCTCGTCTCAACCTTCCCGATGTGATAAACACAAAAGGCCCTTTTGTAAATCTGGTGTTTGGTCAGTTGGTTCGGGGCTACTGTACAAACATGGCAATAAAACATGTGGACAGGAAAGGATAGATAAATTGTCTCCCTGTTATTCAATATTTATGGGGGGATGCATCGATTTTAAATAAACCAGGACATCCATACTGGACTGTACATTTCTGAGCTAGACACCTTTTTCAAGGATGTTCATGATTATCCGGATGATTGACGTTCACCACGTTGAACTTATCCTGAGTGTCTTTATCGCGATCCAGTCTCGGGTATTAACGTGGCTTCTCTCCTCCACAGTGACGGAGATGCTGGTGAATGTACTGAACATTTGCTCCGACGATGAGCTGATGTCGGAGGGAGACGACCTATATGAAGGTAAAACTGCGACGACACAGATTCTCTGGAACACACTGCTCACTAATCAGCGACTGTGCCTGCTGTTTCATTAAAATCTAAACTGAATTCCTACAGGATGTTTATACAAAATATTGTTTTATTTTATGTAAATCATAAGAGAATCCGTAGCAGAGGATGCAAACAGCTGTATTAAATACTCAGGGTGTTAAACTGTATCTTAACGTTACGTTCTGTTCCAGGTGGAACTTCGGCGATGCGTAAGGAGGTCATCCGGAACAAGATTCGTGCTGTGGGGAAAATGGCCCGAGTTTTCTCCGTCCTCAGGTCTGACCCCATCATTCATGCTCTCCCTTTGATGTTGCTCTTCCTTTCTCATGGTAACACTCTACCTGGAAAAGGCTTCTGTACATGTGCGTATATATATATACGGATCACAATGAGCTCAGTCAAATTACCAGAGTGAATCACACGGCACCACGGGGTCCGGGAACGATGGCAGGAGCGTCGGTGGAATGAATGGAGTCAGTCGAGCGCACAATGAAGTTGTGTTTGAAAACACAATGTTGTCCTGCTTGGATTAATGAGCTGGCATGAGATTAGTCACGATCCACCTAGACTGTATAATTACATTAGACATTATTCCAGATTAATGCTGCTGCTGCTGCGATGTCGCACGAGGGTAAGATGTGGAGCGGCCCGTCTTTTTCAGACCAGTGCATGTGGGTCAGTGGCTTAAAAGGTACTTTTTACAAATAATAACAAATAAAACGAGAATTTCAGACAGCATGAACATGTTCCTCTGTAGGATGAATATAATGTCAAGTCTATATTTTGGAATACATTTTAAAAGTTATGCAACAGTCTTGTTCTGGACGTAAAAGAGGAGAAAAAAGGACGAATATTCTAACATCTTTGTGTTCTAAATGCATAAATGTGTGTGAACACACTGTTAGCGACCCGTAGAAATATTGCCTCTTCAGCTGCTAAAATTGACACAAGTTGTCACTGACCCACTTACAGAACCAGGACACATGTTAGCCGTTTGGCTCGCAGGCGTTATCGAGCCGACGGGTCTGTCGCTCTATCAAGACAGTGAGTGGGCACAGGTTTAATTATCCCACCAGGATTGAACTTACGACCTCTTGGTTACCGAACAGTCTCTTAACCAGCAGGTGTGTGTGCTGCCGCCCTGCTTCATGAAATGTAATCCGTGTGTGTGTGTGTGTGTGTGTGTGTGTGTGTGTGCCTGTGTTTTGTTTGTGGACTAGGGAGGAAAGCGAGAATGTGTTAACGCTCAAAGGCCTGACCCCGACTGGAACCCTTCCTCTGGGCGTGTTGTCAGGGGGGAAGCAGACCTTACAGTCCGGTAAGTGTGTTTTGACCCCTTCTTTCTTCCCTGCTAGCTGCCGTTTATCACAGTTTACACCCCCCGAGGGAAATTTCCTCACCCCTTCTCACAAAGCGTGTGTGGGTTTGTTTTTGCTGTGAGGCACCGCTTTATTTCTTTTTTCTTCATAGCAAGAGGTGGTGTTACATGATCTACAGCTCCTCCAGCACATCAGTACAGAAAGAACACATTAGATACAAGATCGCTGCAAAAAAATAACACAATTTTATCGTCTAATTCTCCGTAATAAACCGAAAATTATATCAGTATATAATCTGTATGATAAAGTTGAATCTTCGTAGGAGCAACTTTCCTGTCGTCTTACCTTGTCAGAGCAACTTGCCCCTCAGAAGATCATTTATGTGAACTTGCCGAAAGTAGATTAAAAAAATGTTATTTCCAGTGCAGCTACAGTTTTATTTGCAGGAAGTGTTCCTGTCATTTCCAATCAGTGATCAGGAGGCTAATACAGAGATAAATCTAATTCCAAGAGAGGCAGAGATCAGAACTTCTGTACTGACCGTATCCTGATACTTCCTGCTGTGATGCAGCATTTGTGGATTCTTTATTACTAAAATTCTACCTGTTCAACCAACAGCAGGACATTATAATAATGTTCAAAGGATGCTTTGCATGGGATTCTGATATTTAAACTAGGGGGAGATCGATTATCAGCCCTGGACGATCATCTGGGACGATATTCATAATAATCCGATTATCTGTATCTGTGATATTTCTACTTTGGCTCTGATGCAACATCCTCTCACACAGCGTCCCGCCCACAACACTGTCTGATTGGTAACACATCACGGAAGTTACAGGCATCACAATCATGAAATAATTCTTGAGATACGACCATTTGAGCGTTGCCTTTTTCCTTAAATGATCCCTGGATATTTTAAAGTTACTCTGACATCCAGCTGAGGGGAACGAGCTTCCCTGCCCTGTAGGCCCCTTTCAAGTGTTCCGGATCAATGACGGCAAGCCCACCTCAGGAAGCACCGGCTAGACTTTGACTTGAGCTTCCCCCCCGCAGCCGAAAGTTTTCGGGCTAAACAGCGGTCTGGCTGGTCCGGGGGGGGGTGTCGGCCTGTCACCTGGAAGTGGCCGCTGACCCTCTGATCTAAAGGTCAGCGCGCGGCCTCACCTGCCAGAGGACACGCTGGGAGTCACGCTTTGCCACGCTGGAGGCTTACAGCGGCGCCGAGCAATCGAAGGAGAAACCACATGTTGGTGACCTTTTTTAGAGAATGTCACTGTGCATGTCGGCTCCCCGAGCCACTGCTTTCAGATCAGCTGGGCCTCTTTGAACAAAAGGGAGGGCAAGCGATTGTGTATTTTCGTGCGTCCCTCTTGACTCCTCACTTTGAAAAACTAGCAGCCAGGCTGAGATAGACTAACTTTGGATTCTGGATTAACCCCTCTATGAGGACTTAAAAGATTCAGAACAGTCTTCCTGAAAACAATCAGACATGTTTTGTGTCACCAATAATAAATGTGCTGCCGCAGAGGGAAATTAATCTAATTAATCTTTAACGCATATCCAGTTCTCTAAAACATGTTGTATGTGCTCAGATTCCATTTAGAGATTCTGTTCGATGATTCAAATATTCTTTAAACTGCACGTCTGTTAAGATATTTGTTTTAAAGGAGAAATATCAATCATGTAAAGTTCACCACTGAGTATTTCTACATTTTGTTCGATTATTAACATATTTTTGGATTGTGTGTGTGTGAACAGACTCCAGTGTACAGGTGTGTCGCCCTGCCTGGTCACCGCTGCGACCCGGTCTTAGACTCTTAGCGCTCAGCCAAATCCCCCCTTCAGCTCTCCACACCTAAGTCCTCATGACCCTTTAACACCAACGCCATCTTAAATCTCCAACAGGCTTCTTCTTCTTCTTCTTCTTCTCTATCCCTCCCTCCCGCCCACTAACTGACGTGTTGTGATGATTTTTTTTATTTTTTTTTTTACAGCTGCTGTGAGTTTTGCATCTATAATGACCGTGCCATGGGTGTTGGCCTATATTCTGCCATCTGTTTATTACACCAGGGTTTTTACACTTTGATATGAACTGTTGTATTTGCTGTCTCTGGCTGCCTTTTTATGACTCCCTCTTTCTCCCCCCTCCCTTCCTCCTTCCTCAACTCCCATTAACATAGCTACGGTTGAGGCAGCTAAAGCAAAAGGTACGCATGGCTGTGTGCCTCAAATCTCATGTCTTTTTGTTTTTGTGTGTGTTGTTCACCCTTTAAACACAACCCCCACCCTTAAAGTGTCCCCACAGTTTTTAAATATCACTGAATATTGTATTCCTGTATTGTTTTTAGTTTATTGGAGGTTGCTCTTGCATCATCAGTGTCTGTTTGATCACTGTAATAGCAGTTTATCGAGAACTCGTCATTCGTAGGGAGGTAAGGAAGTAATAAATGAATCATAGATACGACAGGAAAAGATGATCATGACAAAAACAAACAATGTTTTTAGGTACTAACAATTACAGCATGACATTTAAAGACAAGATTATTCTCACCAGCCGTCAGTTTACATTAGGAAACTAAAGAATATGCTACAGGAGGGCTAGTTATCTTGACATTAGCTTTTGTTGAGAGTGAGGCTCCCCACACAGAAGAAAAGCCTGCTAAGACCCGGCTAAAATAAGACCGGGGACATCCCTGCCCGGGGTATTTTCAGAACTTAATCCTGTTACACTATTTGGCTGTTGCAGCATGGCCTGCCCCTTCTGGCTGATGCTGGTAATTAGTGGTTAAACGGGCCGCAGCCACGAGAATCATTCATTTTTATGGAATACAGTTATTTAAAAGATGAAGTCCGATTGGATTTGGTGCTGATCACATCAGCAGAAGCGAGAGTATGACTTCCTAGAGGAAGAGGAAGTGTGTTCAGGCAGCGTAACTCACAGCAGTGGTTCCCAACCCGAGCACAAACGCTCAAACACGCCCTCATAGACCCGGTTCGTCCTGCTCCAAATGTCTTCATTCCAGCTGATTTTAAAGGTGCGAATCCTGTTATCTAGTTAGCTCAGTTAGCCGTGCAGTTAGCAGCCCAGGCTGAGGGCACAGCACCGGAGCTTTGGACCAGGATGGGCCGGGGCTAGCCGGTTAGCATGCTAACTTCAGTAGAAATTCAGTTAATATTTAAGTGTTTTCAACTAGAATTCTTACATATTGCACCTTTTTTAAAGTGAGTGTTGTTACAGTATATATTTCGTCTTTACTTTAAACTATTTCAGTTGTATTTAATTTCTTTAAAGGGGCATATTTACAATATTAACGAGGTAATAATACAAACTTTTTTCCAAGCTGTTCTCAGAGGAAAATAAGGTTCCAAAACGCTAGAAATGTGGCAGGGTCCGCCACATATAAACAAAGTTAAACAGTATGAAGTTGTGTTGTCCTTTAAGGTCAACAAGATGTCTTCCCCCAAAACTACGGAGTGCTCCTTTAATCCATATCAAACTGTTAAAACAATATGTCCGTTACTTTTATCCACATCTGTGGTTGGGAACCATTCGCTGACAGAACGGTTCAAACGAGCACAAGCGCTGCGTCGTCACAGATATCTGGTCGTGCAAGAGAACCTTTGAGGACGTAGTATTTGTGGCACCTGTAAACCCTTCACATCATTCTCTGTTTAACCTGTTAACACAAATGACTGAAGAGTGTGTTTGAACGCTCCCCTTACGAGTTTGCTTTTCATCTGCACACGTTTTCTGTCTGGTTTCCTCGGCTGTATCGGGACGTTTACCGTAAGTCTCCAAAGTGTGAGGTGTTTTTTTAATTGTCGTAGTTTGTCCCACTGGTGTTTTTTAAAAAGACTTAGGAGTCGTTGTTGAGCTGTGCATGTGTTGTATTCACTGGTCGTCTGTACTGTGCTAGGCTGACACTGTGTTTTGTGCAAAAGAAAAAGAAATTCCACATGGAATCCAGTTTGTTTGAGACTGATGAGAGAAGCTAAAGAAAAATGCTTTACGGCAGAGAGAAGAGTTTCAAGCTTCTCATCTTTGTTCTCTCGGTTGTCTTATTCCCCCTCTCAGCCATTCAAGGCTTCTCTCCCACGAGGAAGATTCGTAACTTCGAGGAGGCACGCGGCCTGGACAGGATTAACGAGAGGATGCCGCCTCGCAAAGATAGCCAGCAGCCAGACGGCACCACGATCAACACCAACACTCCCAACAAGAACGGCACTGATGGATAAGCAACAGAAACACGCCACCCCTCCCGTCTTCACACAGCCCACACACATCATAGCCCCCAGCCATTCTCTCTCTCTCTCTCTCTCTCTTTGTCTCTCTCTCTCTCTTTGTCTCTCTCTCCGTCTGTCTCCTCGACTGAATCTGTCCGTCCATCTCCCGCTCACCCACGATCAGGCGGGAGGGGAAAAGAAGCGGACACAAACAAAAAGAAGGCCACATCGCTGAGAAGACGCCTCCAGCAAAAAACAAACATACGATGTGTTAAATCACGCGGGGAAGATTATTTATTAAAGATTCAAATATATTAGATATATTATGTAATAGCACCAAATCATTGAATGAAGACATTTTTGCAGTTAAATGTATACTGTTCATGGAAGTCCTAACTTATACATGTCAAAGTTATAAAACTTTTCTAAATCTGAGTTGATGCAGGTAGACGAGGCCCTCGTTATCCAGGAGTTTTAGTCACTTTTAAGTTATTTTATTTTATTTTTTTTTTATTGTTGTTCTCCGTGTGTTTGGTAAGGGAACATTTGAAGTTCAGATACTTTGGCCTCAGCAGCCTCGTTTGGATCTTTGGATCGAGACATTTTTCGGGCGCTGGAGGTTCTTCGTACAGTGTTTGCTTATACGTGTGTCTGTCGGAAGATAAATTGTGTGTGTTGAGAGGTGGAAAAAAGAAAAAGGGAAGTCGATTGTATCAGAACAATTATTACAAATTACTATTTTATACTTAAAGCTGAGATTTAATGAAGACTTATCGTCCTATTTATACATTTTTCCACAAATATTTGATGAATGGACTTTTTCTTTCAGTATTCTGTTCACTTCCCGAGTAACACAAATCTCTTCCTGTATTATTATTATTATTATTATTATTATTATTATTATTATTACTCGTGAATGAAGCGGTTCAAGTGAAGGATTAACGCTTTGTGTGCAATCATAGCTGCTGTTCTGTGCTGGTTACGTTCACTCGATGGCTACTAGGATGTTTTTTCTCGCCTCTAAACCAAAAAAGAAAAAAAAAAAAGGGGGGATCCAGTTTCCGTCAACGCAGCCAGACGTGTCAATACTCCCACATCCTGGTTGGAAGCACTTCTTGTTGTTCTTCTTCTTCTTCTTATTCTTCTTCTTCACGAGCGCTGAAGTTAAGTGGAGTCCTCCGGCGAAACCGACACATGAAGGACACGTTTTTTTTTTTCTCTCGGTTGTTTGTTCTTTGTTTCTGGACAAAAGAGGACACATTTGCTCCAAAAAAGCAGAGGAACTGCCGGCCACGCTGTCCTCAAAAGAAGAGACTGATTTTCATTCATGCTTAGGACGTGTCCGTGTATTTAACAGAATTCTGGCAGTTTTGATTTGATGTTTTATTGTGGAACACTAAATAATCCGGGCTGTGCTTCTTTGGGCTTGCCTCTGTTTCTAAAGCTGTATTAGTGTCTCCATCTACTGTTCATTATACAGAATGCACGTTCTTTTTTTGTTTTGTTTTTTTTTAATTGTGATAAAAGAAAAAAAAAAAAAGCGTGCGTATCAGAGAAGGGAAAACATTTGACATGCAGTGAAATGACAGCACTTTGACGGCGCTGTACCCAGAACACAATGGACTGAGTCGTTCCCCCCTCGGCAGGGATGATGCTATAAAAGGTACCGCCGTCTCTCGAGGCCCAACAGTACTGTAATCATCTCAACCACGGCTGACTCACACACACACACAGTATGTTATTTTAATGCTCAGATTGCCGGTATGTTTTTTTCTTCTGGTCTCAACACGTCCGCCCCTCGTCACAGTCGACCCCCCCGGACCCTTTAAGAACCGCTTTCACTCGGACGTACAACCACCTGGTGCTTCGACACACCTGACTGTAACTCTTTCTGTCTTATCGTCGTTCAGCAGAGGACGGGGGAGGGGGAATAAGCTTTAAGATTTGCTATTATTCTTGTAAATACACGCTCCCCCCTCCACCTGTTTTTATTTGTAAAAAACGAGGCGTTTGTGCTCATGTGCCATGCCGCCTTGGCCACACATGTCAAGATCCGTATGTGTGCGTTTGTGTGTGGATGGCGAACGAGTCGAGGCAAGCCAGGAGACGTTCAACCACACGTGGGTTTAAGATTAAATGTCAGTAATATTAATCTTCTTAAAAGTTTTTTCATTAAAAAAAAAAAAACTATTGTTGTTTGCCGTTTATGTTCCGTAGACTTCTGGGGGGGAAAACGTCCTAAATATTAAAGTATTTGGGTTTTACACTCTTTAATTGTGATGTTAACATTTTTTGTTTTTAAAAAGGCTTTTATCGGGTGAGCCATACAGTATACTGACCTCCTGTCAGGTCCTATACATATCTCGCAGAATGTAAACAAACTGTTGTTCATCGAGACTCTTATTATAGCTGTAACAAAGGGATGAAAAAGAAATGCCGTACCGTACTTGTCATGCGAGGCCATGAAATCTTTTACGTAGATGTATCACTTGAAAGAAAAGAATAAAATTCAAATACAGTGTTTTATTTGACTCGTCTTGGTGTTGTTGATGTTGGCTCTTGTTTTTTTTTAATTCACTTGGACTTTGAGGCGCTTTTTCTGCACTTCAGATGGAAAATTATAGGATAAGAAAAATCTAAAAATGTTTGTTGGTGCAGTTTTAACACTTTTTGCTGTTTTGCACACAGTTAATTTGTACATTTCCCACATTGATTTACAAGAAGCGTTCCTGTTTTCAAAACGTTTTCAGTCAGACATCACGGACATCTTTGCTTGGAGGTTAATGCCTTGCACGAGGGCAAGGTGTCAAAGGAGGGATAAGTAGTGTTTAGTCAATACTCGAGACCTTCTAACATAAAGATTACTGCCACCTGGACGGGAACATATCAGTGTGTTAAAGGGATATTCCAGTGTAAGTTTAATCCATGGTCTAAATCACTGTGAAACTGTGTTAGACTCCCTCTCGAGAGATCAAGTTAGCAGACCGCTAATTTACGGAGTTTTATCAACCTCAGAAATGACCGCACGACAACAATACACTGCAGTAAATGGATCCAAATATAAACTGCCACCAAAAAGCCACAAATAATGCTCAGAACAGCACCAAACTTCAGCAACAGTACAAATAGGTTCTCAGCACATAGTCCGGGGCATCTAACCTCCGCTAGCTTAGCTGGATTTCTACTGAAAAGCTGACTAAATTTACCACTCTTCTGCAGCAGCTTCCTGTTGACGGGAAGTCCCGACGAGTCGATTACCGAGTGCAGTAGAGTTCCGCGGCTCATGGATGAAAATGTATGATTATGACTCCATGGAAAAGCAATCAAAGTTCATATGTGTCTTACCTGCCAGTTTATAACAGTTATTATCGAGAGCGGACAGGGAAAAGAACGGAATTGAGCATTTCTAACCGCACTCGGTAATCGTCGCGTCGGGACTTCCCCGACCCGGAAGCTGATGGAGGAGAGTTGAAATCTGTTAGACCATGGATAAAATTTACACCGGAATATCCCTTTAATGTTCAGATATCGGTTGAATTAAAAGACGTATACAGTCGTCCATAATGAGGGTCGACTGAAAACTGATATTTAATCTCACAAGTACAATTTTAAGATACTTTAACTTGAGTATTTCCATTTTCTGCTACTTTATACTTCCTGTCCACTACTTTTATTTTATAGGTTTAGTTACTAGTTACTTCATTGTTCAGTGTTTCCAATCAGACCGGACATTGTGTGAGAAGAAGCTGCATACTCATAATCAAAAAATGCTGAATATCGACCCCAATAATCCTCCACAGCTGATAACTGGCCCATAATCCATATGGTCACTGTTTCGTAATGTGATAACATTTAATCTGCTATTCTAGTGGATGCAACATTTAAATAAAAACAACCACGTTGTTGCTCAGTGCCGAATGTGAAACCTGAACACAGGATTTTTTAAATTTCTTTTATTTCATGTGTTCTCGACCTGCTCACAGAGTGAAGCGAGTCGAAAACAAACAGCGAAATGACACGTGTGTGTGTGTGTGTGTGTGTGTAGCAGAAACTATTTACATACAAACCAAATTAATCATAAAAAACAATAATAATAATAATAATGTACAAGTTGTTTTAGTTAAATATCAGGCAGTGTGATGATTGTGAATGAAAACAGTGATGGTGACATTTGATCTGGAGCCTGCAGCAGACGACATGATGTGTGTTTGTCTACGTGTGTGTGAACTGAACTGTCTGGTGTTTCAGTGAATCTGGCATTAATTAAGAGCTGCTCATTAGGAGTATCTTAAAGCACAGTATATTAAAGAGGCTCTGTGTGATTTCTGAGTTGAAGCCGGTCTTTAGTTCATGATCGCGGACTCCATTTTCCAGCTAACGTTAGCCGCTGTCGCTCTGAGACGAGCCGCTTCAAGTCCGTCGTGTCAGATCTCACTTTTCACGTTACAATCCTCACATAGTGCTGATAAAAACAACAAAATAATGCACGTAAATTGATAAAATATCATCACACAGAGCCCCTTTGAAGTGCTCGTACTTTCAAAATCATTCCTACACATGACGTGTAGCGTCGAACAGAACCTGTGTGCTTGTTTTAAATCTGAAATGTTTGAGTTAGTATTTACATCCGTCACATCAACGTTCATCGAAGCAGTTCAGGATGTTTTTGAGGGTTAAAAAAACAAAACAAACTAAAGTCTTTTTGCAGCACCTGAATACTGACAAGTGCATCCTGTCTTGTGCAATATTCTGTGACAAAACTACACAAGTATAAAACGATATGGCTCACGATCAGGGCCGCTCACCCTGCAGTATAAAACAAAGTGCCGTCATAAACAAGAAGGTCGTCCCTGTGGTGGCACGTCCTCCGTGCGTGGCATGCAAGTAACAATTTAGAAGTCGGCTTCGTCCGTCCTGCTCGCTGCACATCACCGGTACATGTGCTTCTGGCGGCGCTGCAGAAAGAGAAGCTGCAGAGGAAAACAACTAGTCTCTGCTCCTCCGGATTAGCAGCAGTCGCTCGATGGAGAAAAGGTGGACAAGCGAGCGTCCCCTGGTTGGATATCAGGCGGCACCGTCACACGTCAGACCTTCGGAGGCGGTACGGGCCTCAGAGCCTACAGGACCAAACAAAGACTTCTTCAGGTGGACAAAATATAAATAAAAGATCTGCTGTTCACATCAGTTTGTGGACGATCTGTGTTTAATGTGGGTCGGCGTTACCTGGCGTGCAGCCATGTAGTTCTGGCCGGGCGGTTTAGGTCTGTTCCCCGCTGGAGGAGGTGGAGGTGGAGCTCCTTTGGGCTTCGGCTTTACAACCTAAAAAAATGTTAGCAAGCATTGTTAGAAAAATCCACTGAATGAATAAAAGATAAATGTCAACTCGACAGCTTTTTTAATACAGTGAATAACAGTTTGGTACCATTGGCACTGGCGTGGGCTGACTGGGAGGCGGGCCTTTGTTCAGGCGTGGAGGCGGGCCTTTGTTCAGGCGTGGAGGCGGACGACTCGCTGCTGACGACTTCGTCTGGGTGTGTGCGCTGTTAGATAACGAGAAACTTAATCAGCTGGATGGAACACTTCACCTCAAGACCTGGAACAAGCTGTTGAAAACTCACCTGGGCAACACGGGACCTTGTCGTTTCTTCCAGATGAACCCGACCGCAGCAGCGATGGCACCCAGAACCACCAGCGTGACGATGGCGATGGCGACGGCCACTCCTGTAGAAACAGAGCAGACGTCAGTTTGTTTGGATGCAGCGTCGATTACAAATGTCATAATATTATATCCTCTTTATCGTGTTAATGATTAACTGCTCTCACCTGTAGACACAGAATTGAATGCTCCATCCTTGGAGTCGCAGTTCGGAGGCATCCAGCCGGGCTCACACTGACACTCGCTCCGGTGGTTGCACACCTGAGGAAAAGAAAATCATCAAAACACGTCGTCAGCTGGTTTTGTCAGATCGTTAAAAACACACGAGATGCACACTTTAATATTTATTTTATTATTTTCTTGAGGGGCAAACTAATACAGTGATCCTCGCAGCACATATAATTAGTTTGTTCTCTCTTTAAAGTTCATCGTTTGCATCTTTTCCTGCTTATTATTTTGTGACATTAAAGCAGCGACGGGAACTTTACGTTGTGTTAACTTTGTCGCCCCCTGTGGACAAAAGTGGTACGAGCACCACTGCCTTTTTCTTTTTTTTTAAAGAGGAGGTATACCATCTATTTGTGGGTAATGAATGTAATAACTACATATTGACTAAACTGAATGAGCGCTGCTGGCTTGTACTTACAGCGTGGCCGGGGCATTTTGCAGAACAGTTTATATTTCTGTAGGCTGTGGCGAGATCCACACACTCGTTCTGGCTGCACACCTGCAGAAAAAAGAAAGAAAAATGACACCTGAGACTGATTTTCTTCATATATTACAATAAAACAGCAGGTTAGTTGAACAATTTCTACCTCTTTGGCCACCAATTTAGCAATATTTGTCTTTGAATCAATTACTTAAGTCATGTCATGTAAGAAAGTGCCATATTTTGAGTTAAAAACAAGTTTTTTCTACCATTTAAAGTGCAATAATGTATATATAACTATCACATATACGATAGAAATGACATGATTGAACTCTCTTAAATGCACTGGGGGGAAAAACATTCCTAAAGAGAAAATAAAACTTCACTCTTACACACACGGGGAAGACAAAACAACAAATCTTCCTTAAAAAATTCATACAAAACAGAAAAGAAAACACAAAAAGCCGACTTTTTACAGAGCGAGCGTTACCTTTCCATCCCCACATTTAGTCCCGGTGTCCACCTGGCCGTAGTCTTTGGTGTAGTCGTCATAGAACGACGCCTTGCAGTCGCTGAACCGGACCATGCGGCCGTAGTTTGGGTTCTCGTTCCCGTTGTGACAGAAGAGCTTCCCGCAATAAATGTCTCTGCAAAAATAACGAGAGAAAAACATTCATTCCAGCACAGATTTTCACTCTGATGAGTCCACAGAGCCGGCAGAGACTCACGCTGCCTGGCAGGGGATCCAGAGGCTGTTGGAAGGACGTTTGCAGAAGGCGTAGTAGGTTCCTCTGGTGTTCTGTTCATAGCAGTACCGACGGGCCTCTGTAGCACCTGACGACAGCAGACGATCACATCTTATATTATAATGTCTTCAGCAAAGTAGAGTCATGTGAAGAGACACAACACACACACACGGGGACGCTCACCTGGTCCGTACATCTTGACACACTGGTTGGGTCTCTGTGGACACTGGCCGTTGTGGCAGTATCCTCGGCCGCCGTCACACTGGAGGCCGTTCACGGCGAAGACGTCCTCGGGGCAGTCGGTGTTCTTCCCGTCGCAGTACTCGGCCAGATCGCACTCATCCTGCGCCCCGCGGCACTCCTTGGACCGAGATGAAATCTGTGTGGAGTCGCAGCACATTCAGTAACGCTGATAAATAGCTGCTGATCTCCAGAAACTTTGAGCAGAAAATCAGTAAATTTCACAAACTTCTTTTTAACGGATTTAACGTCCAATCTGCATCTTAACAGTAAACTACGAAATCCAGATTCAGTTTTTTACACCTCGAAGGAGGAATTACACTTTCTGTCCACTGGGAGGCAGCGGAGACAAGTTTTAAACCCAACACCGACACATTCAAACTTTTTAAAGGAGCATTATGTAGTTTTTGGGGGGAAGAAATTGCACTCAGAAGAGAAAGATCTTCATTTTTTCCGCCTACACAAACAAAATCATCAAACAATCTTTGTGTTCATTACTGAATAATCTGAACAAACGACACACTTTCATACTGTTTTACTTTGTTTTTATGTGGCGGACCCTGCCACATGTCTAGCTTCGGCTTGTTTGTTCAGTAACGGGAAAAAATAAATCTTTCTGAGTTTGTATTTTTGGGACAAAACCTCCCTCACGCTTGCAATCAAGAATCCGATTTAATAACAATGTTTTGGATTCTGTTGTCCGGATTTTGTCAACAAATTCAAATAATCTCACCGATGATTATTAAGACGTTAATGTACTTAGTTTGGTTTGGTGATATGGAAACCATTTGATCCTGCTTGTGCAATGAGTCAGGAGAGAAACTTTCCTCCTGCAGCAGGTGAACTAATATTTGTGTGATACCTCAGACGTCCACTAGAGGACAGGAGCAGATCAGCTCACTCGTGGAGGGACGTCAGACAGAACAGCGGCGTTCCTTCCTTCGTCTTCACTCACCTTGCAGTTGTCGCAGCAGTCGCCCTCGCCGCACTCCGCTCCGGCCGTCAGCGTGCAGGTGGTGGCGTTGCAGCACGGGTTGGTGCACTCCTGTAACGACGTCACAGCTCGTTAGACTCATAATCCATAAACAGCGTCTGTCACTCTACACACCTCAGTTTTATTTGGTTTAGATATGAGAGCAACCTTTGACTCAGTCGTTGTTTACTTTGGTGCACAGTGAGACTTACTGGCAAAGTTTCAGGAAGTATTTGTCATATTTTACAACAGTTTCGATATTTAATGAGATACCGACTATTAACGGGGTTTAAATCTTCATCAACATGTTTTTATACTGCTCAGTTTCACACATTAATTATTATTTCTCACGTGTCTGCAAATGGAAATAGGAATTTAATGGAAATAAGTCTGTAGGGAATCCGACCCAGTGACACATCCCACAGACGAACAAAAACCAAAACAAAAAACAAGTCGGACAGATTACTTAAACTTGTATTTTCCCACCAGATGTAAGTCATGAACACAGCGGAGAAAATAATTTAGATCAGATTTAGCTAACGGATCACCAGGATTGTCCTTCAGGGCTTCCGTACATTGCCGGTGATTTCACAGGATTAATATCATCCACAGAAGAAGCCAGTCTTTTTGCTGAGAGGCTGTTTTTCATGAGCAGCTAAAAACCTGTTGTGACTCATTTAAATATCTTCTTCTATTTACTCTGGAGGATGGAAATAAAGATGTTGCTGCTTGTCAAACAGCTGATCAACATGAAACCTCGAGGCTAAAACAAACCGGGAGAGACAAGATCAGACAAAGAGAGCGAGGAGACGAGTCGGACTCAGGAATCAGAGGCCTCGAGGTGAAAAGACGTGAACACACGCGGATACAATCTGAAACTGTGTGTTTGTTTCACCTCCACCGAGCCGCAGTCACACTGCTCTCCGTTCTCCAGGAACCCGTTTCCACAGACTGAAGGCGCCTTCAGGCCTCGGAAGTCCGGTTTGTCTAGCAGGCAGCTCGGGTTGCGGCCCGTCAGGTACTTCTCGTAGTTTGCGGCGCTGCAGCTGCTGAAGGTTCGAGGGACGTTCCAGCTGAGGACACAAACAAGATGTCATTGTTAACGCCATGGTCACATTCTTTAAACTGCAGTTACACAACTAAATGCTGGGTGAGTCCAGGTTCTGGTGTTCTGACAGCTGCGTGTGGGACGTTCAGGAATTTTTCATTAATGTTTTTGGACGTGAGACAGAACGATGTGTTTTTTACTTCCCTCGCTGAGGCTCGCGTGGGAGGTGACACCGGTTACGAGTTCCTTTTTCAGGAGAATTTCTCCATCTGACATTAATCTCTTAAAATAAAGAAGCCTACCAACAATCCAATATCAGCCCAGCATTTATATTAAAGATTGTACATAATCTCTGTCATACTGACAGCAGACTGAAACATGTAAGTGTCACACTCAATAAAAATCAATACGATGACGACTCGCTGACACTCAGGCAGCCATGTTTTACAGGCCACGCCTTAATTACACATGTGAGTGATCAGATGATCAATCAAGAAAAACCTCGAGGCAGTGACGGGACGCAGAGGGTTTGTAAAGATTTAAAGTCCACGAAATACTAAAATATTTTATTTTTTTGCACATTTCTGATCAACATGCGGAAGAAGTCGTCAACATCCTCTCCAACTGAACATCGTAATAAATACCTTTAACCAAATATAGATAATAGAAATTGGCAATAAATTGGAAATTGGGAAATAATAAATGGTTTGAAAATGGTTGGAAAATCTTTTAAAACACCCCAAAAATATATAAATATAAATCTTTTTGGGGATATTTGGTTAAATGTGTTTCTGATGCTTGACTTGTATCTCGTGTTCATTGGAATTTTTTATTTAAAGTACATCGTGGAGTTTGAATCTTTACTAAAGTTGTGAAACTGTTTTTCTTTTTACTCAGAAATAGTTTGATCGTCTGCGTCCTGTTACTGTCTCGAGGTTTTTCTTCATTGATCGTCTGATCGTCATGTTGCAGGTTGATCATCTGATCGCTCACACATGTGTAACTAAGGCGTGGCCTGTAAAACGAGACTGCGTCACTTTGTATAACATGTGTCATTGTGTGTCTTTCCCTGACAGCTTCCGTCTCACCTCCCACCTTTATCTCCGCCTCTGTTCTCACCTGAGCGCTGCGGCCATGATGCAGCTGTCTCCAGAACAAGCGCAGCGACTCGAGTCGTCGTGGTCCATGCCGAGGTTGTGACCCATCTCGTGAGCCAGCGTGGCTCCCACTGCGATGGACCGGTCGTTGTGATCCTGAGAAAGACACGACCGACCCGGTTATATGAGCGGATCTCTTCAAATACAGATTGTTTTAAAGGTCCAGTGTGTCACATCTCCAGTAGCAGAGTAACAGAAACACAACGATTCTCAGTTTCAGCTGATTATTCACCAATGAAAACACGATGATGACTTCTATTATCTGCACCTTTAATCTAAACACGTAGCCTGCTCTCTCCTGGTTCCTGTTCTCTGACTGGAACGTTGACTTTTTTTTTGTTTTGGGTCAGAAAGTTCCTCTTATCCTCGCGGCACAGTCTAGACGAGAGCTGCATTAAAGTGGAAGAATTATAAAAAACAGCAGCAGAAAAAAAAGTTGCACTTCCCCTTTAAGAGAAACGACAACAAAGGGTTGGCATGTGAAGGGAACTGGTTTTATGAAGCGATGACATTTCGAAGAATGGATTATTAATCGTTCTCTTATCCTTAAACACATATTCAGAGGCAGGAAGCGACACAAACACTGACTGCTGGTACTGAGCAGAAAGTCCAGGTGAAGCAGGTGTGAATGTTTTTGTAACACCTGTGAAGTCAAAGTCAGCGTGACGTTTCTATATTTTTAATTTTAGCTGTTTCTCTGTATTGATCGCAGTGGATTCAGATCAGCTGTGTGCAGACCGGCTCCTGATTAATGAGTAGCAGCAGCTTGGGGCGTTCCCCTCTCAGCCAATCAGGTTGTGACCACGCCCCCTTTTGTGAAGGCTTAAAGGGATATTCTGGTGTAAATTTAATCCATGGTCTAAATCACCGTGAAACTGTGTTAGACTCCCTCTCGAGAGATCAAGTTAGCAGACCGCTAATTAACGGAGTTTTATCAGCCTCAGAAACGACTGCACGACAACAATACACTGCAGTAAATGGATCCAAATATAAAACGCCACCAAAAAGCCACAAATAATGCTCAGAACAGCACCAAACTTCAGCAACAGTACAAATAGGGTCTCAGCACATAGTCCGGGGCATCTAACCTCCGCTAGCTTAGCTGGATTTCTATTGTGAAGCTAAAAACAGATTTCAACTCTCCTCCATCAGCTTCCGGGTCGGGGAAGTCCCGACACGACGATTACCGAGTGCGGTTAGAAATGCTCAATTCCGTTCTTTTCCCTGTCCGCTCTCGATAATAACTGTTATAAACTGGCAGGTAAGACACATATGAACTTTGATTGCTTTTCCACCGAGTCATAATCATACATTTCATCCATGAGCCGCGGAACTCTACTGCACTCGGTAATCGACTCGTCGGGACTTCCCGTCAACAGGAAGCTGCTGCAGAAGAGTGGTGAATTTAGTCAGCTTTTCAGTAGAAATCCAGCTAAGCTAGCGGAGGTTAGATGCCCCGGACTATGTGCTGAGACCCTATTTGTACTGTTGCTGAAGTTTGGTGCTGTTCTGAGCATTATTTGTGGCTTTTTGGTGGCGGTTTATATTTGGATCCATTTACTGCAGTGTGTTGTTGTCGTGCGGTCGTTTCTGAGGTTGATAAAACTCCGTAAATTAGCGGTCTGCTAACTTGGTCTCTCGAGAGGGAGTCTAACACAGTTTCACGGTGATTTAGACCATGGATTAAATTTACACCGGAATATCCCTTTAAAAGAGGTGGTTCTGATTCTGTCCTTGACTCACTGCAGAACTCGCCCCAACAGACTGTCAGTCAGAAACTCTGCTGCTCCTGATCTTTCTAGTTGACGGAAGTTGTGTGTTCTTCCTGAATCAGTGCCGGGCTCATTCATGACACCTGCAGGTTCTCTCATGTTTGCTCATTGTAACTGGACCTCTTGAAACCCGAGCCCACTTACACACCTTCAGCTTTCCTGTTTTATTTCATTGAGGACTTGAGAGGATGACGAAGCAGATTTCAGTTTGATTGTTATTCCCTGAAGAGGCTTTTTGAATTGTGTCCAAGTATTTGTCGTTCCCTGTTAACTGGTTGGACTGGTTTGTAAGCATTTTACAGTCGGTACCGCCACAGCGGATCCTCACCTGTACGACTCCGACAGAGTGACCCGAGCACAGAGTCCCGATGAAAGCCAGTCCGACGGTCGCGCCTTCGAAGTCGATACCGCTGAAAGACAAACAACGTCCAACATGTCAAACACAAGTTCACGACTTTCTCAAATCACAGAAAGTACCAGTTTCATAAAGGCCCATTTGGATTCTGGTTCTGCTTCAGATATTTTATGAGGCTGTTGGTTTTGGGGAGATATGTTTCCTAGTCGTCACATGTTTTGATTAATTAAAATCAAATTTGCAGCTCTGGAAAAGAAACGTAACATTCAAATCCAAGTGTGTTGTTTCAGCTCGATTCAGTGATACGGGCCCGTGTTCCCACCCGGAACTGACATTCAGTACCAAGTTTGATCCAGTTTGACTCCCAGAGGAAAATTTTACTGCTCAAAGCTTGCTCCTTTATGACAATGGAGCCGTAAAGGAGCTCAGTGAGAGTTCTCATTTCAGTCTCGTTGTAGTCTTTTTTGGTCTCAAACATTTCTCATTTGTTTCTCCTAAAATTCGTTCGGAGCAATAGGTCAGTTTTGAGACTTTACCGCGTAAACCTTGCTGCTTTCCAGCACTGGGGAGACATTCTGAAACTTCACTGAGAGCTCGATGAGATCTCCTTTGAAACTTACAGGGAGCCCAAGTTGAGATTATCTGCACCTGTTTCTCAGGAGAAACAATTGAGAAACAGAAGAAATCAGCCACAGCCTCACTTTGGTCTCACAGAGATCTCATAGTTGTCTAGGAGAAAAGAAAGAGACAATACTGAGATCTCTTTTCCAATTTTCGTTCCCTCTGGGCTGCTTCGTTTCCTGGAAGGGATTCTGGGAACTGGACTGTTCCTCGTACCGGCCCGCCTGTACGTCAAACACATTTCAGTTTGAAACCCAAACAAACGTTTATCTGTGACGGCAAATCTTGTGTGATGTGGAAAAAAACTTCAGCAGCTGTTTTCAGTTCACGACCTGAACTTGTGAAACACGAACAAATGTGCAGATTGTTTTTTTAATGAAAACCAGAACTCACAACTTCCCTTTTTATTCAGCAAGAAATATCAACTCAGATCGAGAGGCTGGATTTTAATGCTAAAGCCTGAATCCAGTTTAAATCTTCTTCTTCTTCTTCTTCTTCTTCTTCTTCGTCCTTCTTCTTCTTCTTCTTCTTCTTCTTCTTCTTTGTCCTTCTTCTTCTTCTTCTACTTTGTCTTCTTCTACTTTGTTGTTCTTCTACTTTGTTGTTGTTGTTGTTGTTGTTGTTCTTCTTCTTCTTCTTCTTTGTTGTTGTTGTTGTTGTTGTTGTTGTTCTTCTTCTTCTTCTTCTTGTTTAAAAGAGGCACTACATAGTTTTGGAGAAGAAATTCCAACTCGCAAACTTTAGAAGTCGCAATATTTACAATATTATTGAGGTAATAATACAAACCGTTTTCCACAAGTGAATAAAGAAACTGTTCTCAGAGAAAAAAGAAGATGTTTGAAGTTAGAAGGGTGGCAGGGTCCGCCACATATAAACAAAGTAAAACAGAGTAAATTGTATCAGTTTGATTATTCAGTTTATTCGGTCATGAAAACAAAAAGAGTTTGTTTATTAAGTTTGTTTAGGCCTCCTGTTTTACTTTGTTAACATGTGGCGGACCCTGCCACCTTCTAAACGGGGCGGAGAACAAACTTTGCTCAACTTTCATCCGGGGGAATAGCGTTCACGTCCCGCGTGAAGCTAAAAGTCGATGGTGGCTTGCTTTAACTTGTGAACTGACACATCTAACTTGTGTAATGTGTCTTTATCAATCTAACCGAGTGACAACAGACCACAGATCAGCTTCACCATCAGAAACTGTTCCAGTGTTGCATAAATGGACGTGGGAAGACAAATAAATGAACCTTTAATCACCATGACAACAAACGGTCACCTGATTATGGACCGCCTCTGTAAAGTCGGGCTATTTGTCGCGCAGATGGATGAGTTGATGGCTGAACGCTGTTCGTACCTGATGAGATGCGCGTTGTCGTGTTTTGTCCTCTTCACCAGCACCGAGTTTCTCCACTTCATGAAGGCGTCCAGGTTCGCTCCAGCCGGCGGCGTCACGGTGATCTGATCGCTGTTGGACCAGATCTCCAACCCCACCAGAGCGACGAAGGTCCTCAGGGGTTTGTACGCCTGCAGGGAAACAAACCGTGTCATCTGGACTAATAACTAATCACTAGAATAAGACTGAATATTGTCACAACCAGCAGGAGGTTTGTGTCACTTTTTTTCTGTGGTTTGACTCACCATGTTGACGAAGTTGACGACTTCAAACATCCTCTGTCTCAACTTGGTCTGATCTCGCTTCATCTTCACGTACTGCAACGACATGACATCATGTCAGAGCACATCCTGTTGCTCAGCAGATGATTAACTGACAAATTTCCCAGATGATTTTGTAAAAGAGCTGTCTTGTGTGTGCGTGTGATTTTTAACAAATCAGAGCCCCGAAACTGTTCTGCTTGCTGTCTCAACATAGAGTAACACACAAGCAGCTGGACAAGTCTGTTCACGCCTCAGAGATTCAGGAATCTCTCCTGAGTTTGTCTCACCGCTCGGTTATCAGCCACCAGGAAGAGCTCGATGTATTTCTGCCGCTGGACGATAGAGATTCCCTGCAGGACGAAACAGAATAAAGCAGATAAAGCACCAATACTTTTTCCTTAGAACATAAAAATGTGCAGGGTGTGATGAAAGCTTTACCGCTGATCTGGAGCGGCTGCGGCCCGTTGGCGGTTCGATCTCGTCGCTCCAGCTGGTGTTGGTGACGCCGCACACGGCGGGTGTCGTGGAGTTCGTGTCTTTCGTGTCGTTGAAAGTCATCACGGCGTGGTCGCCCTCATCGCCACCGGTCAGCGGCTCGATCAGGTACCTCTGTGCAGACGTTCTGAAGTAACCCCTGAACCAACATCAAGCCTGTTAGTATCTTTAGTGCTTTGAGGCAGGATTAAATACACTGAGTCACACCTCAGTACGGAAGCCCTGAGGGTCAACTTATGATCTTCTTTTTAAGTCTGATCCAAACTGTTTTCTCTCCTGTGTCTGACTTCTGATCTGGTGGAAAAAAATAAAGTTTTGCCAGGATGATCCTGGAGTTCCTTTACTTTTTCAGACAGCAGAGACATTTTTTTTATTGCACTTCAACTTGGAATACAAAGGTTTCTTCTTCTAATCTTTACATTCGTCCGTGATCTGAGGTGTGACAGTAGCACGATACATCTTAATCTGAATTATGAGCTTGAATAACTGGCTAACTTTACATTATTTTGGTTCAATATGACTGTAATCAAACTTGATTCACGCATCCTGCTCAGACAAGCTTCCTGATTAGCTGGTGAACATTTATCACAGGAGTTGGTGGAGACCAAAACAGAGCTAAAAAGGAGGTTGAATCACAAATACACAAGTCGATGTGCGAGAAGGCTTCTGATCACCAGATTCATCACAGCAACGTAAACAGGGATCATAACGCTTAATCAGTGTTGGACTCTGTTCGCTCCATCCTCAGTTTTCGGATGATTTCTGGACATTTTAATGAACCGTTGGGTCACAGAGAGGATTGTTCGGGAGCTCACCTGAGTCCGTCACAAGTGCTGATGCTAACAGCCGATCCACTGTCGTTCACGATCCTCCCGTGATAGTAGCAGTGATCCTGAGGAAGACACGAACATGTGACTGAGTCGGAGAATGACATGTGAAATGAGTCCAACTTATATTCTAACTGAAAATAGCTGCATATTGTTTGAGAAAAAAGTCCGTTTAGGGAACTGAAACTTGCCAACGAATCTAAATACTCACAATGTCATTTGGAGTTGTGGTGACTTGCGTCCCGTCTTCTCGGTAGGAAGTCTCAGAGTAGTCGCTGGTGAGTAATTCACTGGTGATGAGAAAATAAAATCACCGTTATTTCATCCTGCATGACGTCACGTTTCTACTGCAACACATTTTCTACAGGCGGTGATTCATCTGACTTATTTTTGTGGCGTGGGAGAAACACAACAAATGCTCTTGTGGAAATTAACATTTGTTTGCACAAGTTTAATAAAGTTAATGTGTAATAATGGGAATCTACGTCAATCAAAAATTCCAATCGATGCATCAAAACCACACAAAACAAAGAAGTAAAACAGGGAAGTTTGATCTTTGTGAAAACATCTACTCTCTCTCTGGCATCAAGATACGGTAAACCAGCAACACCCGATCTATTCTTGTATTTTAGAAATGACCTTGAATGTTGGCTCTATAACCAGCACGCATTGGTCATTTTGTGCCTCATCGTTTACAAGGAAACGACTTCAGGGAAGTAATAACTTACTTATTCTTTTCCAGTTGCATTTCGATGTCTCGTCCTCCCAACGTCATCGCATACTTAACAGTCTGCGGTCGGACATCCTGCGAAAAAAACCAAGATGTGAAAATTGTGTTTTCAGTGTTTCATTCTCATTCTTAAGAACAAAACTACGTATTAACAGCAGGACAAAAATACCTCCGTTTGTCTTTTCCTGACGGTGTGAAGTCTGACAGGTCGAACCACCTCGTAGTCTTTCACCTCTTCGAAGTCGCGACCGTGGCTCTCTGTGGAGACACAACATGCACATTGAGTTTGTGATGAGAAGGTAAATGCTGTAGAGACGGGCCAGAAATAAAACTAAGTGCAGAGGAACCAGGCGCTCACGCTGGTCGCTCAGCAGGTTGTCAGTTTGATTCTCTGCGACCTCGGGTTCAATCTGTCCTGAGTGAAATCATCACGTCATGACAGAAATAAGACGGCGATCTCGAGAAAACAAATCAAATTGAGCTCACGGGAAAACTGAGGGAGCGACGTTTGACCCACGACCGCTCAGGGCTGCTTAGCGACAGACAGAACTAACGAATGAGCCAATTAGCCGACTGACATAACGAGCAAAAGGGCTGGAATGAGGTCGTTATGAGCATCGTTAATGAGGCCAGTAGATCTGTAATAGGGTGTGTATGTAACAGGAAGTGGAGAATCTATAATGATGTCATTTCTAAGAGCCCATTCAACCACACTGAAAATCCCCCCGAGCTTCTCAAGAAAAAACAAGCTAAAGTTTATTTATGTCGCACATTTAAAAATAACCAGAGAGCGGAACCGGCTGAGAGGTGTTTTTTATTTTCAGCTGTGGGCGTCTGCTGGAGATGAGCTACGCTAAAATACATTTGGCTGCAGAGACTAGCTGCCGTTAGCCGTGTAGCTCAGTTAGCCGTGCAGCTAGTGGCAGATGTCTGCAGACTGGTTTGCAAACTCACAAGGATTTTCTTGAGATCCTTCAGATGAAAGTTAGTTGCAGATTAACTCACTCGCAGCAGATTAGTGTTTAACTCTTCTGGCTGCATCCTGTCCAGCTGTTGCGGGATTTTCCAATTTGGTTCTGTGTTCTGACCCGTGACACATTAATATGAAGTGTTTAGAGTATCAACACGGCGCCTGGCGCTCTGTCATAGCAACTAGCTATCAGTGAAGGGATCCTGCGATAACCTTATCAGCAGGAACACAGGCGGCTGTGTGAGCAGGAGAGAGTTTGTCTTTGTGTCACGCTCGTTAACTTAAACACTGTTTTGGTTTGGACGACGACCCGACAGGAGAGAACTTTCCTCTGAGGATGAGGATGAAACTCAGGTCCTCTCTGGTCATCGTTCTCTTACTGAAGGCCAGACATGACGCGATCTGTGCTGATTCAAGAAATATTCATATCCGTCTGAGTCATCGTTCATCACCTTGTAATCGGGGTCAGTGTGAGTAATTTGCATGTTTGTTTCTCCGGGTTCGCTCTGACAGGCTACATGTACAAACTGTAACTTGCTGGTGAAGGTTGTTGGGAACATCTCCACCCACCCATCAGGGCAGGAAAAGTTCAACCAAGTCAATAACTCTGAATTAACCCTTTAAATACAACATTATCGGTCACTGTCAATAGATAACGTGCTTTTAAGTGGAGTCACTGCATTGAAAGACATTATGTTCATTTTAATCTTATTTTGGGTTACGACCAGAATAGCTTTACATGCTCAAAAACGTCTCCTCGGTTTCCTCATACTGTCCCTTTAAAGACCCAGTCTCCTCTGATTGGTCAGCTCACACATGCTCGACCCACCACCGCCAGAAACAGTGACAGTGTGATGTCACAAAGTCACAGAGTTAAAGGCAGGACAGCTGACGAGGCGTTTTTTGTAGAAGAGACGAGCTTCTTTGACCTTTTTTTTTGTTTACTTTGATAGTATTGAACTCTGCTGTATTGTTATAAATCTTCTTGTGGATTTACAACATCGAATTTCTATTTTAAATTTTTAGATTTTGTTGTTGAACTCTCACTTATATGGAAAATGCAAAGTTTGTAGTCTGAAAACCCAGAAATCAGTTCACATTTTTGCACATCCGGCTCCCTCGTCTCAAAGTCTGAGTTTTTGTTGAATGTGTTCAGTTAAATGCCTGAAATAAAGTCTGTGGACAAAACAGGCCGAACATATTCACAAATTTTGTTCTCCAACATAAAATTCACCATTAAATGTCCCACAGTTTAAATATAAACGTGTCTGAATGAGACTACAAAGGTCGTCGGGGACATTAAACGGAGACTCATCTACTCACTAGTCCGTCTTTAAAGGCCCTCTTTAGTTACACACTATCTCCATTTGATCAAGTTTATAGAAAACCTGGATAGTAATTGTGCAGTAAGACTCTTAGTTGTCATGTAACCGTGATGTTGCATGTTTGTAGGCTAACATTAGCTTCTTACTGCTACACGTTTAATTTACACAAGCGGTGTTCAACTGCGATGATTATCTCGATAAACAAAACCTGTAACAATAATAAGTCTGTGTGTGTCACTGAGATTATTTCCGCTGATAAAAAAAGTCATTTGCTTTTTCTGGAGGGGAACCGGAGCGATGCTAACAGGGTTAGCCTGCGAAAACACGCCATCGCTCCACCTCTCTATTGATCCATCTGAAACAGTTTCATATTTGTTTTTGGCGTTCAGAGTCTTTTTCTGTAGGGAACAAAAAAATCCACAACTCCTACTTTAACAGTTTGAAGATTTCACAACTTCCTCATTTTGACATTTGTACATGTACTCTCTGAAATTAAGGACGTCTCACTGTCGTCTGACCAACAATAAGAAACTGTTAACAAAGACGGCAGTTCCCATCAGGCGAAATCAGGTCGTGAAGGAAATGACTAAGCGTCTCTGAGTCATGGTCACCTGTCGGCCAGGTACACAGTGGTACCTCAGAGGGTGGTGACGGTGTGTCACAACATCTGCACTCTATCCCAACTCGTTTCCTCGTCTTATTAAGTCATATCAGACGGTTATGAGTGTGATTGCAGTGTAACAACAGCAGTTGTGTCATTCCTGTGCGGGATGTTACACCAGGCAGGATAAAAGGTTGCAGCCTCTCCTCCCTAATCATATGTTGCACAAGTAAATACGCAGGTTAAGTGGACATTTTGTCACAGCATGTTTCATTACCACTGATCAACCATGTGTTTATGTGAAGACAAATATCATTCAGTGACCTAAAACTGATGGAAGTAACACGAGTATAGTGTTTAAAGTCCTTAAAGAACACCCACATTTATTTAATCTACGATGCAGCAGATCAATCGTACCTGCTCAGGTGTTTTTAAAACACCTTTTCTTTTTTCACTATCATGCCCAGAAGCAGTAAACCCACAAGTTTGAAGTGCTGTGCTAGGCTTTAGTTATTAATTAGCCACCACGGCTGAATGGAGGTAACAGTATCCAGAGACTTACCTGAGGGCTTGAGCGAGGCATTTAGGATGAGGACCCACAATAGGAGCGTTGGCGTCATTGTCCGAGTGCAGACAGTCCCTGTAACAGAGCAGATCGGTGCTCTGATCAGGCTTTATGCTGTCTACCTGCATGCTGTGTTGCTGCTCTCTCGTGAAGGCCACGCCTCCGCTGGCCCCCCTGGACCTGTCACAGCTACTTCCTCATTGACAGCAGAGTTCGAAGCACGCTCTCGACCGGCCTGAGCACGCCCCTGCGTCTCAAGGAATGCAGGAAGAATTACCGCCGACGGTGTTGTGGTCGCAGCTCAGCCCTGCAGTCTCATGACATACTTTCCACGTCTTGCAGTCATTCAGACAAACAGACACAATGCATTTCTTCTGACAGTATATTTCCTACCTTTTTCATGAAATCTTAGCCGAGTCTTCCCTTTTTTTGCACAGTATCCAGAAATCAGCAGTTGCCCTCATCCTGTTGCGGCCAACTGACTCACACTTGCATCACAGACGTCACTCTGCTGTCACCACATCACATCAGAAAGTTTCACAACACTTTGCCAAATAAAGACATAAAGATTTGAGCTCTCTGCAGCAGTTGCGGATGTTGTTCCCCTGCCACTCCGTCCCCTCAACCCACCGAACACATGCTCAGAGTCACAGTGGAGAGTGTCAAAAGACAATAAGGCCAATGTGTCTCGTTCCCCTCAGGGGCAGACCGGGACAGGACAAATCAGGACACGGTTCAGTGTGAGGCTCAGGAGGTGGAGCGCAGAGTCGCACTGCGTGACAGCTTCGTGTAAATAAAGTGTCGGGTTTGCTTTTCTGTGCTACAACACGATAGTGATTCAACTTCCAGTCAGGTTAGGCAGCTTTCTGACTCTTGACACAGTGTTTTTGGTGGTTGTGGTTGGTAAAAGCAATCTCCACACCGGAAGCAGAGGTGCAAGGCATCGTTGGCAGGCAGTGCAACAACACACAGCACCGAGAATATATCTGAACACAAATGATCTCTGGTTGTATTCACCTGGTGACGGTCCAGTGTGTCACACCTGAGTAAATATGGGATGGTTGGGTTAGTTTCATGTCACAACTCAGCTCCATTCATACAAATCCTGGTCATAAACTTCTGATGATGCTCACTCATTCCATGATGTGACCCATTCATCGAGGACATGACCTGAAACTGAACAATTGGCTCACTGTGAGTGTGGAGACCACATAGCAGCCCATCAGAATCTCTGATTTTCTGGCTTCTGACAGCGCCTCTGTAACTCCAGCGGTGATGATGGGGGACCAGTTAAACTCTCCTTGTTCTGTGCATCAACGCATCTAACGGTTCAGCTGAGGTCAACACAAGGCTTCATGAGAGTTCAGTCCGAGTGTGTATCCGCCAACGTGTCACAGAATTCCCACCAACACAGTTCTTGATGTATTTATATGAACAAGGCTGAAACTCTTGATTTGTTTGGAGACCTCTGTGTTGTTAAAGAGAGGCTTCATCATTAGGGCTGGGTATCACCAGGTACCTCGCGATACGATACTATCACGATATTTTGCTCACGATAACGATAATATCTCGATACAGCGATTCTGCGATAATCGATATATTGCAAGAATTTCATCCACGATACATCTCGATATCTGTGTCACTGAAGAAATTCAGAATTTATTGACTGCACTGAATCCATTTCACAGGAATTACAAAACATTGTCAATCAATTTCACATGAATGACAGCCAAGTAAACAAAGAGTATATTGCACAGTGACTCTTCTTAACACACACACTGACTACAACTATCATTAAATATCGATATGTGTGGGTTTCGGAGCTGTTTAAACCATTTTTTAAATGTTATTTGGTTGTATACCTATGTTTGAATAAAGATAAAGTTGTCCTCTGAAGAGGGGTTGTGGTGGTAGGCCAAAAAAAAAAAAAAATATATTTTTTCAAATGTTTAAATATCGATATTTGGCGCCAGTGTATCGATAACGTACCTCAAGACGAAATATCACGATACATCATAGTATCGATGTTTTGGCACACCCCTATTCATCATACAGAGAAGACACAAAGGTTTTCATTTGATTGAACAAAGTTGGGGATCAAACCAGGCACGAATAGTCCCGGTCCATAATGGAGCATTCAGACCGAACACAAGTTGAAGTATGTGCGTCTAGATTACACACTAAAGGCCTATTAGCACGGGACTAGTATAACCTGGGGACCTCCAGTGTAAGGAACATCAACGTAGTGCATGTTGTTTTTTATGTACTATGTATTATTTGATGTACTTTATTTTGACACTTCCGGTTAAACCGAGGTATTTTATTTTGAAAGACTTTGTGCGATGTATTTTATTTTGAGAGGGTTCTAAACGGAAACAAAGAGCTAAATGACAGCAACAAATGTGATAGCGAAAGGTCAAGGAGCATCACGGATAAGATGAAATTCACGGATAAAGGAAATTAACTACGGTGTTGAAAGTTGACTTCATGAGTGATTTATTAGCCCAGTTGGAAGTGGCAACAAGGTAAAGGCTTGTGTGTGTGCTGAAATTTGAGTAAATTGTCATGTACTAAAGTTAAGCTAAACGCTACTGATGTACGTTATGAACTAATCAATGGCTTTGTATTTGTTTCTGTTTTAGCTCTTACGTTGGTGTTGATGTTGTTGGTCGGATTGTAAAGACAAAGTACAAGGAATTGCAGAAAGGAATAAAACACTTCAGACCACCAGTAAAGCTTCATTAATTTTCAACTGGCGCTACATCCAGTAATTTGTAATAATTGCGGAGGTCGTCTGTGATCTTAATCCCGTGCGAATCTGCCATGTCTGTAATTTAGTAAAAGTAAAAATCCACCGCAAATTACCTACTATATTTCACCAAACACGGAGGTCATGTGATCTCGGAATGTGACGTAACCTGGAGGACAGTTAAGGTGGAACTACTGTCTTCCAGCAACAACTATCCACGCGAGATCTCACGTGACTTTTCCGGCTTTTGATTTTAGTATTGTTTCTTATATGAGGCTCCTTTTTCAACTTCAAGGTCAATATTGTTTTTTTTATATGGAACTAAGCTTTAGGAGCGTTCCACCTTAACTGTCCTCCAGGTTACGTCACATTCTGAGATCGACACTTCTCCACTGGCAGGACGGCGGCGAGCGGAACAAGCTACTGCTAACAAGAGTTGTTCAGAAACCTTCTTTTTAGTAAACTCTGCAGTGTTGTGGGTTAGAGTACTCTGATTACTTTTTCCGTGTAACCAATAACGTAACGCGTTAGTTTCGTGCGTCAAGCAATCAGTAACTTTGTTATTTTTAAAAAAAAAAGTAATCCGTTATTTTAAGAATTTCTCCGGATAAGGAAAGGAAAATCCCGACTGCAGCCTGCTTTTTGTCAGACAGTACTGTGCCACCTGCGGATGTGTCAGCGGAGGCGCAGCGCTGTGATGCGTCTGTGCCCTGCTGCTGACCTACGTTACCTGTGTGTGTTTGTGTGTGTGTGTGTGTGTGTGAGTGTTTTCGAACCCCCGGCAAAATGGCAGAGAGGACAGCTTCTGCATCGTGGAAGTACGCACATTATTTTCAATTCGCCAGCGAAAAGGACAAGAACAACGTAACGGTAAAATGCACACTCTGCGTTGGTGAAAAGCTTCTGTCGACCGCAAAAAAATCACGACTTCTCGGTGCATTTAAAGGAGGCTGTGTTTGTGTCAGGTCACTTGCAGCATGTGCGAGGCGCTGCAAACGGCTTTTAATTTTTGGTAACGCATGAGTACTCTAACGCGTTTTATTCATAGGTAACGCTGTAACACGTAACTGATTACTTTTAATTTACGTTGTTACCTAATTAACTACTTTCCAAAGTGACTATACCCAACACTGAAACTCTGTGTACACAAACAATGTTCTCAATGCTCGTGTTCATGTGTAGAGACCCTGGTGATACTACCAGCAAAGTTTCATGTTGTGTCGAGACTTCTTACTGTTTTAAAAATAGAGATTTTGATGCTTCCGTAAAAGTGCCCGTAGCACTCCCACTGAAAATGAGTTTGACCCCAAAACGAAAATACAGTAAATTTTAAAGTGCCTCTTTCGTCTTAATTATGCTTTTACACGAAGGTTTGACTCGAGTACATTCACAAAAAAAGCCTCGGTTGCATTTTGGCGAGAGTTTCGCTTTAAAAAGGCATCTTGGTTTATCATGATATAGTGTTGGAATGAGAAGATAAAGGCTAATTTAGAAGCTAATAAACGGACATTTAAAGAGACTGATGGGGGGCAATTAATGGCTTTATTACAAAACTAGCTGTAGTTATTACTTAATTTACCAACTAACCACGAGAAAAGCTGAGATTTTTGTAATAAGGCCAACCTGCCACCGGTGAAAACCTCAAAATAGACACGTTAAATATGCTTTTCTACAGAAAGTCGGTAAGAAGTTCATGATATTTAGCGGCCAGCTAGAAAATGATGAACAAAAACAGGTGACAGCCGGCTGCGATATCTGGAAAGCACCTGGATTTCTATGAAATGTCTTTACTGATGACTCTGAAGCAGCAAGTCCACTGCGAATGATACGGAGCTAAAAGATGCTGACCAAGCGTCTCTATTTGACGAGTAGCGTTGGGTTTTGTTTACTCAAAAGATAAGACAGAAAGGGTGATTATTATTGAGTGTACTGGGCCCTAAAACAGATCAACAACACAGAACTGAAGTCAGAACCGAGCTGGCCGACTCGAGGATGTTCATCCGACATCACACAGCTCCCTCTGGTGCCGCAAAACACTCTGCACAACTTGTCAGAGGAAAGAAATGAGGTCCCAGAACACTGTGTGAAGGTAGAAAGGTGGCAGGGTCCGCCACATGTAAACACAGTCAAACAGTATGAAGCTGTGTCGTCCTTTAAGGTTGGTTTGTCTGGACAGAAAATATCAGTCAGTGAAGATCTTTGTCGTCTGATTTGAACAGTTCCCCCTTTTTCACCTGGTTGCACTTACACAGTTTCACCACCAGAGAGCAGCCTCTTCATTTCATACCCACAATGCCTCAGTGATGCTGAGCTGCCTGTAGAAAACTCACATGTTCTTCATGGACATCCAGCCTCATTTGAAGTCTTTAAGTCAGTTTTAAACAATAATTCATGTGGTTAATAAGTGAGATGACACCATTTTTATTAGCATTTCTTATTTTGTATATACGAGATGAATCTGTGTAAGTATCCTCTCTGACTGTCTGTCTGACTGCCAGCTGTCCGGCCTCGGGGTTCACGGTTCTGTCGGACTTCCAGGCAGCGTGAGGACAGCTGGCCGGAGTGACCGGACCTCTGTGGGAAAATGTGACTTTTATTGACAGCACTAACGTAGAGAGTGCTGCAACAGAAATGATGAGGCCTGCCCGGGACGCCGCGGTCTGTTTCCACACGGCAGCTCTGACCTTCGTGATCACGGACGAGTCAGGGCTGCAGGATTTTGCCAATTTCCCTGCAGGCGGAGATCCATATCACATCAGCTTCGAATCCATTCTCCAAACCTGACAGATGTTGCTCCACGGGAATCCAGATGTAATCTTTGAACAGACGGTTGATAGTGAAGCCACAAGTTTACCTTTTACAGGAGACACAACTGATTCAGAGACGAGGGTCAGGTCAATGTTACGTACCGCGTCTACGAGAGTCTACGGGGAATGTTTGACCAGATGTGACGATATATTAATGTTACTTAAGTAGAAATACAGAATACAGATGTGTCATCATCACATATTCAAGCACATGTACACTGTAGGTTCTGAAACTCTTGGAGTTGGTTGTTACAAACTGCTGAATCAGTCAGAGGCTCTCCAGTCATCGGTCTTCCACACAGATGTTTCAGGTCTTTATCCAGGTTTTGTCTCTTTTGTTGCGGGACAAGTTAAATCCCATAATAACACACGGCGTCAAGGTGACCTCACGTAAATCCCAGCGAAGCTCTGACCACATGTGACCGGCCACGGTACCTGCAGACATCTGCGTGGGCCTTTAAGTTGTAATAACGCGTCATAATGTTTGACTGGATGTTCGTTTTGTACGTCAAAGTCAAATAATCTGACTGTAGCTGTTAGAACGTGCATAATCCTAAAAAGTATCACATTCCATAAACAGATATGTTTTAAAGAATCAACGAGGAAACATAGAACCACAAAAATTCATGTAAATTAGACTAATAATTTACGTTTTTAAGACGTTTTAACTCCTACAACTTGTCTTTAAAGTAAAATCAACTTTTAAAAATGTACAACATGATAAAACCAGGCTCCTACATCAGATTACATGCAGCTTCCTCAGGAGACACCGAAGGCTTTTATACGCTCCTCAACACCTGCTGAAGCGTCCATTTGTCAAATTAATCTAAAATCAAACTTTAAAATGCAAATCTCAGAGCCGCTGCTGCACAATGAGCCCCTCAGGTGCATCATGGTCCTTCACGCGAACAAAAGAAAACTAAACTAAACAAATAACTAGCAACAACAAATGCTATCAAACAGAAATATGACTAAAAACAAATAAAAATCTCCTGTAAACACACTTGATTGTGTCAAATTGGTGGAGTTACCCTTTAATGTAAACCAGTGATGAAACAGGTACTGCAGATTATAAATACTATCAAATATATACTTAAAGTACCAAAAGTAGAAGTGCTAGTTCTGCAGAAAAGCTAGTAATACTTTATGCACTCCTGTGTTCACGTTTTTGTAGGTTAAGATAATTCTCGTCACTGCTGATATTTACTATAATATCACATAATCATTTATGTGTTGATTGTATTTTGTGTAATTGATCTTAATCTGAAAAGCAAGTTAAGTTTTATAAAGTTGCGGTGTAGTAAGTCGCTCCTCTGCTGACGGAAGCTGCTCGTCTTTAAGCCGTTTAGCTGCAAATAACACGAAAAGCAAAAGCGACTTTGTCTCTGAGCTCGGAGCTTCAGTGCAGTAAACCTCTGCAGGGAAAACCAGCATAGACCAGCACCAAAACCAGCACCAAAACACAACATATGCTGGTCTCGCAGCGAGACCAGCATATGTTGTGTTTTGGTGCTGGTTTTAAGTACCTCTCATCCAACATTCACTGCAATTTAAAGAGCCGCCCAAAATACAGAATACATAAAAAAAAATGCAAACAAAAAGGGGAATTAGTCAAAACGCGGAATAACACTCGTGCAGCTCTCTTGTAAAGGCGTCTCCTGTTGCCGGGGGTTACGGTGATGATGTCGTAAACACCCCAGACGCTTCAACGCAGACGGATCCGAATCGTTTCTCTCTTTGTTCCGTCGCGCTCGTGTACAAAAAAAAACCTCTGCAGGGTTCGAAAGTCAGTTTATTCATGACGTGTCCTCGAGGCATTCTGAGGGTTTTAATATCTACATGATAAACACACGTGTCGGAGAAGAAGACCGATGCTTTCTTTGTGCTCTTGGCTGCAGAAAATGTTGCTGACAGCTGCTCGAAGATGAAGGCTCGGGCTGCATTAGCCGTCACACACATGGCTGTTATTTATTTACGCCACGTGCTGCAGCCAGGAGCAGGAGAGGGAGGGAGGGAGGAGGGGGAGGAGGAGGAGGGGATGATGTCGTCCCTGCTGTCCTTTCTACTGCAAAACACAGACTTACAGTCGGCGGGCCTTTTCTAGCTTGGTGCTCAATTCTGCACATAATCAGTCCATTAGCGTGTCTGCGTGCACGCTGGCGGCCTGATGCTGCAGATATTGACCCACTGTTGACCTAATTTCTCTCAATCTTTATCTCTCACATGCACCCTGACTCCCCTCTGCCCCTCGCTCCCCTCTTTGTTGTTGTTGTTTGGGGTTTTCTTATGACGCATTTTCACGTGAGGTCAAGAGGCTCCGGGGCTCAGATAAGAGCTTTTTTCTTTTCTTTTTTTTTCCCCTCCTCCCACATTCACATTCACTCTCTCTCTCTCGGCAGCTTCTTTATTATCCACCTTGTGATGTGAACACACACACACACACACACACACACACATGAGAAGACCCTGGCGGTGAATTAACTCATCCGCAGCGCCGGTTTCTCTTAAGCGACAGACCGGTTTGAACCAGCCTGGAGCTGAAACGAGCCGAGCTCTCTCAGTTCCACATCCAAGCCACCGCAGTAAGCACTATTAAACCTCCCTGAGCTCAGAGAATTTCCTAAACGACCTGCTGATAGTCGTGAAACAAGACAGATTAAGAGGAAGCCCATTATTCAACACTAATGTGTGTTTTTTGGACTGTTTTATTACATCATTTAATTCCCGTCTTATTAAAAAAAACACACACGCACATCATTTAATTTGCCGTGGAGCTGTTTTGCTTTGCTGCTCGGAAAACTGGTCCGACAGGAAGCGACTCCCAACCCTCCAGTCAGTATCAGCGCAGTCTATTAATGACGGTAAATAAACGGTGTTTTCCACAAGTGATGTTTTCCTCTCCGTGACTGTGAGTCAGTTTAACGTGTCTGGTTTGGATCGAGAGACGTGAACAAAGAAAAGTACCGTCCTGACATCTGAACGGTTATTTGCAGCAACATGTTTTTTTCAACCTCTCCCCCGGCCTGCATTCCAAAATGACAGCAGGGAGACGAAGAGTTAAAGAGAATTTAGAATCTGTAGCTTTTAACAGGAAGAGAAAAGATCCATCTCCCAGGACGGACAGACGTGTGGTTGAGTCCTCAGATATCCACTCTGAAAGGTCGTTGTTGGTGATTCGCCTTCATCCACTTCAGCTCCTCAAGAACCAGTAAAAATGAACCAAAGCCTAAAACAGACAGAGTTCAGTGCTGTTGTTCAAACGTGTTGGAGGATGGTTGTGATGTTTTGTCGAAGTGGTTTTATAGGCTTCAATCCGACGGCTCAAACACGAGCGCAGATCCAAATTTAATTGGGAAATAATCGACACATGTTGTTTTCTGTCAGTGTCGAGGTGTTCAAAAACACCTGGAGACATGCGGCGAGTTTGCCATGATTAGTTTATTACAGTTGGTTAATGTGTTAACATGTGTGACGTCAGGAGAAACGGATGCTGAGTGACAGCAGTGCTTAAAACTTTAGTACGGATAATCATTTTATCTTCACATAGAAACGTTTGCCTCCTCGGTGACTCTTCTCCTGCATGTCACCTCCTTTCCACAGACGCCCTCTCTGAGAACTACCAGAAACTTATAATCGATGCAGTTCTGAAGCGATCATTCTTCAAGATGAACTGGATGTATTAAATTATTTCATCATTATTTCTCTCAGGATGCTGAAACAAAATGTTTATATTGTCAAACGAAGAGCTGCTATCTGTTGTTTCCTTGTTTCTGAAACAATGTCAATAAACATCTATTCTATTCTAAAAACAACAAAAAGGACAAATTACTTGTTAAAAACATGTTAAACCACTGCTTAAGGTCTTAACATAGACAATCAGTTATTTTATTTATTTCATATTCCACATTTCAGTGATCCATCAGAATTAAGGCTCCTGTAACGACCTTAAAGATCGTACTGTTGTTAATTTCTCACCTGCACACTAGTTTTCACCTAATTGTGTACAAACGATGGCTTATTACATCATTATTAATTACTTAGCATATGACTGTAAATGTTTATTGTCTAATAAAGACAATATTATTCATGGTTTTGACAAAAAATACGCCTCATTTTATCATACTGTTCTTTAAAACTGTGAAAAGTCTAATAAAACTAGCTGGGAAATGTACATGATGACCGATTTGACTAATTTGTTCTTTAGTTCAACACTCAAAGTATTAGAGTCATTTGAGGAAATACACTTTGAGATGAGAATATCGATCTTTCTCTGTTCAATATGACGCTACAGCAGGCGGCTAATTAGCTTAGCCAGCGATGAAACAATCGAAATCTGTACGCCAGCACCTCTCGACAAGAGAGTGAATAAAAGCATTGTCTATAAATGTCAAACAGTTACTCTAAATAAATTGTAGCGTGTGTGTAAATCAAAATTATCTGCTCCATCTGGATATTTCCAACACTTCCCCTCCTGAGAATTCCTGCTGGCTTCGCCTTCATCGTCAGCTGTGGGAACGCTCGCCGTGTCACTTTCTAACGAAGCGGTTTATATTCCCTTGAAGTTTGCAGGAGTCCGTCCACAGATGACTTGTTCATCAACTCAAGACTTGCGTGTTCCTGCCTGCGGCCTCTTCAAGATGACCTTGCCTTCCCCCCCCGCCTCGGTTTGAACAATGGGGCCCTTCGTCGCCCGGCTCCAGCACTTTCCTCTACCTGGCGCCGGACCAAAAACCACCTATTTAATTTCATGTGCGCTCTCTATTGTCATGTTAACGTTCTGTGGGGTCAGCACATTCGACCGCATCGCCTCTTTTAAACTGTAGATTTGTGGAGAATAAAAAACAAGAGGGAATCTTCAACTGACAGACTTTTTATTCACAAACCAAAAACTGTATGAAAAGATGCGAAGGAACGAAAAATAAAGTGACCTACACCTACACGCTCGTCATGGGAACGTAAAAAGATTTATGACTCCGTCATCTTTTCTGTAGAAGTCAGCGGAGCGTGAGACTCACCATAGAGATTGTTTCTGCCTCCACTAACAGGACGTTACAGTTCCTAAAACACACTGAGTCACTGCTTGTTTGCAGCTGCAGTGTTATGGTGACCCAGTCAAACCCCAGCGGCTTTCTTCCACCCTCCGCCCTCCTCCACCCTCCTCCTGTTGCCTTCCACTGTATCGCCATGGAGACAGTAAGGGTATCCGTCGGCCGCGGTGCATCCACGTCGCTTCACCCCGGGGTGGGGGAAGCTGCGCGGCGCGCTGCAGGGTCAGCTAATGATAAACAGAAACTGTAACAGTGTGTGTTGACGGGTGTGTTTTACAGCTGTTATGATTTCAGCGCTGAGCTTTGAGCCGTGGTGACATGAGGGTTGTCCTGGTGTGTCCTTAACCAGCGAGCCTTCATTAACAATTCATTAGTTCATTAAATTAAACGTACTTAAATGATTTTACAGCCTCAATTTAAATACTGATGCTTCTGTATCAGCAGCAAGAGCGAGAAGCTTCAGTGATCCTACGTAGTTATTCTTAAAAAGGTGCTCTGCAGTTTTAATAAGAACTATTGTAAATATTAAGTTGTGTTTGAATGGACTGGTTAGCTTTTTTTATGTTACAAATGTTATGTAACTGAACAGAACTTTACTCTTCCCCTCCTTCCTCTTCGTTTTTCTTCCCACTGATAACTTCTGAACATCGAAGGCAGCAGCGATGACTAAATCGGCCCTTTGAATGTCTTTTCTAAAGCCTGATTTATGCTTCTGCGTCGCGGCGACGGCGTAGCTACGTCGTCGACACAGACCCCTACGCGGACCCTACGGCGTAGCCTGACGTGCGCCTCCAAAAAATCCTGACTACGCGTCACGTCGACGAACGGCAAGGACTGTGATTGGTCCGCTCAGAACGCCATTTCCGGCAGTTGCTTTTCCGGTCAACAGTATAACAACACCGCCATTTTTAAAGTTTTTGTGGTACGAGCGGCACGGAAAAAATGGACCAGGCAGACGAGAGAATTATCGAGGAGGTCAGAAAATATGACCACCTTTACAACTCGTCTTCAAGACATTACAAGGATACAACTCAAAGCCGCACCCCCCTAGCGGCTTGGCGGTGAATTGCAGAACAACGCGTTCCCTTGACGCAGAACTTCGAATGCTCAATGACGGCGTAGGGTCGACGACGTAGCTACGCCGTCGCCGCGGCGCAGAAGCATAAACCAGGCTTTAAACTACATAGCGTCCCTTTAATGTCTGTCTCTGGGTCGAATTCCTAAATGATACAAACACAGTGGAGAATTGTCTCTCTTCCTCCTCGACATACCAAACAACTGAATCTGAAACAACTGAATAATTGTGGGATAACGTATAAGATATCTGTATGAAAGTTAGTTACTCACTTCTAAACAGAAAGCAGTCATATCAAGATCTTTATGACACGAGGCTGGCATTTAAGGCATTTAATTCCTTAGTTGCTTTAAAGTAAAACTGCATCAAGGTTTGTTTTAGACGTCGCAAGGATTCAACCTCAGACGAGGAGAACTGAAAAACAAGACTTGTCAAAGGCATCACTTGGAGAGAAATGCTAAATTAAGCATGCTAACATGCTGATGTTAAAGAAGTTATATTCACCAGGTTCACTGCCTTAGTTAACTGCATTAACGTGCAAACATTTGATCGTTAGAACTAAACACAAAGTACTGCTGATAATGAAGAAGTTAAGGGATAAAACATTTTATCTCAATTCATCCTCGTGGGACTGGTTGCACATTTTATGTCAATCAACACGATTAGATGTCGAGGTGTTTATGGAAAGAGTCAGAAATGTGGCGATCCTAGTTTTTAATAGTGCCAAATTCATCTTCTGGGGAACATGAATGTCTGTACGAATGTTTACGTCCAGTAGCTGTTGAGATGATTCAGTCTGGGCCAAAGTTCTGGACCGGCTGATCTACATCACCACCATAAAAGTGTCGTCATTTATTAAAGATTTATATCGACGTTAACACGACCTGAGAGAGGAGAGAGAAAAGAAAGCGACGGGTGCATTGAGGCGAAACATCGGAGCTTTAACACCACTGGAGCTGCACGGAGGCCTCAGCGGTCGGAACCCGAGGAAAGTGTAGAACAATGACCTTAATATGATCCACCTGATCCAGTGGGGCCCGGACATGCACGGCTCAGCTCCTGACCGGGGAGCGTCGTGCGGACAGATGTACAGTAGGTTTAGCCTCGGGCCCCTGTGGTGCAGCCAGCCGTGACCCGGGCGGCGGTAGCCGGATTGAGCCGGTTCAGTGTAATGGTGCCTCGGTGGGCTCAGCGCTCGGTTACTTAATCTGCATGCGCAGGCTGGTCCCAGAGGGGGGTGGAGGTGGTGTAGATCTGGAGAGAGAGCGAGAGAGAGAATGAGGGGAGGAGCAGAGAAAAGAGGAAACGTGAACTCTCCATCTGCGTGCGAGTCGTCACCGCCCGGCCTGTCGCGGCTGTGATGCTGCTCACAGCAGCAGGTTGTGCAACACGAACCGCTCGCTTAAAAGAAAACCTGGTGATTCCTCTAAAAGGGTGCCGGTTTCAAAACCGTGAACTGGAGACGGTGCTCGAGGAGACACCAGCAGGACGAAAACAAAAAGATGAGGGTTTAAAGTTTTATGAGGCGAAAACTCAAAGTGTGTGTGTCTGTTTCTTTTCTTCTTTTTCTGTCTGAGCCATGCTGGGTTTGTTGTTCACTTGCAGTGTGTCACCATGTACTTCAAATAAACTGTTTTTACCAATTTGATTCTCTTCTGGGAAATCTGACGCTGATTAGCATCCCGTAACGATCACTTCCAACTCTTACTCAGCGTAATTGGCCCGCTTTTTACTGCCTGGACCGGGACCCCCTGCTCGCACTGCGCCCCCTTACAAATACAACAAATTCCCTGTGATCGAGCTGTTTTTGCTTTTTTTTTTAAGTGAGTCAGAGTGAACTTGTGTTTTTACCGTCAGGCATCGGACACAACACCCACACTTACTGCTAACTTTGAGTAACGCGCGGCGCCCTGGTAGCTCGGTGGAGGTCCTGTCATCTCCAAGACAAACCATCCTGAGATTGAAAACAAAACTGGATCTCTTGGCGGCGCAGCGTGAGGAGCTGGATCCACACATAAACACCACACTCACCGTCCTCCTCTTTCCTTTCCAAAACGTTACACAACCAGCCACTTGCTGAACACACACGCTGGGTGTTCGCCCGCCCAGTCAGGTCAGATATAATCACAGGGCTCCAATAAAGACATGAACTCTCTGGTGACCACAAAGCCTGCGAGGAATCATCGTTCACGCTCGTTAAGATAATAAGAAGCTGCGAGTCTCTTCGTTAAAATGCTGCAACAGCTGTTCTCCTGTAACGTCCGGCGCAGATGTTTTTGTCACTTATTCTCCCGTTGTATTCACGTTTCTCGTGGACCTGCAGCAGATTCCCATCTCGTGAATTTAATCAGCGTTTATTCTGTGCTCCTAATAAAGCTGCGGTGAGAGTCATAAGATGCAAACTCAAAGGTCAAAGTCTCACCGAGGCTGCGGAGCCGTTACCTGATAAAGAAGAAAAAAAAGCCCGTCTGTGCTTACCTCATGTGTTGAACATTGAAATCCTGACATGTGGGACATCTGTCGGTTACACAAGAGGAACAGCAAACAGCAATTGAGGCATTTCCCCCCCCAAAAAAACACACCACGTGTCCGTTTTAGAGAAAAGCCAAACAACAGCCTCCAGCCGGTTTCTGGGAATTAGCAGATTTACTGAGAACGAACGCTGTCGTTTTGTCTCCGTTACACGAAGCAGGACGGTTTGTTCAGAGTGTCACGTCTTCTTTGTGACACACTTGATTTAGATTAAAGAAGGACGTGTGTGTTGATTATCTTGTTTTTCTGAGTATGAGGTGCACAGTGTAGTTCTGTTGAAGACATTTTAGTTTGTTTGTTCGTCTTTGCGAATATATTCAGTATATATTAGAAGGAAAGAGTCGGTCAGTGGCAGAAAATCGTGTCAGGGTGACAGAAATATACAGTTTTTTCTCGACAGTGTAAGAAATACAGAAGCTAAGTCAGATACAACGTCAGGAGGATGATATTTTTTATATTTAAGGGTCCAGAATTGCTCACAGGATTCAACGTCTCCTGTTTAATTCATCCAATCTTTCAAATTTAAAAATGTTTTAGCTATTTTCTGGTGCCTTAAAGGGACATGACACATTTTCCCTCCTACCAGCAGTGATATTGAGTCTTTATGATATCAGACGTGGAGTTACACGTCTCTAAAAACAGACCTAGCATCAGTTAGCTTACTGCCAGCCTCTCATCCACGAGAAGACGTTCGCTCCCTTCTGCTCGTATTTTTTCGCTTTGATGACATAAGCTGAGTCTCATCTAGTCGGGATTGAACTCACGGTGTGATATTTACCACAATGATTAAAATAGAAATACCTTTTTGACAGTCTCTACCATTTAGCTCTCTATCTTCAAACTCAACAACTCACACCGAAACTATCCTGATGGATGATTATGCTGATTATTCTGACGGCTGTGAGCTCGTGAGACACGCGGTCGGCTTTCACTCATCTTGAACATTTAAATTGTACAGGGGAAACAACAAACTGCTGTCAAGTTGGAAAACAAATAAAGGAGATAAACGATCTTGTGCTTCTATCTGTGTCACCTTGTTCTGTTCAGCAGCTGTACTGACCGGCCGGGTCATCAAACGGCCTCGCAGGACTTTTCAGTTTGAGCGCTTCATCGTAACGTGTCTGGCTACCTGGAGCGTCGTGCAAATGGAGCAATTTCAAAACCTTTGTTGATTTGTAACTCAGGATGACTCAGAACTTCTTGTAGCTGAAGACGTCTCACGTACTGACGAATGGTTCTGGAGGCGGTTGGTGTCTCAGACGTGATCTGAAGTACAGTTAACCCCACAGACGAGGAGGAGGACGAGGACGAGGACGAGGACGAGGAGGGAAACACGGCAGAGTTGCTCCAGATAGATAACACTGAACATTGACCGTTACACAATCAGGAGAACTCCTTAAACAAGTCTCAACAACAGCCGTCTTATCTTTGACCTGGACTCTATTTTGGGGACATATGGGAGTTGTGCTGTTATGCAATCCGATCCAAACATTAAACATCTGTGGACAGAATCTTATCTTTAAGGGATGCTGTCTCAGGAGAATCCCTCCCCTCGGGGGGAAGAAGACGACTGAACTTCGACCCCCGGTTAAATTTAGTGTCCCCCTCTTTTGTTATGATAAAGTCTGAATGCTTGGTGTGGACAGGAGAACCGGGTCAGCAGCTCAAGGCTCCGGTTTCCGTCCACCCACCGCAATCTCATTGTGCGCTTGCTCGTCTTTCGTGCCTCCGGGACATTTCTGAGGTCATAAATATGCCGTCTCCTCCAGCAGCAGAGGTGCGGTGACACCGTCTGCAGCCATAACTGCCATGCCAGCTCGAGACAGGCAGGTATCCTGTGGCGACACATTGTTCACACGGACCCGTTAAACAAAGCTGTCAGCGAGGATCTGGGTATTGTTTCACTTCGGGACACAGCGAGGATCTTTGCTTTATTGTCCTGCACGCACAAAGTCGGTGCACATGCCGGGCATACCGTGCATGAACTACATTCTGCAGCTCCTCTGCAGGAAATACACTTCCCTCCCGAGCCACATATGGCCACCGCTCCCGGCCGGGCTTTTTCCCCATATAAGGGACTCGACCCGTCACACATAGTAGAGGCGACAAGTTTTTTTTTTTTAGGAAAGCACAAGTTACATCAGCTTGAGACTGACACTTGCTGTTGTTTACGATGCAGGAGGGGGTTCTGCTGGGGGGGGAGGGAGGGAGGGGAACGCCTCGCTGCCTTATCAACACAGATCAGCCACGGGCCACGGGTCAGCGCCAGCTGTAAACACAACTCAGTCACCTTCCCAGCTGAAGGCTGAAATGTAAGCTCAATATTTTTAGCACTGCTTGACTGGAAACGGCAGATTAAATCTCCAGTGGAAATGTTGGGAAACTGAAGAAATGCACGAGCAGAAACACACACGAGTGAATAACGACACACACTCCAGTTTATTACATCCAAAAATAACCTTTCCATCAGTGGAGTGTTTGTTTGTAGACTTTAAAGGGTCACTGAATTTCTTCTAAAAAAAAAACAACACAAACTCAGATTTTTGAATATTTACAGCCAGAAAGTCAGAAATATCAAATTTGTGAGTAGACAAACTGCTTTCAGAGGGAAATAAGATTTGAAGCTAGAAAGGTGGCAGGGTCCGCCACTTGTAAACACAGTTAAACAGTGTGAAATTGTGTTGTCTGATTAAACTACATGATGCTCCTTTAACACAGATCTGTGTGCTTGCTGTGAGGTCCCGGTCGGTGTGAACGGAGGTCCAAACAGGAACAGAGACCTGGTTCAGTAAACACTCACAGAACAGTTTTGTTCAGCTCGTTCTCGGTTTATAAACTGTTTCAGCGACGTGTCAACAAATCAGAAGATGACTCAGAAGAGCCGAGACCTCCTCACATCTGTGTCACGTCCCCGCTGACGACAGCACAGCGAACATTAAACACACACACGACACAGATATTATAAATTAATGCTGCGTATTTAATCATGTTTGTTTGCGAAGTGGACCAGTGGAGGAAAATACGTGTGTGAGACAAACAAACGGACATACTGTCTTACTTTGTTTACATGTGGCGGACCCTGCCACCTTTCTATCTCCGTGCAGCGTTCTGGGAAAGCCTCATTACTGTTGTTAATATTAAATATCTGATACGTAGTCCACACGTACACATTCATTTATATTCCAAAAGCTCCTTTTTTATCGACCTGAAACGATGTTTACGTGTAGACACGGTTTGAATTTCCTTTCCAAAACTGCCCAGTTCCTCTTTAAAAGGGGGAACTGATAAGTAAGTGGCGCTTCTTATCACTCCAGGCTGACAGAAAGACGTACCTGAGTGATGAAAGCTACAAACTGCTCCTTTAACTTTAATATATTTAAGTATATATAGTTTTTATGTGACGTATTCAGCTTTAGTTACCTGTTATTGTGATCTCATAAGGTGGAATTTACTCTAAATGAGTTGGTGATATTATATTTTAATGTTTTACTTGATATCTGAATATTTTTGATACCTAAGACACTTTTCATTTGACTTTTATTGGATATCTGTGCACTTATGCACCAATATCCCTCGTGGGTCGTGACCAGGATTTAAGAAATCCTGAGGTCCAGCTTCCTCCTGCAGTCCGAGGGCAGCCGGGTTAATCTGTAACTCTAAATTGTCCGTGTAGGTGTGATGAACCGGCGACTCATCCAGGGTGTGACCCGCCGTCGCCCACAGTCAGCTGGGATCGTCTCCGGCTCCCCGTAACCCTGGAAAAGAGATTCAAGCAGTCTCAGATGATGGATTGATTATAAAACATCCAATAAATCAATAAGATACAGTATTAATTAACCATAAACAGAATCCTGGACAACAGTTTTTGCTGAATATCTGGATGTGGCCCCTCTGAGGTCTCAGAGGGCTCCTGGTCACCATCAGTCTGCTGCAGCACAGGAGCTGTACAGTCTATTGTGCTGCCCAGAGGCGGTTCCGCCCTCTGCTGACGTCACGGCTGGTCCCTGAGCAGAACCACCCTCCTCCTCTCCGCGCTATAAAAACTCCGGAGCCTCAGCCGGGCTGCACTCACTCTGCTCAGCCGTTGCTGCCCAACCGGTGCGCACCTGACAACTCATCCGCAGCGAGTTGGACGGGCCACACACGGAGCACCAAGACATCCAGCAGCAGAGACACAGACAAAGAGAACCAACATGTCGTCCTACGTGTCCTCAGAGTGCCGCCGGGTCAGCCCCTCGGTCCACGGCAACAAGTTCGACACGGCGCACCGCAAGAAGGCTTCGGCCAACATCTTCGAGAACGTCAACCAGGACGCGCTGATGAGGCTCTTCCAGAAAACCGGCGACATGAAGGCGGAGGAGCGAGTGAGGAGCATCTTCTCCTACACCCAGGACCCGGAGGAGACGGCCCGGGCCCTGATGGCGCTGAAGCAGCGCAAGAAGGACAAGTTCCTGCAGATCGCCGGGATGCTCCGGCAGCTGCTCAAGATGCGCTGACCGGGGAGTGCGTCCAGTCTTTCTGTCTGTCTGTCGGCTCCATTGCGTGAGCCGAGCGTGAAAACACTCCCGATGTGAACGGGTGACCGCCCGCGCTGTCGCCTGGAAAAACGGAGCGCGAGGTGCGGAGGAGGAGAGCGACGCGCCCCTGGAGGAGCGGCGCGCCCCGGGGCAGCAGCCGCCGCGTCACGGACGGAGGTCCGGCCCGGAGCGGAGAGCATCCTGGGAGAACACGAGCTGTCTGAACTTGGGAATACGAAGAAGCAAGAACACGTCTTTTCCCCTGAGACTTGAATCCGTTGAATGCATTCCTGTCGGATGCCTGACTGTGAAGCAGCACCTTGTACAGGTGGAGCCTCCATCACCTCGGCGGTGGGGTTGATGATGGAGGCGCACAGCTGCAATCATTAAGACTTTTAGTGCCGAACAACCTGAATGCCTGTCCTGAACACACGCCTTTGTTTTCTATGAACACTGTTCTGTTCATCAGTGGCCACTAATGTGTTGTTGCTGTCACAAAATGTTGCAGCACGATGATTTGTGCTCCTTTTGTTTGTCATTTTTTAATAAATTATTACATTGTCTACAAAAGTTGAACCCTTTGTTTGTCCTTCTTGCACATGTTGGTTTCACTGTGTGGCTTTTTTTGGCCATGTGAGGTTAAAATCATCCTGTTTTGGATTATTATTAAATCAATATTCTGATGATATGAAGCTGTATGTCAGTATGGAGGGTTTATCACGGCGGTGTCGACCTCTTTGTTCTGAGGAAGCAGCTCATGTTGAGGCATTTTAAAGGACAGAAGCAGTGAAGTTAAATCCATCTTATTCAGGCACAAAACTAAAATACAGAAATGAGAAGTGAGGAAAATATCTGCAGGAAAAATCATATTTAGTATAATCTTTCCAACAGATGTGACGACTGTGATTCCAGATGAGGGGGAATTAATCATTACTTGGATCACAGTTTTCACTTTTACTTTAACAAACACTTTAATTCATGAAGCGAAAGAAAAGAAACATGTTTTTAACAGCAGAGGACAGAGACGTGGAGGCCGGAGCGTCTGCACGTTTGAATCTTTATCAGAAAACTGCAGGATTTGTTTAAAAATTGATTAACACCTCTGCGGCCCGACAGCTGTGACGGTGTGGGCTCATAAACAAGGAAACCCCTCGAGTGAATCAACACATCAGCCTCAGACGGAGGAAAGTGATCGTCTTGACCTCACGCCCGACACATTAACGCGTTGACTCATGTAATCTAGGATAATGTTTCCGTTTATTTCACATTTCTGCCTTTTGTTCCTCGCCCTGACGCAGCAGAGGGCATTTGAGAGGGAACAGGCGTTTACTCATGAGAGGATGTGGTTAACCTTCATCAGGGTTTCCCCCTCACAGCCCTGAACGCCTCACCAGACCAGCGTGAACCAGTTTGGCTCAGTTTGGGCGGAGAGGAGAGGGGAGGGGAGGGGAGGGGAGGGGAGGGGGAGGATGACGGCTTCCACAGCACCAGTGTGTTTGCGTTGGAGTGTATTTAATCATCCCTGCTCTCCTGATAAGAGCCTGTCTAAGTGGCATTACAGGGTTTTAGACGGGTGGAGGCTTCCCCCCTTCTTCTTCTTCTTCTTCTTCTTCTTCTATCCCCCTCTCTGATTCCTCACGCTACACAAAATCATAAATGACCCCTCCGTCACTGCAACCGTCTACTACATCCACTACAAGCTCCTCGCCCTGTTTTACGGCGTTTCATCAGCCGTTGGGTGGAGGCTTAGCTGCAGACACGCAGATCGCCTGAGTGGATGTCTGCTAATCTGCCTGCAGTGATAGTTCCTCTGCCGGCTCAAACCAGTTCCCTGGGTTGTTGTTGTGCATGACGACATCTGACAGTAGGCGCTCCCTCACATGTGCAGAGAGATATATGAGGAGGCTCGAGTGTCAGCAGTCACCCTGCGGTGTGTGTGTGTGTGTGGAGCTCTCAGGTGAATAATCACCTGGTGAAAAAGGTGTGTCTGTCTGTCTGTGTGTGTGTGTGTGTGAAACAAATAAATGTGAGCCACAGACAGCCGGATGCTCACGCGATCAGCTAATTTCAAACTTGTTACTCCTTCCCAGAAAAGGAGGAAAATCAAAATGTGGTGGAAGTGTTGATCGAATGATGATGAATGAATACATCTGAGGGTTCAGTGACAGGTGAGGTGAACTGTACAAGGTGTCTGACAGATTTTATGACGCTGAGAAGGAACACACTTGTAAAAAAGTCATTAGTAGGCAATAAACTGACCGTGAAACAGCTACTATAGTCATTCTTATAACAATGAGAGTGTGAAGGGTGGCCGAGCAACGACCGCTCACAGCTCTGAGATCAGCTGACGGACACACGGAGACATTTAGCAGCTGAAGGGACAAACATCTTCCTCAGGAGGACATGAGTGTGGTGCAACCCAGCGAGGTCGGTTAGCTCAGCTACGCCCCGTCAAACCACAATATGTCTTTTTGTTTGCACAGCTTGAACAAAGTGTTAATAAGTGAGCTGTTTGGTGGATTTTGTGACTCTACTGACGAACCCTGGCTCCAGTTTTTTGTGCTGATCCAAGCTAACCGGCCGCTTGACGTAACGATAGCTGAATATTTAGCGTGGTGTGAATATTTTCATCCAAGTCATCTGAAGGAATGACGTGCAAACACTGAGAATCTGCATGATTTTCCTTTTTTATTAGAGTATTAATCTCCAGCTGAGGTTACAGAGGTCAACGACCCTTTTTAAACCGGCCGCTGTATCACAGTCGCTTTATCAGGCCGAGTATTTTTACTCTTTTATCTCTCGGTCCCTTTTTTGTTTGGCTCGTGTGTCTCACACCAGGCAGCGTTTTTTATTGGCCCCCTTTTCCCTTTTAGGGCAATCCAATTGTTCAGGAAAAAAAGGCTAAATATTCGAGGCAATTGTCTTGGCCCGTCTTTGCTGTGTTGGCAGCGGTGTGAGCGGTTTGGACCCGTGCCGGTTTCGCTCCCGCCCTCTTCCTGCCTTTCATCAGCCCCTAGAAACGGTAAATGCTTTCATGTCAACAGACACTCTGGCAGACGGCCTTCGAGCCTGGAGGACAGTAACCTCAGAGAGAGGAAGATACTGGGTGGAGGTGTGTGGTGGGAGGAGGGGGGTGGAGGTGTAGCAGAATTACGTAAATGAGAATATAAGACGGGTTAAAATGTGACGCGATGATCAGAGTCGTGATGTGCACAAAAAACACACGAATGTATCCGACAGGAAAATAAAAAAAGCGAGTCAGAGGAAAAGATTCAGATATTTACTGATGAATACCAACAAAATGCTTTCTTCGGCTCTCTGTTCGGATATTTTTAAATATATTTATTAAAGGTTTCATCTGAGCTCTTTGTCTGTGAAACCCTGTACAGCAGCGCGTGTCTGCAGCCTTTCACCCGGAACAAAGAGAAACATTTACAGTGTGCCGTCTCTTTTTCTCAGGCAGCCAAAACAAGATCTAGCCTGTTCCCTTTTATCATAAATGCAGTGTGGGGGGATGGATAGAGAAAGAGAAAGAAAGGCGGTGGAGTGGAAGAGGCACCAGATCAGAGTGACTACAGCGCCGGGGAGTGGCAGTCGACTCGTATCCAGCGCAGACCGGTTCAAACCGAGGTCTGTGATGAGGAACTAAAGCATGAGCTGTACGCGGGCTTAGGATTAGTCAGCGTTTGGCTGGAAGATCCTGCCGTAAAATCATCAGCCCGAGTCATAAGTCAGCGTCTTGTTTTATGGAGTAGTGTGCGCTTTGACACTTGGATGCTCTCCCATTAACAAAAGCCGCCGATTGATTCTATATTTAGTTTGTTTTATCTCTGAAAAAGAAGCCGAGCGGCTGCATCTTTCCTGGACACGGCACCAGTGACTAAAATGATCATATTCACATTTATCAGACGTTTTGTTTTCACGCTGTTTATTTAAAATAAGCCTTTTTTAAAACAAGTGGAGGAGATTACCAGCAGCCGCCCGCCGCTGGCTGCTTAAATGTGACAGTCAGAGATACACATCAGATTCCCAAATGCTGCAAAACTGTTTATAATACGAGGGAATATTTTTAATGCTCCCGAGCTCTCACAGATTGTGTTATTTGTGGCACGCGATCCTGAGGTGAACCAGAAGACGAACGGCGCTCATAATGAAGATCAACGCGCCAGGAGCGAGCTGTGACGCGGCATCGCGATTCTGCAAAAGTTGAGTCACACCGCTCGCGTGCCAGAGTACGGTGTTCGGGAATAAAAAAAAACTGAGGTGTGGTCGTAAAGTCTGCTTTGTAAGACCCCCAAATTTCTGTTAAACCATCTTGAGCTAAATAATGGAACGATTCCAGAATATGAGCGGTAATTCAGTTTGCTGAGCAACACTTGCCTCATTCAGGTAATTCTACATCATCATCATCATCATCATCATCATCAGCTCCCCATCACAGTTAAATGAAAACAGAGCCTGCTGCGAATGACTGTTTAGTGTGTCACTCTCAGATCCTTTGTAATCCTCAAGCGCTCTTTCCCCTCGACTCCTCCAGACGACAAAGTTACCTCCTCCAGTGTCGAGTGTGTTTGATGGTTCGGAGCAAAGCGCTGCCTTAGTTTCGCCTCGGCGTGTGTCAGCAGCAGCTGCTTGACCGGCCTGCTCGGGACAGCGCAAAGGTCAAGGGTCTGTGTGGTGATGTAAGGTTCAAACAGGAAGAGGGTCGAATATGAGCGGAGAAGAAAGAATGCAGGAAAAGAATGGGCACTCGGAGAGAGTCGGAGAGTTTTTCCGCGAAGCGCCGGCGCGTCTGACTCACGGCTTTTCCCACAGGGGCCCCATGTCTGTAGTAGCATCATCCGGATTAACTCACACAAAAGAGACAGACTGAAAATGAAACACATTCCCTGGCAGGAAAAATGAGGGATTCCTGGAATTTGGCACATTTGCTGTCTCTGATTGTCTTTGTGCAGATGTCGTTGACTGGGGAGCCCGAGGCCGCTCTTTGTTGTTTTTACGATGACTCACTGCATTGTGCATGCATCGCCCTCGCTCTGGTGCGCAGTTTGCCCAGGCGTCACATTAACACCTCTGTACATGTTGCGTCAGTGGCCCGCGTCCGAGATGACCCCTCGTCACCTGGACGGCGCCCACAGCTGGCAGGGGGGCAACGCGGACGGAAAAGAAAAGCGATACCGAACCGCCATGACGCTTTTAAATGTTTTGATGGGGATGCGAACGAAGCGTCATGGCGGTTCGGTATCGCTTTCTTTTTCCGACAGCAGCGCTTCCTGTCCGCTGCAGCTGCTTCGTGATTTGACAAACATGGGATGGATGCAGATGGTGAGAAAATGTGACCAAATATGGTCGAAGTGTTCCAGCGAGAAGGAGGGAGAATCGGGTTTGATTCACACTTTGGTTGGACTGGATGTTGTTGATGTTAGAACGACTTCAAAGCTTCATTCTGAGGAACGCTCTGTTAACAAACCCCCTCCTCGTTAGCCTCCATCATCCAGACTCTGTTTTCAGGACTGATGGCAGTGAAGTCTGGCACCGGTCACGTACTTTAAAACTGCATCTGGCGTCGTCCTCAAAGTGCTGTCAAACACTCTGCTGTGAGGCTGTTTGTTCCACCGCCAGACGCAGCTTTGGGAGCAACTTGTTCAAAATAAGAGATAAAATACGCGATAAATAGTTTGACAAGATCGACGTGAACCAAAAATATCATCTAAAAATAATACAAAGCTTGAAACAAGTCAACGTAAAACGAGTCTACAGCCTGCCAGCGGCTCTGTGCACTTAGCTTAATGCTAACATGAACCTGCTAACAATATAATCAATGCTAAACATGTTCGAAATACTGTGCAATCCTCAAAAGTCAGCAAAACATAAGGAGAATTAATTTTTTGGGGGGTCAAGTAGCCTCTCTGTAGGGTCGACTGATATTGGTTTTCAGTCTCACTGATTGAACGTGTTGTTGCTCAGCTGTTTTGAGTTGTTGAGATGTTTCTGTATGAGTTGTGTATGTGATGATAGTGTCCGTAGCAAACTGCACCCAGGCCATAACACTTTGCCTTTATGCAAACACGCCAAGTCCAGTTTTGTTCTGTACACTTTCCAGGAACCACGATGGTCCTTTTCATATAAACACGACCTGTCGGATTTGATATTTACTTGGCGTGAGTTTGCTGACAGCTGATAGCGAAGCCCTGCGATGATCCCACAGTTCGAGGTCAAGCTTCATATTTCAAATGTTCTTCTTGAAGTTGAGATAAGTGACAGAAACCAGCCCGCTCTGGTTTATATTCCTGACCGCCTTGCAGAGTTAGTGCTGTGTAAGCAGACGGCCCCGCGGCTGAATCTCCTACGAAGCGCTCTGACCGCTGGTAACCTCGGGCCCCCGCAGCTCATCACCCCTGACAGAACGGTCTGTTCTTTGAGTTTGTGTGCGATGAGTCCCTGGAGCTGCAGCAGAGTTATGTCCAGGGCTGGGTCAGGATGGGGGCCTCTATTGTTCGCGTTTGTCTGTATCAGTGTGTGTTTGTATGTTCTGTCAGTGTGTGTGTTGCAGGCAGCTCTGGAGAAAGCCCTTTCCTGTGTGGCGCTGGAGGTTCCTTCTGGGGCTGGGCGGCCGGCGGCCCTGCAGACACGCTGTCTCGCTCCAGTTCCACCACAAGGCCTTACCATTGTTCTGCCCCTCACTCCCTGTGTCCTGTTCAGTCTGCCAACCCGCCAGCCCCCACACCTCCACCCTCTCCTCCTGTCTCTTGCCCTGCAGGTGCAGCTGATCCTTGGCCCGGCGAAGGAGGAAGTGCAGGCCCAGGAACAATAGCAGAGCTCAGCTCCTATTTATACATCAATTCTTTCTTTTATCTATATGTTTGACTGCTTATTTAGGGGGATTTGACATCAGTATGTTCAACTTTGTCACCATGCTGGAGTGTAAAACCCCCTGTGTCAGCAAACAAACATGTTTAGCTTGTTGCTAGCCAACTAGGTTAAGGCATTCCCCTCCATGACCCGAATGAAGAAAGTCCACTTTGTACAGTTCTTATATTGACTGACATCTCTGTGCTGTTAAAATCACCTTTATCTCCCACAGAGATTATTTCCAGTAGCTTGATTTGTCTCATAAATGTGAAGGAGCCAAACTAATATCCGCAGTTTAACTCAGCCACACTGTGGCGACATCTCCAGTTTACAGTCAGGGGCAATAAACGCGTGACGTAATGATGTCATGGACGTTGGCGCGGTGCGAAGGTGAAAGGTCGACGATAACGTTCTTATGAAAGCGGGGAGAGATGTACTGCCGCTCAGCGCTGTTACATTGTGGAACAAAGTGCTCTGCTGGTAAAAATGTGGCAGACAGATAGTGTGTAACAGGGCGACGAGTTCACGACGAGCACTCTGTGTTTTGAAATGCTTCTCGGACTGAATGAACTCCGGACTGTAAACCTCTGATGTAGGTTGCAGTTCTTCTCAGCGACATGTTTACAGTATAAAATGGTGAGGAAACCTGTCTGACCGTCAGTGGGTGGGTGGATGTTTGAACATTTGGGTTTCCTCGTACGTCACTTCGAGCTCCAGAGATCAGGCTTGAGTGACGTTAAAGTACATTTTGTGTCTGGAGGTAATTTACGTTTGGACACTGAGTGAAGTCCAACCGAATCTAACCGACCGCGAACGTTTCACAACATTAACAACAGTCCAGAATCCATAATGTGTCAAACTATGTCAGCAAGCTTTATTTTAAAGCCTGGAACAAACACTGAAAAAATGAAGGAACTTAGATTATCCCCAACTTTTTTTTCCCCCACATGATCGCAAGTCGTAAACACAGGAGAGAAAATAATGTCCCTCAGGGCTTTCCGTAGTAAAATACCCAGCACTGTGAATGTCTTTTGCAGCTGCATTTTATATAAATCATGTGCGGAATGTGCGACATTTTCACTTTAAGCAGATGAGCATAAATAAATATTAGATGTTTTGATCCTGTAGCAACCTTTCCAAACACTCCCCGAGTCTTTCTCTCCATCTGTTTACGATCGGTTTCATTTATTCTAAACAGTTTGAAAGGTTTTCTTTAACCTCCTCCCGCCTGTGCAGCTGATACTGACACTGTGCTGACACCATGAGCTGTCTGTGCCGCTGCATGAACACTTGATGGGTCAGATCTTTGACGAAGGAAAACTGCACCGGTCACACTCTCGTCATGTGGCCCCGCTGGTTTGCCAAAGCCTTCATCTTCATGTCTGCACTGAGCCGAACATCAGTAGCCAGATTAAGAGCTCTCGCTGCCCACCGTCGCAGCCTAACGACTGCTGACTGCCTCCCTCTCGCTCTGATTCTCCCGGTGATGTTGATTATAGGTCCAGATAAATACTCCCTCGCACATCTCAGCAGCTGAGGAACAGAACCGAGGAGGGAGGACAACCAACCCGAGTGGGTTTCTGAGATCTTGTAGCCAAAAAAAAGTACATTACCATCAGCTTCACTTCATGTAAACAGGCCTTTTTATGTATATTTCTTTTATTTCTCTGTATTGATCGCAGTGGATTCAGATCAGCTGTGTGCAGGCTGGCTCCTGATTAATGAGTGAAAGCAGCTTGCAGCGTTCTCCTCCCAGCCAATCAGGTGAAGGCTTAAGAGAGGTGAGGACTGCCACCCGGGTCAGACTGGCTCTGGTTCTGTCCTTGACTCACTGCAGACCTCGTCCCGCCAGAAACTTGAGAGTTTGTGTGCGTCAGCTCGTCTTCCTGCATCGAGGCTGAGTTTAATGTACGAGTGTGCTGCTGCTGTTCAAACAGTCTGACGCCTGCAGGTTTACTTTTGTTTGCTTATCTTAACCGAACCCAAGCTCCTCTACACACCTTCAGTTCTCCCAGTTGAGAGGATTTAAAAGCAGATTTTAGTGTCGTCATCCCCTGAAAATGCATTTTTCCTGCCACGACATACTAATAAGCAAATGTTGGCGTGTCAAACTGAGCTAACATCAACGTGCCAGCATTATATTTGTAATCATGTTACCCTGATCTCCTTTTTTTTTTTTTTAATCCAGATGTGATCTTTGTGAAGTGGGCAAACCTTTGAAGATGTACTCGGATACATGAAGTAAACACAAGATGATGACGTCTCCGTCTCGCTTGTTGTAATGAATCAAAAGTTAAGCGAGGACAGAGAGTTTTATGTAACGATGCACTGACAGTTTGAATGAGCAGAACATCTGGACACATCACAGAGGACGCCGTGTGTGTCGAGCACCAGCAGAATGCGAGATTGCAGATCAGATGCGTCTGATTTTCACCGCAAGATCGAATCAGTGATGCACGACGAACCGCAAGCGAACAAAGCTCATTGTCCCTTTGAAAAATTACTGGCAGTCTATTATGTTTGACGCCCTGATGAGCTGAGCCGGACAGATGTTTAAGACATCAGCGCTGATGGAGAGCGTGGACGTAAGAGCCCAGTCGAAGCGTGACTGCCGCAGACGGACTTCAGATCTGCTCTCCCAGTGGCGTAACGCCTGACGTTTGCCCACTCAGATATAGATCAGCTACAAAGCAATCGAGCCTTATCAGTTTCCTTTTTCTTTATCAAGTTCCTGCCTCGGCTGATGGATGTTGGGCAGGTCTGCAGCTATTGTTACTCTGGAACTGTGAAGCTGTCAGAGCCACATCCAGAGAGGCCGCGGCTGTGAACAGGCGGACTGTCGGTCTTATACTGTTCACATGAGCCCGACTGGAGCTACACAACTGGATCTCACATCCAACATTTCCCCTTTTTTCAAGTCTTATTTGTGGGTTTTTTTCTGCAGCAGCCTGATTTTCTCCCTCCATCTCTCTCATTAGCTCTTCACAACCTTTTCCAGTAATGTCGAGCATCCAGCAAATGTTTTTTTTCCACGTACACAAGGAGACGTTTGCCTTGACGTTGACGTTTGCTTCAGTGTCATAAGATGGGGCGTGTTGTTGTTTTCCTCCTCTCCTGCTCAGTTTTGGTTGGGAACATTTGACTTGATTTTCCTTTTGAGAGATGAATCTTTTGCAATCTTTCTTTACGCTTCAGGTCTCCTCACAGTGAACACACGTTGGCTCCCATCTTGCCAAATCCAGCAGCTTCATCAGTGGCCTTAAACTTTTAAACGATGCTGCTCTTACTTCCCCTCTAGTGGAGTTTTTCCTGATACTAATAACTCATTTGATTATCCCCACCAGATCACAAATCTGGTTCTTCTCACTTGCCTCTCAGAGCTTCAATACAATACTGTTCCTATGGTATCGAGATCTAAACATAGTATATTTCCCCCAATTCACACTTTAATGGACCCATTTTTTTTTTTTTTATCTCATGACCCCATGAGGTCAAACACATCGATAACTTTTGCTTGAGTTGCTATGAAATAGGGGTGTACCAAAATATCGATACTACGATATATCGCGATATTTGATACTTGAGGTACGTTATTGATACACTGGCGCCAAATATCGATATTTAATCATATTTAAGCTGAGGTGTGTGTGTGTGTGTGTGTGTGTGTGTGTGTGTGTGTGTGTGTGTGTGTGTGTGTGTGTGTGTGTTAAGAAGAGCCACTGTGCCATATACACTTTGTTTTACTTGGCTGTCATTCATGTGAAATTGATCGACAATGTTTTGTAATTCCTGTGAAATAGATTCAGAGCCGTTAATAAATTCTGAATTTCTTCAGTGACACAGATATCGTGATGTATCGTGGATGAAATTTCTTGCAATATATCGATTATCACAGAATCGCTGTATCGTGATATTATCGTTATCGTGGGCAAAATATCATAATAGTATCATATCGTGAGGTACCTGGTGATACCCAGCCCTTCTATGAAATGTGTAATTTGTAATAACTTTGTTCCTCTGATCTTTCACCTTCTGTCTTCACTTATTTGAGGTGAAACTATTTCGTTAAACACTAAAGATTCGACAAGAACGTCCTCACAGAGCAGCCGGCGTGTTCGTAGACTCTTGCTGTTGAGTACATGCTTTCATGCAGGCACTTGTAAGCTTGCACCACCAGTATTTAGTTCCTTGAACCACATCAGCTGACTTCTTCCATGATAACATATTACAACTTGAGAAAATCTGTCCGGTCACAAAGTGAGCTGAGGACACAGAGGGAGGTTCAGGCTGCACACAGAGAGCTTTTTAATGCTGGATCAGCACGCTCAACAACAACAGTGAGTAAAAAAACCTACAGAGTTTCACCCTGCATGTGCGCGGACCAGGCTGGCTGGCCCAGAACCGGTTTCAAACCTGTTCAGATTAACCCTGTGGGTCAGATCAGAGGGAGCCGGGGAGAGCATAGCAGAGCACACACCACCACACCACCGCTTTATCCCGGCAGCCTGGCACCTACAGCAAAGCCTATAAGCAGATCAGCTGTCAGCCGGCCAGAACAGACGTACCACACCACACCACACCACCGCGCCCAGAACTGGAACCTCCACAGGCAGAGTTTTGTGTTTTAGTGACACAATTCTCTGCTTCACACCAGGGAGGGCTTGATCTTTAGAGCATTGTTCCTTTAATTAGTGTTCAGAGCCGGCCAAAAGCTTTTATAGACACGGACTCTTATCCCTCTTAGCGTATGAAGTAATACTAAGAGACTGCTAGTGAGGGACGGCCAGAGATCATCATCGCAGGCCAAATCCTGCTCAGCTTTCTGGATCGATAACCGGGCCAGAGGATCCTCACGCCTGACTCATCAGAGGCTCCGTACCTGCAGATGACGGAGGAGTTAATTTCTTTTAATCAGATTTCTCAGAGTGTGAGAACAAACAAACAGGCGCTGCAAGAAGTTAGAAACTGCTAAGCTTATTATTGACCATAATCATGAGTCATTCATTTACCCGGGCTGGAGTTATGTCACAGGTCGGCCCGTTCAGGAGGCGTTTCAAGGCTCATGGGCAGTTTCTCCGGCCGCAGTGTGCCATTAAAGTGAAATGACACTTTCTCCAAACAACAATGGTTTTTGGCAGGTTGGCACCAGGAGTCTTTGTCTGTAACCTCTGATCCAACCAGGAGCTGTCACACACTGTCTGCCCGGCTGCTGTGGTAATCACACGGCTCTGTTTACTGCAGGTTAACCAGAGCGTGCAAAAAAAAAAAAATTCCCGTACTGTTGACTCACCGGGGCCTGTCTACTACCTGGAGAAGGTCAAACAGTGAGGCGAGACGGGTTAGTTTACCGTCTGCATCCACGTGGAGGCTTTAAGAAACTGGTTCAAACCAGCCGTCCTGATTATTTGAAAAATGTTCCCTTTGTTCTGTGAACTTGCATCACCTTGTTGTGTTTGTTCAAACTGTCAGGCATCAAGATCGGGTCACAGATTGGATCCCTGTAACCTGCTCCTTCTGTCAAAAACCCCTGAAGTGGTTCTCAAAATGTAATTTACTTCAGATTTTAACTTCGTCATCTTGTTAGTTTTCTAAAACAGTGTAAACGTCATGATGACGGCCGTCAGGAGGCTGCAGGGAGATTCAACCTGCTGATGTTAACTTGCTGTTTTAGATTCAGGGACAGGAAACAAGTCTCCAACAGTTCCAGTCTGGATGCAAAGTGAAGAGCGCCATCTGGTGTCGAACCAGCAGAACTGTTTTACAAATATCAGTCTGTAGAACAACATATATATATTCTCTTTGATTTAGATATTGTAATTGTTTCTTTCTTTGCTCTGCCTTTTTAAAGGGGCACCACGTAGTCCGGGAGAAGTAATTCAAAGTGTGAATTTTAATATTTACAATATTAATGAAGTAATAATAGAAACTTCTTTTCCATAAGTGAATAAAAATGCTGTTCTCAGAGGAAAATAAGGTCCCGGAACACTGTTTGAAGCTAGAAAAGGTGGCAGGGTCCGCCACATATACACAAAGTATAAAACATTTTAAACTGTGTCATCCTTTAAGGTCAGTTTGTTTATTTTTCAACCTGTCATGAAAACAAAGAGAGTGTTTGTTTTAGTTAGAAATAAATCATCTTCTGGTTAAAAATTCTTCCCCAAACCACACAGTGCACCTTTAAACTTTCCTAATTTGTTTCATTTTAATGCGTTTTAAATAAAAGGGTGTTTTCTTGCAGCACATACAGGTGAGTACAGATGATTAAAGGGGCGTTTGTCATTAATAAAGACACATTGTACAGGACGCTGTCACACTCCTGTCTGTTTCTGTGGATCATGTCTCCATCTAGTGGTCAAGATTTATACTTCACCTTTTGTTTCCTCTGCAGCGTCTGTAGACTTTTATAGCCCTGACTGAATTACATTTGCTGAAGAGACGTCCACCTCTCGTCCTGCTGCTCGGCCGTGATAAAGAGCTGCAAACAAAAAACCCCCCCGAGCATCACACCGACACGGACGGCCTCTGAGGTGGAACAATAAACAAAAGCAGCTCCACGCACGGAAACAACAGCACTTCCTGTGTTTGCATCCAGCAGGCCAGAGCTATTTTCTCTCTCTCTGTTTTTTGGCGTGCTGGTTCTTTACATTGTGCTTTGTTCAGACTCCAGTGGTCATTGTTCGTTCTGTTAATTCCACAATTTGTTACGGGCAAAGCTAAACAGATAGACACGGTGGAGAGGGGGGGAGGCCAGAACAAACATGCAGCTTATGAGTCAGTGCGTTTGATGCCTGCTGGAGAAAAGACAGAAACAAAGCTTTGATCGACTCAAAGGAGAAAGTACAGTGTGACTCATATTCTATTATAGCGGGTCCCACAACAAGACGTAGCCTACAGTGGAGACGCTAATAAAGTGTGATAACCAGCAGCTCATTAAAAAACAGTGTGCACGCTAATCTGTTGCCAACTGTGCTCAAGGGAGCACATTTCAACTGACGGAAGTGTTTTCTAAATCTAAATGTGCAGTTAAGATTTTCTTGAGTGACGATATGAGCGTCTTATTACTTCACATCACAACACTCATCCCTTTAAAAACCAGCATCCTCAGGAAGCTAAACGATCCTCGCTTTTGCTGATTTGATATTCACATTATTGTAAATTAACTGAACTAAATCACAAAACTTTCTCAATCAAAATTCATCAATTGACCTGCAGGACTGACTCTATGTTGTGACTGTATTTTGTAACATCGTCTTTCAGTTTTTCTTCTTGAGTTTAGCAGATTTGTACACAGGCTCATCTAGCGACAGGACATTTTAATTAGTTCAGGCAGCTACAACTTTCATTGGGGCTGATGGTCAGACGGGTCATAAAGAGGAAAAGTGTTTTCTAATGTTCCAATAAGCCGTCAGGGAAAACTTGGGGGTCTTCCTGTTGAGCTAACGAGCTGAAAAAATGAATCCAGTCCACGTCGTAAACAACTGGAGCATTCAGAACTGTAAATGATTGAAGTTATTTTGATGGGGAGGTTGTTTTTGACTGGTTGCTCTAATTAACACAATGTGTCTTTGATAACAGGAGACAAAGATGATTGGAAGGCGACCTGGACTCTGAGAGAAGATATCAAGAAACAAGGACGACATTAATAAATAAACAAGCTTTTATATATCATTTGGTCTTTTTGTTTAATTACAATAGTTTTCAATAATTACAATTCAATTAATTGTCATTTTTTTTGAACAGGTTGGTTGTATTAGTCAATAATATCACTGATTGCAATAATAAACGAGTCAAAGTTCTGAGAGAGACGAGAGGTTCAACCACACGAGATCCAACAACACGTCTGTGAGGCTCTAAGTAGACTTGACTTCTAACTTGGGACTCGACTTGAGACTTGGACCCTTTGACTTGGGACTTGGACTCTTTGAATCGGGATTTGGACCCTGTGACTTGGGACTTGGACCAAATGACTTGTGACTTGGTCCAAATGACTTGGGACTTGGACCCTTTGACTTGTGACTTGGTCCAAATGACTTGGGACTTGGACCCTTTGACTTGTGACTTGGACCAAATGACTTGGGACTTGGACCAACTGACTTGGGACTTGGACCAACTGACTTGGGACTTGGACTCTTTGAATTGGGACTTGGTCCAAATGACTTGGGATTTGGACCCTTTGACTTGGGACTTGGACCAAATGACTTGTGACTTGGTCCAAATGACTTGTGACTTGGACTCTTTGAATTGGGACTTGGACCAAATGACTTGAGACTTGGACCAACTGACTTGGGACTTGGACTCTTTGAATTGGGACTTGGTCCAAATGACTTGGGATTTGGACCCTTTGACTTTGGACTTGGACCAAATGACTTGTGAATTGGTCCAAATGACTTGAGACTTGGACCCTTTGACTTGGGACTTGGACTCTTTGAATCGGGATTTGGACCCTGTGACTTGGGACTTGGACCAAATGACTTGTGACTTGGTCCAAATGACTTGGGACTTGGACCCTTTGACTTGAGACTTGGACCAAATGACTTGAGACTTGGACCAACTGACTTGGGACTTGGACCAACTGACTTGGGACTTGGACTCTTTGAATTGGGACTTGGTCCAAATGACTTGTGACTTGGTCCAAATGACTTGAGACTTGGACTCTTTGAATTGGGACTTGGACCAAATGACTTGAGACTTGGACCAACTGACTTGGGACTTGGACTCTTTGAATTGGGACTTGGTCCAAATGACTTGGGATCTGGACCCTTTGACTTGGGACTTGGACCAAATGACTTGTGAATTGGTCCAAATGACTTGAGACTTGGACTCTTTGAATTGGGACTTGGACCAAATGACTTGTGACTTGGACCAAATGACTTGGGACTTGGACCAAATGACTTGGGACTTGGACCAACTGACTTGGGACTTGGTCCAAACGACTGGAGACTTGGACTCTTTGAATTGGGACTTGGACCAAATGACTTGGGACTTGGACCAAATGACTTGAGACTTGGACCAAATGACTTGGGACTTGGACCAACTGACTTGGGACTTGGACACAACGACTGCAGACTTGGACTCTTTGAATTGGGACTTTGACCAATTGAATTGAGACTTGGACCAAATGACTTGAGACCAGAACCGAATGACTGAATAAAGGCCACTCTGTCTCATTTGTTTCAAACTGATTCTCCTGTAATCTGGACCGTGAGGTTTAAAGAGAACCAGCTGTTCAGAACCTGGTAAGGTCTTTGTGGTTCTGTTGAACACTGCAGTGCAGAACCTTCTTTCTCAGTGATCACTGCTAGCAAGTGCCCAATTAAAAACCTGGGTCCTCTGTGATGATGCAGAACCGGGCCCCAGAGCTTCACTATGGCAACATGTTTCAAACCCATTCAGCTGCATTTATGGAATTATGGGTAAAAAAAGGTTAGTGCTGGTGAATGCTCGGGGCCTCGGGAGCAGCAACACAGGCTAATTTGACAGATATTTCTATTGTTGCTGTTGCTAATCTAATGCTACAATGGCCCTTCCTCTCCCTCCCCTCTGTCATCCTCCTCCACCCACTGAGCCGAGCACCGCCAGGCCACCAAGATGGCTATAATTATCCCGACAAACGGAAATATGTGTTGTTGGATTTGACACGGCCATTTTCACTTTAATTGCTGTTTAGATGCCAGCAGCGCCTTTTGTCACGCAGCGCAGTTTAATCATGGCGGGGGAGCGAGAGAGCCGGTGGTGTGTGCAGATCAGCTCGGAGATGAGCTGAAGTGTCAGCTGTAGCACATAAACACACAGAGCGCCGCCGTAATTACAGAGCTTGAGTCGCACAAGTGGTACGTTGATAAAAAAAAAAAAAACGTTTTAATTCTGAACCGGTCCTGAAAGAGGGGGATGATGGATGACACAACTTCTGTAACAATTTAAAAAATGGCAGGGTGAGTCTTGACATGTGCTGAATGCTTCACAGCTTTATTTTGGTTTATAGAAAACAGTCTGTCTAACCCAGAACCACAAAAAAAACTACATGACCGTCGTGCAAAATAGTCTCACCTACTCACTCATCACTGTCTCTTAATTGTCTCCATCTTAATGAGCAGAATAAATGAGATATCAGTGGAGCAAACGTCCGGCTCCAAACTGGCCTCACATAACGCTCAACAGCTGATTAAATATGTTTTGCAGTGTCAAAAAATATTTAATCATCATCATCATCATCAGGAGCAATTTGGGGTTTAGTGTCTTGCTCAGGGACACCGGAGATTTGATTCAGTGACCTTCTTTTGGACCTTCAGGAGGAAGATTGGAAGAGGTTAACGCTTGTTTATTGCCGCTGTGAAAGCCGAGAGAAAATAATTCGTTTTGGCTCTCCAGTCTCGCAAATTGTAAGGATCTGGTGTGCAAATGACTAAATACAAATAAATCGCGTGCACAAATTATTTGCGTGAGATTTAAAAAAGAGATGCATCCGTGTCACCTCGTGGGCTTCTTGCAATTCAGCTCGCAGACGCACTTCGACCCCGTGAAGCTGAGCATGTGTTCCTCCGTCACAGGAAGTATAAATACTTGACTGTATATTTAACCTTGTAACTTCATTTCTCTTGAGTTTGTGTTTGAAGGTTGGAGGTTAATTACTTCCACCCCACACTTGACCTCCCTGATCTCCCTGAAGCAGAATTATCAAACCGTCCATCCAACTCTTTAATAACGTCAGTGGGTATTAAAAATGGCCGCCTCAATGTGTGCGTGACACTTCGGGGGACACATGCATGCGTGACATACGCCATGTATGTGACACAACAACAGGCGTTGTTTGCGTTTTGCACATCAGGGGTTACACACATGCTCAAATGGCTCCACATCCAGTGCGGTAATTAAACAGGCGCCCTTGTTGTCTGGAGTGGCAGAACCAGATCTTCAGATAGGGTCAGAAAACCTCTTGCCTGCGAGGCGCCTGGAGGCGGCACGCTCTGCCCTTGTTGTCGCTCGCGGGCCTTTGATGGGCCTCGGGAGTCAGACGGGAGAGGAAGTGCATGGCAGAGCGTGGTTAATTCCCATCGGGGGACTCACGGAACGACAACGACCAGGGGGCAGCGAGAACTCACGCTGCCAAGTGCGACGCAGCAACAGTGGAGAGCATGCATGTTTAATGGCCGGCTTCACGGAGGGGAAGACGCACGTTTGCCAGCATGTAGCTCGATTAAATGGGAGGGGAGGAGATGGAGGATGGCATATATACTTGATGCCGTCTACGGAAAACTACCGGAGCGGCACATACTGCGTGTTGCGTGCGTGTCCTTGCCTCCGGCGATGAAGCCTGAGTGGTGATCAACGTCCATTTTCACTCGGCCTCCTGTCCGTCAGCCTCGTGTCGTACCGAGAGATAACACACTGTAAACTGAAGATGCCTCATCCAGTACGGCTCAGTAACAGCGCTGGTAGCACCTAATGTTTATACTACTCATTAACACTGTTAATTATGTGGGGAGGGAAACTGCATTTTCCTAAAGTCACGTTAAAATAAAAACACCTTGTGTGCAGACTTGAGACTGTCATCACTTTATAAACTCTCCAGTTGTTTAACACTCTGCAACAGGGGCGGTTCTAGGGGGGGGCCAACAGGGGCCAGTGCCCCCGTAACTCTGAGTCTGGACCCCCCTGTGGCCCCCCTGACAGGGAGTCTGCATCAATAATACAATGACAGATTTCTTGCAATGATTTTGTTTTGAATGGAAAGGCTGAAATAAAGTGTCTCAGCAGTTTACTACCCAAACAAAATTGCTGAAATTGTAAACACTGTTTTGTCTGAATGAGGGATTTATCTTTTTTTCCCGGGTTGTATGTGCCCCCTAACAAAAAAGCCGGCCCCGACCTGGCCCCCCTATTAAAACTGGTCTAGAACCACCACTGCTCTGCAACAACTATATACGAGATAATATTATGTAATCTTATTTTATGGATTGGATTATCTAATGCTAACAAGCTGGTTTATTTAATTTAAGTAGATGCGACTCGCCCCTTACTGTGAGCCGCACTACCTTTGAATTCAGCCATGAATTAAACATGTGATGATAATGTCGATTTAAAAGATAATTTTTGAAATCAAAAGAGTCAGTTTGTCATAGAGAACGTATAATACCGCTGAGAGAGATGTAAGAAAAACAAGGGCCGTCACCGCAGCACAGAGAAAGTATCAGACAATAATGAAAATCACAACAAATCTGCGGATTTAAAGAAACTTCAGACTCTATTGAACACTGAACTTCACCTGAAGACAATATTTCACCAGGATTTTCAATTCTGCGGTTCAACGGATAAATCTGGAAGCTTCTTGTTTGCTTCTCTCTGGCAGCACACATCGTATATATCTCCATATTTATGACATTGAAATGAGGTTTTCTTGTAGTCCACATCTCACCCACCAGTTCAGATTGACTTTTAGAGAAATACCTTCACATTAATCAATACCGTCTCTCTTTAAACCTGCAGGTACACTGGATAGGACATTTTTTTCCAGCGCCGTGACCTTGGTGGTATTATCAATCCCTCCCACTGTGACTTTATCCATCACCCTGCAGGACAGAATCAGCTCTGACCTTAACACAACATCTTCTGAATTAGTTATCTGGATTAATACTTTTTTTTGGCAGCCTTGGGATGGATTCAATGTCGTTCATCACCGGTAAAAAGATAGCTCTGCTGTAATCTGACGAACATGTTTATGATGGAAGATTAGCTGTTGTGAATTAATAACTAGGTGTTTTATTTCATATCTACATATTTTAATACGCTGCGGTGAACATGTTCTTTTATGTCGCCTGCGTAGGAGCTCTGGGTTGTGCAGATCCTGGGAGAACGGCCACAAAAGGAATGTGATCGCAACCAGAATAAATGAAATTAAATCCCCGGTTGATTAATTAAAGGCTAAAGGCAGGCAAGTTGAGTCCGCTCTTTTAAATGCTGGATAAAATATATATCTATATATATGAGATCCGAGGAAGTGTGAAGGCAAAAAACAATCAAAAGAAAAAATATCAACTGGAAGGTATGACGGCGTGATCGTTACTTCTCCAGGTCAGATGTTCTCAGTGCAGTGACAGTTCTCCTCGTGCAGACGGGAGGTAAGAAACTTAATTTGCTCCTCTGCTGTAGTCACTGCTAATCTGCCTCCTCAAACATCAGAGAGATTTATCTGCAGCCGACCTGAGAGATCACAGTCCAATTAACATGACATCCATGCAGGGGTCACGTGACGTCACACTCATTAACTGTCAACCTACGAACCTAAACACATGAATGATCTGAGAGCGCAGCAGCCATCCACAAATCATTTTCCAGACAAATACTTTCCACACAGTGCGGTAAGTCCTGTCCACTGAAGTCTGGACTGCAGGGTCAATGTCAGACTTCTTCTACAGACTGAAATCCCATCCTTAAATATGCAGAAAACAGAAGAGAACAACCTGGTATCACGTTTAAAAGAAACGCACTTCCAGCTTTTTTCTAGTTCGCGTTGGTGTGAAATTAAATGCACTTGTTTTAAGTTTCTTTCTGCAGAATAAACATGAAAAAAATGCAGCTACAAATCTAAAACTGTAGCGGATGAAACACGTTTTCTCACAATAGCTTGTCGTGCTGCCAAGTGAGGAAATAAAAGGATCAGTTTGCATAATCCAGCAGGCGAGCACTTCTTCTCCACACAGAGCCGACGGTCATCTGCTGCAGGTCAGACACTGAATGTGAAAAATCAACCTCATATACATTCACACTTTCTCCAGAGAAACATGAGGAGAACCTTCAGTATTTTCTAAACATGTATTTCTTATGAACGTCGGCTGCTCGGCTCCGGTTGATGTCGGAGTCCCATGATGCATTTGAAATGTGAGAGAATGAAGGGGCGACATTTTCTAATGTCAGATCTTAATATTCAGCGGCACACATCTGCCCTCTGCCTCCTCAGTGTCCCACGCACTATTAACCAGCCTTTATGGAAATACCGATGCCTTTCAATATTGATATGACAGCAGCTTGACAGGCTAACGTGCAGGACTTCAAACAAAAGATCCGGTTAAAAGCTCTCGGATGACCCGAGTCACCGAGGGAAATTAATGCTACATGGGAGTTTTACTCCAGGATCTGATTACAAAGGAGGGGGGGAGTGTTTCAGTCAACACACCTGTCAATCAGGTTTACTGAGACAATGCAGGTTTTTAAAGGAGATCACAAGGGATGAATCCTAATGTAATGATGATGAATCCTAATCCAGATGATTTTCACGTCACTGAGTGTGAAATACTGAATTGTTGGTGCTGTGTTTAAAAACAACAGTGGAAGCTGTATGTCAGTATCACGTCATCACGGCCATGAGGACATCATTCAGTGCACAATTCTGTGAACAATATGTTTGATTTTGAAATTTTAGATTTGAGTTAATTTGCAAAAAATCTATATACGTTAGGGCTTTGACTTTTGGCCAAAAATCATATTCGAAGTTCGTTTATTTATTAATATTAATAATAGAATATATTTGAATATTTATTAATAATATTTGGACCATTAAATGCCTTCAGTATGACCTATATTGGTATCAAACTTAAGTTGTACATGTTCTGTCCACCAGAGGGCAGTGTATCAGTTAATAGTCAGTAGTGTTGACAGGTGGGCTCTCAAGTCGCTGGTCGTCGCGTGGTGTGTGAGTTTGGTCATTCATATTTCACATATCACTTTGCCCTTAGTTGTGATTTTTCCCTGTTCCTTTGGGAACCCAACGTAGCGCCACACGTTGCTTTTCAGATGGTCTGGAGTGTAGATTTGGAACTCCTCAGGCGTAGTTGTTGTAGGCGTTGGCGCGGCCATCGTTCTGGTATATAAAATAGGCGCTAACCAGGACGCTAATGTCACCTACAGGAGCCCAGATGACCAATAATAGCCTAATGAGCGATTCACAACTTCACCAGGCGTGAAAAAGCCTCGGAATCTGAATTGAAAACAACGTTTACAAGCAAACACATTTACAAAAAATAACAGGTTCCAATATTAAGGGGGTCCTAATATTCGTTTGAATATCTTTATTTTTGTAAATATTCAAATTATATTCGAATTACAAAGTTCGGGGTCAAAGCCCTAATAAACGCGTGCACAACTATTTAAATATTTCATGTTTACACAATTATTTACATGTTTAAAATACTGACATTCGCATTTTGACGTGCAGTTACAGTGACCTGTTGAATGTGCCTCTCTGCCTTCTGATTGGTCCGTTCAGTGTCATGTGTCTGAGAGAGGAGCTGCATTTCTCAACAATTAGCAACACGTTGCAGCACAGGAAGAGAAGCAGCGACTGTGTTTGGGACCTGAGCAAACAAACTATGAACCTATATTCATTTAAACATGACATGACCAGGCTTTGTGCACAATTAGGTAGTCGCCCCCAGGAATCTGTAGAGTTTAAAAGTTTAAATTCCGCGGAGAGCAATTTTGATTCTGCGGAGAGCAGTTGCAAAAACATACTTTTTTAATGTAATAATGAATTAAATATTCTCTTATGAAATTAATTGCAATACCAGAACACTGCAAAACAATTGTGGAACCTACCATTACTGGTTTTAAAATAATCAACATCATCATTTTCTTTGTCCCTGCAGATTTTTTTGCAACATAAAAAGTGCAAAACTTTTCACCAAACTATGGGTGAAGGTTCAGGAACAGAAAGTGCCTTCTGCATACTGCAAATAGTAAATGTAAACATTCAGTTACAGCAATGAAATGCTGACATAAAATGTGCAATCAGGTCCAAATTATAACGTTTTTTTTCTTTTGTAAAGTTTCCCGCGTCCACTGGATGCAGTGGGTAGTGTACTTCTACTGTGAGTCTAGAGCCCAGTCTATCTGACAGCGACATCTAGCGGCCGGGATGAAAACTACATGCAAAATGTGATAGTCCGTGGAAGGTCTTTGAATCCGCGGACGGCCGAGAAATCTGCGGTCATTTTCCTGGGGGGACTTATTGGGATTTTCTGCTCTGACATTTTCAGTGTCATCACCTCCAGAAGTGTCCCAGCTTTACGTAACATTTCATATTGTACAGTTGGTACAGACACAGTTGTTCTCTCAGAGAACACAAATGGAAGTTGCTTGTTTAACATCATCACATAGTTGTTGGGTGCTTAATATTTGTCTTTAATTCAGGCACAAAATAATGATTGTCATTGGGATTATTACAAAAAAAAAGTATTTTAATGATGGAGAAACAATCCTTTTTGTAAGTGTTCCTCTCAGTGATTCAAACGTAGCTCATCTCTTCATCTCTACTGTCGTTGTTTCCTTTGCTGATTGGAAGAAGCTCGCTGACAGATGATTATGCATTGCACCGATTTCCTTGGCTGGGGACGTTTTCAAGATATTTGGAATAGAATTTCTGGAGCTGTAATGAAAAAGAGGAAGAAGAAGCGGCAGCTCATTATAAGCAGGAGATAGCTGCCCTGTAATGTATGGATGATCTCCAGCAGCCTCTCCCAGAGGTGCTATTTTAAAAGCAATTGTCCTGAGAAAAGCACACGCACATATTACTTATCTGCAGGGAGATAAACACAGTTCCACGAGAGAACTGGGCGACCATCCTGTTTGAGATATTGCTTCAAAAGCTTCCTAAACTTCTTTGAACCGGTTGAATCTATCAGTGAAATGAAAGTGCAACTGTTTCACCACTAAAGGAAGACTAATACAAGTTTTTCTGGATTGAAGCTGTTGATAATATCTCATTCTGTGCCAATGTCCTCTGGGACTGTTTGGTCCAGCGTTTGGTGTAATAACTATGACAACAGATCCATTCATACATCAGCGTTACTCTGAAAGTGAAAAGCCTCAACTGAAAATAGTTAAGCTACAGCAAAGATATAAGAGGATAATACTTAATAAGTATCTTAACATCAGGTTTAACAGCAGAGCATCACTGTCCTTTTTGGTTAAAGGTCTGAAAACATTCAGCATCCCTGATTGGTGTAGTTGAGTGGCAGTGATGTCACGCCGAACCACCAGGTCATTGGTTTGCATCCACTGGAGCTCGCTCAGAAAGTTTACCTCGTCTAAGCAAGCCTCGATATTCCTGAGAAGGAATGGCAGCTGAATCAAGACTCATGTCAGATTTATGCAGTAAATTAAATAGCAATTAAAAACAAAGAAATAATTGTATGACGTTGAATTGTGTCAAGAATCACACATACGATGTTTCAGGTCAATAAAGTCTCAGTTTGTCATAAAAGTAATTAAATATCAGGCTGTGAAAATACGTAATTATGAACAACACTCTTGTTAGTGACGCCGTCTCGCTGAACGGTCACCAAAAGCAACCATTGTAGAGCTGCTTTAGATTTTAGCCTAGCTTTCAGATTTATTGTGATTTTCACTTTTTATTAATCACTTTTTCTGTGCCGGGTCGGCGGCCATTTTGCCGTTTGTGTGTTGAGAGAGTTGATGTAGACAAATTTTACTATCTTAACTTCAAATAGTGACTTTATTGGACAATTGAGTTTTTATTCAACAGGCACCATGTGTGATTCATGGCACATTTCAGACGGGATCAAACATTATGTCTCTCTCTCTCCACTCACTGCCACACATATCTAGTCTGAAATCAGGTCCAATGGGCTCCACCGTGACTGCGACTCTTTATGGGGCTGGTGTTTCCTGGTTGTTCTGGTCTGGCATGCAACTGAGGAAAAGAGGTTTCTATAAGTCAACCCATAGACAGTCCTTTCAGAAAAATGCAGAGTTTTTTTGTGATTGTTGGGGGCAAAAATCCTTGAAAAAATGTGATGGAATGTGCGGGATATTTATGCAATTTTATGCGATGAAATTGCGGGAACTTGCAAAAACTGCGGTTTGATGAAAAAGAGAAAAAAAGTGAAAAAAAGCTACTAACTTAACGTAAAGAGTCATTTCTTATTACTTCCTGGATTAAGCAGCACGCTACATCACAGAAAGTGCCGAATATTTAAGTTCTCATCTTGTTTTTTTTCAGACCTTAAGTAAGACATGGCTAAAACTTACAAAACATTGATGAGTCCAACAAGTTCTGTAGCTTTACAAAAGGAATATGCTACAACTTCTGTAAAAAGGAATAAATAAAATATAAAAAAAATAAAATGTGTGCTTCCTGTTTAGCTGTACAAAACAGACATCTTCTGTTAAAATAAGTGCTTCCAGTGTACAAAGTGCATCTCTTACTGTAACGTAAATGTACATATTACTTATATACTTACAACTGTAAGGTTTTTGAAACTAGTATGATTTTTTTGTTGGCAAATGAGACTGATTTGGGGGCTTCATCGTGAGGTTTGCAGCTTTTCGACGATGTTCACGTCGCGTAATTACGTCACTTCATAACGTTCCCATGGCAACAGGGGAAAATGGCTGCTCTTGTGTGAAGTAAACGCAACATTTTTCAACTTTCTGCTGAGATATATGTGACTTTTTTGCGACGAAAATGCGGGGATTATGAAATCATGCAAGCCCCGCATATTTTGCGCGGAAATCGGCAATTTATGCGTCAAAAGTGCTGCGTATTTGAAAAAATGCAGCCCCCGCATAAATACGTGGACTTTGGCTGATTATGCATTGAATTATGCGATCGCATCATCACGTTTTTCTGGAGGGATTGCATAGAAATATCAACCACCTAAATACATCGCTAACTACTGGTTACAGCAAAGCAAAACTAAGCTGTGGCGTGAAAAACACAGACTCGGGTAAATTGATCTCTAGCTTACTGATGCACAGTATCTGGCTGTTTGGGCCAGTAAATATGCACATAAGAAAACGAGAATGAGCCCCTGAGTAACACAAGAAGAAATGTTTGTTCGCTGGTGAACACACCTTTCTACAACCACCAATGTTGAAGAAAATCTGACGTTACTTTGGAGACTGACCTTCACTGTAGTGATGAAGGAGGATCTAATCCAGTTAAAGCTCCATTAGTGGATAAGCTCTTGTTCTTGTGATAGGGCACCGTGTCCATGCCATCCTCCTGTTTTTAGAGGAATGAAAGTAAACGCTCCGGGGACACAGTCGTTCAATACTTTTACTTTGAAGAGCAAGGTGTTGTTTCCCAGAAAAGCATCCTAGCAGATCCTCGGAGGACTATGGAGAGCTTGTTTTTGTAATGAAACATAAGGGATTGAAAGAAAGAATTAACTGAGCAGTACATGTTTCAAATACAATATGTCACTTTACTCCAGAGACAGTAATCAAGCTGACCTTGCTTGTTGTTTCAACCTTGTAACCACTGAGCCATACGGGCCGGTTTTCCACCTCAGAGGAAATGAGAAAGCTCCTTTTTAGAGACAGATCAAGGCTTGACGGGACTCCTGCCAGAACCTCCATTCTTTTCAAACAAGATCGTGTTTGCATGGACAATAAAGTGTGTGCTCCCAGCGGCTGCAGGACTCGACAGATGACACGTTAAACAAGATAAAGGTTTTTAAATAAAGGTCAGATTGAATAGACACAAACAGACATTCTCACAAATGCACATGCATGGATTTACATGCACACATACACAAAATTGTGCAGATTTAATCATCCTGCTCTTGCTCTTTAATATAGATACAAACTCACCCTGATACAGATATTTGAAAGGAATTTGTTGTTTATTAAAATGATAGGTAAGATGGTAAGATGTTTTTTTTCAGCATGTGGGAGGAAACCGGAGCTCCCGGTGTAAACCCACGCAGACATGGGGAAGGACAAACAGACTACACACAGAAAAGTCCAAACCAGATCTGATCTGATGACCTTTCTGTGAGAGTTCAGTGCTCGTCTCTAACTTTTGCCTTTTTTAAAAGGGGAATTCTGTTATCTTTTAACCTGGGCCCTGCACTTACAGTTGTGGGATCAGTCCAGCAGATAGCCTCAGCAGCAGCCGCAAAGAAGCTGCCAGATGAGGCTATCTACAGGATGGATCCCAAAACTGTAGTTAAGTGTGAATTATTTACACGTCAAAACATGTAACTGTTGGGCCCAGGTTAAAAAAGAAAACAGAATTCCCCGTCCGAAGTTCAGGTAGGAGGTCTATCATACAGTGATCGCAGGCTGCCATCAAGGTGCTGAGCCGTCTAACCTGAAAGTCTTCATCATGTGGGAGGAAACCGGAGCTCTCGGTGTAAACCCACGCAGACATGGGAAGGACAACCAGACTCCACACAGAAAAGCCCAAACCAGATCTGATCCGATGACCTTTCTGTGAGAGTTCAGTGCTCGTCTCTGAGTCACCATGCTGCCCTCAAAGGAACTTTAGCCTTTTTTTAAAAGGGGAATTCTGTTATTTTTTTAACCTGGGCCCTGCACTTACAGATGTGGGATCAGTCCAGCAGATAGCCTCAACAGCAGATGAGACTATCTACAGGATGGATCCCAAAACTTTAGTTAAGTGTGAATTATTTACATGTCAAAACATGTAAAGGTTGGGCCAAGGTTAAAAAAGAAAACAGAATTCCCCGTCTGAAGTTCAGGTAGGAGGTCTAGCTAAGTTTTGGACGTCTGCGGTCTGTACTGCACGGGTACGTAGGATGTTCGGGTTGTTTCTTGCTGTTGATGACTTCTGATCCTAAGGTAGATTTAATCGACGTTTCTGTAGCAATATTTTTCTTGCCTGAAACCCGGGAGAAGGGGGAGGCTGTGATTCAGCTGCAGTCAGACTCTGGGATGTGTTGGGGATTGTCGGGAACCTTGTGCGTCTTGATCTGGTTTCACGTGGGCTCTTTGGTTTGTCCTTAGGGTCAGACGAGGTCTGATTTGAACTACGGGGCATGCGAGTGTCCCTTAATCTCTCTGCAGATTCCAACTTGAGCCTCCTCAATTCATCAGTCAGCCTTCTGTTCCGCTCCTTCTCACGCCGGCACATTTCCTCGTACACTTCGCAGTTTTGCTGCGATACCTTGAAGTGTTCCTTGACCTCTCTGATATCCCGTTGACACTGGCGGAGCTTCTGTGTTGTGTCCACCGGTCGCTCAGCCAACATCTTCGTCAGCTCCTCATTCTTTTCCTTCTCCTCTTCTAGCTTTGTTAGAATCAACACGTGCTCTTGTCTTTGCGTGCTGCACAAAGACGCGATGACATTTCGCTGAGGAGGTCTTTTGAGGTTCCCATGGTTGTCCCTCTGCGTCCCTATCTTGACATCAATGTCATATTGATGCTTGATGTCCATGATCTCCAGCTTGAGAGACTTGATTTCGTCCATATAATCTCGGGCAGCTTCTTGTTGCCTGGTCCTCTCGGAATTCTGATTGTCAATGGTCTGTGTCTTGAGTTTCAGCTGTTGGTTGCAGAACTCGAGCTCTCTCGCCTTTTCGTCCCTCTCTGCTGCCATTGTGGCCATTTCATTCCGCAGCAGCCGCTCGTGTTGATGCGCAGCAGCTGCAGCGACCACTATTGTTCTTTTTATGTCTTCCAGCTGTCTCTTCACATCTCTGCATTGCTTAGTCCTGGACTGATAATTCTTTATAACCTTGTCGAGCTCTGAATTTTTCCTGCTTATCTCATCACTCAGATCTTGAATTGTGTCAGTCAGTTTTTCGATTGTTTTCGTTTTCACATCTATTTCCTCTTGGGCCTTGAAGAGGTTTTGAACAATGACGTCTTTCTCGGCCTTGATGAACCCAATCTGGACGATTCCATGTTTCTCTCTCTTCTCCAACACGTTGACTGTATTCTTCATGGCCATGTTTTCCTTATAATTGTCGCAGATGAGCCTGGATATTTCCTCTTCCCTCATTTGGAGTTTAAGTTTCATCTCGCTGAAGCTGCTGACTTCATTTTTCAGTTTAAGGATCATGGCTTCCTGTATGATCTCCATCTTTCTTTTGTTCTCCACTTCCGTTGTTAGGGAACACCTTTCGTTCATTAGCTCTGTAAGCTTGGACTCCTGATCCTCAAGTGTGATCTTCTGATGTAGGTTTTCCTCTTCCAACCTCTTGTTCATCTGGGTCAACTTGAATATTTCATTCCTGTGAGCCTCGGTTTGTTTGTGCATATCCCCTTGAAGTTGGATGTCCTTTTGAATGGCGTCCTCTTGGAAGCGTTCAAGAACATTTACATTCTCTCGCAGCAATTCATTGTCAGATTCAGCGCGTTCTCCGACTCTTTTTACTGTGGTATGTAAGTGGAGTAGCACTCTGTGTTCGTCTTGTTTGGCTTTTAACTTCTGCCTCAGTTCATCTATTGTCTTTGTCACGTGGTTGTGTTTTCCCTTCCAGTGTTCCAGCTCAGAGTTCAGCGTCTGGTTTTGTATGGCCAGTGTTTTGTTTTCCTGCACTTTCTTGCCTTGTTGGTCTAACTCCCTGTCCCTCTGTTCTCTCAGCATCTTTTCGGAGGCATATTTCTTTTTTATTTCAGAGAGACTTTTCTCCAACGCCAAAATGCTCTCATGCAATTCCTTCCTCTCGTTTCCTCTGTGTTCCTCCTCATTCTTGAGCTCTGCTTTCACTTTCAAACAGTTTCTCCTCAACGTCTCGAACTGGCTGTCCCTCACGATGACGTGTTTGCGTAGCTTATCAACCTCAAGCCGTTCTCTCTTCAAATTAGTCTCAACTACGCTAAGTTCGGCGAGCCTTTCTTTAAGCTCTTTGATGGCGTCCAACAACTTCTTCTCCTTGGCCCTGTGCTGTAGGAGCTCTTCCTGGAGTTTTTCTACCTTTGTGGCAGGGCGACATTCTTTCCTCAAAGACAACATTATGATAACGTGTCAATACCGCGCTAAATTCAGTTGTTTCACGTGTCTTAGTCTTCCTCCCGTGATTCTTCTCGATATAGAAAGTCTTCTGTCTCAGCTGTGTGTTCAGTGTGGATACTCTGGTCTGAGTCTCTGGATAACAGCTCTGAAGTGCAGGTCCTGCATCTCCTGTTAGCTCTGACTGTGATGTCATCACATTCCAATGGTCACATCAAAGCCATCACAGGCAGGAGTTGCTTTGATGGACTGTGGAATCACTTTCTGTTCTAGAACACTCTCGGCAGTCCAGGTTGCTATGGTTACGAATGCATCAGACCATTGGCCACGCCCCCTTCCTGTTCATCTAAGTCTGATTTGCATAACAAATTCATAATAAGTTCATTTTGTAGCATAGTAACCCACTTAAACTGCTCTGTAATGATTGATCAGTATCTTCATGTCATGTTATTCATTTTCATAAATATTAACATGCAGAACAGGAGAAATGCACTTTCATCTGGGCAGGTACAAGTTCAGTTTTAAGAGATTTCTTTCACCTGTAGGTTGCGCAGAACTGTTGGTGAGATAATGGAGCATTCAATCACGGTAATTTTACTTTCGTAGAGCCCATGTCGGGAGCAGCAGATTACAACTAGACCCAGAAGTACGAGCCCACAGACCAGGGGTCAGTTTGAACCGCAGGCTCATTTAGGTTATATTAAGTTATAGACAAACACATGTACAATTCAAATCTCACACAAGAATTAGTGAACTTAAATCTCAGAAAACATTCAAAATTAAACAAAAATCTCAGAGAAATTTTCATAATTAAAATAAATAAATAAATTATTAATAATTTCAAACCGTGGTTCCTACATGTTGTTATTTAGTTACTAGTTTCTCTCGAATTAACTCTCTTCTAAGCTCTCCTTCTACCTTACAAGGCCTTTTTTTGCATTACCAGTTGGCACAAGCAATAAGACAACAAAATGCATCAATGGCAGGATCATGACAGAACTCAAATTCCTCAGATCAATTACTTAATATCAATAAACTTATTGATTACACAGCAACATGTGTGATCAGTATAAGCTCCACTGCACAGATAAAATATCTGTCGTGTATCATCACAGTAACAGTGTTACATACATTAGCAGCTGTAAACACTCATAAAAACATAATAAAACACATCCTGTGGTTTGGTGCCGACCTGTACACTGAACACATACCGAGTAGCAGGCTTGGGGAGTAACGGACTACATGTAACGGCGTTACGTAATTAGGATACAAAAAAACAGTAACTGTGTTCCGTTACAGTTACAGGAAAAAAAGGCGTAATCAGATTACGGATACATCTGGAAAAAAATGGGATTATTAGTTGGATTACAATTAAAATATATGATGATGAATGATGAATGAATGTGAATGAATGAATGAATCTAACTCTTGCCAATGCGGCAATGCCGTATGCACGCGCGCACACATTACTACAGTTCACGACAAGTCAGTCAGTCACAACGACGCTCTGCTCTCAAGTGAAGCCAGACGATTCTTACATCGTCCAAGGACTCCACATCTAATTTAAAGAAACATTTAATGGTAAGCTAAACTGCGAAGGTTAGCTAGCTACACAGAAATTCTGTTAGCTAAAGTTAGCATTTTGAAGTTTGAGCATGACGTTCAAATGTGAATACCGTAACATCATTAAGCTAAAAATGATCACCGAAGTTTTTATTTCTGATATAATTTAACATGCTGTAGTACGAAGGCTCGTTTTGCCCTGTTAAAATGAAAACATTACATTGTTAATACAAACTCACACTTCCTGTGTCTGTCTCAAATTAAAAGTCCTCTAGCATAAATAGCTCAGTAGGCTTTTATTGTGAAACATTTGCACGGACTTCATCATGGAAAACTCGTTGACTTGCGAGGGCCCCATAGGCACTTGAAATGTAGGTCACTAACACTTTACATCACAACAAGGTATTAAAATAGCATGATTAAATTAGGAAATTGTATGGGTAATTTTGGAGGACATATAAGTGACACACATCCTATAGGTGGGGGTGTTTTACAACTGCTAGTACTAGAAATAGTAGTTGACCGCAGTACAGAAGTGGACATGGTGGTGATTTCCTCGCTGTTTCTGAAAACATGTACTGCAGTCTATTCTACCAACACAGCCTTCACACTCTCCTCTTGTCTCTCCTCTCGCTCCAGCATCAGATACTTACACCACCCTCTAACGTATTAGATGCGTTAGGGTTAACGCAATAACGCAGTTACTTTCCCTGGTAACTAGTTACTTTTACAGTGGAGTAACTCCGAAGCAGTTACTTTTTGGGAGAAGTAACAAGCAACTATAACTAATGACTTTTTAAAAGTAGTGTGCCAAACACTGCTAATGAATTATGCGTATCCAGGCCTGTAGCTCCACAACGCCACTCACAGAAAAGAAACCTATGAATTCAACCACTTATTCATGGTATTGGTAAATTCAACTGCACATTCAGCTTAAAACAACAAGGAATTAGTGTGGTAACCGACTGAAAAACGATTTTTCCACTCACCAAACTCACCAAATTCTTGTCCGACTCCTCAAAACACAGTATCCAGTAAAAACTGTAAAGAAAGTGAACAAAAAAAAAGCTAAAATAGTTCAGAAGACGATACAAGTTCAGTCCAAAACTCCTGTTAACTCAGAGCAGCCATTGTTCTCTCTCTTCTTCTCCTCTCTCACCAGACGGTGGCGCTGATTGGCTGGTTCCTTCTGCACTCACTAAAGGAGCAGTTACACAAATTAAAATAAAAAAACAAGCTACTATAACGCGTTTTAATGTTATTTCTTTATACCTGGTGTCATTAATTTATGTCACATTTATATGTGGCATTATGTTTAATGTTTAGTTTCTGTTTTAACCTTCTTTTATTTAACATTTCTTTGGTTTAAGGCTACGCTAACCTTGGTTACACAAGGCCTCGACACAATATTCTTTAACAAATCTTGCTAAATGTACGTCCAGTCTCCTTGGATTTCAGGACAGAACCAGATGCAGGGTTTTAAACTCTTGATGGTTCAGCTCGTTTGGCTGAAAGCTTCATTTTAACTGGACACTGAAGCAGAAACTGCTGTTTTTCTGGTTATTAATTATCTTTTTTGGGGTGGTATGTGAACGAATGATATCTGGGGAGATATATATTTTTCATGAAGTTGTTCAAATGATCGGTGTTGTTAAAAATGATCCATAGTCAGACTTGAGTAAAAATAAAAAGATATAATGTTGAAATATTACTTGAAAATCACTCTTACGAATAAAACTCAAGTGAAAATGACCTTCCATGGTTTGAGCCACGTTTGTGTCATATCAGAGTTTACAACAGTTACAATTTCTTGACTTTTCTGGTTAGTATTATTTGAGTAACGTAATCATCGAGACCGGATAAATCAGATCAATCTGAAGCTGATTATTTCCAATTTGTTGCTGCCTTCAGAAAAGCAGACAAAGTGTGTCGTTCACTGCAGTCAAACACAAATCGAGTGGATGTTTATATTTTAAATGCACACTGTTCTTACATGTACAACTGTTCTGAAATTATAATATGCATTCAAAAGACTGTTACTATCTAAAAGCGTAGGAGTGTCCGAGGGTGGTGGAACTGGATCGTGTTCAAAGAATAAATAATGTAGCGACAGTGTCTTTCAGAATTTTGTTCTGTGATCATTATTGGACGGTGGAACAGAGCACATTAATGTTACCACTACAGTAATGACACCGCTACAAGGATTAATAATCTAAATATGCAATTAATTATTAACAAACCTTCATTATATTACAGCTTTAACTGCCCGTAATCAGAGTTTTAATAAAATCCCACATATGCCAGTGGATACTGCTCTGACTCGTTTGCAGTCCATCTCGCTGCAGGAGCCTCGTTTCATCGGTCCATCCGTCATCTGTACGAGGACCGGAGAGCCTGTCACCTCAGAGTGAGGAGGGGAAGAAAATATCATCTCTGCTCCGGCCCGGCAGATGGATGAACTCATTTTGGAGGGTCTGATTTCTCGTGCAAGAGCTAACAGTAGATTGGGAGAAAACCGGCGATCTTATCCGTCATTTATTTCCTAGATGAACCCAAGAGCACATTTCTCCAGCCTCTCCTGATCAGGCGGGAAGAGGAAGGAATATTGGATTCTCACGTCCGTTTCTGTGCCTCACATAATGAGAGGGTTATTATTGATGGCACGTTAGATTGCTAAGGTTGAGATCTGTAGTTAAAATGATAATTCAGGTCTTTTGATGAGAGGCTGTGTGATGTACTTAACGACCGTCAGCTCTCCTCCTGTGTGGAGAAGCAGAACGTCGTACTGAAGCTAAAAGAAGTCACGCCTAAGACATATATACATATCCGTTAATTGTATGCTGTATTTTTTATGTTTTTGGCGCTTCACATTGCCGTCAGACAGCCCTGTCCTTTGCAGCGGTGAAGAAAGAAGGAGCTGGAGTTTTTTGGAAAGCCAGGTCGGAAACTCGGCGTAGTTTACCGACATAAACACACACGACATCACAGCAATATGGCGGCGCTCATGGTGAACAGTCACTTTTTACCTCCTCATTACTTTTTACTTCATATGACGTTTTTTGATAGTAAATACAACTTTGTAGAAGTCTTTGAGAGTTTGTGTAAGAAGCCGAGCGTCCATGTTTTACTTCGCAAACAGGGGCGCTTTTAGATTGGAAGTCGGGGAATACCAACTCGGACATTTGCGAATACCGACTCGCAATTGAACGCACCATTTGCAGCAAACGTATGAAGACTGGGAAATTCTGTGTTCAGTCTTAGAAACTTAAAGGGATATTCCGGTGTAAATTTAATCCATGGTCTAACACACCGTGAAACTGTGTTAGACTCCCTCTCCAGAGATCAAGTTAGCAGACCGCTAATTTACGGAGTTTTATCAACTTCAGAAACGACCGCACGACAACAATACACTGCAGTAAATGGATCCAAATATAAACCGCCACCAAAAAGCCACAAATAATGCTCAGAACAGCACCCAACTTCAGCAACATTAGAAACAGGGTCCCAGCACATATTTCGAGGCCCTCTGAGTCGAATACCGAGTGCAGTAGAGTTCCGCAGTAATGATCATCATTGAGCTGCAGAACTCTACTGCACTCAGTAATCGACTCACAGGGCTTCCCCACAACAAGGAAGGCTTCTCGGGTGGTGAGTTTCGTTTATATTTTCCAACAAATCCAGCAATGATATCGAATGTTTGATGCCTCAAAATATGTGCTGAGACCCTATTTGTACTGTTGCTGAAGTTTGGTGCTGTTCTGAGCATTATTTGTGGCTTTTTGGTGGCGGTTTATATTTGGATCCATTTACTGCAGTGTGTTGTTGTCGTGCGGTCGTTTCTGAGGTTGATAAAACTCCGTAAATTAGCGGTCTGCTAACTTGATCTCTCGAGAGGGAGTCTAACACAGTTTCACGGTGTGTTAGACCATGGATTAAACTTACACCGGAATATCCCTTTAAACAATACTTATTTGTGTCTCACTCTCTCTATATATCTATGTCCCCTTCCTTGGCTTCAAATATATTTCACGTAACATGTTGACAGCTTCTTTAAACCTTGACTTGACTCCCAGTGACTGCAGTAATAGTCTGACACACACACTGACTGTCATTTGAATGCGTCGCATTAATTCAGCCAAGAGAAGAATTCAATTACTTCCTAACAAATGAGTGTCTCTGTATCAGTCAGGGTAAAAAAAAAACACAACAACACTGACTTCCGAATCGATATGACTCCGTGGGTCATTCGGTGGTGGCAATTACTTCTCCCCCTGCCTGTATTAGCTGCACTGATTCAGCCCCAGCTTGTGTTAACGCCACGTTTTATTTTCGGTCTGGAGATAAGATTTTTTTTTCCTTCCTTTACGCTTCGTCTCCTGCCAGACAAAGAGGAGCCTTTTTTCTCAGATCGTGATTAGCCGATCTCCTCCTCTCCAACGCTGTCTCTTCTGCTTCAGATCCAGATCGTGACAGGTCCTCACTTGAAGCGTTGCTAATCAGGAGTCAGGCCGCTTGTGCTCGGAGGCGCAAAATGTCACATGCAGCTATTTATCAAATGTCAGTTGACTTGGAGTGCGGCTTATTCCTGTTTCATGTTTGATACGAACCTACTCTCAAATATTATTAGCGCGGCCATTCTGCTGTTGCCGCCGGGGCAGAGAAATGAAATGCTCTTTCAGTTATGAGATCAGTGCTGGAATAGCTTTCTGGGGGCAAAAAAATAAATAAAAAGTGTTTACAGAGCTTTCATGTGATCTAACGGTCTCAGCAGAGTGACTAAAAATGAAAGAGGCGGCCGTCTCGTTTGAATTAACTGGTAAACATTTTGCTTTTCTGCGCTGGCTTTGCTGAAAAACTGATCAAGATACTGTTGTCGTGTCATTCTTCCTCAGCGTGAGAAGGGCTCGGTTCGGCTAATATCCGACAGATTAATAATGCCAGTGGTGCCATTATCAACACTTTCGGCATGATTTCCCCCATTACGTGGTTTTCTACGACTGTGATGAGTCGAGATATTTGTGCATTAGCTTTAATCTGTGCTGCATACTGTATTTACCCACACTCAGGACAGTTATCGCATACGAAATGATAAGTTACTTGAATGATAAACCTAATAAACATGATATAAGGTCTCATTTTTACTGTACTGAGAGTATTAAATGGCTGAAATGTAATAAGATCAGTTTATATCGAACGTCGTGTGTTTTATTTTGATGTACTTGACGAGCAGGTATTTGTTATTTGTAACAAGATACTTTTAACGTATGTGTGTCCATCTCTGATTGTTGTTTCATACATTTTTAATTGGTTTAATTCTTAATAACCGATTAATGATCAATCATTTACGTCCCTGATCCAGCCAAAGTTGTTCAGTCTTTAATTAATTGATTTTTATCAGCAATAAGACACAAAAAACTCAGATATTGATATCAGAAAAACGCTCAAAATCGTCCCCGATAATCAGCCGGACCAATAATCGGTCTACCTCCATGAGGTATTGATAATCTTACACACTGTATGGTGTTGCAGTGTATTGATCAGTATGCCTGTGTGCATCTGTGTCCCTAAGATGAAGGTGATTCTCATATAAACACTTGGCAATATTGCTGCAGTTACAGTAGCACGAACAGAACCAGGTGAATAAACCATAAAACTGAACTGCTCGTGCTTGAAATGACCCAGTCGCTCATCTGACAGATGCTGGAAACAGTTCCGGCCATTCAGGTCGCAGCTATGGATGATTACAGATATTGTCTTTACTGTCTTCTCCCCGCTGCCAACGAGTATTCAGCATGCAAATGTTCCCGTGCTAAGGTCACTGTAACGGTAACTGTGTTGTCGGCGTGATATTTACTGCTGCAGTCATTCACGTTATAAGCACATTCCAACGGGCTGCACTGTTGTTTAAGGTGTAGCAATAGATGAGAATGAGTGCTGACACTCATTTATCTTCTCCTGAGAGCAGGGATTGCAGATAACGCGACCCGCTTGCCTTTCCAGAGTAATTACACACAGCATGTGAAATCGAAGACAGCTTGACTAAGATGTAACAGGCACTTTCTAAAGCCCTTTACTTCACCTTGATAAATGCCTGGAAGCTGTCCGATATCACTTAAAGATTAGTTTAGCAGCCTCGCCACCGCAGGCGGGGAGTGTCCTTGTGCATCTCGGCTGGCTGCTGTTAGGAACTTTTGTCCCACCTTGTTGCAAAACCCGTCCTGATTCTGAGAATGACTCTGTTAATGTGAACAGAGGACGGTGCGCCGCGTCTCCGTGTCCTCTGCACATCACCTCCGTCACACCGCTCAGAAAATCATCTCACAGATATCTCTTACCTTTGGTCTTCATAAATGCTTGATGAAATTACCCTCTGACAAGAGGGCATCATTTAACTGGGGGAGGGACTCAGGTGGAAATTTGAAATGAGATCATGCTGAATGTGTGATGAACGAGGGCAGAGGTGGAGCACAAGGACAGAGCTGAGCGAGGAAACACTGACTCACAGCAGTGAGTGACAGACAGTCAGACGTGTCTCTCGTCCAGAAACACTAATTTAATGACTTGTCAAACAATATAAAATGCTTAAATTCATGAAGGAGCCTGTTTGATGTCCACCTGATGAAGATAAAGGTGCAATATGCAACTCAAACATCAACTGAATGTAAAGAAAATGGCAATTTTGATGTTATTACTAGGGCTGTCAGGCGACTAAAAAAATGTATCTAATTAATTACAGGATTTGTAATTAATTAATCTAATTAATCGCATTTTAATCTCATATCTGCTAAAGGTACCCAAATAAAGAATTCGAATTCTAGGACATTACAAAATTGTATTGCATGACTAATCAATTGAATACACTAAGAAGAGAAGATTTGAAATCCACATTTTTATTGGTGAAGTGCGTTTTTATAAATGACATTTAAAAGAAAATGGTCAAGCACATCCCAGCAAACCAATTAGGCCAGGTGCATTATTTAAAAATGCAATACAAATACACTTATTTAATTAAATTCAGAAATAAAATAAGGCAGACTCTCAATCCCGACGTGTTTAGCGTTTTAATGATAAATCAAGCTGGAGCAGCTTCGGTGATAGGAGAATTATTTTTTACAAAAGCTACAAATCACCGCGTTCTTGTTGATAGTCCCGTCTTCGTTCTTTTTATAAATAAACTTGCCGTTCAAAGGCCCTAGCAACGATGTGCTCGCCTCGCTCCCCTGAGTCGCGTCCAGGATGTCTGTTGTCACCCTGCTTTGACTAGTGACGAACACGTCCGGACAAGTTTCTTGGTGCTACCGTGACGTGCCACTGCCAAGTAGCCTACGGATCATTCAATGGGCCAAATTTAAAATGCTCGCGCATTGAATTTGCCACTCAGAATCTCAGAATTAATTGCGTTACTTTTATAACGCGTTAATTTGCAGTGTAATTAATCTAATTAACGCATTAAACTGACAGCCCTAGTTATTACGAAGATGTTTTGTGTTGAGCAGATATCTACTAAAGTTAGCATGCTAACCAGCTAGCCCCAGGTATGACAACCTTCTTTCTCCCAGTGCTGCCAAGCTCCCTGTTCTAGCTGCAAGGCTAACTGAGCTAACAAGCTAACAGTAGCTACCATCAAAGAATGCAGTTAGCAGCAGTTAGCTGTTACTCTGGTGATGTGTTTCCCCTTTTTGCAGGGAGAATTAATTCAGTTCTTACATAATTTATTGAATCCGATATGACTTGAATAATGACAGTTTAACAATATATTGGATTTCGAGATGAGAATCAATACTCGTGACATGTACACATGATCCATACTTGCTGGCAGGAGGATGAAATTGTTATATATTATCATCTTGGGTTTCTATTGACTGCTTTAGTGCGGTTCAATAAGTGTCTCTTGCTGTTTTGCCCCCATGTGATGCTGAAGTTTCACCTTTCAGCGTATTACAAGTCAGCGTAGCATCAAAATGAATCTGAAGCAGTTAGTTTAAGGTTTAAAGTTGCTTTAAAGTCTCAAACTCAGAAGATTTTCCCTCCCAGTTGATTTGGCAACAGCTGTGTGTGCTGTTGCTAAAGTCCTGAGTGCTTATTTAAATAATAATAATGATGATAATACACATCCCGTTCTACAAGAAATCACAGGTGTATTAACCACTGAGGGCTGCAAACATCTTGAGCTGCTACTCAGTAATGCCAGAGAAGAAGAGCAGCTTGTGTTTATGCAAATATGCTGAATAAATACGGCTGAACAAAAGGCACATTATCCCAAAAATCATGTTTGTTATTATACCGATATTGGTCATAAAACTAAGTAAGTGACAAAGCAGTCACACCTGGGCCCACATGAAGGCCGGTCGGGTCAACGACTCAGAACTCAGAACTCACGTGTGTCCTTAACGACTCCCACACAGAGTTTAAAACCCTGCAGCTCCTCTCTGGTTAGTTAGAACTGAAGAAGCCTCTTGGATGAGACTTGAAACATCCTCAAGAAACCAAAACACATCTTGTTTCCACGATACGGCACCTAGATTTACCAAGACCTGGATAACTGAGAACCTTCATCTACATAACTGACTAAATGTAACCAAGTTGGAACACAGAGCATCACACATGACACTGATCTAATGCAGAACAATCTCTCTTCAGTCACTTAAATGTTGGACTGGAGGACATTTTGTCTTGAGACGTCTCTTCAGCTCACTTGGCATCATTGCTGACAGGTTTTTCTTTCCTGCAGAGGAGGCATTTCCGCGTGGGACAGCTCGGTTGGCTCAGGTTTGGTCATTTCAGACGGTGCTGAGGGCTGAGATGTTCTGTATCAGCACTTCTTTGAGCGCAGACAAATATTTCCATCATCCCACTTGCTCTGACAGTCGCTAACCAACAGCCAGAAAGTGTTAATGTGCAGCACAGTTTTCACAGCCACCATTTAACTGTCCGAGAGGCACCAGCAACTTCCTTCATCATGTTACAGCGTTTCAAGATCAGGTACCGGATGCCTCTGTACTTGATGAAGAGCCAACATAATAAAAGGGGGCACTGTTAAGTGTTGCCAGTCTTTGTTAAGACTAATTAAAATCACAAATCATTTGCCACGTCAGATGTGATGTGAGGAACCTCCAGTCTTGATGGTCTCTCTAGTCTCAAGAGTTCAAACAGGCTCTATGTCACAATTTGTAGCACTTTACATGAATTAATCCCTTTTTATTGGCTGTATGTGAGCGGATTGTGTTCTGACATGAACAAAGACACTTTCCCCATCTGTCTTTGTTGCCTGTACAAGCCTGCGGATGATTTGTTAAAGTTGTTCAACGCTGTCGGACTGTGGATTTCTTTGTGAAGGCCTCGGGTTGGGTGTCCTTGAATGACCGATGTGCCATTTACAGTAGCTGATAGTTGCTCCTAACACTGCTGTAGCATCACGGCTACAAGCTAACTATCTAACGGTAGCTTCGTAAGTGACACTTAGCGGTTTCTTCTGCAACAGAACTATCCGTCCATCAGGAAACTTGTTAAAGGGATATTCCAGTGTAAATTTAATCCCTGGTCTAAATCACCGTGAAACTGTGTTAGACTCCCTCTCGAGAGATGAAGTTAGCAGACCGCTAATTTACGGAGTTTTATCAACCTCAGAAACGACCGCACGACAACAATACACTGCAGTAAATGGATCCAAATATAAACCGCCACCAAAAAGCCACAAATAATGCTCAGAACAGCACCAAACTTCAGCAACAGTACAAATAGGGTCTCAGCACATAGTCCGGGGCATCTAACCTCCGCTAGCTTAGCTGGATTTCTACTGAAAAGCTGACTAAATTTACCACTCTTCTGCAGCAGCTTCCTGTTGACGGGAAGTCCCGACGAGTCGATTACCGAGTGCAGTAGAGTTCCGCGGCTCATGGATGAAAATGTATGATTATGACTCCATGGAAAAGCAATCAAAGTTCATATGTGTCTTACCTGCCAGTTTATAACAGTTATTATTGAGAGCGGACAGGGAAAAGAACGGAATTGAGCATTTCTAACCGCACTCGGTAATCGTCGCGTCGGGACTTCCCCGACCCGGAAGCTGATGGAGGAGAGTTGAACTCTGTTTTTAGCTTCACAGTAGAAATCCAGCTAAGCTAGCGGAGGTTAGATGCCCCGGACTATGTGCTGAGACCCTGTTTGTACTGTTGCTGAAGTTTGGTGCTGTTCTGAGCATTATTTGTGGCTTTTTGGTGGCGGTTTATATTTCGATCCATTTACTGCAGTGTATTGTTGTCGTGCGGTCGTTTCTGAGGTTGATAAAACTCCGTAAATTAGCGGTCTGCTAACTTGATCTCTCGAGAGGGAGTCTAACACAGTTTCACGGTGATTTAGACCATGGATTAAATTTACACTGGAATATCCCTTTAAATCCCCTTGGTACTGTAACTGGCCTCCATTGTTTAGAAGGCTGCCAGTTAGCAGTAGTTAGCAATTACTTTAGGAACAAGTAAACTGTCCAGATCTGTCAAGGAGGGTTTTGTATTTCCAGCTCCTACAAAAGAAAGAGCGGTAAAGTATGAAAGACATATTTCCTTGTGGATCTCATGGTGTCCACCCTCCTGTTGTCACCTGTGTAGGTTCTTTCCACATCTGCCGCTGTGTGTGCAGCTCTCAGGTGTAACACAAAGCGACTAAATGCACCTGAAGCTAAAAAAAACTCCATGAAGAACTCGAACAATCACATCAACCCTGTGTTGCAAACATTCCTTTGAACCGCTCACATACAGTTTCTGTCTGAGAGATACAAAACAAACAGAAACCCTCGCTAGATGACAATAAGATGTAAATGTGATCAGAACAGATGAATAACAAGAATAAACTGGATAACAAATACTCCGTTAATCTCATTATCAGGAGGGGACACCTTCACCTGATATGAATTGCTAATGTGAGAGCAGCAGTGCCGCTGATGTTTCTGCAGATAAGCGGCGGCGTGTAATTTGTTTGCCGATGTGATTACGTTTATCCCGCTTTAATGCAAAATGATTGGGTTACTGTTTGATATGGGACTGAGCCCGGTGCGCCGACTGATCCCAGAAAAATGAAAAAATTGAATCCTCTCGCTGTAAATAAAGCTGCTCGAGTCCATCCATTTGGGTTTGTACTCCGGTGTGGGCTGTTGTCTCTGAGGTACATCAAAGAGCTATTAAGACTCGTGAATCACACTGTGTTTTACCGCAGCGCCTGAGAAATGATATGATTACAGGCCAGGAACGGCCCCTCGTGGCCACTCAAGCTCCAGTGTGGCCCCGCTGTGGGCAGATGGGCTGTGAGAAAGAGAGAAAGGTCGAGTTTGGAAAAAGAAGGAAGATCCTGCTAATGTATTTAATTTAGAAATTGCAAAATGAGTCAGAGGATTGTACAAACAGGTGCTGGGAGCGCGGCTAATTTCAAATTCGACCGATCGCTGAGCAAACATTCCTGTAGCCGGGCTAAGAAGCAGCATCTGGTCCGTGAAGTACCACCTGTGTTAGCAGTTGTCCTCTTGAAACATCTCCATCGAGCTCCTGGCTGATGAAAATCACAATATTTAGCCGTACGCTGGGATGGGAACAGACAGCATTAGCTCAAATATTGTTGCTAATCAGCTGAACGCCTGGGATGTAAATGTAATCAGTGTACAGGCTTTTAAAGAAGTCTGTGGAGTCTCATGAACAGATCTGTCACAGTTGGTATCCTCGTCTTTGCAGACACAATCTGTGGACAGACACTCCTTCAGTTAAGACGCAGGACAAATTATACCCACATTTAACCAGGACGGAACAAAACATCTGTTGTACAAGATGCATGATTCAACTGGCTAAGTATAGCCAAAAGAGGCAGCTGTAATATTTATGAGAACGTGTTCTAAATCTCTGCCCGGAAAGTCAGACGATGCAACTGCAGTCTGAGAGGGGCCGGAGCAGACGGGGACAGTCCACACAAACACACTCTAATGGCTCTAATGGTGGACGAAGTCTGTGTCTGCAGAGCCGACTTCAGAGACGGAGTTAAACAAAGACATAATCAAAGATGGCAGAAGTGTTATATTGCATGTAAACACACATCTACTACTGCTCTGAGAGTTTGCCTGCAGGGCACATTGGGTTTTCAAAACACTTTTCCATCTAACGTTTTAAAAAGTTGTAGCTAACAAGATGTGAAGATCTTATTTTAATGTGAACATACGGTGCATTCTGAATATCCCAACATTTTTGCAATAAACTTCCGTACGCAACATTTACTGCTGGAGATGTTGCACGAGAGCAGCTCAGACCCAAACAAACAGGTGCATTGGGCCACACCAGACTCCATAGACAAAATCGTTAATTTTACTTAATTGTCTTCTCATCAGCAGCTCTGGTTCAGCTAGCGGTCCTATTTGTCGACTCAGCTGCAGGGTTAGGAGAAAACCTTCCTGCAGGCTGCTTGCTCCATGTCAGGGGCTTAACTTACATTCATGCCCCGATAAATAACTTTCCTCAAAGCTACCAGACTCCATAAACAAAAAACAGTATTTTTTTTCCACTTGAGGGGAATTTACTGCTGAAATCAACCCGTAATTCACCGAGTCAGATGTGAGAATATTCTGGGTCTACGTGATGTTTGTCCACACAGGCAGGTGAAGTTATCTTAAAGGGATATTCCGGTGTAAGTTGAGTCCATGGTCTAAAATCACCGTGAAACTGTGTTAGACTCCCTCTCGAGAGATCAAGTTAGCAGACCGCTAATTTACGGAGTTTTATCAACCTCAGAAACGACCGCACGACAACAATACACTGCAGTAAATGGATCCAAATATAAACCGCCACCAAAAAGCCACAAATAATGCTCAGCAACAGTACAAATAGGGTCTCAGCACATAGTCTGGGGCATCTAACCTCCGTTAGCTTAGTTGGATTTCTATTGTGAAGCTAAAAACAGAGTTCAACTCTCCTCCATCAGCTTCCGGGTCGGGGAAGTCCCGACGCGACGATTACCGAGTGCAGTTAGAAATGCTCAATTCCGTTCTTTTCCCTGTCCGCTCTCGATAATAACTGTTATAAACTGGCAGGTAAGACACATATGAACTTTGATTGCTTTTCCATGGAGTCATAATCATACATTTTCATCCATGAGCCGCGGAACTCTACTGCACTCGGTAATCGACTCGTCGGGACTTCCCGTCAACAGGAAGCTGCTGCAGAAGAGTGGTAAATTTAGTCAGCTTTTCAGTAGAAATCCAGCTAAGCTAGCGGAGGTTAGATGCCCCGGACTATGTGCTGAGACCCTATTTGTACTGTTGCTGAAGTTTGGTGCTTTTCTGAGCATTATTTGTGGCTTTTTGATGGCGAATTATATTTGGATCCATTTACTGCAGTGTATTGTTGTCGTGCGGTCGTTTCTGAGGTTGATAAAACTCTGTAAATTAGCGGTCTGCTAACTTGATCTCTCGAGAGGGAGTCTAACACAGTTTCACGGTGTGTTAGACCATGGACCTTACACCGGAATATCCCTTTAACACGGTCAATAGTTGAACATCTCTTATATAAAACCTTTAAAAAACAAAGCAACCTGATGCAGTGAGGTCCAGTGAGCTGTTCTGAATACATGTCGGCCTCCACTGTCTTGTATTCTCCCTCTGTTAGCCCCTCACACACCTGAACACAAATACCTTTTGTGTCACACCCTTATTAAATGCAGTGCCTGATGTGATGCATATAATGGCTTCAACTTTTCACACTGCATTTTGCTCAACTTGGTGAAGGTGGACCATTAACCCAGGGCTTATCTCAGCAGCTAATAGACTACAGCCAATCACAAAGTGGTGCTCCCAACTTTTGGGCCAGGACCCGTCCGCCCTCACATAAGAATATGTTGAGCTCCAACTTTTCTGCTAGCGAGGGCAGAGCTAAATGATGCAAAGCTAAATGAGGTACCATTTGCCAACAGCAACCTTCAGGTGAGAGTTGCCTCGGGCTAAATAGGGAACCATTAATAAGCACTCCTGCTTAGAATCAGCCGCCGTGAAAGAGAGAAAAGATGGTGTCGACTTTGTGTATATATGCAATAAGCCACAGCAGCATTTTACCAGTGACTAACTGAATAATTATGGAACAAATAAATATAAACACATAATGATGTCAAATACAAATGGGGCTTTGCTTTTAGTTGGTAGCCACGGGTGGCTGTAGCTCAGGGGGAGAGTGTTGTTATCAGATGGTCGCTGGTTTGATTCTCTTTGTCTGCATGTCATGAACGCGAAACTCTCGCCAAAATTCTGCTTTTTCCTTTGTGTAAAAGCATAAAAACAATAAAAGAGACACTCACGTTAGCAGTAGCTTGTTCCGCTCGCCGCCGTCCTGCCAGTGGAGAAGTGTCGATCTCAGAATGTGACGTAACCTGGAGGACAGTTAAGGTGGAACGCTCCTAAAGCTTAGTTCCATATAAACGCAGGATAATTTGTTGTTTTGTCGTTAGCGAAAAACAATATTGACCTTGAAGTTGAAAAAGGAGCCTCATATAAGAAACAATAGTAAAATCAAAAGCTGGAAAAGTCACGTGAGATCTGGCGTGGATAGTTGTTGCTGGAAGACAGTAGTTCCACCTTAACTGTCCTCCAGGTTACGTCACATTCTGAGATCGACACTTCTCCACTGGCAGGACGGCGGCGAGCGGAACAAGCTACTGCTAACGTGAGTTGTTCAAAAACATTCTTTTTAGTAAACTCTGTGTACACAAACAATGTTCTCAATGCTCGTGTTCATGTGTAGAGACCCTGGTGATACTACCAGCAAAGTTTCATGTTGTGTCGAGACTTCTTACTGTTTTAAAAATAGAGATATTGATGCTATCGCTAAAGTGTCCGTAGCACTCCCATTGAAAATGAGTTTGACCCGAAAACGAACATACAGTCAATCTTAAAAGTGTCTCTTTTGTTGTAATTCTGCTTTTATACGACGGTTTGACTCGGGTACATTCACAAAAAAAGGTTGCATTTTGGCGAGAGTTTCACTTTAAGTTACAGGTAGCTGTGAAGTTAGCTCGGGCTCGAGGTACCGAAGTAGCTCTTAGAGTCCTTCGCCCTGTACAACACCGATCAGCAACACGTCTTCTCGGGTCTGTGCGTCACACTTTCTTCCATCGGCGAGTTGTGACATTTGGCTGTCAGCCATCCTCGAACGCGCTGTTAACTTAACCTACAATAGACTTTGTTGCCTGTGCTTCACTTTGGACCTCAGACTGCTCAAAGAAAAAGCTGTTATCAGTTAGTTTGTCTGCATGCAAACTAACCTAAAGACCGACATGCACAAACATTCCCAGCAATTAACCGATGATTGTGTAAGAGATCGTAACTAATGTTGTTCACCATCATTAGTTACAGTCCTGCAGACGTCTGGCCCGCTCCGCTCTCACGTCAACATAACAAACAGTAAGGAGCAGTTAAGTATGCGAGTCGCACTCAAAATTAATGTGATAATAATTTGTTAACGTTAAAAAACATGTAACTGTGACTGTAGCCTCGTCAGCACTGGTGATATATGAAGTGCCCTCACTGCTCCTTTGCACTTTCCTTTTAAAAGCCGGCTCATGAAGCTCAGTCGTCACTCTTCAAAAATATTTATGCCATGTTTTTAATGACACCAACTTTATTCCACCACGTCGGCCTTCAAGTGTGCTATCATCCTGCGAGTGACATCCTCCGACCGCCGATTTTTTTTCTTGCGAGCGGGACAAAATTTCCAATGTTCCCGACCGGGTTAAGCAAAAGGTTTCTGCTGCATTATTGAAGAGGACGTTTTCTAAATCCTGCTGTCTCTGCAGCTTGTACCCGAGGGGAGATTGATGGGCAGATATTGCAGCAGGAGAAATATATTCTCATAGGTTTATTTTTTCCCCTTTTTTATTTATTTTCCTTAAGAGCAATTTATCAGCTACAGCGGGTGACATTTCAGACGACACTGCATCAAACAAAAACCTCGGATAAAATTACATTCTACTCTAAATATGATGCCTGATGTGTGTCTTTGCGTGTGTGTGTGTGTGTGTTGATTCAGCGGCAGGCTGCGGAAAATCCTTCACAACACGCGTATCTACATTGCATTTCACGTTACGGATGGAATTGAATTCACACGAACAGATCTGCTTCTTCTGGCTTCACACTTCTGACAGAACTTTTAAATTACCAAAATAAAACCACGTTTGCACAGACAATCAATATCACTCAGGTGACCGAAATTAATGAAAGCTTCGGCTCAAAACTGGTTTACAAGGTTGGCTGCTGACGTGATCTAGATTTAGTTTTCGTTGAAACGCAGACCTGGTGATTTCCCAGCGGAGATGTTGTTTCATAAACTATAAGTCACTTTCCTCGGGCGGTGATAGAACTGATGAGGAAGACTAAATGATTCAGCTGATCGCCATCGACTGTCTGTAATAATAAAACGACCATCAACAACTTTTGGTTAGTCGAAGTGTTTTTGTTTTCCACAGAGGTTTAAGTTGAAGATATAATATTGTTAAATCTCATTGCTTGTGTTTTCTTACAACTAGTTGCCAGTGAATACATCTCAAACACATAAATATGGTTCCCAGGTTTAAAAAATACTTGAAATTGCCCTTTAAAGTACACTGATCTGCAGCCTATGACTGTCAGATGCTTGTATTTTCTGATCTGTGATCTTTAAAAAGGAAAAGTGCCTTTCAGTCAACCGATCTCTTCCTCTGTGAGCCTGCAGAAATATTTTAGATACGTTTTAGCGTTTGAAGAGCCGGAATAAATAATCAGCGTGTACCGATCAAAAACACTTTGAAACTCTGCTGATAAATAATGGATAGTTTGTGCAACAAGGACCTGAAGTAGTCGTAAAGAACGGAGAGGCGCGAGGGACCGATGCTGACTCAGAAGATTTATAGACACGTTTTAATGGGATTTGGTTCCTGCCCTATTTTCTCTTGTTTGATTTCTGAAGTTTATAATAAAAAAATAAATACTTTAAATACATTTCCCACCATAAATATTTGATATGTTCTGATCTTGCATCTACATTAAGTCCTTTTCTCAGATCAAGAACAAAGCTGGAATATTTAATGTTGTATCTGTTCAGTTTTTTGGAGACTTGCACTCCCGGACGGTGGACAGTTTAATAGAGCCGATCAAATGAAGCCGATGCGATTCAGTGAGAGCGGCCGTAACTGGAGCGGTCACAGTTGGCCACCAGCGCCGGCGGCCTGTGTATTGAAGTGACACTCGATACGGGACGGGACGGCTTTTGTACAGAACCGGGCTGACGCTGATGCAGCCGGAGGATTGACAGCGGGACAGGAACTCTCTCCTGGCCTGTCCCGTCTCACTTCGGCTGATGAACACAACCTGATAGGGTTGAGAAAACACTTTGAGGGGGTGCTGCCTGATATCAGCTAGCCGGGGCCGCTCAGCTCGACAGCGAGCGAGCGAGCGAGCCGAGATCCTGTCGACAAGAGGCTTTCATATCTTTCCTGAGAAGCTTACGCAGCGCGTCACGCACAACACTCCAACACCCACGAGTGAGAGTGAGGGATGTTTCTGGGGCTTGTCGCTGAGCAAAGCATCCAGTGGACCCGTCATATTTGTGTGGTGTAGACTTTAGGATTAGGAAACAGATCATTTGTCGAAGGTCACAAGAGGGGGGCGGCTGACACCTGTGAGGTGAAGGTCAAGTGACCAACGGGGACGATGATCAGTATCAGTGGGTCACTTTTACTTTTCTCTGAAGCTTTGTTGTACCAAGAAGATCATCGATGAAGAAACACCTTAAACAAATTACTATATAAACTGTCTTAAGTGTCACATTCTTTGTGCTTTCATCTTTTGTTGACTTCTTTCAAAGCAGCCCTGAAAAAGTAATCAATGCAAAACTTCCCCTTCCACATATTTACCTGTGTTGCCATGACGACATCCCTCCTGTCGTCTCTCATGCTTAAATAAAGTGCACAAATATCTTCTGAGATATACCTGAAGCGGATCTGAGGCTTCAGCAGTCTGAGTTAATCACATCAGTTGGATGTTTTCCAACTTAACAGTCTTTTTATTACAGAACTCCCTCTTTGTGTTTCCACAGATGCTGTTTTTTCCGATCACTAACGTAACAAGTGAAATCTGGACTTTAGGTGGGACTGTAACTTTGGAAAAGTCTCCTCTTAACTCAGACTGCTGAAGCCTCATCAGATAAACTTCACAACACAATGAGGGCTGGATTTTTATGTCCCATCACTCAAGAAAGCTCTTCAGAAAGGGATTTTTGTGCAGAGCTGGACAGACGAAAAACTTCTACCCGATTTTAGCCCTATTTGCATGGGACTAGTATTACGAAGTTTGTGTTTTATCTCGAATTTACTGACATTATCCCCCGGGTCGATCGCACCGGAGCCCTTGCTGGAGCAGCACAACGGTTAGATATGGATATTTTTAATATAATAACTGGTGAGCCTGTTGAAAGATGGAAACATGTTCCGTACCGCATGCTGCCATGTAATCCATCTAATCATCTTTTGATATTTCGCTCTTCTGATGAGCCTCCTGAATTTGCACCCACAATGCTGTCAAAACTTTCATTTATAATTCCCAATGCAGCCTCCATAATTCTCGACCAGGAAAAAGGCAGAAAAAAGGTGTGGAAAACACACATTTTTTTTTTACAAATTAAGGACATGGCAGATTCGCACGGGATTAAGATCACAGACGACCTCCACAATCATTACAAATTACTGGATGTCCCCAGGTTATAGTAGTCCCGTGCGAATAGGGCTTTCTTCATGTATCTCTTTGTACATTTGAAGGCATTATACCTTTTTTAAAGTACATGGTTCAACATTCACTCATACACCAGCTGACCTCCATATCATCTTTCTAACATGGAGTGATGATGATGCATTCGGCTCAATAACTTTACTGAGCCCATCATTACAGATGTTTGTCCTGTGGATGCACTTTGGTCACGTCCTCATAACCCAGTTTTAAATGCTAAAGTTTAGTTTAGTTCACGTCCAGTTTGGGTATATGTGTGTTATGATGAGCCAACGAGGCCTTTAAGCTCATTTTAGTTGGATTAACGAGAGGAACTTGAATTCAGAAGGTGTACAGTCGTATTTTACTGTTTTGAAAGGAAGACGGACGCAAGAGTGTTTCATTTCTTGACATTTTGTGGATTTGTTTTGCTCATTTAAATCCCTAACTTGTGGTATATCTCCTCGCTGTAACGAGGGGATATCAGACTATTGCCTCTGGAGGGACAAGGTGGTTGTGGCTAGCCAGTTAGCATGCTAACTTCAGTAGTATCGATGCACAATGCGTGACGTCTCTGACATAACGTCAACACTGTTGTTTCCTCACACTCTGTTGATAGTGTTAATTTCTACACACTGTATCTATTCACAGGGACATCACATTTTCCTTACCTGAGATTTTACGTGTAAACTTCACATGTGTCGGCCTTTCTCTCACGTAGGATGTGGCTGGTGTAGGATTGCAGCCCTCCCGAGGTGCAGAGCTCTTAACACCTGCGGCAGTGTTTGTGAGGAGCAGTCTTTTCACCAGCCATTAGACTAATTGAACAATTAAGAGCTTAAGTGAAAAGAGAAACTCTCAGCTGGTCTCCGAGTCTCAATTTGTCTCACATCTGTCCCAATTACCAGGTGGTTTGTTAGGCGATACGTTTGCTTTTGTCTTGGCAGAGAGCAGCGAGAACTCGGGCCTGAAATATTATGTAAACTCTCATTAACACTCTGCTATTGAATCCTCATGAATGGAGGATGAAGCAGTGACATTTGACTGGGGGGGAACATTTCTGTGCCATTTATTTCTGGCAGCTACAGACAATTTAGTTTTTAAAGCAGTGCAGCAGACTGGTAATTATTCATTTGACCTTAAGAGTCCCAAAACCAGCGTCGTCGATCAAATTAGCCGAGTTCATCGCAGTTCAAGCTCCTCTGAGCATCAGCACGTGTCAATCGGAGGACTGAGCATCCAGTTTCCATCAACACTCTTGGGGCACAAGATTTTTTATACGGACACCATCCACTGGTTCCCAATCTAATCTATTCTCCATGCAAACAAAACTGTTTTGAAAGCAAATGCACAGCTGAGCACGAACGCAGAACATTACGCTGCGTTGGTTTTTGCAACAGTGGTTCTGAGACGAGCGTCCTGCAGTTAAAAGTATTAATCTTCTGGGTTAGGCGGCACCAGTGATGCAACGACTCCCTGCATTAAGCTTGTTAGTCTTCATGTTGCTAATTTGCACATCCATTTTTCATGCCTCGCGTCTCCCGTGAAATATACGATCATCAAAACATTGCAAATGAGGTACACGCAGAAATAATTAAAGAGGCTTCATGAAATATTTAAAAGGCGGAGGTCCATTTTTTTTTTTTTTTTTCCCTGATTTGCGTCTGTAATATTTCCATTTAGATTATTCTCTAATTGCAGAGTCAGTTGCTCAGATTAGTCGCCAACCAATTTGCTAAGCGTCTGAAACGGGAAAGAAATGTAGGAATGTGAAATCAAAAATAGTCGATAAGAGCTCTTTGAAACAAAGTCTGCAAAACATTACACATATAAATGATCAGGATGATGACATTAATCTCGCAGCTTCGGCCCGTTTGGCATGTTTATAAATTAAGTAGTAGTCGTACCCTCGCTCGCTTTAAACACGAGCGCTGCAGTCTACAGTTTCATACAACTTAATCTTCTCCTCCTCTGCTGCATCTTCTTCGAGTCGAGCTCATAAACTGACTGACGCTTGAGTAGAAGTGTACTTTCATTGCGGTTCAAAGATGTGGACAGTTTTCTTTAAGTTCCAGAGGACGACAGCACGATTCTGCAGGGGTTCTGAGAAGAGGACAAAGAGTCTCATGAGTCACAAAGGCGTATTAAAAGGAATACAAAGCGGCGGCGGCAGCAGCTCCGTGAGTGCTCCGCTGCCTACGCTCGTGCCTATTCAACAGGCATTTGAAAAAGTGCAGGACGTATTCTGAAGATAACCCAAAGGCCAAAGCAATTACCGACAATACTGACTTCACTGCACTTGACGACCGGCTCTTTTCCCGTGGTCGATGACCCGAGGATCTCTTGGGATAATGGCACACTTGGAGTCCAGGTATTCTCTGCTGAGCTGCCGCTACTTTGCAGACGTGTCCCTGCAGTCGCTGCCCTGTAGGACTCGGTCGCTACGCACACTCGTAGTCTGATTGATGACAAAGTGAGTGACAAGTTTGACCGCGGGCATACAGACTCAGATGTAGTGAGTAGAGATGGAGGATTTAATACGCCAAAGCTCTGACCAGCTCTGCAGTGTGAATACATAGTTTGTGTACATTTGAGGTCATAAAGGTGCACAGAGGTAAAGTGTATGTACTGTTCTTCTAAAGGTTAATGTACAAGTGTTTAGAGTGACTCTCAGGACCGTTGGGTGTTTGTAGGCACTGTAGGTGTCTTTAAAGGGATATTCTGGTGTAAGTTTAATCCATGGTCTAAATCACTGTGTTAGACTCCCTCTCGAGAGATCAAGTTGGCAGACCGCTAATTTAAAAATTTACGAGTTTTATCAACCTCAGAAACGACCGCACGACAACAATACACTGCAGTTAATGGATCCAAATATAAACTGCCACCGAAAAGCCACAAATAATGCTCAGAACAGCACCAAACTTCAGCAACAGTACAAATAGGGTCTCAGCACATAGTCCGGGGCATCTAACCTCCGCTAGCTTAGCTGGATTTCTATTGTGAAGCTAAAAACAGATTTCAACTCTCCTCCATCAGCTTCCGGGTCGGGGAAGTCCCGACGCGACGATTACCGAGTGCGGTTAGAAATGCTCAATTCCGTTCTTTTCCCTGTCCGCTCTCGATAATAACTGTTATAAACTGGCAGGTAAGACGCATATGAACTTTGATTGCTTTTCCATGGAGTCATAATCAGACATTTTCATCCATGAGCCGCGGAACTCTACTGCACTCGGTAATCGACTCGTCGGGACTTCCCGTCAACAGGAAGCTGCTGCAGAAGAGTGGTAAATTTAGTCAGCTTTTCAGTAGAAATCCAGCTAAGCTAGCGGAGGTTAGATGCCCCGGACTATGTGCTGAGACCCTATTTGTACTGTTGCTGAAGTTTGGTGCTGTTCTGAGCATTATTTGTGGCTTTATGGTGGCGGTTTATATTTGGATCCATTTACTGCAGTGTATTGTTGTCGTGCGGTCGTTTCTGAGGTTGATAAAACTCCGTAAATTAGCGGTCTGCTAACTTGATCTCTGGAGAGGGAGTCTAACACAGTTTCACGGTGTGTTAGACCATGGATTAAACATACACCGGAATATCCCTTTAAAAGATCGTTGCCATGAATTCTTGACGAGAAGTTTCGGTTTCCGGGGGACCATTTCTGTAAAAAAAGAGACAACTAAATGGGTGCTAGGATACGACCAAATCACATCCAAGACACCATCCTCGCTTGAAAAGATGGAGCCTTTGAATACAGCCACGTTTAAGATCTTTCCTGTTGACGTCTCTTTCACCCACTCTGAATCCTCCACAAACACACATCGCCATTTCTTTCCCGAGGATTTAGAAGTGACATTTCCATTTACCCCATGGAGAGCGAATTGGACAGTCTTCAACCACCATCTGTTTCGAAGAGCAGATTGTAGTGACGTGTCTCTGCAGGAATCTGATTAGTCACAAGCATTTTATTTTTCAAGGATTCTTAATTGAAGACTAGAAACACCTCAACATTTACAGAACAGACATATAACTATTAATCATTTAGAGACATCTCATGATATTGTCTGTGGCAGTTTAATCTATCTGAAAGTCATTTTTATTTCATTTCCAACCTGTTTTTTTCCCCCTTAAAATGTCTTTTTTTTTAAATTGAAAGAAAATATCTTCCATAAAACCTTATCTTTCATGCTCAGAGGACTTTGAATCAGAGTAGGTTTCACATTTTTTATTTTTTTTTTTTCTCCGTGGCTGTATTGCGTGGGAACAGCTCCTCAAGATATTCCCTTAATGTTATTTCATCAGGCCGTCACTCGCCAGCTTTTTAAATTGAAATTCCAGCAGCACGCACCCACATCTACCAGAGAGCCAAAGAAGATGGAGATGACATGCAGCAAAAAGAAAATGTGACCCACTCTCTGAGGGGAAAAACACAAAACACTCAGACTCAGTATCTGCACTCCATCACCACACACACACACACACACACACACACACACACACACACACACACACACACACACACACACACACACACACAGGATGGCATGTGCTTCCATTGCATCAGTCCCATAACTGTCATTAGAGGATTCCAACAGTACCGACCTCCCAGCCGGCGGATCAATATGCTGGCTGCCTTCTGGCCCGCAGCACATAATGGTGTCATCAGTCGGGCTGCAGTCGGCGCTGATAGAAGAGCTCGGTGTGCTACTTGGCAACTGAGAGGCCTCGGTAAAGTACATGAAGCAGGGGTTAACTGCCTTCTTCAAACCCACCTACGAGGAATCCTGTGTGGTGGTTTCAGCCGGTGTAGCGGTCCCAACATTTGTTCTTGATATCCTTTTTATTTCAGCTGAATTTCAAAGTGATCGCAGTGGATTCAGATCAGCTGTGTGCAGACTGGCTCATAATTAATGAGTGAAAGCAGCTTGTCAGGCAATCAGGGTGTGACGACGCCCTTTTTGTGAAAGCTTAAGAGAGGTGGTTCTGATTCTGTCCTTGACTCACTGCAGACCTCGGCCCAACAGAAACTCAGCTCTGTTGAGATTTATTTGCTGCCCCTGTTCTTCCTAATTGAGGGAGGTTGTGTGTATTCTGCAACCCAGTTGGGCGACCAATCGAAAGTATACTTACATATGTATTTTTTGTCTATATTTTTATGTGCATTTGTGCTGGTTTATACACATTGTACTGCCGGTACCGACACGCTGCTGACGCTTTTAGTCAAGAACACATCCAGATCGTCCTGCATATTTTATAAATGATTTATCACTAAATCAGATATTTATTTTCTGAATAGAAGAAAAGCAGGGAGCAATAATCTGGATGATCCAAGCATTTGAGAATTATGCACCTGCTGATCTGAAACAGGGCGGATACAAAAACATATTTTCACTTGTTTTGAATGCGAGATATGAAAATTGGCCCTGATGAGAAAAAATGTTAGAAAAACATAGCCGGCTGTGTCTGAGTCCACATTCACGGGGTCCAGTAATCCTCTGGGTCAGCCGGCACACACAAGTTGCTCAAACTTCATACAGAAAACAGTTAACAGCGCTCTTTAAGTGGCACAGGTAACACTAGTTTGCTCTTAAATATATGTGCCTGAAATTTGAACAGCTTAATTAAAAAAAAGGAAAATTAGGGACATTTTTATGTGTACTTTTATATATATTTAATTGGTACTTGCAAAATGATAAAATAAATGAATGTGGAATGCTTTGAATTCTAGTTTGGTTTAGTTTCTTGTAACGCAATTTGTTGAGATATCTCTGGGATTTAATTACCACCAAAGCTTTCAGCTGCAGCAGCTTCTAACAGCCACCTTAGATGCCTCGCTTGCTGACAACAGTACAGGATTCTGGCCTTACATGAACCCCGGCGAGCTTCAATCACATGCTGCAGTTGTTCCGCTCGTTACGGTGCATCCCTGCAGGGGCAGTCGCCACGTGGCGGTGCCGGCTCGCTCCGGTCGTCCTCTTGTTGTGCACCGAGCTCGGCGCTGGTTTCAGATCGTTTAGGTTAACAAACGGCTGCAGAGAGAAACCAACCTAAAGCTTTTTTGTATACAAGCATGTCAAGCACGCAAGAGAAGAAGTGCTCCAGGCTTTTTACCTAAATAAGAGAAGCGACACCAGTTTAGAAATACTGTGTTGCAACACTTCTGGGAACGAACGAGCACAAGAACCAGCGAAGAAGCGCCAAGATGGGAGCGACACCAGAGCCTAATGAGTGCAGACGATGAATCTTTGATTTGAGCCAGCAAGTCAGGAGTCGTCCCCTGCCACGGTGGCCGGGAGTGTCCCTGATGTGCACTTGCACGCAGATGTAAAAACACAGCACAGGCTACCACACACACACACACACACACACACACACACACACACACACACACACACACACACAGCCTTCAAGCAAAAAGTACAAAAAACAAGGGTGAAACGCTAATTAAAAATACATGACATGGCTTATGGGAGTGCCTGTGAATTTGCATACATTACTCAATACCCTGAAGGTGCTGCTGGAAATCGTGTGCCGCTGTACATGCAACATGCAACATACAGCCAAACACAACGTAATTAAACTTGTTGAACATGCGGCTATTGATTGTATTTAACCAGCGGCAGAGTCAGGAAGACACACTGTCAGCCAGCGCGGTCGACTGCAGACAAAGACGTCGACAGCAAACTCGATTTTGAAGTAGACAAGAAGACAAATCATCCTCAGGTTTGTATCAAAATCCTGCTTTTGTCTTTGCTTTACTACAGAAATCTTCAGCTTAAATTAAATCTGAAATTAAGCAACAACCAACAGCTTTACAAATTGTATTTTAGCTCTCTGGCAGATAAAGGAATAAAGAACTTGATGCTGATCCAGAAGCTGTTCTGTGTTGTGTTGTGTTGTTGTGTGAGAAGGAGGTTAGTGTGCCGTGCGTGGTTCTATCAGCCCTCGCTGGTGTGGGAGGTGTGATGGCAGGTGATGCAGCAACAGAAACGGTGCCTCATGGTAGTCCTGTTTGACTGGCAGCCATGCCTCACACACACACACACACACACACACACACACACACACACACACACACACACCTGTAACACTAAGCTTTCTCTTTCTTTGTTTGTCTCTAATTGAAAATACAACTTTGAGATTTTCAGGCCATCGATTAAAGATGTGGAAGTCAGTCACATTCATCTTATTCATCTTCAGTTCATCACATGTGACGCACATTGTTTGACATTTAATTGGAATTGTCTGCGGGAAGCCATTCTGATCGCATCCACGTACAAAATCATGATTGGATTCACCAAATTAATGTGATTATCACGGTGCGTCAGTGTCCCACTAGTGTGCCTGAAGACTTTAATCCACTAAAATGAATTAGCAAGATTAAAAGATCTGACACCTCAGGACGAGTGACAGCACAAAATACAGCTTTAATCTCACATCAGCTGTTGAATCTTTTAAGAAAATTACATTTTATATGTATAAACATAAATACTTTGACTTGTGACGGCACCACTCGAGTGACGGCTGGACGGATGCACCTCGACAAGCGTGAATTTCCTCCAGACGTAATCTGTGTGTTCCAATCGGCTTGCCGTAGAGAATGGATTGGAGGCAGGTGATCTCAATACTGGTCGTTCAAATCCTCCAGCTTCTACTGCACCTCACAGGGTGGAGGTTGACATCTGGTACCAGTCTTTCCATAAACCTTCATCTAAAGAGCGTAAAAGTTGTTTCTGACCATTTGGAGTATTTGTCTTTCACACAGTTAATGCACATGTTGGGTTTATTGTACTGTAAGGCTTTAATTTTATATAGAATATAATAGATCCTTTTAACCATCCGACAGTCGCACACATGAAATTTAAAACGTGCATCCTCACTCACAGATCCTTGCTCATTGTGTAACAGTAATAGCTCGATGAATCGCTGACTGCAAATTAAAAGTAACATTAACTCTGCCCGTCACAACGAGCCGTAACACACGACTGCTGAAAAAAATGATGTATTACAAAATCAAACAAAAAGCTTTTGCACATCTTAAGGTCGACAGGTGTGTAGGAGAAAACAAAAGGCCGACAAAATCAGGAAAAATACCCCTGCACACTGTCCACTTCAGTTGAAATTAATTTTACTGACAACAAAGTTTCAGTACTTAGACATGTTATCTTACAAGACAATGGGGAAGGCTGTCTTAAGTTGCAGTGGCGTGCACATACTTTTTGAAGGGCAGGGGCGAAAAGAAGGGCACTTTAGCACGCATTTTGGCTCCCAAGAAGGCACTTTAGTACGCATTTTGGCTCCCAAGAGGGCACTTTAGCACGCGTTTTGGCTCCCAAGAGGGCACTTTAGCACGCATTTTGGCTCCCAAGAGGGCACTTTAGCACGCGTTTTGGCTCCCAAGAGGGCACTTTAGCGCGCATTTGGCTCCCAAGAGGGCACTTTAGCGTGTGTTTTGGCTCCCAAGAGGGCACTTTAGCACGCGTTTTGGCTCCCAAGAGGGCACTTTAGCGCGCATTTTGGCTCCCAAGAGGGCACTTTAGCACGTGTTTTGGCTCCCAAGAGAGCAGTTTATCATGTTTTAACCAGCCAAGGGGGCAGTTTAGTTTGTTTTGCCAACCAAGAAGGCACTTTGGCACACGTTTTGGTTCCCAAGAGGGCACTTTAGTGCGCGTTTTTTAACAATTGCCCCCCCCTTGTGCACATCACTGTTAAGTAGGGATGTGGACTCACACCACAGGCGTAGTGTTGCTGGTCCAGGTGTGTTTGATGGGATTTTGAGGGATGTCTGATGTCAAGATCTTTTTTAAATTTGTTTTATTCTTGCAATAAATAAGAAACAAGCACAACTCACTTATATCAGTACGTGGTGCTGAATCCCTCTTGTAGCGAATAAACAAAAGAAAAATAAAGGACAGAACTCCCATCAAACTTTATTCTCGTGACACTGACCAGTCGACCTTCTTCAGCGTGTTTTTTGCCAGAATACACAGTGTGATGTCAAGAAGTCACAGGATTAAAGGAGCGATGAGGCTTTTCAGACGGTTCAGGTGCTCGACGGGAGAGAGGAGCTTCTGTCAGCGCCGACTTTGACCTCAGCCTCTTTCTTTTAGATGCACAAGAAGCTTCTTAAACTTTGAAGGAAAGGAGAAAAACAAAGCAAAAGAGGACACCACACAACTCTTTATTTGACATATTCAGTATCTGGATGAGCAGCTGGAGAGATGTCAGCCTAAAATGTGACAAGCTGGAGAAACAGAACGAGGACTGAGACATCTGAGTACATAGAGCGCTGTCCGGCTGCAAGAGACAGGAAGGTGGAGGAGCTGGCCGAGTGTCTGCAGGCCATCAGACAGGACGGAGAGCCCTGAAACTGCAGCACAGTCAGCAGAAAGACAAACTTAACTCGGGCGGCAAAGTGTGAGAAGTACTTTTACTCTTGCAGAGCAGATATCTGACCACTTCTGCACCGCTGCAGAGGAAGCATTAACTTCCACACCATCCACAAACGCCGCGTGTGCTGAAACTTCACGTTCTTGTATAAAACTGATGAAACCGCCCCTTGAAAAAAATAGCAACATCGCACCACCACGTTCACATTCACAGAAGATTAAAGATGATTCACTTCAGAAGGACTCATCAGCACCTCCTGCAGAGGCTCACATGTAGAGCTGTGGGTAATGATGCTGCCAGCAAATTGCTGATTAAACATGAGAAACTGAGATCATATTTATTTTACGGTACGCGCTTTTCTCCGAGCGGGTGATCTTTGATAAGCCGAGGAAGCGGTTCACTTTTCCCTGACTAAGGTTTTTTTTTTTTTTTTTTTAGTCCGGCTGTGTTTTAACGCATGTGAGACTGAATATACTTGATACTGTGTGTGTTCATGAGGTGGGCGAGGCGTCACATGTTGAAAATGAGCTCCTGTAATTACAGCAGAGCTCCGTCGGCTTCAGGGAAATTTTCAGAAAACCTGCGTTTCAGCCTCAGAAAATTATGAGGCAAAAAAATATATATATGTTTTATTAATGTGCCATTAAAAATTGATTCATGTTCATTACGTTCTCTGATAACTTTCATCCACTCTGCATGCAGAGAGGGAGAGAGAGAGAGGGAGAGAGGGGGAGAATTTCATTTCCTCGGTGAAGAGGCATCAGCGGTTTGATGCAATAACTTCTAAATAGTCGTTATCAGGAGACGGCTAAATCAGGGTCAGAGTGTGGAATCTGCTAAACGTCTCGTCGAGCTTTCACAGACTCAGTAGTGGAAAGAAAAATGTCTCAAATTGATTTTAAAGAATCCCTGTGTGAATAGAAAACCCGTCTTTTACTGGTGTTGTATGAAAGTGCAGTGGTTTTAGAAATGAGTCCATATCTCAACGTCTTTTACATCAGACAGCAAAGGTGAGTTTTTTTCAAATGAACAGGAAGACGCAGTCGTGGCGAGGGAGCACACGGGACGACGGCGAAGGCTGTGATGTCATAAGCACGTCGACAGTTTGTGTAATCGCTCTCACTGCCAGAAGCGGGAGATAAGAGTAAAAAAAAAAAGTAAAATTATCTATATATCTATCTAAAGAGGACATGAAACAACCTAATATTGCCAAATGTTATAACAGATTTATGTTTGGTACTAACCAACACTTTCGCTCTGTCTCGTCGCCGCTCTGACATCAATTCTTTTTACGTATATCTCATTTTAAAGCAGAAAAGAAGGCTGGTAAATAATAAACCCACAACAGTGACGATTGCACAGACGCTCACATCTGGTTATTACATCCATAACTTTATAAGAATAGAAACGCTTCTGTTTGACACGTCCAGGTTTATAGTCCCAGGTGTAAACAGACAGCGCTCAGCTTAATAAGTAATATTTGTCACACAGAATCGTGATAAGAGGCAGTTTTAAGCTTTGTTTTCTACACGTCTACATCATAAATTCATGTCACAGTATACATTTTTAAAATTTGAGTTGTTGGAGGCTGAACACATTTATTCTTTCTTTATTTCTTTCTGTTTTATTCGGGCGTCTTTAATCTTCCGTACAAAAAACCCATCCAAAGATGACCTAAATAATGTAGTGTAGTGTATCATAGATGGTATCAGCTCGCAGTATAAAGAGCCTGTACGTTTTTGTCCCCCTCGGATTGTTAACCCGGCTGCCGGCACGCGGCGCTTTAGCAAAGCTCCTTAAATCCCTGATTCTCTCAGTCCTGCAAAGAGCGGTAACGTTGGACGGGTTCTGTCCCAGATCCAGGAATCGTTCTCTCGTGTTTACTCTCTCGTGGATCAAAGACGCTGGAGGTGTTCATACATGTTGAGGTTATAAAGAGCTCACACTCACCTCAGCCCCAGTCCTCAAAATAACCCTCCTCTTCTTCTTCTTCTTCTTCTTCCTCTTCTTTCAGAGGCTGGGACAGAGCTGCACCAACCCCCACACATTCTCCCTCGCTCAGATGTTTTTCCAGCCTCCAGCTCCTCCTTTGTCGCTCTTATCACGCTCAGGTAGAACATTAGAGATGATCTGATTCCATCTCTGGAAGCCACACGTCTTCCGGATCAAAAGGATTCCTGCACGTCGGGTTTCATTTTGGGGGCGGTCAGGAGGCCACGACGTGAAACAGGATTACAGCGTGTCCAAACAATAAAGTTCGGGCCTCGACCGTCCAAACTGAGAGGGGAAGTTTTAGTGAAGTTACGCAGGAAAAATATACTTTACAAACTGAACAATTTGTTCAGGTTTTGATTGATGGCTCTGCTGGAGAAAAGGTGTCAGTGACAAATTGATGAATGCAGTCTGAAGCCTGAAAAGAGAATTTTAATGATCCCTTCAGAGGTCGACACTCGGGCTCCTTCTCCACCCAGAAACCAATTTGGGGAACCTTCCCCCCCCCCCCCCCCACGTTTACATTCAATTATTCAAATTTGAAAAGAGGTGAATTAATGAGTCTCGCTTCCTGATGGGAGGCTGTTGTGTGCGTAGATTAATACGAATCATTTATCTTCACGGGTCACGACGCGCTGAGTCCAACCCTCGCTGGAGAACTGTATCAGGAGGAGCTTCGCAGGAGGAGACACGGAGAGACTGCGATCGTATCGGTCAGTTGTTCAGGACGTTAATCGGTATTACACGACAAAACAATGTGATGCAACCAATCAGAATAAGCCCCACGTCAGTGTTCGGTGTGTTATTGTCATGATCCTGGTTTTATGTTCTCTTACTTCCTGTTTTATTGTGAAACTGTGTGTCTCCCGCCTCACTCCACCTGTACATCATCCCCCTTTGTCAGTTTGTTCCGTGTTCTCCGGAGTTTCGAACCCGTGTTGTCTCCAATGTCTCCGCGTAGGATGTTTTTGGTTTTTGTTCCTCGTATTTTCATTGATTTGTCTTTTTGTCTCAGTTCTGGTTCACCTGGATTCTTGTTTTTGGGGTATTCACTCAGCGTTTGTTTAAAGGGACAGTGTGTAACGATTTAAGTCATTTCGTCCATAAGTAAGTCCTCATTGGTGAACAATTACCTCTGCCAACAATCTGACTTATCCTCCTGAGCGAAGAATTACCTATCTGAATATACATAGTACGGGCAAGCTCTATGGAGGCCGCCATGTCTTTCCGGTTTTAAAAAAACTATGGACTGCCGAGAGGGACACAAAGCACTACGTGGTACTACGTAGTAAGGCTAAACGCTTTTTCGCTCAGAGCTAGCTTGACTGCTGAACTGAGAGATAACCTCTAGTTTTATAGCCTTAATAACTAACTACACCTTTACCTCATTACTTGAATCAGTAGAAAAACTCGACGCTGTTGGGAAAGAGTCCATATTTTGAAAATGAGTTTCTTGTCCGTCAGGGCCACCGTAGCTTCTGGAACGTCTCCAACGTCTTCAGAACGGGAGGGGTGAGCAAAGGAGTGTTGCAATGTAGAACCTCACAGCTAGATGGCGCTAAATACTTGATATATTACACACTGTCCCTTTAATAAAGCTCGCCTGTTGTTCTTGAATCCCGTCTGACTCCTGAGTGTTTTCTTTTCTGTCTTCCCCCTCTCTCGTCAGATTAAAACAGTTATTGTTTAATCCCAACGAGCAAAAACATCCAAAAGACGTTAACTCAGTCTTTGCCTACAGTGGGAAGACTTGATGTGACATCCTTGCAGGTTCAGGGATCTTTAGACAACGTCCACACTGTCTCAACTGTATTAAACACGTCATGATCTTTAATAAAGCTGACGAACAGCTCACCTGGTAAAGTGCACGCTCACGCAGGCTGCTGAGGTTTGCAGCTCGGGGTTTAAATCCATCCTGTAGCTTTTGCTGCATTAAGTAAAATTTTATACCGAGCCACAAAAAAGTTCTTCAGGCGTCTGTGACTGAAGTCGTAAAACACGTCTGAAAGTACATCGTAAAAACGGAAAGGATGTCAGTCGGACGTTACGAGTGAACGTTAAAAAGACGTCAAAGGGACGTTAATTCTGACTCCTCAACGTCGGCGGAGACGATGAACTGGCGTCTTCTGGACATGTTGTTGCTCGGTGGGTTATAAATGTTTCTCATCTGAGAGGAAGCTGCAGAATTAAACTAAACTTGAATAGACTCTTCTGACAGCTGACATTTTGCCAAAGGTTTAACAGACTACAACACTTCAGGGTCTCAATTCAGGGTCTGCATCCTTCAGAGGAGCATTTGAAGGCCAATAACGTCACAACACCGTGCGAAGGCTCCTCCAGATGCTCCTTCTTTCTCTCTCTTTTTAGAGGATGCACCGCTACGATCCTTCGTGGCTTCACATACCCCAAGATTCTTTGTGCGCCTGAAAAAGAAGAAAGAAAGCTAGAAAATGGCGACATCGCGTGGCGTAGATCTTCACTTTCGCGGGCCTGGGCGGCAGAAATCGTGACGTAAGGGTAAAACATCTGGTGACGCAACCAGGAAATGCTCCAAAGCAGTGGCGTGCGCAGACTTTTTGAAGGGCAGGGGCGAAAAGAAGGGCACTTTAGCGCGCGTTTTGGCTCCCAAGAGGGTACTTTAGCACGCGTTTTGGCTCCAAAGAGGGCAGTTTATCATGTTTTAACCAGCCAAGGGGGCAGTTTAGTGTGTTTTGCCAACCAAGAGGGCACTTTGGCACGCTATTTTGGCTCTCAGGAGGGCACTTTAGCGTGCATTTTGGCTCCCAAGAGGGCACTTTAGCGCGCGTTTTTCAACAATTGGGCCCCCCCTTTGTGCACATCACTGCTCCAAAGGCTAGACCGTCACATTTAACAACGGCTGACGAGGTTTACAAGGTCTCTCTGAAGGACTCGCCTTCAAAGACCACAAAGGCCGAGTCCTTCAGAGGATGCAGACCCTGAACTGAGACACAGCTGTCTGCTGCATCGTCAGCGTCCTCGTCTTTAACCCTGACACCTTTCTACATGGAAGACAAAAAGTGCTCAGCTTGTTTCTTCAGTCATGTAAAACAAACATTTGAGTTTATATTACCCACCGTAGCGCTCCTTCAGTGCTGCACATGTAGATGGGTGCGGTCCGTCCGTGCTTACTGAGTAATCCTGTAATAATGTAGTAACGATCACGGGTTTGGATCATCACGGCGCCGACTGTGGCTGAGCCCATCGAAAAACGCTCTGCAGTTTATTTATTTATATTTATTTGACACCTTTTTCTCTCGCTCTTATTTATTCAGCACCTCTCTGGCACACAGCCCGGCAGCGCTAACCAAGCGTTCACAGCCTGGTGCTCTGCCAGCAGTCGACGCTTCATCCCCACACAGAAACTGGAGTTTTTAAAAAAAAAACGTGTCTTATAATGAGATGATGTGTTATTTGTCATTATATTGGCGACGCTTGCGCCACGAGCAGGCTTATACGTGGACAGATGTGACGGAGAGCGACCCAAATAAACCAGAAGTGGGTCGAATCTGGCCGATCAGTGAAGGCCATCTTCAGTACTTTGACTTTGGTAAATGGACTTGAAATTTCTACAGCGCTTTTCCAGTCTACTGACCGCTCACAGCGCTTTACAACACTTGTCACATTCACCCATTCACACTCTGACGGCAGAAGCTGTCATGCAACGTGCCAACTGCTAATCAGAAGCAATTCAGGGTTCAGTATCTTGCTCAAGGACACGTCGGCATGCAGCCAGGGTGAGCCAGGGATTTGAACCAGCGACCTTTCTGATTACTAGATGACCTGCGCTTACTTATGAGCTCTTCTGGAGAATGTTTGTATAAGAAAAACCCCCAAAAACTCAAACTGTGATGTAGGAAGAAACTTTTCCTGTGGCAGGTTATACAGGACAGACCTTTTTAATTATCTGATTGTGTTTAAAATATGTCATTAAAACAGATAATAATGTGATGTATGTGCGACTCTAAACTTCCTTCTGCTTCTCCCATGATAAAGTTGCCGTGCTGCGCTAATTACCGTCATTGCAACGTAAGACGTGGCTGTAATTAATGTAAACAACGAGATTTAAAGAAAAACAACGGGATACAGAACGCAGCTCGTGTAGTTGCAAGTGTCTTTTTATTCTTTTTATCTCAGACACAATAGAGCACATAACCCAGAGCACAGGGGGACGAGAGGGTGAATGTATGTATGAGAGGCGGACCTGTGATTCAGGAGGAACGACCCGATCCGGAAGGAAACGTCTGGACGATGATGTCATCACTCGGGCTGAGCAAAGCAGTTCAGTGGATTTTTTTTTTTTTTTTTGTTTTTGTCGACTTGCAATAACGAATCATACGTGCACTTCTTATTTGCAATATTTAAAAAAACACATTTCTATAAATCGTCGTTGGTGGTGGAGCCTCTCGCGTCGGCTGGCGGTTCTGACATCAGCCAGCAGACGGGTTCTTTTCTGTTTCAGTCCGCTGATGATTGATGTTCTTCTCCTCGTCCTCCACAGTACAAATCTCCGGCTCTCGGTGGCGTTCGCGTGTGATTTCGGCTTTCAGTAAACTTTTAAGAGGTCGATGCAAAACATAAATAAATTAGAAATAAAGGAAACGCCTTAACAATGTGAGTCAAAGCTACATTTCTGATCGGACACAGCACAGAAACTGTAAACAGGTAACAAATCAATCTGATCCACAACAGTGATAAATATATATATTACTCATTTATCAGTTTTCCTCTTAAAATTTCATTTGTACAACACTGTCTTTAAAAGAGAACGAAAGAAAGAAAGAAAGAAAGAAGAATGCTACATTAGCTTTTTGAATAAGATATATTTAAATATACGTATATATAAAGCTGAATTACCCTTTTTTTTAAACACTCCACAATATCAATACTCTGTTACAGTTCTGGTTCTGTTCGTCGGACCTCATCTAAACCAACCACAAGGCTCTATAGTGGAATGGATTCAGTACAAGTGAATGTTTGACTCACTGAAGCAGCCACTTACACCTCCCTGAGATGAAGACCATGCTGAAATGAAAGCATCGTACCCAGAGAAAACGTTTCCGAGCCTGTGACACCGAACGCGTCCTGCGACTGAATCTGTCGCATCACTCTGAGTTTGTGAAAGACATCAGGTCCTCTATTACCTGTTCAAACTGGAAGAAATCTAAATATTTTATTTTCTGTCCCAGTTTTTGTAGTATTGGACATCATTTCTGGTATTTTGGCGTTTTTTGTTTTTGTTCCCATCACAGCTGCCGGCCCGGTTCTGCTCGGTTCTGCTCGGTTTGACAGGGATTTAGCATTTCCACCACAGCTGCACTACCTGCTCGAAGGTGCGTCTTTAATCTAATGACACACCTGCAGTGCTAATCGAAATAATCAGCGCTAATTCAGCTACAAATATGTTTCATTTCCTATAACTTCTTCACAATAAAAGCCTTTATTTAGTCATTTAGAAGCTTTTATTATGAAGCAGCGTCACAGGAAATGTTGTGTTTTCACCAACATGTCTCCTGAAACAGCTGAAGCGAAACAGTCGAGATATTTTAAAGAACAAAGAAACTAAAGATTCAGTTAGAAGCTACAAAAAGTACCGAAAGCTGAACACGCGGACTTTCTAAGTTCAGAACCGATTGTTTGAGACGGGTTCTTGTTACCGGTTTGGCCGCAGTAGAAACTGGTGATGGAAAAGCAAATCAGAACACAGCCGGGTTTTGACTCAGTGCTGTCGAACAAAAAAACAAAAAAAACGCCAAATGTCCTCACAGAAGTAACTGCTGAGATCTAGAAACACGGTGCAATTAGCAGAACAAATTGGGTCCAAGAAACCTGAGCAGTCGGGTCATCGGTTGTAAACAAGCCAGCAGTTTAGCCAGATCACCTAAAACCACTTCACCGGGAGGTCAAAGTGAAGGTGACACCGAGAGGGTGAGTAAAACGCTGCGCAGGTAGATACTGCTGTCTCACTCCTGTGCACTGATCTGAAGTCCAATTCTGAGGCGGTTCTGTAACTGGTTTTCTAATATTTGTCCTGTTCCACCCCCGAGTGCGAGCAGACAGATAATTCACTTCAGGCTGGATGATCACAAACGTCCCTCGAGGACACGTGTAGGTGAACAGGAACACGGTTGACCAGGTGTTGGTTTGTCAGCAGGATTACACAAATTCTACTGAACAGATTCTAACAAAACTTGGATGGAGGACGGGTCTCAGTCCAGAACAGACCCGGTTAACTTTTGGTACAGAACCGGACTCATGGAAGAATCCAGGATTTTTTTTTTCTCCCACGCTTTTAGACGGTGAGATTTTGACATTTTTCTTAAAATCTTGATTGGTATCTATGAGTGACTTTAATTTGATACAGATCCTCATAAATAATTCACATGTGGGTGTGACTGAACTGGGTTGAGGTGTAAGTCAATCAGCCAATCAGCTTGCACACTTCTGCACTTCATGTCGTTGAGATGTGGGACGATGAAGACGTGTCTCTGCACAAGAGTTTGTTCAGGTTTAGATGTTTCGAGAGCCTGAAGCCGAACATCTGTCCCTTCATCTTCACGTCCATCGATGGAGTTGGAGTAATAATATTCTGCTCGCTTCACTAATTTAAAGTTTTGTTTTAAAACCCGCCTGATCACCTGACTGCTCGTCTCTCGTCCCTCTTTAATATCGATGTCGTGTCATTCCCAGATCTCAGTAATCACTCTGAGTGTCGGCTATAACCTCAGAACAAGATTGGACCTAAATTGTAATCTGACTGAGCCTTTTTTGAAAAGCTTTAAAAAACTCATAACTGCATCACATTAACTCTGTTGGTCTCCTTTTTTTGAAAGCACTTTCAGAGCCACGGACAGAAGTCCTTCACTGTTCAGTACAGCAGACGAGATGGAACCATCACGGCGTGAAGCAGGAGTCCAACCAGTGTCATTATTGCCATCAACCCCCCTTTTTTTTTTTTAAAGCTGCAAAAGGGGGTTTAGCTCCGCTGCAAGCATATATGCAATAAAAGCAGTATAGTTGAGTTGCAGTGTGTGTGGATACAGCACGGTTAATGATCTCAGACTGTCAGTGGATTAAAAAAAAAAAACACAGTACAGAGCTGCAGTGGGATGTCAAAGGTCGATGTTTTTAGAGCGGCCAGCGATGCAGGAAAAAAAGGGTTTAAACTGTACCGTACACTGACAGGTGAGACAGTCGATGCAGTGCAGTGTTACAAAAAAAAAACACGTTGTTTTCCTCCTCGTCAGGGCGGCCGAGATAGAGAAAGAAGAGGGAGGGAGATTGAAGTGATGTGGAGGAGGGCAGAAGCAGGGCAGAGGCAGAAAAAAGCAGGGCAAGCTGACCACAGCTTGTCTGACATCAATCCAATAGTTGGTTTTTAAATCTTCGAACCCACGCTCACTGGACGCATATCTGATTCTTCAGGCTGTTGGATGAAAGACAACAGAGAGAGAGAAAGAAAGAAAGAAAGGAAGAAGAGGGTCGGGTTAATCAGGGACTCACTGAACGTCTCATCAGAGTTCTCAGACTTTTATTATTACTCACAATACAACACGAGAGAGAACGAGGTCATAATGCAAACTTTTTTTATAAACGAGCTGTTCTCAGAGGAAAATCAGGTCCCCAGAACACTGTGTGTAGCTGTGGCAGGGTCCGCCACATATAAACACGTCTGTGTATTCAGTCAGACTTTGAAAAAAGGTGCTCGTCTGTTGTTTCACGGTCAAACGCATCACAAACGTTCGACCATGACTTATTTTCAGAGACCTGTCGTCGTGAGAGAAACGGCAACGTCGGAGGTTTTTCAGAAAATGCTCCCCAAAAGACGTATGTGGACATTAAAGTGACAAAGAACGCCCCGGGTCGTTATTCTTACGGTTCTCGTCCGTACGTAGAGAAAACAGGAAGCGGTGTGAAGTTGTTATAAAGCCACGGAGTCGGAGACGTCAGGGTGGAGGAATGGAGCCACAAAACGTCACTGTAGGTGTTTTTAACCTCTAATGTTCACAAGCAACAAACAAATAACTTTCTGTTTTCTCCACAGAGAAGCAAACACAAACAACACGGGACAAAATGAGTTTATTCATTCATTCAGTCTTTAATGGAGACGTGAAAGCAGACAGAAATGGAAATCTCCTGGTAGAATGAAGCTGACGGGCGATGAAAACAAAACAGCAAAGTGAAGGTGAAGTTTATAGAAACCAAATCAATAGTTACTTTACAACAACAGCGAGGAAATAAAAGTATATATTGGTGTGAGATCAGAAACAACTGTGGTGTCTTTCAGATCAGAAAAAGCTTGTGTTCATCTGGAGGACAGACTTTGTCATTTATTTCAGACGACATATGTCATTTTCTCTTGGTATTTATCAAACAGAAACAGAAAACCGGATCAGTCTTCCGGGTCAGAGAGGCTGAGCTGTGCATCGTCAATCTGTGAAACTTCTACCTACATGTCTTCATTTCAAAGCGAGACCCGATATGTTTTTTACACTTTCAGCCCACGCTGCGTCATCGACATTAACTGCGTGCGAGCAGGGTGAGTCCCTCCGGTGTCGCCCCGGGAGAAACACTCATCATCGACCCATTTGGGGCTTTTTGAGCGTTAGAGAAGAAAACAGAGCTGTGAACGGACCGCTGCAGGCGAGCTGCCGCATAAATCAGCAAACTGTATTGTTCGATTTATCAGGGAATTAAATCACCTCCACTCCTGCCAGTTTAAAGAATCAATTATAATCCAGTTAAAAAAAAAACTAAAGGAACTGTTAGAGGTGATTAGTTTTGGCAGAGTTATTCGGACCCGGAGCTGTTTGGACGGATTGATGATCAAAACAGGAACTGCAGTTTTACATATCAGCAAAATCACGGTGTAATCGAGTACAGCAGGGACGTTCTGATGGGTTTAGTTCCTCTTCTTCTCTTCTAACAGCTGGTCAAGAGGTTGCGTGACCGAATAGCTGCGTGGAAACATTTCACGAAGCGCCGTGCAGCCGCTGTCTGTCTCTCCTCAGCGATCAGAACTCAATCAGTCGACCCACAGAGGACAAGGACTCACATGTCAAGACGAGCCCTCGGCTGTTTGCCTCGTCGACGGCATGAACAGCATCAGCGGCTGCCTGTGGTTTTAATAGCACAGATGGAAATAAATGGAGAGGAAAACCTGCAGCGTGCCCCGGTGGGGATACGCGGCGGCGGTGGAACCGGGGGCGGAAATGTGACAGATTGACAGTCGGCGTTGTCGGTGTTGTTTTTATCTTTACTGCATATAATCAATGCAGTTTCCTTCCTTTCTCTGAAAATGGGAACGTCGTCTTCAGGTGAGCTGAGCAGAGTAATCAGTGTGTGCAGAGACGTCCCGCTGCGTGAGACAAAACGCCGTCGACACAACAAACTGTCACGCTCATTTTACCGGAGAGCTTAATGTGGCAGAACGACGCAGGCAGACATCAACATGAACACACAGGATGAGTTACTGAGCTGAGTCTGTGGCGGCGACGTTTTCTAACCCTGAACCTTCAGGACGGACGCAGAGCAGCTGTCACTATCAAAGGATCACACACACACACACACACATCATGCCGATGCAACGTCAAGTAAAGTTTCGCAGTCCACGAAAACATTTTCTGGGACTCCACAGGAGAATAATGTTGCAGCGTTCTCCTCAACAATTCAAGCAGATGCATAAAATATCACCGCAGGACTCGTCTGGTGTTCTGGAGATCAAAAAGTTCTCTAAAAAGACGTTATCTGAACCTTTTTCTTAATGCCAAAAAATCTTTAGTGTGGCTGCTTTGCTAAAAGTGTTTATCTGAGGTGGGCGCAGAAGCTCGGCTACGTGTCGAGAGTGTAAACAGATACTTAGATTCGCCGGGACGAGCTTTATAGTTTGTTTTAAAAAAGTAAAAACAGCCCCGAAAGACTCCTCATCGACCCTGGAAAGGTTTTGTGGACCATGAAACGTCACCTGAGATCACCGAGTTATCTAAAAGACGTTACCTTCACCTTTTTTTTTTAATGCCAAAAAAATCTTTGGTGTAGCTACAAAGCTGCAGGCTCACGGGCTCGGCTACGTGTCTGGAGTGTAAATTACGCTTCAGATACTTCGACTGGCCAGGACGAGCTGCAAGGAGCCATTTCTAAGATTTTTCCGTTTGTTTTAAAAAGTTAAAAACAACCCAAATAAACTCCCAATCGACTTCAGCTGTTTGGGAAAACTTTGGAAAGTTTCTGTGGACTATGAAACGTCACCTGACTTTGCATCAGCATGACGGGTGAGGAGATAAAGACTGAATCCTCATTTTTGGGGGGAACTTGTCCTTTAATAACCAAAGCATACGGTTCTGTCACACGTATGGCTGCAGTGTCATCGAGCACAGGCGCATGAAAACGGGTAATAAAATGTGTTTCAGCACGATTTTATTGACTTTATTCTGGGCACGTTGCTGCTCTAAAAGCAGATGTAGCCCAGAAAAATGTAGAAATAGTTAAAAACACGTGTTGAAAACATGCAACTTGACAGAGACGATGTTCACACTGAACCACCAACATGATATTTTAAAGGTAACTTGCTTTGACACAACAGAACTGAAACTCTATAATCTTCTCTCTTGGCTGACTTCTGTGTGACTGTCTGTCTGAAAGCTGAGGCTGTGGCAGCAGTTCTGTCACAGAGGAAGCCATATTTCTTTTTCTTTTTCTTTTTTTTTGGGGGGATCCCACCTCTGCTGAATGAAAATCTCTCCCCTGACTGTCAAAGGAAACAAAAAGCAGATGCCGTCTGTGAGCTGTAATCTCAGTTCGGCGATAAGACGGTGATGCATCGAGGAGCAACAGTGCAGCTGTCAGGTAACACGCCGCCTCCATCAGCCTCCATCACAGCTGACAGGAAGGCACACGGACGCCCCGCCCCCCCCCCTCGCCAGAGCTCGTGGTATTTTCCTGGTGTTGAGGCTTTGAACATCCTCTGACTGTACGCATGGAGCTGTGAATAATTCATGCATGTGTAGACAAGCGTTAAAGGTCGCGTGGAAATCTGACACGACCATAAGTTGAGCTTTACGGTTTGGATTCATTCATCGGCTCGTTGAGGCGCCGTGCGTGGAAGCTTAAAGCTGCACTGATCAGTGTTAGCTTAACGATGGGTCACATGATCGTGTGTAACGTGAGAGGAGTCGCCGGCTGTGATGGAACCACCGAGCGAGCGCCGACCCAACTGTGCAGTTCCTCTCGGCTCTGCGCTGCTTTTTGCTGTTTGCTTTCACTCTTGCTGGTTGCTCATCTGTTGTCTGGAGAGCCAATCAGAGATCAATGTAGGGGAATGGGAGAAAACGAGGTTTAAGATTGATTGAGACATATCGGAGGAGCACATATAGAGATGACAGCCGGAGTGAAGCAGTCAGAACTACGTTTAACGAGGAGGTGAAGGATATTTGCAGACTGACGTATCCTGCAGTTAAAACTCTTGTTTCTGGCCGTTTGTTGACTCGTTTTCTGGAAGTTTAAAGAAAGGAAAAGTTTATTGTTCTCATGAACATTGGAAAAAGTCCCATTTAAACCCTAAAACATGGAGGTTTAAACGAGCAGCGCCACGAGAGACAGTTTCACTGTTTCCTGTGAAGCAGAGCTTAAAGGAGGATGAATATTGGACTTAAATTCACCATGTTAATAGAAATTTGACTGCAAATGAATGTTGCCTGGTCACTGTCAGATGTGGAAATATTACATTTATTGTGATGTTAAGGAGGAGAGGTATTGGAGAAAAGCATCTCGAGCAGAAAACACAAAAACAACCTTTAAGACCTCAATAAAAATGCCTTAAAGCGGGAAAAAATGCATTTTCTGAGAACAGCAGCAGCAGATTGCTTCATTTCTACACTCTTCCGGCGTCATTATATGTGTGAATACACACTCAATCACATCCTATACGTTGCAGTGTTAATTATAGTGCATTCAGGATTAGGTGGAATCTCTTCTTTTCATAATTCCCCAGATGAAACAACGGCAAAAATGACTTCCAGGCATCATTACGTTACACCAGTTCTTCTTACATGAAACCGCATTTCATTTGAAACGTCGAGCTGGAGTTAAAACACGAGTGTGCTTCGACACGGGAGGTCCCAGGAGTTCAAATTTGTCCAATTTAGCAGCTCATCACACCGGTGAGCAAACCAAACCGCCGACAGCTGGATTACAAGCCGCCTCTGAGAGCCGTTCTTACACTCGCCTGCTTCTCGTTGTCGGTTAACGCGGCCTGAAATGAAAGAGGCTGCCTGGTAAACAGCAGGTCAGCAGCTCGACGCCCTCGGCGGTCGCTCCCTTCTTCCCTGTTCGACTCTCAAAATATCCGACACACTCACCACAACACTAATTCACGAGCCTCCCGTTGGCTGTAAATACAGATGGACTTTTTCTTTCACGACAACCAGGAACATTTGACAATTTGGGGACAATTTCCCCAAAGCCAAGAGTTGTATTCAAGATTTAGGACGTGTGTTGTGAAGTGTAGAAATCAGGTTCAAGCACAGAAAATAAACTTGAATATAAAACTCGAATAAACCAAATAGTTTTGTTCCAGTAATCGCAGTGGATTCAGATCAGCTGCTGCAGACCGGCTCCTGATTTAATGAGTGAAAGCAGCTTGTCAGCCAATCAGGGTGTGACGACGCCCCTTTTTGTGAAGGCTTAAGAGAGCTGGGGCCTGACACCTGGGTCAGACTGGTTCTGATTCTGTCCTTGACTCACTGCAGAAAACCTGAGCTCCTCTACAAACCTTCAGTTGTCCCATTTTATTTCATTGAGGACTTGAGAGGTTGTCAAAGTATATTTTCAGTTTCTGATTATTTCTCTTTCGTGCCGGTCGGGCCGGGTATCGAGGGGGGAAGACAGCGGCACTGTGGTGGGACTGACGGGGTTTAATGAACTTTACTGCAACCTGTCGGAAAAGCTGAGTGACGAGCGTGGAGTGTAAACGGTTTGACTTCTGGCCAGGTTATTTTCTGCACATAAAGAACATCTGCATCGGTCTTGGATAGGGATGGACCGATCCGATATTAAGATCGGATATCAGCCCCGATATTTACGAAATAGTTTGTTTTTTCTCCTCCGTCGCAGCACATCCTACGTCATTCATCAGCAGCATGTGTGTCGCATGCTGATAGAGTTGAGTTAACTGTTAAGCAACATGGAGCGAGTCAACGAGTCGGCTGTGTGGAGATATTTCACGCTCGCCACGCCAACTAGTTCGACGGCTGTTTGCAATGTCTGTAAAGTAATGTTTCGAGGGGTGGTGGTAGTACTGCAGAGTACAATACTGCCAATTTAATCAAGCACAACCAAAAGCACCGTGCTGAGGAGCACGCCGAATTCCTGCAGCTCAACAAAACCAAAAAGGGAAAACAAAAAAGGAGCGGGAGACAGCACAGCCCAGCAACTAACTTTGGCAGATGCACTTCAATGACGCGAAAAGTTTCAGACGGAAAGTTTGAGTTTTAGAATTCATTGTTTTAGATGCTCAACCAATGTCGTTGTTGAAGAGGAGGGCTTCCGTCGTCTACTGGAATACTTGGAGCCAAGGTACTCTCTTCCATCACGCAAGTATTTTACCGAGACCGGTATACAGTTTATTATTAATTCAACAATGGTATTTGGTATCGACAGATACACAAAGCCCAGGCATCAGGATCGGGACTGAAAAAGTCGGCTCGGTGCGTCCCTAGCCTTGGAGGCCTTGACCGTGCAGACGTACTGTACAACACTTTTGCATATTGATTGCTGTGACTCTTCTCCACCTCTGAATGACAGACAAAGTGCTGGTTGTTTATTAAACTCCTCGGCGTTTCACGCGTTACTAATGAGCACTTTGAATAGATTAATCAGTCAAGTGAGCGCACCGACAAAAACATCTCACGGCCTTCTCGGTGACGGCGACAAGGGGGCAGATTCAGTTGTTGAACTCAGATTCTTGCGTCGAGTTCCTGAAATCGTTTGCCGCAGTTCGCCTCGCTCTCTATCAAAATGTCAGGCCTCAAATGTGCATCCTCCCCGAACCTGACAGCAGGACAGGCTTTTAAAGACGCTCGGGGATGATACATGGCCTTAAGCCCAGCCTTCAAATTCTGCTGCTCCACACACTCACAGATTTAAAGTGAGGAGTAGAAATTTTCAAAGCTACTCTGTATCAAGACTCCCAGCTTTCCTCTTAAGGCGAAGAGGGCTCTCATGAGTAATTCACCGTGCAGCGGGTGCAGGTTACACAGCTGCACGACCTCCAAAGTCCAAGAGAACCGACACCACGCTACACAACTCCTCGAAACATGGCTACTCTGCAACTTGTGTATTCCTGTGGCGTGTGACAAATTGTGTCAGCACATTACTCTGGTGAGGCATTTTTCATGCATAATTCATCCCGGCGCCTACATTCCACATGGACATTTTCAAATCCCTTTGAAGTTAATTCCCCTCTTCGTGATAAACAGCCTCGCTCGCTTCAGCTGCGTTGCGGCTTTATGATTGTCTGTGTCGTCTGTGTCGGAGGGAGTCACCTGTCCGAAACACTTTTGCTGTACAGTACCGAGGCGCCCCAGAGATTTACATCTGATAATCCACCGTGCAGAAAATAAAGCTTCCTGAGTAGTTTGGTGTGTTTTTTTTTGTACATTCGAGGAAAAATTCAAGGACAGTTAAACATGTTTTGCACTGCACACACAAACACACACAGTGACAAAGTGACTTGCACTGCTTGCAGCTGAATAAAAAAATAAAGCCTTGAGGGGAAAAAGCAAAGCACACATGCACATGTACTACTCCTGCATCCAACATTTGACTCCTCTGCATCCTCTGATTATTTTTGGTATTAATTGATCAGTTGCTGATATGAAACAATAATATAAAAATGTCAATCCATGTTTCATAAAGCCCAGGACAACCACCTTAAATGTCTTGTTTTGGTGACAACCCAAGATGTTTGGTTTTTACTCTCAGAGAGGAAAGAAACCAGAAATACATTTTGATAAAAAAAAAAATGGAAACAATTTTGTCCTCTTGATAAATGACTCAAACTGATGATCAAAACATTCTGTAATTAATATCATAGTTGATGACTGTGCTGAAAGTGCTGGATCGTAGGCAGCTGGACTTGTTTCAGTCTCATCCAAGAGGATTCCTCAGTTCTAACTAACTGGGGGGGAGCTGCAGGCTTTAAAACGATGTGTGGGAGTGTCCTTACAGAGTCATTAAGGCCACAAACTTGGAGCTCAAACCTGTCCTAATGACTCTGTAAGGACACTCCCACACATGGCGGGAGTGCCCTTTCAGAGCCGTTAAGGCCACAAACTTGGAGCTCAAACGTGTCCTTAACCACTCTGTAAGGACACTCCCACACATGGCGGGAGTGTCCTTACAGAGTCATTAAGGCCACAAACTTGGAGCTCAAACATGTCCTAATGACTCTGTAAGGACACTCCCACACATGGCGGGAGTGTCCTTTCAGAGCCGTTAAGGCCACAAACTTGGAGCTCAAACGTGTCCTAATGACTCTGTAAGGACACTCCCACACATGGCGGGAGTGCCCTTTCAGAGCCGTTAAGGCCACAAACTCGCAGCTCAAATGTGTCCTTAATGACTCTGTAAGGACAATCCCACACACAGTGTGTTAGAAGTGAAGTCAGGGGATTAGCAATATCATTAAGACTCATCTTCTGGGAACCACGACTGCTGGAACCAAAATTTATCAAGTAGACATTGATTAATTGCACTGGATCATCCTCTGGGAATCATGAATAAATGTTAAATATTTTAGGGAAATCCCTCCAGTAATTGTTGAGATATTTCAGTCTGACTAATGACCAAGGCACCATCTCCGCTATAAATGAGGAGCTAACAGCATCGATCATACCTCTGATTTAAAGCGGGACGCTTGGACAGATGGAGGTTGTACCGACGGGACGTTTCATGTTCTGAGGTGGTCTCTGTTACTACGGCAGACACTATTTAAAACCCTGTAACTAAATACTATGTACATGGACGTATGGACTGGCGTTCAGGAGTAAGAGATGATTTTCAGTATTATAAAACACAGAACAAAGCGTATACTTCCAGTGAAGTACAGGGAATTAAATGAATAATGGTTGGCATCTCATCTAGCATCAGTATCAGCGGGCCCCCAAGAGAATATTTGCAGAAGGGAAATGGAGAAAGAGAAGAAAGGCAGGTGAACCGACTGGCACTTGCCCCACTTGGAGGTTGACAATTGCCTCCTCTGTAGCCAACTGGGTCTCTGAGTTATCTCCCCGTGCACCGGGGAATTAATCAGCGGCTTGATGGTTGGGGAAATGAGGCTGAATAATAAAAAGCATTGCAATCTCTCTGGTGTGGTTTCCTTTTGTCCCTTTTTCCCACCCACCCCGAGATCATTGTCGTCCCTGGGAGCTGCGCTTCTCATCAATACCCACCTACCTCGCACACATAAAGCGGTTTGTAAAAAAAAAAAAAAAAAACCCTCCGCTGAGCAGCTAATGGGTGCAAGGTGTAGAAATGGCCTGGCCATTCGCGGAGCTCCCGCTGTGCATTGTTGTAAATCAGAGAGCCATTACACCGGGAGATGAGCGCTGCGAAAATATGGGCACTGAAAATTTCCCCTGCCTGGAGCTCTGGCTGTTTTCTGCTTCAGCACACAATGCACTGTACATGCTCAATATTTAGAAGTCCAGTCCTGCATTACCACAGGTACGAACAGACTAGGCCTGCACGATATGAGGAAAATCTGCGATGTGCGATAACACTGTTCAATATTGCGATGACGATATAACTTGCGATAAATAAACAAATATTGAAGTTTGCATGCTATTAACTATATAGTTAATGATGACGTCATTAACTATAACGTTAGTTTTGAATTGTTGGTGTAGGTCTTTATGGTTGTATTGCAGGTGGTGATGGAGGTTTGTTGTGTTTCCTCTAGAAGTTGCAACAACTGCTCAGCATGTTTTACACAGTACCTGGCAACCACCACCAAACTGATGCCGATTAATTCTGTCAGGGTAGCTAACGGCTAGCTGGGGCTTCATCTGATTGGCCCTTTGTATCCATGGCTCCGTCTTTAAATGTTGGCATGCTCACGGTGCATGCATGGCGCACGTAAACAAAATGATTGTTCTTATTCATCGCATGTCAGGCAGTCTTTTGCGATGTGTTTATCGCACATGTTCATATGATGATGATGATGATGATGATGATGATGATGATGATGATGATGATGATGATGATGATGATGATGATGATGATGATTCGATTTATTGGGCAGCCCTAGAACAGACCCAGAGAGCAAACATTGTTGTGGCCCAGAACTAGGGCTGGGTATCACCAGGTACCTCGCGATACGATGCTATCACGATATTTTGCCCACGATAACGATAATATCACGATACAGCGATTCTGCGATAATCGATATATTGCGAGGAATTTCATCCACGATACATCACGATATCTGTGTCACTGAAGAAATTCAGAATTTATTGACTGCACTGAATCCATTTCACAGGAATTACAAAACATTTAAACAAAGAGTATATTGCACAGTGTCTCTTCTTAACACACACACTGACTTCAACTATCATTAAATATCTATGTGTGGGTTTCAGAGCTACTTAAACCATTTTTTTTTATTTTATTTGGTTGTATACCTATGTTTGAATAAAGATAAAGCTGTCCTCCGAAGAGGGGTGGGTGGTGGTGGGCCAAAAAAAAAAAATATATATATATACTTTTTTTTTACATTTTTAAATAGCGATATTTGGCACCAGTGTATCGATAACGTACCTCAAGACGAAATATCGCGATATATCGTAGTATCGATATTTTGGCACACCCCTACCCAGAACAGACACGTTCATGTGGCCCACATACAGCGTTGAACGATGAAACTTGGGCGGTCCACTCCTGGAGCAAGTGGATAGTTTCGTCTAAATTGAACAATTCCACACCTCAAGATTTACATCCAGTGTCAAAGCCGGAACATGTTTACTTCAAGATGCAAGTTTCCTACAAAACGTTGTTCTGACGTAATGAGTTTTCTTTGTAGTTGTCACCTAACATTACGTCTGACAAACTGTCACAGAGTGGCGATTTGTATTTACGACAGTGGTGCTAAATGCTAATTTCTACATCGTGTTGCTTTAAAATGGGACACAGTATATTGTTGTTTTTTCAAGGATGCCCCAATGGCCATTTTGTTTATGCATCTAAATAAGCAGCAGTCAATTACCCAGCAGAGGCTGCAGCTCCACAACATCTGTACCGAGCAACCGGCTGAATCCTCGCCTCCTTTTCAACAACGTAAATATGTTGTCTGAATTGCAATGAGAGGAGCTGTCGAGGCTTATTAGAGAGCGTTCTTCCATGCTTTTGAAGATGTGATCATTTGTATGCGCATGTTTTACTTGTTTTGAAATGGGCTGAACGGGAGGGAAGAAGCGATGCTGGTGGTGATTTGTGGCAGGCGGAGCCTCAAGGGGCTGATCGCTCCCCGAGCCTCGCTTCTAACGGCGACTTCAACGCCTGAGAGAACAAGAAAGGGAAGACGGTGGATAGACCTATCGATGACGCCCAGAGGAATTCTGCATTGCTGGGTTGATGCTGTCAATTATAGGCAGTCGGTGGGGAAATACTGAAGAATAAGACGTAGAGTTATGAAGTTGCACTGGTCGACATTCAAACTACTGAAAACTGAGAAAAATATGAGATTGTGAGAGCAGGATGTTTATTTATTAATGACAGTGAGAGTTTAAAATTTCAATGAATTCAGCATCAACCAGATGAGAATTTACCTCAAGCTACAGAGTGATGGAGAGAAGACAGCTTCTGTCTAAACACATAACAATAAAAACGAAACTGTTCCATTTTTAAGCAGTTGTGTTTTCTGTAAATCACCTTATTTGCCTTTTGCATCAATTGCATCTAAAATATGGACCAAAGCCAAAGAATCCCCCATCCAGCAAAAAAACAATCAGGATTGTGTTGAGAAGATAAACTGCCAGAGAATTGGGGGAATGAGCAAAAAAATGCAGAGGAACGATTGGAAAGGAAATGTCATACAGCCAAACTGAGCTGGAGAATCAATACGCCTGCCTCTGTGCTGCCAGGCCTGTTTCTAAAAGGGGCATGTGTGATGTGCAGCTTCTGGGTGTTAAAGTGGACAGATGAGAGCAGAGGCACTCAACACAAGGCACGACCGGGGAGACACAGGTAGGAAGGCATCCAGGCTCCCGCATTACGCTATCACATTCTGTTTCATGTCTCTCTGGGCTGAAGCGTGTGCAGCGAGCGACCAGGACAAACAGAATAAATCCTGCTGCTGCTGTCAGACGAGCACAACCGGCTGGATTTAAGCCGGCTGAACACAATACATATTATTACAGAGCGTTCTGTTGGTGCAGAGAGGACACAGTGTGAGTCACAGCACAGCACCTTTACACATAATCATGTCATCTCCCCCGTCACACCATCGTATTGGGTTAAAATGACACCTTGAACTGAATCCCAACTCCTGAGGATGGCTCTGTAACTTTCAGCAAGCCAATACTGGTCAGTCCGACTCAAATACCTCAACAGCTGTTGGTTGGATTTCCAAGGACTTTTGTACAGACGTCTGAGAATAAAAAATCAGAAACATGTTTATGAATGTTGGACAAAAAATGTTTTTTTTCATACTTTTGATTTCAAGCTCGGATCAAATAACCTTTCAGGATTAAACTCCAGGTAGAATAAGTGTCCCACATATGAGTAGTAGGTTATTTTTACATTACGTCTCATGATGTATTGAACTGAGGAAGCTTCAAACTGAATGTCATCGCTTTGGCCCAAATAAAAAGATCCCAAATGGACCACAACTTCATATATATTCCAAACATTAAACCCACTGAAAGCTGAGCAATGTGCTGATGGAAAACATTGGATCCTGGAGTTCAATACACTCTACCAACACCCTCATGGAAACTTGCTGGACCCGCCAGCAAGACAGGAGTAACCCAAGGAACGCAACGAAGAGCTCAAGGCGCCAACATAAAGCACATCTCTGGGAAGTCAAATCCACAGAGACCCAACCTCACGGCCCACACAACTCAAAGGATCCACTACCAATGCCCTGGTGCCAGATACAGATACAGTTCACCCCCCAAGCCTTCACTGGTGGCTCTGGGGAATCTGGAGGCCGGGTTGATGCCTCGAGCTGTTTGTCAAGATCCTTGGGTTATTCCTGAGCAGTTGTTTGGTCCACATGAATGTCAGGACACAAGGTTTTCCTCTGGAAGCACCTCACAACACAAGTCAGTATTCCATCCATCCATCCATCCATCCAAAGCCATCCATCAGAAACAGACTCGGGTTAATTATCTTGCCAAAGGACACGTCAACATGTAAACTACAGGTGCTGGGGGATCGAACCGCTGACCCTCTAATTGCTGTACAAACCTCTCTGCCCCCTGAGCCACAATGTTGTGGCTTATCCTGATCAATTATATCGACGGCTTCCTAAACAATTCACAACCCGCTTTTGCAATCATGTTGAAATAACTGTCTACTGTCACAGCATCATGTGGTCTGTTTGCCTTCACGCCACAATCGAACTGCAATGAGACCAATTAACCAAAGGAATCGCACTAACTGGGCAAATTTACCGGAGTTTGTTTCGACTAAATCAAACAGGTAAGTTGTGACATCATCCTCAGGCTGTAGACTTTCGTTTGCAGGTAGTTCAGAATCTGGGAGATCAGGATAAAGTGGTTTTGATATCTCAGCCTTGATTTGAAGCCATGGATTTGCACGAGTTGATGAGATTCAGTGTGCACATCAGCCAGAGTGGATGATTATTATTATTATTAGACAGAAGCAAAAGTCTGCAGACATTAATTATGTATGACTGACCATTTCCTGAATATTTCTTTCTTTCCAATTGAGCGCTCACTGTCACAATATGCCACAGCTACAAAAAAAAATCTCCAATCTGGATGGTGAGATGTGCCTCACATTAGTGATTATTCAGGCTTCCTGCTGGGGCGGGTCGATGCATTCGACTGAACGCAAACTGTGTGTTTTCCCACAAATGAGTCGAGTTTTTCTAAGTTTTTAAAGTGGCCAGAGGTCAGCAAAACAACTCACCGGTGAGGAAAACAATGCATTTACAGTCCCTGTGCCTTTTTTTTTTTTTCCTTTTCCACAACAGCAGTCTCAAAAGAATAGATGTCAGACTCGCGAGATAGGAATACTAAACAGTCATCGTCAGGTTTACAGTTACATCCTGCAGCGGTGTTGGCAGACGGTATGTGGCTAATCAGTTTCTGCAGCCTGTTAGCATTAGCATGTGTTGTTCATGCATGTAGGATGTAAACACACACACAGACATGTAGCGGCCCGTGATGGATGGCTATCCTTGGAAGAGGTGATGGCACACTAATTACACTGTCAGCTCGGGTTGACCTATCGATGGCAGCAGAGTTGAATACACTGCAGGATCGCTCACATTAACAAGTGATTTGTCTTGTTTTTCGGTTTTAATGTGATGGCTTAAAGCTCGGGTCGGTTTGTTATTCCAGAAGTACCTTTGTGTTTGTACCCCGACGGCAATTGATAAATCTAACGTCCTCAAAGATCCTCTAATAAGCACTTTCAATCGTTCTATTCAGCTCGGAAAAAAAAGTAAAGAAAAGAGTTTTCCACAAGGTTAAGAGTGTATTTGCTGAAGATATTAGCAAGCTAGTGGCGCAAGAATGAGAAGAGAGTGCAGCTAAAACTTCTGTGTACATGCTAGCCTGACAGCGTTAATGCTAACAATAGCCATGTTTGCTCATTAATGTTCATTATGATAATTAGATGTTTCCTTACATGTGAGAGAGACATGAGGTAGCTGGATATGGTTAGCAATGATTCAGCTGTTTGCTAACTCCGTAGCACTGAGCTTTCAATCCACCAAAAGCCATTTGCATTGGAATATTCTTTTAAAAGCTTACAGCACATGTTGCCGTTTGCGATTAGTTTTGATTAATTCACTACAAAGCTTGTAATCATTCGATGAAAAAATGTTTTTAATCACTTGACAGCCCTGAATAATAATTCAAATTGAACTCTGGTGTTTTCATTAAATGGCTGCCAGCCCAGATAGAGAAGTTAATCAGTGATGAGAGACAGCAGACAGGTAGCACCGCGTCCACGTCTCCAACACTGTTTTAAAATGTGGAGAATCATCAACAGGCCGACAGTCAGAAGTTGTTTCCATCTTTCTGAGGAACACAAGCTCTGTATCTGTTGTGTATTGTGTCTGTGTATCTATTGTTTTGGCTCCTGAATGAAGTCATGGATGGATGTAAAACCATGTTCCTCATCTAACTGAGAGACCGACTGCAGTCCCTGTCACTGATTTCAGTTTTGGCTGGTGAAAAGACGCTTCGTGATGCTCGAGATGTTGATTTCACAGTGCACAGGTACAAATGTGACAAAACTACAGTTCTGTGAAATGTGGTTAGCTGTCAAATGTTGTTATCTTGGCATTCAAATGACCAAACTGTGTCGGTTTACACGAGAGGAGAGGTGGAGTAACAGTGTGTGTCAGCGATTGGACTGGCTGTTTTGAATATGTGAAGGTGGCGTGTTCAAGGTTAAACTGATATTAAAACTGGTATTAAACAACTTGGAGTAAACATTAGCCCTTTTTTAGATAGAAAAGGCGGCACATTTGCTCCAAGGTAAGGAGGGCAATGTGCCGGCCTGTCTTTCTAAAACCGAGGCGTAATATTCCTCCTTTTCCAAAAGCCGCCTCTGAGGTAGGCGTAAACATGTGACGTGAAGCTCGAAGTTGGGCTGTGAATGGTGACATAGAATTTGTCTTCAAAATAAGAGCTTTACATTGCACCCCATTGGAGTTTAGAACTGGGTTCTTAGCAGGGGGGTTTTAATTTGAAAGTAGCGACCGTCCTTAGCTTGCCAACACAACAACAAGCTAACACAACCAAACAGCTACAGAGAGCGAGGAGACGCTAGCATCTCCTGGATCTCAGCGGCTGTCCAGTTGTTCATCTTAATAACCGTGGATGAAGTGGTGGACTGACTGCTGTGATCAGCTGTTTCCTGGTTTTAAAACTCCCCGGCTGTGGGTCGCACAACAGTGCAGGTCATCGACACCTCCGCCCACCTCACGCAGAGGCTAGCACATTTCCGCATCGTTTGTAGATAGCAGGCGAGGCGGAAATAAGTGTACCCTCCGAGGCGGAAACTGGTGGACCAAAACAGACCCCCAATTTGCTCGCCTCTGTCTAAAACCGCGGACCGATGCCGCCAAAAGGACGGGCAAATTGGCTGCTTGGTGCTCTGTCTAAAAACGGCTACTGACAGCACAGTGTAATGGAGGTGGAGGATGACACCATCCCTTTATATTGTGAGCTGGATTTTTCCACGTTTAGGTTGAGTTTTGACAAAAAGGAAGCGAGTCTGAGGAAGAGGCATCATCATTTTAGTCACTTGATGAGTTGCTCTGTTGTCGTGTCAAAGTCTGTTCCCCCGTTCATTTGTCTCATCTCACCACCAGGACTTGAGAGGGATCAAAACCGGCGTTCTTTCTACAAAATCTGCCCACTTATTTTTTACAACCGGCTGTTTTACTGCCTATTTTATAGAACGAAGATCAGTGTTCGCCATTGTCCATCTACAGAGCCTTTTGTTTAACCTGTTAGCTTGTCTTGCTTGGTTGTTAGTTGCTTGTTGCCAACAATATCACCAAACATTTCCCCTTCCATGATGAACTTGTTGGTAAAATGACTTAATACTCGTCCTGTTGAGTGCTTATCTTGGCCTCAGCGACGAGAGGCCGTACTTCAGGTATTCTCTGCTACAGGTGTAGAAACTGTGGAGGTGAGAGCTGCGACAGAGCACGACTGTAAAGAGGTGGAGGAGGTGGTGATGGTGGTGGTGGTGGTGGTGTGTGTGTGGGGGGGGGAATACCATAAAACTACATCAAACTAGTAATTCACAAAGACACAGAGTCCATTAGGTTAGAGTTTCCTGCTCTGGATGCATCGGGGTTGTTGCACTCGTGTAGCTCGTTAGAGGAGTTATCGATCACACCTCTCATTAGCACACCTGTCATGAACGGGTCATTTGTTCCCCTCCTGACTCAAAATTGAATTTTCCCGCCCCCTCAGCTCATCTGAGCCGAGAACAGTCGCGTAGCTGTGAGCTCGGTACAATCCGACCCTCTTCGTTCTGATGTGATATCAACACGGCGACCGTAGAAAATCCCCAAACGTCGTCTTGTTTTAACTTCCTCCTCGTTTCGCTCGACTGTTCTCCTGTCACTTTATCTTCCTGTGTGTCCTGCTTTTGCTCCGTCCGTCAAAGCACTTTATAAACTGCTTTTTAAAAGATGCTCTATAAATATTAGATATTAAGTTATTATTAATTGTGCAGCTATACGAGGACAAGCTCCCGCTCGCTCCTGTGAGGCTCAGATGGACTGTAAATTCCGCTGTGTGTGATTCTGTTCCCGGTCCTGCAGTGATAAAGGACGACGGACACATTTGGAACAGATAAGCTTTTATTTGCTTCGTGTAAACTGGCATTAAGCAAATGACCTCAATAGACCCGAGGCACCTTTTTGTGGGTTATGTGGATGAAATCAGGCTGGTTGGGGTGGAGGTGGAGGTGGAGGTGGAGGCTCGGGGGCTCGCGTGTGGTCTGAAATCCCTGCGAGAGATTTGTCCGTGTGTGTGTGTGTGTGTGTGTTCTGCATGGAGCCCCGGTGGCTCCAACATGGCGGTGCAGCCATCCGTGACTAAAGCACGGGGCTTTTAAACGGCATGTCACGTCTCCTGATGCCAGCAAATCCCCCCCGTGGATGTGTGCAGCCAGAAACTGGCCAACAGGGGGAATTAATTCCAGGACATGTACCATGGAAGCCCCCTTCACTTCACACCTCCTGCCTGCGACCAACGCAAAAACACACACACACGGTTTACAGTCCTGTTAATCCTGCTGAAACTGCTTTGGGTCAAGAACCCGACGCAGAGGAGACGCCGAGAAAACAGAAGAATAAATAAGCAAACGTGGGAGTCGAGTTTGAAGGACATCGTTCGCCCTGAAGTCACCTGACATCGTGTCGGCTGCTGCCGGCCGTTTTCATTTGACTTTTCGTGTCGACTGAGCAACACCAGAATTCAACCCAACATTTAACTGACCAGCATTCGCTTCTTTTTACATCAACATCTGGTGGGCCTTTTTGCTCCCTGGATGCCCTGATGTCCCGCATCGTTACGCAAATATCCCTCCGTCACACCATCTGACGGACGGATGGCATCGTGGGGTTGTTTGTGTGGTATTTGTCTGCAGAGAAAACACAGTGTCTGCTGGATGTGTACCTTTTTCAGTCATTGATCTAATCAATTTTAGCATTCAACACGTTCCTACTATCTTGCAATCAAGTTTTAAAACTCACCAAAACACTTATATAATACATAAGTACATATATATATTGATTAAGCATCAATCTATCCCTTTTTTTTCTGTCTTACTATCATATGAAGCCAGATTTCTTTCATTGACTGAGAGTACTGCATCTCCACAACAGGTCGACTCATTATCCGTATCAGCATTTTAATTTTCCTGGTTGTGGTCTACTTTGGCTCCGCCCACAACACTTCTCTGATTGGTTATTATTCTAATGACCTGTAACCAATCAACATTGACGGGGTAAAAGTACATGTGATCGAGCCGTGATTTGCGTTTGATATTCACGTGGGTATGAACTGCGTCAATATTTGGAATAAAACATCAAGCTTGCTGTTTTTCATGACGTGTTGTCTGACGCAGTATTACAGCCAGCGTCACCTCAGCACCAGTTTCTTTTGGTGGGGAAACTTGTAGATTTGTTTAACGGCGCTTGAAATCTTCAAAAAGCCTAATTGCGGTATTCATTTACGATACCTGTTGTGACTGGCGGGGAAGCGGCTGTGTTCAGTTTTTTTGTAAAATGAGCTTTTGTTTTATAGCTTGTTCCTCAAACAGAAGCCTGCTGGAGAGCGACTTCCAGCAGGCCGCGGGTTTGTTGTGACTAAACTGTTCGAGCTTGTTGATTCACAGCTTGAGTTTGGCTGCTGCCGGCGCCGCAGCCTCCAGGTAGCTTAAGTATAAAAGCAGGAAAAAGGACTCAATTAGAGAATTTTCTTTCAAACTGTATGCTGAGTGCCCCTCGGCGAAAGTGAACTCATCAGTTATTCCTGTCTCGGTTATGCAGCTCTCTACGATACTATCATCGTGCAACGCAGAGTGAATCTGAGGAGCAAAGCCTTCGTTAGGATGCACAAGATTTCAAGGCTGCAGATGAAAGCAAAGTAAACAACGTATTTTGAGCGGAGCGTTTAGCACCGCAGCATTAATAGTTAACAGTGGGAAATGGCTCTGCTGCCGCAGTGAGCGGTGGCGTGATCCACTCACTTGTTTTGGTGCTTTGAGCCCTGCAGATGTGCGTGGTACTGTGCCACCGAGTTCAGTGTGACGCTGCAGACTTCACAGCTGTAGCTCCGTTTCAGTCCTGCAAGTACAAAGAGACACACGTTACATAAACAGATACAGGACGTGAACAATCTTATAATTTCACAGCCTTATTCAGTACAGTTGTAGGACTCACGCTGTCCCACGCACAACAAATACCGAATCAATCAGACCAGAACGAGGACGCATCTCAGTCTCACTGCAGGTGAGTGTTCCTGTGTGTTGTCACGTCTGCAGTAAGAGGCTGCCGATGCTGATGGAGCGTGAAAAATCAATCGCAACCATAAACAATGACATTTCATTCATTTCAAATCCCGGGGAAATAAATGTCACAGCTGAATCTGAGAGCTTGTTCTTCACACACGTATGCTTCAGTTGTTGTTTTTTCCAGAGAGAGAAATATTTCAATGTACTTGAACCAAGGACGACTGATGATACCTCACCTATACGCCTGTGTTCTGGTGTGTTTTTTTAAAAGCCAGCTCAATTTGAGCTTCTGGATTTAGTGTGTTAGCATGCCAACGTGTGTGAATTGGCACTAAACACAACAGAGTTGAGGTTGACGGAGATGTTGTTGGTTTTGACCTGATGTCAGGCGTTTACCGAACCACGGTAATTAAAATTGATCCTGGCAGGAAACGGGTTGTTGTAGTTGAGATATTTGTGGACAGACTGACTGACAGATTTGTCTCAATTCAGGGTCTGCATCCTTCTAAAGGACTCGGCCTTTGTGGTCTTGGAAGGCGAGTCCTTCAGAGAGACCTTGTTAACCTCATCAGCCGTTGTTAAATGTGACGGTCTAGCCTTTGGAGCATTTCCTGGTTGCGTCACCAGATGTTTTACCCTTACGTCACAATTTCTGCCGCCCAGGCCCGTGAAAGTGACGATCTACGCCTTCAAATGCTCCTCTGAAGGATGCAGACTCTGAATTAAGACACAGCAACTGTCTTCCTGTATTTAAAGTTACATTTCTGAGCTCATTTATATCTTCATACATCTATTTTGGATCTCTACTGGAAAGAGTTTAAACGCTTTAATGTGCAAACAACGCTGTCCATTGCTGCAGCACCTCGATTCACCCTCTGTTTTTAGTGCCTGTCTCTTTAAGAAGCCTCCTTCTGTAAGAGCGCTGTCTGCTCTGATTGGTCAGCTCTTACAGGTCTGAGTAGGCACCGCCCACCGTGTCCCCACATCGGCTCATGGGGTGTTTGTGAGGCGTGGCTGTGGTTACAAAGTGACATCACAACCTCAAGGAAGCCCTGATGGCTCATTTCTGAATACCGGCTGTGTGTTTCCAGCATTCACAGTATTAATAAAACTCCTCGATCTGCTTTCCATTCAAAACAGACACGGAAATTTAAATTTCTTTTAAAATATGATACCTTTTTACAAAATAATTCCTTTTCTGGAGCCTGATTTAATGACATTTAAAGAGGAAAGTCACTGAGAATAAAGAATAAACTCAACTCAGGAAAGATTCAGTACCTGAGACCTTGAGCTGTCTGATTTATTCCGAATAAACAAAATGTAATAAACTGTCTCATTTCTTAAAAGATCGTACATCAGCGATGCCCTCAGTGTGATTGCGGTTGTACACAGCCAAGCTCCCTGTTGCCGCAAATTACGAGCATCCCGTGTAATCGCTGTCATGTCGTACTAATCTTATTGTGGTATGAAAGATGGCCGTCCTCATTGCCTCGCTCTCACAATTGAGTTAGCTCCTCCATAAATATGCCTCGGAGCAAAAGGCCAGGAGAAAATAAATGTCGCCCTGCGCTCATTGAATCACATTTCCATATCGTCTTCAATCAAATTTCCCCGCATGAATGATACGTTTGCTCTCCGTCATCACACCAGAGAACGCGCCGCCGAATCTTTAGCGAAACGGTGGCGGGTGATGCTGAAACGTTGACGTTCGCTGACATCTCGCTCCTCAGAAGTTGATGTCAGCTGTTTACTTCCCAACGTTTTGATGGAGGGGAAATATTCTGCAGACAGAGGGAGAAGCAAATCCCTCCCTTTCACTTAACCCCCCCGATAAGCTGCACAATAACCACCCTGTCAGTGGGCTGCCACCGGGATTGAGATTTCAATTTTGCGCGGCCGTCCCCAGACGCAGTCATGAGCTGACATTAAAGTTCTGCAGCGGGCGGCGAGGGTCTGGCTCTGCAGTGGCCCCCCTTTGACAGCTTGCTTCTCAAACAATTTCTGAAAGGGTGAGAGATTGTACAGCAGCCCAGGAATCCATCACTGCCAGCCACCTGCGGCTCTTCCCTCGCGGTGCTGCCCTGCATGAGCGATGAAGCACCGGGAGCCTGTAGGCCTTTCTGCAGTGCCTCCATTCGATCACCTTTACTTCCTGCTTTCTGAGGCATCACCGGCGTGTCACTGGAGACTCGTTTGTTTTGGTTAACTTGTCCCTTCGTGGAGAGCAGAGGCAGCTTAGGAGAGCGCGCGGAGGAAGACAAATGTGCTCTGCAGCCTCATTTATTTGGGGAAAGGCTGGAATTGTATAAAACTATAGTTAGAGATCGTGGAGCTGATGCATGCAGAGGGAAACTCTCTCTGATGTCTTATATCTTCATTTGATATCATAAGTCACTTTTTAGAAGGCAGCAGGGATGTAAAGGTGTGCACTGACAGAAAAGTTATTGCCATCATTCTTCTACCTGGCTCTAACTTCTCCTGGGCCTGAAACCATGTGCTGATTTATTTACAGAATAATAATTTAGAATAATGGCACCGACCCACTGAGCAAAAACATGACGCCCAAGAGACGTCAAATTAACGTCATCGTCTCAAGATGTTCACTGAGGATCCAGAGTGCAACGCAGACTTAATAAAAATGTTTTAAACCACAAGCAGCTGTCCTCCGGATGTCGATGTTGTAGAGATGTCTTAATTATAATCTTCAGGGGGTCTTTGGAGATCATCTTGTCACTGAGATACTTTGAGATTGACTTCATCTTTGTACCAGTTTAATATCATCCAAGTATGAAAGTGTGAGGGAGTGAAATGATGACGAACAATGTTTTCATTATTGTAAAACTAGACAACCGTGACTTATCCCAAAAAGTAGCCTATTAAAGACACACAGCAAGTTTCCGTCGAGCTCTATTTGTTTTCTTAAAGCTGAGAAAAAGTGAATCAAACTCAGAATTCTAATATTTACAACATAAATGAGGTTATATCAGAAAATCAGACATATTTATTTGTTCCATCAGTGAATAAACGAGCTGTTCTCAGAAAACAAGGTCCAATAACACTGTTTGGTGTTAGAAAGGTGGCAGGGTCCGCCACATGTAAACAAAGGAAGAGAGTAATGTGTTGTCCTTTAAGATCTTGTTTTTGTTTATTCAGTTTATTCAGTCATGAAGACAAAGAGAGGTTGATTATTTAGCTTGTTTAGAGAGTAAAACATGAAGATCTTTCTCTTTACTGTCTCAAAACTACAGAATGCTCCTTTAAGTTAACAGGAAAAGCTCAATAGATACAGCTAAGATCCTGTATGATTTATTCTTTAGAGTGCTTCTGAATCAGTATATTAAAAACTAAAGTTGAGGACGCTGATTCATTTTGTCCGATACAGATTCTGCAGATACTTTAAAAGCTCTATTTTGAAAGTTAATAAGCTGCTAACCAATTCAACACACTGGAAGGCTCATAGAAACAGATCTCTGGTCTGCGTCTGTATATCAGTTGGGTTATTTCATTTGCAGCGTAGTAAATCTCTAGTTGTCTCTCAGCTAATTGAGACCTATTGCCGGAGCCCCTGGGAGGGAGCACGGTGGCGGGTTCTGACTGATCATCAGCTGTGCGGTCCTCTCTGTGTGGACTGTTTTATGAGCAGGGAGGACGCTGGTGCAGGTTCCAGGGGTTCATGCTAAATTAACCAGCAGCCATCTGCCCCCACTCAGATGGCTGCTGGTTGAGCTCGTTCCCTCTCTCGCTCTCTGACTTGCAGCGGCCGGGCTGAAAGAGCATACGTTAAATCTGAATCCGTACGAAAAACAAATTGTTTGCGACTGCTGGCTGGATTATAATGAACTGCTTTGTGAAATCGACTTTCCGGGGTGAAAATCATCACTCAAAAAGTGTTTTCAGCCCCCTTGAAGCGACACTCACCAAATCACGGATAAGATTGGTATCTGAAATTGGACGCAGTTAGGAAATGGGCAGTAGGTAGAGATGTAATGTCTTGATGAGAACGGGCACAAGCTGGAAACAAACGGCCGGCCCGCTGCTGCTCCGATCCAGCGTTTAAATTGAACCAGTTAGCGGACGCGAGGACACATTTTGCCCTTTTTGTTATCTGCTGAAGAGGACCTTGATCAGCTTGTTGTAATTTGCCGGTCTCGGGCAATAATAGGTCTATTTTAGGGTCGGGGGTGGGGAGGAGGTGGGGAATGTAACACACAGCCAAGAGCAACAGCTTGAGAGCTGCAATTGCAGCGATCGACAGAAGGAAAAGGAGGAAGTGAGAAACAGTGGAGACAAAGTGCTAAATCACATCTGTCACAAACCCGTCTCCGATTAACAGCGATGATGGAGTCTGGAAAAACACAATTTGTCTGTCGGGGATGTTTGACAGGCCAGACTACCGTCTAAATTTAGTGGGTTTTTTGGCGGCTACACGAGAAATCAAAAAGAAAAACCGATGGGTGACCAAAAATAATAGCGATGAAGGAGCCGACTGCAGCTCGATCAATGAGAGCATGACAGACAGCTCGGACGGGCAGTGTTATCATCATTTCTCCTTTCATGGCATAAAGAGGCCACTTCAGGTCAGACCGCCAGGCTGGAACCTTTTTATACCTGCACACTATTGAACTACATCACTCTCCAGGTGTCAAACTGTATATTGAGGTTCAAAGCCCTCAACAAGCTTTAAAATGACATGAAACCATTAATGTTCTGGATCTGTGGTGAATACAGACGCCATCCTGGTTTCTTCTGAATGGTTGCTGGTTTCATGCTCCACCACGGTTTTGCTCCGTCGTCTGTTCCGGCGATAATTACAGAATCACGCCCGACCACAGTTATACGTATGTGTTAAAAACACAACAACAAACAGACAAAAGCTGATCGTTCCCAACCTAAGGATTAGAAGAAGTGCTCCGATTTGTCTTTTTTTTTTTTTTAGATCCTTGTGCTGACTTCAACACCGGGGGTTTTATTGTGAATATTAACCTGATGGTATGTTGTTGTTCAGTTTGCTTCATGAAATCTTGCCGCTTCACACCATCAAACTTGTAATGATGTTGGATAAAATGTCTCTCTGTCAAAGGTAAAAATAACTGGCAAGATCATAAAAGTAAACAAAGTTTTCTAGAGAGTAACATTTTTATTAGACTCAAGCTTCGGAGCGTTTTGTTTACAGGACATGGACACGATGATGATGATGATGAAAATAAATCAGATTTTTTGGATAGTAATTATTTATTCTGCATGCTTTCCTGTTTCAAAACAAGGAAGCGTTTGTGTTTCCACTGCAGGAAGCGTTGGATCAGATGATCTATAGTAAAGCCACATCACTTGAAGAAAATGTGCCGGTCCAGAACTGATCTGTGGACAGTTTAATAACAGGAGTTAAATTAAAAATATTCGTCTAAATTCTAGATCATCTATGAGTTTTTCACACCACAGCTGCTCAGTTTCACACCACTCCTACAACCCTCCTCTCGTACCGCACTGGACCAGAACAATGTCGTGTCATTGCGAGAGTACAAACTGGCACCTCTCTAGATTTATAACGCGCTCTTAACAGTGATTTTAATCACACTGGGCGCCATTAATTTCTCTTGTATCAGTACTTTTGAATAACGTTTTACATGAGGACATTCAGGATGAGGACTTGGAAAGCCTCAGTTTTGATTCTGAGCTCTCTGCGGTTCACTGGTCTGTGTTTGAGCTTGTTTGAAACATTATACACACATTATTATATACACGGATGAATAAGCACAATATAAGACGGGGAACTAGACTTAAACAAACAAAGACAAATAAAAAAAGAGAATAAACCAGCTGGAGAAGCAAAAACAATACAACAAAATACAAACGCAACAACAGAAATACACAGCGCACTAAACAGAGAGAGGAAAAAGAAAATATTAATAAAATTAATGTGGATGGATGGAAAGGGAGAGAGGATGGAAAGGAAGGGATGATGGAAAGGGAGAGAGGATGGAAAGGGAGAGAGGACAGAAAGGGAGGATGGAAAAGGAGGACATAAAGGAAGGGAGGAGGGAAAGGAGGGGAGGAGGGAAAGGGAGGACATAAAGGAAGGGGGGAGTGAAAGGGAAGGAGGACGGAAAGGATGAGAGGATGAAAAGGAAGGATGGAAAGGAAGGGAGGATTGGAGGACAGAAAAAATCAGATCTGAATTTAGAGACAAGGAGCTCTCAGAAGCAGTGAACACTTGCTGCCGTTTACTTTATTGATGAAAGGTGTGGATGGAGCCAGGTGGCCCAGTGAGAGGTGACCCACTGAGAGGTGACACGATGAGAATTGACCCAGTGAGAGGGGACACTGAGAGGCGACCCAGTGAGAGGGGACACTGAGAGGTGACCCAGTGAGAGATGACCCAGTGAGAGGGGACACTGAGAGGTGACCCAGGTGGACATGAAGGGTGTTTCAGATGTTTCCATGCAGACTTCACAGCAGCCTAACTTCACAGCCAATGAGATCAGTGGGAGATGACATCACTCTATATTAAAGCAATTAGAAACTGAACGATCAGGAGGGGGAGCTCTGCAGCATGTGTGTGTGTTCACCCTGTTTCAAATATAATGACTCTCAGTAGGAACATATATCAAGCCTCTCCATGTGAAGAGCTCCCTGCACCCAGGAGGAGCTACGTCACCAGGACGAGCTACGTCACCAGGAGGAGCTACGTCACCAGGAGGAGCTACGTCACCAGGTCGAGCTACGTCACCAGGAGGAGCTACGTCACCAGGAGGAGCTACGTCACCAGGACGAGCTACGTCACCAGGAGGAGCTACGTCACCAGGACGAGCTACGTCACCAGGACGAGCTGCGTCACCAGGAGGAGCTACGTCACCAGGAGGAGCTGCGTCACCAGGACGAGCTACGGTACGTCACCAGGAGGAGCCATGTCACCAGGAGGAGCTACGTCACCAGGAGGAGCTACGTCACCAGGAGGAGCTACATCACCAGGAGGAGCTACATGGAAACCACTGACAGTGTTAACTGACTCACAGGTTGAGCTCACAAAATTATAATGTTTATATTTTATTTTTTTTAGATAAACAGGATAGAAATCACTTCCTGCCAGGGTTCAGTTTGTGGTTCAGTTATTTCCTGTTTTATTTTGAAGTTCTGTCCTGTCACGTGACACGCTTTGCTTTTCATTTCCTCCCTTTGTCTGTTTCCTCGCCTGTATATAATCGGCTTTTGGTTCCTAATTCCTCGCGTTATTCCTGATTTGTACTTTGTTGTTTGATTCCTTTTGTGTTGTTTTCTGCCTTTTCGTTGCAACATTTTTGGATTTATTGCACTTGAATTTAGGACTTTATGTTACCTGCCAGCCTGTGTGTTGGTGTTTGAGTCCTCTTTGTTTAACTGTGACACGTTCTGTACAGTAAACAGCCGAAACAAGAAAAATAATAAAAGGAAATGACATGCTGTGCTTCAGACACTCCCCCCCTTGAAGCTTCACAGAGTCGGAGACTGCAGCTCCTGTTTCATGGAGACAGTGTAGGAAGAATAAAGAGTCTCTTACAGCCGACCCATTATATCCCCATGCATTAAAGAGATTTCGTAGCAATCATCTCTTTGTAGTCTTCCAGTTGTAGATAATTGCCTTCATCTACGGCAACATGTGCTCTCATTGGCCAGGAATTTACCAGAGTAAGACTTTCACTTTCCACCCTTACAGGAAATGAATGTTTAATACTTAGAATTAATTCCAAAATCTGTCTTTTATCACATAATCTTTTATCACATAAATATGAATCAGGGTTTGAGAGATGCAGTGGTTTTCAGAAAGTCTGCAGCTGAGATTATTGCCTTTATCAGATAATATGCTGATTATAAATTCTGAAAAATGCTAGTCACAATTTCCTAAAGTTCCTAACGTCTTCAGATGGCTTCTTTTGTCCGACCAGCAGTCCAAAGACTCTTCAATCACTGTTATAAAAGAAAAGAAAGAACGGCAGCAAATCCTCACATTTAAGAAGCTGAACCAGCAAAGTTTTGACATTTTTGTTTGCAAAATGATTGAAACGATGAATCAACAACTCCTACATTAATCGATCACTGCATTCCTAATTGACAGCATCCTTATCAGAACAAACGTGGACCATAAATAGTTGCCTCAATAAATTAACTGAGACTGAGTTATAGAAATAAACTTGACATGTTAATTCTGAACTGTGTCTGGATTTATAACGAGGACTGGTTTCACACTGGTTCTGGGTCCTGACCGGTCAGCTTCATAGTACAGATGAGCTCCTGCAGCAGTCAGCTCCACTATCTGAACATTTATTCCTTCATATATGCATTTGCTCAATTATACATTGATTGAGGCATTTTAAGTTTGCCCGTTGTTTTCCACATATGCAGCCGTCCACTACGGTGACGTGTCGTCAGACTACATCCTGGTTGTGTTTACATTTTGGGGACTCTATGGAAAGCAAAACCACAATATTGACAGATTACAGTGTCATGAAACTTCTGTTTAATCAGTTAACAGCAGATTTATTTAACACAGACGGTCGGTTAAATGTAATGATTCTACACGCCAATAAAAAAGGGCTGCATCAGTCAGATCTGTCAGATCGGCCGCGGATGATACTGACTTTATTAAGCGCACGATCGCCGATCTATCTGACCCCCTGATGATTACACCGTCACTTCTTCTATAACCAGGACAAAGTGCTTTCACAAATTGCCCTCTTGGACAATCAACTGCAAAATGATAACTCTGCAAACATCACAGTCCTCACTGTGACGGGAAAATGAAACGTCCCATCTCAGCAAAATATTCACATAGAATTAGATTTCCTCTCGTTCCTGACGCTCATTCGGTTCAGACTCCCTGCGTGTGTTGGACGTTTTACAAACTACAGCTATTTGCAGTAAAATATAAAAAATGACCAAATGACTTGGGCGCGCAGGTGGACCGGAGGACCTCTGCTGCATGTCACATCCCCTCTCTTTCCCATATTTCCTATCTGTCTACTGCTTAATAAAGTTGTCTATGCTGGAAAAAATCTTGAAAAAAAAAAAATGACCAAATGACTAAAAGCAATTTGTGAGCGCACAGATCAGTTTTACAAAGGCTATATTTTCTCAAACAGGACGGAGAATACGCGCATATATGTGTCGTTATGGTGTATACAGACAGCTATAAAAGTTTTAACAACGTCGTCTTACAGAATGGTTTTTCATCATGTGAGGGTCGCGGCTAAGAGCTCGCTCTGCCTCCGACATATTTGACCCCTCGACGTTCTTCTGCTCTTCAAACCAAACGCAGGACGGGTGGAGCTCTAATGGCCCGACGCTGCATTTACTCTCTTTCTCTGTTTGTTTGCCATCAACCCTCCACAGCCGCACCGCAACAACAATATGCAGACTCCGGGATGATGGCACCTCCTCCTCCTCCTTTTTTTTTTTTTTTATGGGAGCTGTTGAATATTTCATCTCATGGCAATCTTTCAGAGTCAGACTGCACATTTTGTTTTTTTTTCTCAGCGAGTTGAGAAAGTGCGCGAGGACGTGCTGGAGGTCAGGGAGAGGGAACGGCGAGCAGAGGACGGGCGGAGGGAAGAAGGAAAAACTCGGCACAAAGGAGATGCAGAGAAAGATGAAAAGAAGGAATAAAAAAACAAAAAGAAAAGTGCTCCCAGTTCCCCAGTTGCAGCTTCACCACCCTCCCTCCCTTCTGTCCCGACCGCCTGGTCGCCCGCTACGCCTGCTGAGGTCCCATTCTCTTCTCCGCAGGCTCACAGTGCTGGTTTTGCCTGATAGGATGATTTGCCACTTCATTACTAATTGATAATCACCGGAGAGAGATACTCATTAGCCCAAGTGCTGAATAGTGCAGCGAGCATGCTGACATTTTCAGCCTCTCGATAATGACTGTGTTGATGTTGGCAAATCCGTCTCCTCCTGACACAGGGAGGGTGTGAGAGAGATGGAGTCAGAGATGGGGACGGCTTCAACTTCGAGTGGGGAGAATCATAACCCGTCCGCAGGAAAGTGCTCATGGCTCGGTACCTCAGATACAATCACATCAATTCTCAGTGCAGCTGTACTGACAATATTTCAACCACAAACGTACAAACCAGATTTTTATATCCAGCAACAACACCGACTATCATCAGTCCGAATCTCTAGTGTTGTTGTTATTGAGAGCATTGCTTATAATAAAAAAGGGGAATTGCAGGAACGGGATGTTCACATAATCACACAGTTTAGACTCTAATCCTCAAACAATGAGAAGAACTTAGCACTGAGCTTCCTCATGATCTCTGCATGACTGGGAAATGTTCAGATTCGGTTTGTTTGAGACACTGGATCGTGCAGTTTAAAGTTATTCTGGAAGCATATTTTGTTATATTTGCATATCATCACGGCAATCAACAAATCAAGGCCGTCACAGGGCTCTAATAAGCCGGTCCGATTGTCTCGTCGGTGTCTGTTTGAGTAGCTTTTTAGCATTTTAAGTGGGCCAAAAGTTCTTTACCTGAAATAGAAATATCATGTACATGCAACCTCAATATCCAACACGACAAAGCTGAACCGATTCACTCAATTTGCCCTCGACCAGACACAGTGCACCTATAGGCATGAAGAGCCAATCAGGCCCACAGTTTGGGGTCCGTGTCCAATCGGTTCTGAGGACTTGTTCCTCCCCTTGGTCACGGTCACGCTCCGGTGCCCTCTACAACACCTCTGGGCTCCCTCCGCTCTTCTGGCAGCCGGCCTCCTCCGCCGACTGGAATAATACTGTGTAATTGTTATTGACATATTGTGACTGCGAGAGGATAAGCAAGAACATTCTCTCCACCTCCTGCGTGAAATTAACAGCTTGTGACAGCCCGGTGGACTGCAGAGGGAGTCGAGCTGACAGCTCCAGCCAAGAGGGCTGCCGTTCAGCACGACGGAGGACGGAGGACTTACAAACGATCAGAAGTCTTTCCAAACGTAATCAGGATTATACTGACACATTATTGGCTGATCTTACAATGTGTAGTTTGTAAGAAATGTCCAGAATTTGATAGGAACTACAGGAAGTACAAAGTGTGGTATTACGAGACAGGACAGGCCGGGTTAGCTAGTTAGCATGCTGTAAGCTGTATTTAGCTGTTCAGCTCTGGTTTCATTTGGTCGGCTCTTGGCTGACATCTGGCCATGCTGTGGCCTGCTCGTGGCTCGGTTCTGGCAGACAGGAGCTGCCCGCCCACGCGCCATCAGTCCATGCAGTACGTGGGCCGGATGAGGGTGTCTGGTGCCGCCTTGCTATCAGGGAATGAACTGGTGAACATGTTGGAGCATCGAGCCGCTAAAGAAACAGAGTTGTTGTTTACAGGATCAGAAAAAAGCCCATAAAAAGGAACTTTCACGGGGTTTAATAACAAATAATGACATGAAGTGCCTGCTGTCAGGTTCAAGCAGGTCAGAGGTCACCCCTGGGACCCTGCAGGGTGTTTGTGTCCTGCTCAAGGACACTTCAGCTCGATTCAGCCTCAGTCTGCCGGCTGACGAGGCACTCGGACCATCGCTCTGTTAAAGGATGTGTCTCCTAACACCAGGTCACCCCCCCCTCGTCCACTGAGGTACATTATACAGTGGATGAGAGGCCCCGGGGTCGACTGGACTCTATATCACTACTTAACACCTTGCCATAGTCGCTCTCTCGGTCACAGTGCATAAGTCTGAGTCTGACACAGCCACTGGCACCGGGACACGACGGAGGAAGCTGTCCAGGACACCGAGGTGGTGCACAAAGAGCTTGGCACAGCACCAACGCCCGGCTGTAAGCGCATGCAGGACTGTGGTGTCGACCCGCTCCACCCCGCCTTAAATCCGTCATTTTAAACTAGAAGGTGCGATGCAAACGGATAGTGTTTCAACCGCGACGTGCTTCATATCAATAAACCATGACCAGACGATTTAAAAAAAAGCATGAATGTGATTTCAAATGTCCGCAGCAGCGTCCGTACCTTTCATCTCTCCCATGTCCAGGGTCTTGCCCAGCTGCTCCAGCAGGTCGGCTCTGGCGGCGTTCTTCTTGTGCTTTTTGCCATCGTAGTGTTGTTGAGCCATGCCGGGGTTGTTGAACCAGGCGTTGCATAGCTGGCAGTAGCGGTCCGAGTCGCGGCGCTGTCGCGGGGAGGTCATGGGAGACGTGTCTGGGGAGCTCTTTACAGGACTGGGGGACGCCTCTGAAGGGAAGATGAACAAGAAAAACACAAAATGGGGATTCTGCAGTGGGTCCAGAGACAAGGCACCAAGAAGCATGTAGCTCATGAGAAGTTGTGCTTTTACTTCCATAATCTGATAACTCTCAAGAAAAAACACGCCTTCATAATCACTCCACAGCCTATTTTCTCTAAATACATCCAACTAATGTACGTCCCAGATCTGTGAGATGTGCGAGCGCCCTTCCTGTATTACTGAGTCATCAAGATATCGATTTATGTGGGAAAGTAAACAAAAAAAACCCCCCAAAAAACGTTTTTACGATCACAAAAAATCTTTTATTGGCATCTAAAATTCCACAAAGACAGCAGCACCTCCTTCTGACGCTCTCAACACTCGAGTATAAAACAAATCTCAAAAGAGTAAAAAAACAACTTTAATTCAAAATGAGAACGAGGATTCAAAGTGTTAAGTGGTGTTAGCGCGCGGTCTCGGCTCAGTCGAGGTGTCGGAACAGAATCAATCTCTGTTCCTTCACATTCACACAGAAAACCCCTCGCAGTGTTGGAGCCCAGCTGTCGTTAACGAGAAGGTAACGAAACGATTAGCTAGAATGTTGCCAGTCCTTAAAGGGGCACTACGTAGTTTTGGAGAGGGAAAATAAGGTCCCATAACACAGATTGATGTTGCGGCAGGGTCCGCCACATGTAAACAAAGTAAAAGTAAAACACTGCGTCGTCCTTTAAGCTCAGTTTGTTTGTTCTGTTCCGTCGTGTGAATCATACTTTTTATTGTCCAGCGTTAATTAGCCAGCATTTCTTTTCACCTTGCCCCATACTGGAGTTGCCTCGCTCTTCACTCTTCACTCTGAGTGTGATTTTGGCCCTAATTGTTTTGGCTAAAGGCAAATGCAAACTGAGCAGGATGATCACCTCTTTCCTCTCTTTGCAGGATTGTCTGCTCGATTCTCTGCTTCAGGATAATAAAAAAAAAAAAAGAGCTCCACTGTGCTTCAAAACATATTTCCTTAAAAGTGAATCATGTTGGCGATATTTTAGCTTATTTTTATAACCACATTGCAGACCACTAATGACATGTCACCACAGCCTTAAACCACAAGTTGGCTTTTTTTCAAAGTGTGGCCCTGCAGCCGGCAGACCGAGGACAAGGCGAGGGCTTTTAATGAGCGCTGATCAGCAGCCACGTAACGATGACCGCGGCTCGGCGGAGTGCAGCCCTCTGAATAACAAGCCGTTATCTCCATTAAATGCCTGAAGTGGAAAACCCAAATTCTACTTGGCAAACGGATTAAAGAGCCTGCTCTCCTCGTGGCTGCCCACTTGTGCCGTCATGCATGGATGACAGCGTTAACCCCCCCCGAACGAGCGCCGCGCTGCACCGAGAGCTCCCCGACACAAAACAGCACTATCAACTTAATCAGTTTTAACACTCGAGTGCTCGACGCGGCCTAAGTCAACATTTAGTGTTGTCCCATTATGTTCCATTACACCAGTCAACATCTCAGAGTGGCGACCCGAGAACCTCCGCTGTCAGCGTTTTCGTTCGCTGCGTTCAGCCTTCAGTGAGTCCGAGCTGCGATATAAGCAGAGCTCACATCTGCATTATATTTCACATTCAGCGCTCTGTTTGGAGCGCTCGCGTCCACGGGAAGCTGGATATTATGTGGGATTGAATCCGTGACTTTGTGGTTACAGGGTGACCTCGCCCACTAATAGGCCAATGTAAACTGTCAGACTTGATTTAATCCCTGTAGTCCCCCTTTTGCAAGGATGTCAGAGGTCGGCTGCAGAATAGAAGCCCGGGAGCTGTTGTGGGCGTAACTCCTCCCTCAAAGGAGAGCAGCTTTCAGACAGCGAGGCTGCGCGTCCGCCATCAAGCTCCCATACCGAATCCAAGAACTTAAACTAAAACCATCCACTAAAGGACCACACACAGGAAACCCACCTGCTCCTTCTGATGACTACAGTTTGCATCCTGACGCACACTGTGTAGAGAACTGAGAGCTGTTCTCGACACCTCTGGCATCTGAAAACATAACCAAACATAAGCGCAGCTCTCGCTTTCGATAATAACATTCAGGCAATTACCTGCGAGAACAGAGAGAGGTGTGACATAAAGTGGAGGAGAGGATTTAAAGGCTGAGCGAAACTCAAAGAGGGTGAGATATTTACTGTTTGAGGAGAAGCCGAAGAACAGAAAGGAGGAAATTACTGATCCTATAAAAACAGCTGCGTGACTTTAACAGCAGTGACGGTGTTTACTGTATCACATCAGCGTCCTCGTCGTCCTCTGACATGATCTGAATTAGTGATTATTTAAACATGGCCTCCTTCACGTCACCCAGTCTGTGACCTTTTTGCAGCGCAGATCCAAAATGCACAGCTCACTCAGCATGTAATGGACACGAGTCGTTTCCAAATCATCTTCTCCCCCCTCGGTCCGAAAGTCATTTTCACCCACTAAACGTCTCTAACTGGTGAATACACAGGGGCACCATCACATTTAGGGGAGCTTTTAAGGCTTCAGAGTGCAGGAGGAAACCAGCCGAGTGCTCTCAAACAACCTTTTTTATACAAAACTACAGCAGCGATAAGAATTCACATAACGACGGCTTTTACAAATGATCATGACAGCTCAACTAAACACCGCAAAAATAGAGAAAACACATTAATACAGACGTGCTGCAGTCTGGAAACACTTCCCGCTGCAGTTTGTGTATTTGTTTGTCTTCTTTATAACCTCAATTTAAAAAAAAAAAAAACCTTGTTGACATTTGTGAAAGGGTTTCGCTCATCACGAACCTCGGCTCGGCCTCACTGAGCCTCACAGCGAGTTTCAGCTCATTGTTTCCACCGTCCAGCTGCAAAACGCTGTCTTAGCTCTCTCGCTGCCCTCACAGCGCTGTCTCACCTGCAGCAGGCAGCTGTTCCTGCAGAAATCACCGCTGTACACTAACCTGCTCGGCACCAAACAGCAGATGGACACAGTTTTGTTTTATCCGCCTGCTGCCGGAGACGAAGCTGAGGGGAGCGAACCAACACAGAAAAGTTGTGGGCTTGAAAAAAAACCCCAAAACAATGAGCTGAAAGAGATGCTAAAAATGATCTCTAGAGCTGAGTGGGACTGCAGATAGTGGGTGATGGTTATCTGTAGATTTGTCATTGTAAGTCTCGCTGCGGCTTCTCGGACTGGAATAAATCCGGAAGATAAAACGAGCGCAGGGGAAACGGAGACAAGCGGAAGATTTATCGGCCGTATCTCCTGTGTTTTTTTTAAAAGACGGCCAAAAAGTTAAGAGGAAGAGGAAAATGAGAAGCAAGGAGGAGAAACTCCTGCTCGGGGAAATTAAAGGAGCGTGATTACAAGACCCAAACAAAGATCATTTATCATCATCAGTGTGACCTCGCCGCACAGCATCCTCCTCCAGCCAAGTGTAATCACGCTGATTCAATATTCAGACGACTCGTATGTCAGAGTGTCCTCGCCGTTCGTCTCGCAGCCCACCGGATTTTTTACCTAAAGTATTTACGTTCTCTTGGAGGTGGCGCGCTCCTCATTCATATCCGGAAGCTGTGTTATTTGCGAGGATGACTCTCCAAGTCCCATAAATAACCCAGCGGGCGCACAAAGGAATGAAACCCTCTTCCTCGCATTTAGCGCGTCATTAGAGCCATACTGTTTGACACCCCATCCTGCGCTTTGATTGAGGGGGGTTCAGCTCGGTTCAGACGGCGGGGCTCTTCGCCATCGCCGAGAGGCAGATGGCGTCGGCTCGGCGTGGCACCTGCTGCGTGGAGGACACTTTAAACTCTGTGAAAAGGCCCCTCGCTTCTTCTTTATTACAGGTTTAGGAATCGGCGCGATAAAGAAAGAAACGTGCCTTTATTTTCGCTGCACGGAGACGAATTCACAAGCTTTGGACACCCGAGTACGAAGCTGCAGCTCTTTCCTGAAGGCGTACGATTTCTTCTGACGTCTGAGAAGAACATTTTTTCTTTTTTTTGGGGGGGGGTTGGGGGGAGAATCGTCAGCACACGAGGGGATGAATCATCCCGGCCTGATGGTCCTGATTTATCATCATCAAGTCAAGGAGACAGTACACATGCCACATTTCATAATGGCAGCCATGTAGCTGGTTAGTCAGAGGACGGACGCACACACACACACACACACACACACACACACACACACACACACACACACACACACACACACACACACACACACACACTGCAGCAGTTTATTGGCCTGATGAGCTCTCGGCTCTCTGACCAAATGTGAGGGTGAGGAGCTCTGCCTGTTGGATCAGATTGTAAAAAAAAAATAAAAATACTGAAGCGATCCAGCACATCTAAACTCCTTCTGTCTCAGTTTAGAGCTGAAACCACTTCAGCAAAACGCTTCGTACCGTCTGCATCACCAACACTTCGCCTCCAAAACTCACTCGAACCGGCAAAACACCTCAGACGTGTCTCCAAATGGGCTCGACTAAGACACGACTTAACCCGAATAAATATCAAGTCATTCTTTGGAAACGAGAGTGTGATCTCTATCAAAGGGGATCATAGAGTCAGAACTGGAATCCTACTGTTCTACCTGCAGACAACAGACATTATGACATCCAGCGTTATCAATAAAACATCATTTAGGTGACTGGTATTTGATTTTGTATTTCCATTTTTTTAAATGTAGAGTTGAAATAAAGGGCTTTGCTGATGGGCTTTTTCTAGTTACTTTCATTCTTAAAGTGGAACTTTTGCCAAAATGCAACCTAGTCTTTTTTTGTGAATGTACCCGAGTCAAACGTTCGTGTAAAAGCATAATTACGACGAAAGAGGAACTTTTAAGATTTACCGTATTTTTGTTTTCGGGTCAAACTCATTTTCAATGGGAGTGCTACGGGCACTTTTACGATAGCATCAAATCTCTATTTTTAAAACAGTAAGAAGTCTCGACACAACATGAAACTTTGCTGGTAGTATCACCAGGGTCTCTACACATGAACACGAGCATTGAGAACATTGTTTGTGTACACAGAGTTTACTAAAAAGAAGGTTTTTGAACAACTCACGTTAGCAGTAGCTTGTTCCGCTCGCCGCCGTCCTGCCAGTGGAGAAGTGTCGATCTCAGAATGTGACGTAACCTGGAGGACAGTTAAGGTGGAACTACTGTCTTCCAGCAACAACTATCCACGCCAGATCTCACGTGACTTTTCCAGCTTTTTATTTTAGTATTGTTTCTTATACGAGGCTCCTTTTTCAACTTCAAGGTCAATATTGTTTTTCGCTAACGACAAAACAACAAATTATCCTGCATTTATGTGGAACTAAGCTTTAGGAGCGTTCCACCTTAACTGTCCTCCAGGTTACGTCACATTCTGAGATCGACACTTCTCCACTGGCAGGACGGAAGGCGAGCGGAACAAGCTACTGCTAACGTGAGTTGTTCAAAAACCTTTTTTTAGTAAACTCTGTGTACACAAACAATGTTCTCAATGCTCGTGTTCATGTGTAGAGACCCTGGTGATACTACCAGCAAAGTTTCATGTTGTGTCGAGCCTTCTTACTGTTTTAAAAATAGAGATTTGATGCTATCGCTAATTTGCCCATAGCACTCCCACTGAAAATGAGTTTGACAAGAAAACGAAAATATGATAAATCTTAATCTATTTCGTCATAATTATGCTTTTACACGAAGGTTTGACTCATAAACATTCACAAAAAAAGAGAGTTTCACTTTAAATCTTCTCTCTTCTCTCACCTTTACCTGTAAATCACAGCTGTCTTGTTTGGAGATTAATTTCTCCCGTAGTAAAAAGATGAATATATCAGGCCCGAACACATCTACTACTATTCAAAGTATCATTTACATCAGCTGGAGGAACAGCAGCTAACAAGAGGAATCAGACGGGAAGCTGTTTGTCCAACTATGAGGCTATTCCTGTAAATGTGTGTTCTGACCGCTGTGGAAAGTGTTTGTGGGTAATCTGTAGGCGCCGGATGCAGGTTTGTTTCCGGTTCTGGAGACAGATAGAGGCGTCCCCGTCCTTCAGCAGACTCTTCTCTATGGTGGTAATTAGTCACATTCAAATCAGCCGGCGTTTGTCTCCGGGGAGACGCACAGCAGTCGTGTCACATGAAAAGCTTACATTTCAAAAAGGCAGCTTTGCATAAACATCCCTTTTTCTTTTCTTACATTAATGCAAATGCATTTTTACAAACTACAGAGCAACGTTCAGGCTGTATTATTGACAAGGAGCTGAAAGCAGCTCTGAGAAGCCGCCCCGCTGCGAGCACTAAACGCTGCTCTGTGTCGTCACTTATTCATTCAGCTCTCTGATTTGTGCATTAGGAGAGTATTTGTGTGAAGATTTAGTTAAACCAGTCTTGGTTAATGAAAGGAGACTAAAAAACCCATTAGTAGTGGATTAAACATGTCATTTCTCCGGCACTAGTTTGGAGCAGCGAGTTGTGCTGGAGAGCCCGATCCTCCTCCTCGCCTGGCATTTGTATGCAGACGGCGACGCAGTACAAAGTAGACCTATTTAGCGTGAACAGAGTTATAAATCTGAGGCGATTCAGCATCTGTGAGGAGAGAGAGAGGGGGGGATCAAAGTGCTCCGAATCCGTGCAGTTATCTCTTCCTACAATGCCGCTGCTCCCTTTTGGGGCTTTTTCGACTCACCAGCTTCTCGTCTGCCTGCAAACCAGGAAACGAAATATATTCTCATATTTTTATTTCGTCTCTGAGGAAGAATCCACTGCAAACCAAACAAACATCTCCATCTCTGAGACTGATTAATGTTTGCGAGGCTGAAGTCTGACTGCAGACTGTTTGTCCTTTTAGACAAAGAAGGTGGAAATGGGAAAACAAGTTTGAGGAAGTTATCTACGAGATTGCTGTCGGGGGTGCGACATTTTCTCATTTAAACTACTCGTATTAGGCTGAAGTCAGGAGAAAGTGGGAGAGGGAGGGAGAGAACAGGAAGCTGCAGAGGTATGATGTCGATATGACTGTCTACAGGTCGCCTTCAGGTCTATTTTTGCAGAGATGTCACGGTAAGAACAGGCGAAATCCACATTTCTAAATAAAGCGCGACTCTGAACTGCTAACACAGACGCCAGAAACATCACACATTTGGGTTAAAAATGCTAAAATATAAGAAATGCATCTCTGCAGCTTCTGTTTCTCTTCCCATCATCATTACACAAGTTAAAGGGATATTCTGGTGTAAGTTTAATCCATGGTCTAACACACTGTGAAACTGTGTTAGACTCCCTCTGGAGAGATCAAGTTAGCAGACCGCTAATTTACGGAGTTTTATCAACCTCAGAAACGACCGCACTGACAACAATACACTGCAGTAAATGGATCCAAATATAAACCGCCACCAAAAAGCCACAAATAATGCTCAGAACAGCACCAAACTTCAGCAAAAGTACAAATAGGGTCTCAGCACATAGTCCGGGGCATCTAACCTCCGCTAGCTTAGCTGGATTTCTACTGAAAAGCTGACTAAATTTACCACTCTTCTGCAGCAGCTTCCTGTTGACGGGAAGTCCCGACGAGTCGATTACCGAGTGCAGTAGAGTTCCGCGGCTCATGGATGCAAATGTGTGATTATGACTCCATGGAAAAGCAATCAAAGTTCATATGTGTCTTACCTGCCAGTTTATAACAGTTAATTATCGAGAGCGGACAGGGAAAAGAACGGAATTGAGCATTTCTAACCGCACTCGGTAATCGTCGCGTCGGGACTTCCCCGACCCGGAAGCTGATGGAGGAGAGTTGAAGTCTGTTTTTAGCTTCCCAATAGAAATCCAGCTAAGCTAGCGGAGGTTAGATGCCCCGGACTATGTGCTGAGACCCTATTTGTACTGTTGCTGAAGTTTGGTGCTGTTCTGAGCATTATTTGTGGCTTTTTGGTGGCGGTTTATATTTGGATCCATTTACTGCAGTGTATTGTTGTCGTGCGGTCGTTTCTGAGGTTGATAAAACTCCGTAAATTAGCGGTCTGCTAACTTGATCTCTCGAGAGGGAGTCTAACACAGTTTCACGGTGATTTAGACCATGGATTAAACTTATACTGGAATATCCCTTTAATGACGATAAAGATATTGTAAAAGCACTATCGGAGGGTCTCGAGCTGCTGCACTGCACCAGACTGTGAGCAGAATCCCTCCTAAATGTGTGAACATGTAAATGTATATAGTTTGCACAGCAGAGAGGCCAGAACGGGATTTATTCATGTTAACACTTCAGTTTAATTGTTAATAGACGGAGACATTTAGAGTCATCAGATAACAGTCTCAGTTAAAACCATGGTCGTGTTGCCATACGAACACTTTAGCTGCACATTTTCTCCAAATCACTTCCCAGTAAAAAAAAAAAAAAAAATCAGTTCAGGGGGGAAAATAGGTCCCGACATTAAGCTGCAGATGTTAAAGGAAGTGACATTCATGGCGAAGCTATTGCGCTTACGGCCCAGACAATTGGAAACAGGCCAGGAATGTGCAAATAGAGAAACCATGTGACTGTGATTCTATAAAAAAAAATAGCAAATTAACATTCATTCAGCTCCAAAATAGACCCTGAATAGGAATTGCAGCTCATTGCAACACTGGCAGGTTGAGATTCAGCTGCAAATGCACGCAGATGAGCGTGTTGCTATATGGGTCAGTGGAAGTATTCCCATTAGCACGACGGCGCCGGAATAAAGGGCAAACAGGGGCTTTCTGTTAGCTTACAGAGGCTAACGTGTGTGAGAGGAAACAGCCTGTGGGAGCGGCATTAAACATTCATCTCAACTGTCGGGTGAAATTCCTGAATGTTTGAAAAACTTAATCGGAAATTCAGAACAGGAGCTCACGCAGGACTTCTTCCAAAGTGGATTTCAGAACGATAACTTTGCGTTTTTTTTTTTTTTTAAAGTTCAACGTTGGTTCTGAGCAGTCGGTGCTCATCACTCACATTCAAAAAGTCCCGTGACACCAGAGCAGAGATGCTCAGGGATCTTTGCTGTTTTGGGGTGAATGAGGAAAAAGAAAAAAAGATTTTTGCAACTGTATAGCGTCTGACAGCAGGCCGGAACAACAGGCCGTCCCCAGAGGCAGGCGGTTCAACAGAGGAACTCGGCCAGTCCGCTGACGTTACTTATGTAGAAATCAATAGCCCGGGCCTCCCGGTGCCCTGGATTTATCTTCCTGACATTTTCTATTTGTGACAGATCTGGGTGCCTGTACAATAGAAGTGCTCTAAATGTTTCAGAGAAAGCGAGCAGCTCCTGGATTTCAGCCGGATGGAGGCTTGTTTGGACAAGTGTAACAGATCCAACATTTTAGTGACAGACTCTTTCCCCTTCATGAGCTTTCTGATGCTTTATATGCAACTACTGTGACGCTATTGTGTTAAAGTCTAAAAAGGATCCGTAAGAAGGACTGAATGTTTGTACGTTTTATGATTTTTAGTGGTAAATATTGTCAAATATCTGGATATCAGCAGCTGAAATCAAAGAGAAGAAGGTATTTTCTGCCACATGAGGAGGAGGAGGCTCCTCAGGAGCTCGCTGGGTGTCAGTACGATTGATGGCTGCGTCTCCCCCTCGTTTGGCCGGGACGGAGCTGCCTCGGTTCTGAACCATTGGCCACAGATGGCATGCTTAATGGCCGTGTCCGTCACTGACATGTGGCAGAGAGAGCAAATGGCAAAAGGGCGCCGGCTGAGCTCGACACCATCAGACTGCAATCAAAGTTGTTAGGAAGTTAAGTACAAATGCAATTAAACCGAGTCAAAGTTTCCTCGAGGTTATTTAACTGCGAGGCAGCTGGACCGGAATCCAACTTTCTCCAGGCCCGAGTTACGGGCCTCTAGCCGAACACAGGCGGTAAACAATTTAAAGTTTGTTTTTTGTTAATCCAAGAGTTGAATAGGAACACTGCACCGAGCTCGTCCAGGCTCTGCTTCATACGCTCCCCAACACCATCAATATTTCAACCAGTCAAAGCAGGAGCAGGGCGAGATCGATCCGAACCCCCAGAATAAGAAGAAGAAGAACAGAGCACACAGGTGGACGCTGAACTGTAAATGCCCAGGAAGGAGTGAAGGAGCTTGGTGAACATTTTGCTTGTGACAGCAGCGATGACCCAGAGTGCCGAGCTGCTCAAGATTTCTTTTTTGTATACAAATAAAAAACAAGTGGAGCCCCTGTTGTCATTTCTGTCACGTCAGGTGTGCAGCGGAAACAAAACTCATTTCCCTTCCGCCTGAGCGAGCCCTGCAGACTTTACAGCCCAGCCTCTGTCCTGTCCTCTGTGCTAAAATGATATTCTGGCGCTGCTACAAAGCAATGAATTAATCTTTTCTCTCTTCTATTCAGCGAGCGAGTTCCAGGATTTGTCCGACAAACATTAACTCGAAGAGGAGAGCTTTGTGCGCCAATCTACCGATTCGATCCTTCCACTTTAGAGGGGAAATAGGCTGCGGCGGCTGAAGCGGCGCTAATGCAGGATAAACTCAGGACGCTTCAACAATGGGAGACTGGAGATAATACCTCTATAAAAATGCACCGCCTTATCAGCCAACAGACAACTTCCAACACATTTGAATAAAAGCAGCGGTGGCGATCTGAGGGCAGGAAGTTAAACTCAGAGTGCATATAAATGACTCGGTCATCTGCAGCAAACACGCCGCAGTAAACAAACAAAGGCTCGCGGCTCATCTGTCCACACCCACACTGCTCGTTATGGACTCAGGTGTCGGCCTCCAAAAAACAAAAGTTCCTCCTTCACTTCCCCCCTCTGTGATCTTCACTCATTATTCAAGCACAACTGCCAATTTGTAAGCAGATTCAAGGAGAGCAGCTGTCAGTGTTTCACAGCAGCAGCAGACTTCAGTCGGCCCAAAGGTAAAAAGAGCAGTTGGTGATTAAATCTAAATAAAAACACACAGAGACTCGAGTCAAAGCAGCCGACTGCAGCAGCTTGCAGGGGTTCAGTTGCTGTGAATAAGTTGTAATTGGCCCCAAAAAACACGACATGCAACATTTTTCTTTTTTAACAGACACGGATTCCACCGGGCCGGGTTCAGCAGCGGCGGTGGAGAACACGCACCACGTTTTATTTCTGATGGAAGCGGACTGATGCCGCCTCGACCTCCACCGAGCAGGTCGAGCCAGACGGGAAGTCAGACAGCGGAACGGCGCAGTGCATCGCGAGAGTTTTCAAAATAAAACTGATAATAAAGTCTGGCGCTGACTTACAGGAGATACAGCGCAACAACGTCTGAAATAGTGCCAATAAAAAACAGACAAGTAACGAAACAGTTTAACTATGTAGAGGCACAACAATCACGGAAACAAAAGGGAGGTGTAATATTCCTTCTTTTCCAAAAAGCCGCCACTTGGGGTAGGCGTAAACGTGACGTGACGTGAAGCACGAAGTTTGGCGTGAACAGTGAAGCAGGTCGAATTTGTCTTCAAAATAAGAGCTTTACATTGCACCCCATTGGAGTTTAGAACTAGGTTCTTAGCGGGGGGCTTTTAATTTGAAAGTAGCGACTGTTAGTAGCTTGCCGCTGCAACAACAAGCGGACAACGAAGACGGCTAGAAAGACCGAGGAGACGCTAGCATCTCCTGGATCTCAGCGGCGGTCCAGTTGCTCATCTTGACGTCTGGACTGACTGCTGTGATCAGCTGTTTCCTGGTTTTCAAACTCCCCGGCTGTGTGTCGCACAACAGTGCAGGTCATCGACACTTCTGCCCACCTCACGTAATTGCCGGCACATCGACAGCTCGGATTTACATAGAAATGGAGGTGGAAATAAGTGTACCCTCCGAGGCGTCACATTGGAGGACCAGAACAGACCCCCAATTTACCGCCTTCTGTCTAAATCTGCAGACCTAGACCTAGACCTAAAAACGACGGCCACATTGGTGGCTTGCTGCCCTGTATAAAACCGGCCACTGAGCAACAAAAAACAAACTTCACATGGACTGAAAGAAAGCAGCATGGCTTTTAGAGCGCTAGCAGCTCAAGCTAACAGACACCAGTGTTTTCCTGTGGACACGGGTGCTGATAACGAAGAAGTGACAGCAGATGTTTGGTTCCAGGAACAACAACTGGAATGAAAAAGTTCCTTTTACGTTCTGACCCTCACACCATCTGTGTGTGTGTGTGTGTGTGTGTGTTTGTGTGTGTGTGTGACGTCACAGAGCACTTTAAATCAGAACCGTGCACTCGCACACGAACACACACACTGGGAGGGAAAGGCTGCTCGCTTGGACTCAAAGTCAGAAACAACAGAGGGAGAGTGAGGCGGACACACACGTCGGGTCTGAAGCGAGAGCTGCTGCATAATTATTTAAAATCCGCTCCGTGGTTCTACTCCACTTCACACGTACATAACAACACCACCGCACATTATCAACACATATGGCATCTTACGCCTCATTCCTTGGTTATTTTCCTCCTCAATAATGAATACCCTGTGGAGACGTTTCGCTCCTCTATCATTTATACTCACAATGTATTTTTAACAGGGGCTATACCTTTGGTTGTGATAGCAGGCTGCTCCCCCAGTAGTAGCTTTAGCCTCTTGGCGTGGATTTTACCCTGGTAGTGTGACTGTGCCACCACCGCTGAGGTGAAGGACATGTTACACAGCGTGCAGCACTTATTCTTGTCCACGTCGCCCTCGTCGCTGCCCTAAAAAAAAAACATAAAAGCACAGTGACATCTCATCAATGATGAATCAAAGCATCCGACATGACAATTATTTATCTTTGGCAGCTTTTAAAAACAGGATTCAATCACACCCGAGTCAAATGTTTTATGAAGAAAGAGCAGCACAGTGTGAAAGCAGGACAGCTGCACATTGAACACATCACTAATCTCCACCTCTCCTCCCCTAAAGTGTTTAGATCCTGGCGGGATGCAAATTAAGTCGACTCTGCATTTTCAAGGGGTGATAGTCGGGCCAGTACAGCCAATGGTGGACCGCTCTCTGAGCCTCCATCTGTGCAAGCTGCACCAAAACCCATTATCCTCAGAGAGCGAGGAGGACGCAGAGCAACCCGCCATTGCACGCAGCAAGACAATGGGATGCTACTGAGAAATGAGAGGGAGGAGGGAGGAAACACAGCGGCCCGCCGGGCAGGCCGGGTCAAGAGAGGGATGATACTCAGAGAGGAGGAAGAAGAGGAAGCGAGGGAACTCCACGACCTCACTCAGATGTCTGTTTGCACCACACATAGCCAGCGAACAGCGTGGAGCGATGTGTGTGTGTGTCTTTACAGGCGGATTGCCTCAGCTTGAGAGGAGATGAGATACAAGCTCGTTCACCTTCATGCTGTACGTACGGCTGACTTTCTGCTGCGTGTTTCTTCGAATGCAGCTTTGATATACGCTCACGACGGACGTGTTTGGATTCGAGCTGACTTGTGATATCTGGGCCCGATCCCGATACATGCCCTGTTGGGATAGATATCTCTGTAGCTAAGTAGCAAGTTAATGTTACATCTCATCGCTGATTTGTTCAAGACAGTCCCAGAAATGTCCGGTTTTATCTGTTTGAATAAGCGCCACATCTACGGATGATATATCAGGGTTTTGAAGGGTTGTCATATTTCATGCAGGGAGATTTTACTGTATGGATTCAGAACAAACCTGCTTACTGACATTAGATGAAGCTGCCAAACTTTCTGTTGCACGTTTCTTCGAATGCAGCTTTTAAATACGCTGATGACAGATGTGTTTGGATTCGAGCTGTCTTGTGATATTTGGGCCTGATCCCGATTGACCCGCCCACTCAGCCGGACCCCTCCGTTTGGTGCCTTCAGACCGAGTGGTCAGGTGTCCTGAGTCATGTTGGGGTAGATATCTCTCTAGCTAAGTAGCTAGCAAGCTAATGTTACATTTCCATTGCTGATTTGTGCAGGACAGTCCCAGAAATGTCCGGTTTTATCCGTTTGAGTAAGCGCCACATCAACGGATGATATATCAAGTTTTGAAGGGTATTTCATGCAGGGAGATTTTACAGTATGGACTCAGTACAAACCTGCTTCCTGACATGAGATGAAGCCGCCAATCAGCTTGTTTGACGTGCAAATCCACACAACATGTTTGAAAGATTTGCACGCTGCAAGCCGCTGTACTTTCAGCTTCTGGCAAAAAAAATAGTAGTACAATGATTTTGTATAATCAAGGTTTGATTTAAAGCATTTGTTAGCTTATTCATTAACACATGTATCTATCTTCACTGTCCAAAATCATTTGGACGTCAGCCAAACTAATAACAGATGCAAACTTCTGCTTTCAGCCCTCCGCACACTGTTTGTGCTCATTACGGCTGCTGGATGTGAGCCGCGACACAACAGCTGCCAGCTTACACCGACTTTATTTTAGAGCTTTTTAAACAGCGTTTAATTTTTATTCCGCTCGGAAAAAAACTAATAGGTTATTTCAGCACTACTCAATTACTCCCAGCACCACTCGATCGCTTTCAATTATCCGGCAGACGTACATTTATATTCACTGCATTAGTCTGCGGCCTGCGCTCGGAGAGGAGTGTTTGTTCTGTCTCGAGGAATCAACGTGTGGACGAAATCATAAATATGACAAGAGGTTCCGGTAATTGCACCTTTCATCTGACCATTTCTTTTTATTTCACATTTGAAGAAATGAACGCCGTCAATTCAGCAGCTTTATACTCTCGTCAGAGGAAGACTTTGAGATGATCTCTGCCCACAGCAGCCAACCTGACCAGCCAGAACACCTAGAGAGGAGACGGAGAGATCCAGGAGGGTAGCGATGCTCATCCAGCTTAGATTCAAGGCTCCTGGCTGAAATCTGGTCGCAAGAAAAACAAAAATGGGACCCAAACAACGGGACATCAGAGACTGGAATGCACAGTGTTTCCCAGATGTCGGACTTTTAATGTAAGGTGGGAACACTCCGGCCCAAATGTTTGGGGAAACTCAGACGAGTTCGGGAACAAATCTGTTCGGTGTGCTCAGCTGTGTTGGAAGCTTTTGGAACCGCGCGGACGTTGTCTGATCAGATTCAACTTCCAAAGTCTGAGAGTGCCGGCAGTCGGAGGATTGGACGCCATCGGATACTCTGATTGGCGGCGTGCTAGTGTGTGGGAGGGGCGGAAGTGACGATGGTAAACAAACCACTTAAAAAGCGATTTCTCTGTTTCACCTGGGTTACTTTTTCCCTCCTGCGACGTCTTCGTGTAATAACGAGCTTGAGAGCAGACTGTTTTCATGTTTTGGATTACTGGCACGAAACTAGCGCCACCTGATGTTAAGGAGAATTATTGCATCTCGCGCAAGTGCAGAGCGTACGCGCTACTGTGTAGCTGGCAGCAGCCGAGGCGGTCTGTTTCAATGCAACTTTTCTGCTGAATGGGTCAGACGAGAGGCAACAGAGTGGTTGGATAAAGGCAGTTGGCCGTTGGTTTGAGTCTGGGCCGTGTGTGGGCCCTCCACATTATCACCACCATTGCAAATTCAAAAGATGCACTACATGTTTACAGTATATTTGCATATAAACAGCTTAATATAGGATCTGTGTTTTGTAGCAAGAAGGAGTTTATGAACTTCCTTGTACCTCGTGCCTTATACTAAGCCAAGCTGATCAATAGGCAAACTAATCCTTTACAGGCCAGCACACTACTTTTTAAACTATCCATCTAACCCTCCTGCTTTCTACATGACACCATGACACATTATGGCGGGTTCGCTGCTCTGGTGCACAAACTGTACACGGAGAGAAACTATTGATCAGCCTCATTCCATCCCCGTAACCGCAGGGAGAAATGCATGAAATTAGCGAAATGTGACGCTGTTATTGGTCTGCTGGAGCTATGAAATTGGAAAAAACCAACAGCGTTGTTTGTGCTTTGATGCGCTGGATCAAAGCTGCATTGACTGATGGAGCTGCACGCCCTGACTGCATGTGACACGACTCGCAATTATTATTCCAGGGGAGCAAAAAAAGTGTTTGTTTACTTCGGAGGCATTTGCATACAGTACAGTCGCTACATTAACACAGGTGACATTACACATTCACCTGTCTTCATCAAACAACCCGTTCTCCATCTCATTATGTTCCCTTGCACTCCCAGTGGAGGGTGATTGTGACTTTTCACCACATTCTCACATAAACACACAGCGTGATGAGCCAACATGTGTCCAACTAACACACCGTGTGTTTCATGGGGCACTTTAACTAGTGATGAAAGCAATTAAGCTAATTAATGATTCAATGATGAACTGCACACAGGCCTCCACAAGTCTGTTTCCACTGCACGATATTTATCTTCAACGTCGACATGTTTCTCATATCGGGTCCATGACAGGATCAGAGTTCTGAGAGGTCAGCTGGTATCGGCTCCAGCCACTCGCGACCATTAATGGATGAGCAGTTACGGATGAGAAAATTGGGCCGAGTTGTTATTAATTTTGGGGATGGTCAATGGTCAATGGAGTCCACCTCTCTTGGGCTCTGTTGGCTCAGAACCTGGTCCGCCCATCAAAGTAAAACAGCTTGTTGTGATGGAGACAGGTCTCTGTGAACATGTGGGTCCAACAGTCCCTGTCGTGCATTTGTTCATTTCCTTACACATTACATCAGCAAGCCTTAAACCCAAGCTGGGTCAGTACGACTCCCGGATCTCTCACTTCTCCTCCCCGGTGCCGTCCGGCTGGTCGGGATGAATGAGAGAGTGATAGCCTCAAAGTCCAGTGCTCTTACTCCAGAACCAACGCTTCCTTTTTTCCAATGCTGATTAATGTGTTTCTGTCATAGGTACTGTGTGCGTTACAGTGATAAAGCCAAAGAAATACCAAAAATGCAGCATCTCATTGCGTGTTCATGCCTATGAGATGCTGTGAGGCGATCAAAGCTTCACTTCTGACTTTTGTATTTGTCTCTTCTGACAGACGCATCAGTGTTGCACAGCATCGTCTTCTACTGTTAATACGCTGGCTGTCATTGTCGAGCGTTCCCAAAACATCTCCTGCCTTAATAACGGCTAAGATACGACCGAGTTCCTTTGTGAAGAAGCGCTTTTACTTCTCGACCAACACACCTTGTCAGAATTGTTATTGACTGCTTTCCTCCGGTCCGATTATATACTCACAACATGCGTAAGAATTTATGTTCATCCACGTCGAACGATATGATCGAAGAATAAAATATATCCTGCAGTCGAGATCATCACAGCGTAAATAAAGCTGCAGATGTGTTTCACCAGCGGGGGCTCCCGTATTGGACCTTTTACTGGAAATGGTATTTGTAGTAAGCTGTAATCTAGTACAGATCAACCACTGTGTGTGTGTATGTGTGTGTGTGTGTGTGTGTGTGTGTGTGTGTGTGTGTGTGTGTGTGTGTGTGTGTGTGTGTGTGTGTGGATGAGGGAAAAGGACAAAGACACACAGCTTTTCCTCCCACAGTGTGTGATAACTGAGGAGCACTGCTGCACACTGAGTCATTCCGACACACACACACACACGCACACACACACACACACACACACACACACACATATAGCCCCTCCTCCTGCCCTTGGCCTTGTCCTTCAGTAACTCTTAGCACACTCATGTATGCACACACACACACAGACACACACTGACATGCGCACACACGCACGCACGAACACACACACACTTCTTTCAGCTACCGAGGTGGTGGCAGCACATCCACTAGATTGCAGGATTTCATCGCCATAATGAGCAAATATATATTCAGGAAGGGACCAAAATACACCAGGAGATGAGACGCCACCTCCAAGTAGGAAGGATCCATAATTTCATGGTTAATTAAAACTGGATAAACGAAGAGCTAATTGCAGTGAAATGTGATTAATGAAGCGGCGGGTTTCGTTGTCGATGATGCCAGATTGACAATCGCAGTTAAACATCCAGAGAGCGGCTCTACCGCTGTCCTATATTCTGGATCTGGGCCGGTTACAGCACGTGCAGTGGAGCAATAATTCTAATGTGACTTGATTACCGCGAGTATCTGAAGGAACGGTGGAGGGATTTCTGATAAGCTCAGCAGCACAGATTTTAAAAAAATTATCTTTGTTTCTTTCCATATTGGTTTCCGGAAAGAAAAAAAAAGAAAAATCCATGAGTCATCTGAAAAAAAACCCAAAAAACGCAACATATCCAACCTCTGCCATATTTCAGCAGTCATGTGTGTGTAGTCTCAACCCAACAGTGAGGAATAATTGGAGTTCTGCATTGGCAGAATATACTGCTGCGCTGCACTTCTCTGAATATGTAACTGATGGAGGCAGGGAGACAGAGAGCGAGGGAGAAACGTTGCATTTGGAGAGGAGAAAGTGGGAGAGAGAGCGAGCGAGAGGAGGGGTCCGCCTCATTCCCATTCATGTGAGGCATAATAAAATAATCTTTTTGATTTGCAGGCAGTAAATTCTCTTTGCTGTCAGCGCCGTGCTGCACATTTTCATCTTGGTTTAAGTGAGGCGCTGTGTCCCTGCCCGCCTGTGTTTGTGGCGTAATGCAGTCGGGCTGTGATGTCTTACTGCACCGGACCGTTGTTGTTGTTATTCTTTTGTGACTGCATCAGAAATGCCGCGGCGTCGACATGCACGAGCTCGCTAGACAACACTTTCTTTCTCCAGCGCTAGAGTCAACAAGCCGCACTGCTTCTTGAGGTAATAGCTTTACCCTGCGACCAGCCTGGACGGGATTGGCCTGATCTTGGCCCGGTTTAGCAACCCGTATAATGCCTGAGCTAAATCTGGAGGTCAGGGATCTCTCACTACTCATGTGCATCTCCCCTAAGGCACATGCAGAAGAAATAGAACAGCCAAGTGCAAGGGTAACCCTGCAAAAAAAACAAAAAGACCTGCTCCAGACATGGCTGTGGACAATGCAGTCCATTGCTGCCAAGCGGAGCATACAGGGGAGCACTAAACAGGTCGGACACAGCCACAGCTGCTGCTGCTGCTGCTGCTTCAGCCACACGCAATCAAATGACCTTCAAATGAATCAGCAGGCAGCGCCGGGCCAGGACTCACCTAAAATGTGTGTCACAAGGACACGGTGATAGAGAGTGAAAGTGGCTTCACACGTTCTGCTCTCAATGTTTTACTTTCCCGTTTTAAGCCTCAGGCACAAACACATGAAGCACACACGAGATTTACTTCTTGCATTTCACACTGCACAGATGTGTGAAACATCGCGTGATGAAATGTCTTCTCTCGTTCAAAACTGTTAGGTAACAAATGAAAAAAGGATTTATCACCCCTCCGCTTTAATTCAGTCGGTTGTGATTGAACAGTACCAACAATGGAACTGCTGAGATTTTGCGATGCACTGGAAAAAAACTGTTGGCTTATTTACAACCTATCTACCACTTTAGTTGGAGGTCAAATGTTGGAAGACCAACAACGCTCAACTTTCGTCATTGGAGGCATATTTACTAATTTTGCGTCAAACTTGGCAGGTTTGTTGCAGAGAATCCAACGAAGTACAGCGTGGAATGTGCTGCAAATATTTTTATACAGAGTTTCTGAAGCGAGGGGGCGTGGACATATGACCCCCTCACAGGATCTCATGGGGAAGCAGATGTAGACAAAATGGAGATCAGCACATTGTAGTGTGAAAACGAGTATGGATGTCTGGAGAGACGCGGTCAACACAGGATTTCTATTCCTCAGAGAGAGCTGGAGGTGAGATTTTAAGTTTCGGTCAAATCAAATCAATTGTATTTATATTGCTTCAGTGGACGTTACAATCTGTACAGTCAACATCTTCTGTCCTTGAACCCTCTTTTACCCTCTCTAACAGTAACATGCTACTTAACGTTAGCCTCAAGGGCTAGAATGTTTATCATCGCATGGCAGCACCGGCAGCTACTCCGGGACGCCTCTGACTGTTTGTAGGATCCTGCTCAGAAAGTACTGATGCAATCATCCAGATTCTATATTGTCAAAATCAAATATGTTTCTATATAAACATGGCTCAGTTTTGGAGAAGTTTATACTCCATTCACTTTAAGATCAGCATGGTCAAGACAGTTTTCTACTGGTCTACGGCACAAATTTGAATGTCACAGCTCGCTACAGATGAAGTTGACTTAAAAAAAGTGGGATTACTTTGTCCCTTGTGACATGAATTAATCAAATAAAATGACAAAATGTTCCATGAACATGCCTCAACTCGCATACAGGTCACACTGATCGAGTTAATAAAAGCAACTGACGACACATTTCTACAGTTCAGAGCGTTTGCTGAGTCGGACTGAACACTTGAACGAGAACACCTCAAAGACAAAAACAGAGATTGACGATAAGAATACCAAAATGTCCTGAATGAGGCTCCTTGATTGACAGACTTGTCTTCATCCATTATCTGCCGCTGTCTCTTTGTCTTTTCACAAGGTTAAAGAATTTCCTGCTCATCCTTATCTAAGCTTTTCACAGTGTAACATAATTGTGAACAGCGGGTTCACACCGTGGATGACCCAGCTGAGGGACCCGGAGGATATTCTGATCAGTTACACCAACTCAGCAGAACGCACAGCTGTGATAACTGCGTGCTCAGCACTTTCAATGAACCATATGAAGCTGACATATTCAACCAAATTAGTTTTTCCATTGTTGGACTCACCCCTCACCTCGATGATGAGGTCCGGACAGCTTCCTAAATAAATTCACGGTTCGAAAATGACGACAAGCATCGGGCCTGCAGGAGAATGTTGCACCATCCTCCAAATCACATAAATCAAAACATTGGTACTGAGCAACAGAGCTGAACACACTAACGTTAGATTTTCTTGCTCTCTCATTCTTTTGGAATCCTTCATTGGGAAACATCACAGACCACCCGGTGTGCCAGACGTGCTCAGTAGAGTTCAAACACTTGACTCTCAAACGGTTTCCTCTCGCTGTGAGTGGAGTGCAAAAGTGGGCAACGTGTCTGGTGTGGCTAATGACTGGGAACAAGTCGAATTCGGAGGGGAACTTTTAGAAGACTCTGCTGGTGGTGCTTTTCCTGTACTGTTTCTGAAGCTAATTTCAAGGTTTGAACTTGCTGAACTTCCGGTCCCAAACCAACACATTCTCACTCCCGACTCGTCAAATACGAGAGCATGGTCAAGAACCCTTCAGCTTCAAATGATGGTGCTCTACCTACTGCTCTTACATCAGTTATACATGTGAAGGACTGCACAGTTGAGTTCGGCCTGTTAGCTACGATGGTTAGACTTCAAAATAAAGCTTGATGACAAACATTTCACATACTGTAACTTTGGGACTTTTGGTTAGGTTTAGGCAACAATACACTTGGTAAGGTTCAGGCAACAAGACTACTTGGTTATGTTTAGGCAACAATACTACTTGGTTACATTAGGCAACAAGACTACTTTGGTAGGTTTAGGCCACAAGACTACTTGGTTAGGTTTAGGCCACAAGACTACTTGGTTAGGTTTAGGCCACAAGACTACTTGGTTAGGTTTAGGCAACAATACACTTGGTTAGGTTTAGGCAACAAGACTATTTGGTTAGGTTAAGGAAACAAGACTGGTTGGTTATGTTTAGGCAACAAAACTACTTGGTTAGGTTTAGGCAACAACACACTTGAGTGGGTTTAGGAAACAAGACTACTTGGTTTTATTTAGGCAGCAATACTTAAAATCAGTGTGTCACAAACCCTGGTCTCCTGCTGGAAAGTAGTACCTATTACCAACCTGACCGCTCCCTGACTTGGACATTTCCTGCTCTTTATACTGCTACACTAAAGGAGAGCTTCAAGAAGTGATGTGTAATTACAGTGGCAAACCTAGAAATTAAAGACAACTGACCAGGCTGCTGTATCTGACATACTGGGAGTGAGAACAAGCTTTTCTTAAGCCTTTCATCGCTTCATGCTGTCTTGAAAAGGCCCACTGTGAAAGTGAACTACTAAAATGACTCTTATTAATAAGAAATAAGGGTTACACACAGTCCCATGTGGTGTACACTTGGTAAGGTTCAGGCAACAAGACTACTTGGTTATGTTTAGGCAACAATACTACTTGGTTACATCAGGCAACAAGACTACTTTGGTAGGTTTAGGCAACAAAACTACTTTGGTAGGTTTAGGCAACAATACACTTGGTAAGGTTTAGGCAACAAGACTAGTTGGTTAAGTTAAGGAAACAAGACTACTTGGTTACATTAGGCAACAAGACTACTTTTGTAGGTTTAGGTAACAAGACTACTTGGTTAGGTTTAGGCAACAATACACTTGGTAAGGTTTAGGCAACAAGACTTCTTTGGTAGGTTTAGGCAACAAGACTACTTAGTTAGGTTAAGGAAACAAGATTGGTAATGTTTAGGCAACAAGACTACTTGGTTAGGTTTAGGCAACAAGATTACTTGGTTAGGTTTAGGCAACAATACTTAAAATCAGTGTGTCACAAACCCTGGTCTCCTGCTGGAAAGTAGTACCTATTACCAACCTGACCGCTCCCTGACTTGGACATTTCCTGCTCTTTATACTGCTACACTAAAGGAGAGCTTCAAGAAGTGATGTGTAATTACAGTGGCAAACCTAGAAATTAAAGACAACTGACCAGGCTGCTGTATCTGACATACTGGGAGTGAGAACAAGCTTTTCTTAAGCCTTTCATCGCTTCATGCTGTCTTGAAAAGGCCCACTGTGAAAGTGAACTACTAAAATGACTCTTATTAATAAGAAATAAGGGTTACACACAGTCCCATGTGGTGTAAAGGGTTCATTTGCTGTTCCAGTCTACCCGAGGAGGAACAGCATTGTCAGCTCTCACACCTTACCGTAGCTAAAATCTGGTTTTCTTTCTAAAGAAAATTAGTCAGATCCCTTTTGGAGGTTCCGTTTATCAAATTAGTTAATTGCCCATAGACCTGTACTGTACCTCTGGACCCCTTCACTGGGAATAATAATCCACCTTCCCTCACAGAGCACCGACTCACATCCATCCCGCTTTACAAAGAAGCTCAGAGGACATTTGCACATTTAGAAGACAAATGGCAGTGTGGTGTCCAGGTTACATACTGAAGGGAGCTGCAAATACAGTTAGGGAGGCGTAGAGGCATCATCCTCTCCTCGGTTCATTTTTCAAAGGGGAGAGGATTGACACTTCAGTTCTCTGGAAATATTTGATATTATATCTAACAGTCTGAGGTGCCTTTATGTTTATTCAGCATTATGTTCAATAGAGTCAGTGTGCATTTATCTGTCAGTGGTAAGCCGTAAAGTGATATTTAACGGCTATTTCTCGAAATGTCACGCATTACAGATGAGATTTAAAGTTTTGTTTCCAGGCGAAAGTGTCTAAAAATGCTTCAAAAGCAGCAGCTCGGTCCAAAACTTGTTCAAATCCATCATCACAGCCAAATCGGCTCAACAACTATAACGTCTTTTCCCGTCGTAAAATTATAGAGCCAACGCTATTATACCAAATAATTCTTTATGTATTCATCTTTGTGAAGCAATACAAATGTCAGCTACATGCATTATCTGAGTCATCTGGTTATTTCCTCTTATCCTGATTTTGCTCTGCACAGCTTTGTTTAAACATGATTTGAAACCACCTGGCACGGCATTCGAAAAAAAAGCTTAGAAACAAAGATACATGAGGGACAGTATGTTTCGTACATGTGGTACCTCCATCTGTCGTTAAACCGAGGCGAACAAGCGGTAGTGCAATTATGCAAATACATTTTTTGCACATACATTACGGCCACGTGTGAGTAATAGTTTACACTTTCTGCACGGTACATCCATCTGTGGACCAGACCATTTTAATTTCCCGTTGCGCTTGTCACATTATACATTCCATTTGTCTAAATTACTACTTCTATGTGTTGGTGCGTAGTGCATTTAGCAATTGGTGGTCTTGACTCCTGTATCAGCACTTAACTACTGCATATATACTGAGGAAAAAATGTGTGTATCGCTGCATTTGGAAGATAAATATAGTTACTGTTTTTGTAGTTTTTTTGTAGTTTTGAGATAAAGTGGATCCTTACGTACAGTAACTGTATGCTGGGTATTAAAACTAGGAAAAGTAAACGTTGATTGCACATTGTAGTGGATATGGAAAAGTCAGGCCATCACTGTTCGATTTCTTCCCTATAATCCTCACTTTCACTTCGCTATTTTGTCTGCCAACATCCGTGAAAATCTCCCGGGTCCAGGCTGGCAGCCTGACACCCGTTTCCACCTGCTTCATTTCACCATCTCTTCATTAGAGACTGAGTTAATGAATAAACTCACTTTTTTTCCTGAGTTGTTGGTTGTTGCTACTCTGAGAAAAATGGAAAGTCATCCAGTTGTCTTTGAGACAGCGACAGCACCAATAATACCACTTGGAAACACGAGGGTTGGACAGAGCTGAGCTCTAGATTTGTGCGTGTTATCCCTCCGTGAACTTTTATTCCGTCCCTGGTGCTTTCAGGCCAAATACGATTTACGGTACTATGCATGCTATAAGAGATGTGTGTATTTGCTATAAGTGGATGTGCGCCAAGTGTGCAGTATGTTGGATATTGCTCAAGGAGTGGTTGAGGCAACGAAGCATAAGACTGCAGTCATTTCTCATTCAGTCAAGACACCTGTGCCATCTCCAGTGCGACCGTTGCAGCTCTCCACCAGGTTCCAGTGGCGACGCTGCCGGCTTGATTTTAATGGAAACTGGCAGCTGGATAAACTGACAGGCGAGCGCCACAAAACCAAGTCTGCACACGTGAACATTTACAGTGTAATGGATATTACTTCTGCTTGACAAAGTACTAAATCGTGCCTTGAATAGTAAGTGCAACATATAATATAATGAGAGAATTCTATGTTTAGATGTTCTCACTGATGAAAGTCTGGATCCCTGAGAGACTGTTGGGAAGAGGTGCTGCAATCATCCTGCCATACAGAAAGGTTTGGATGTAAGATTAAAAAGTGTGACGTTAAGGTGTCAGTCTTGAGATCTTCACTTTAGTTATATATAGTAGAAAATGGTCTAGCTAGCTTCAATCTGCTGTTTAATTCCTTTCCTCACTGGGAGTCGGTCCTGCACTTCTCTGCAGACAGAAGTATCTCAACAACTATTGGATGGACTGGTGTGAAATGTTGTACATATATGCATGTTTCCCAGAGGATGAACCCTACTGACTTTGGTGATCCTTTGACTTTTCCCATTTGTGTCACCAGCAGATCAAAGTTTTCATTATCCTGTGAAATATCTCGACATCTACTCGATGCTTTATGGCTCCTAGATGATGTTTCTGACTGACTTTACTGATCCTCTGACTTTCCCCAAAGTGTCACCACGAGGTTGCCAGAAGTAATTATAAGTGAAATGCCTCAGAGGCTTCTGGATGGATGTCAGTAAGTTTGGCACGGATGTTCATATTCGCAATAACGATGATGGCGAAACTCCACCATCATTGCTTTATGGTCAAATTCAAATCAAACGAATGACACTTCTATTAGCCTCATAGCTATTTTGTTTTGCAAGATAATAAGCTGAAATAAGATGACAAACATTACCTGCTTAACATCAGCATCAGCATTGTCATTTTGAGCATTTTAGTACTGAAGTTAGCCTCGCAGCTGCGCATCAGTGCAGCCTAACAGCGCTGCTAGCATGGCTGCAGACTGTTAGTCTACTTAACAGAGCCAACAGGGACATAACGCCACCAGAATACAACTACACTCTTCTACTTTTGGCTACAGAGCAGCTTCCAGGGAGCAATTCTGGGTTTAAATGCTTTTTCCAAGGGCATCTTGACAGCTATTTTAGAGGCAGGGGGCAGTTACTCTTTCACATTTCCCTCTTTCAGCTGCTGTGAGGATTTGATTCACCAACATTACTATCAAAAGGAGGATTCTCAGAGCTCTCGTCTGCCGCCAGCTTAGCAGGGTCCATTATACAGGTGAGGCACCTCGATGGATTTTTGCTTAGCATCACCTTTAGATTGAAAATAAAACAGGAAATACAAAATGTGTGTCGCAGATATGCCCGTAGTGAATTGGTTTGGTGATCAAAGAGCCCATGTATTCCTCTGGCGTTCATGTAATTTCATGACGTTTGCATGTGCAGCCTTGTAATCTGCCCTGAAACATGTAAAACCAATCACGACCATGTTCTGTGGCCATCATTAGACCTAGTTGAGGGGGAACAAATGTCTCCTCCTGTGCTGCTGAAACATTAAAACCACGATCCCCTGGGTGAGGTGGGCAGAACCCGGGTGATGAGGCAGAACAAAGCATCTGAGGAACCATCTATGCAAACTGAAGTTGTAACGAGTGTCTACAGCGTTCAGACAACACACTGAGACCAATAAAAACATGTTCACAAACGGAGCTGCGGTGGTTCCTCGGAGCGAGTGTGTAAACGTGGAGCGCCGTTTTCTTCGATTAACAGCGTCGCCTCATGCTGCATCTCTGCAAGGGGCATTTCATCAAACGCCGAGCTGTCCTAGTTTATACGGGCTGCCTCTCGGATGCTCAACTCTATTTCTCCGATGTAATTTGAACGGAGGTAAGGGGCAGTAACTCAGTGGATGCTTGGGAGCTCAGTGCGATATTGGGCAACTGTGAGCAACACAAGAGGAAATGATGAAGGTGCTGATGCTGGAAGCAAACTGTGAGCTTCACCTGTGTCGATTCCTATATGAACCTCTCACGGTGGTGTCCAACCAATGCCAATAGAGTTCAACAGCGGATCGATTTATTGATGCATCGTTCTTGCATCACTGTTCTAATTAAAGTTGGTTTGGTTATTCATTCCTTTAATAACGCTGACATCTATTTTTTTATAATCTGAAAGCTTTTGCCAGAAATTTCTGCAAAAATAAATCTGGCAACTATGAATGGAAACCGATAAAAATACACAATAAATGACTCACGAGGATTCAACACAACGTCCTTCTGTGGTATAGTTTAGTGTCTAAACATATGTTGGTGTGTGTATACTTTCACAGACGGCATAAACACACACATTCACACAGCAGTGACCATAATAGATCAGCCTGAAGTTGATCAGTAGCAGTCTCATTGTGTAGGACTTGCTATATTTTTAATTCAGTCTGAATTTAAACCTCTTTATTGATTAGAGTGGATTCAGATCAGCTGTGTGCAGACTGGCTCCTAATTAATGAGCGAAAGGAGCTTGCGGCGTTCCCCTCTCAGCCAATCAGGTTGCGACAACACCCTTCTTGTGAAGGCTTAAGAGAGGTGAGGTCAGACCGGTTCTGATTCTGTCCTTGACTCACTGCAGACCTCATCCTGATAGACTGTTGGCCCTGTTCTTTCTAGTTGAGGGAAGTTGTGTGTGTGAACAAGTCGACCTGCATCCAGTGTGTCTCGCCTGTCAAACAGCCCGACGCCTGCAGGTTGTCTTTAGTTTACTGAACACCTTCAGTGCTCCCATTTTATTCCATTAACATACATCCGATCATTTTTCTGTCCACCAACTAATTGATTAATGTGCTCAACATTTCAGTACTTTAACAATAAACACATCATGCCAGTAAATGCAGTAACAAAAAACCTTCCCACCACAAATGTTTCATCAAAATCTGATATTTCATATTTTGCATCAAAAGTTTTAGCTCATCGGCCTGGCTGATTATCAGAGGACGACATTTAGCATCTCTGAGTATCTGTGTTTTTTGTGTCTTCCCAATCACATAAATGATGCAGCATCCTTCTTCTGTCTGTAGTCACCACTCATCATCCCGCCCACAACAATATCTGACCAATAACCTGTAACAATTCACAGCTTATTAGCACTGAATCATGTGAATCTGCAAAGTTATTTAAGTTATTTTGCGGAGCGGAAGTACCCGCGCCTGTCCTGTATCTGTTTAATTAGCCCCGCCCTTTTACCTGAGCTTTTCACCCAGTCTGCTTTCCCTCCTCACCTTCACGTCGGTGTTTCTCAACTCCACCAACTCATTCTGTCATTTATTTGGTTTCTTCCTCTCGTGCTTGTTCCCCTGATGTTCCTTCGTGTTCGTCTGTTCCCTGTATTGCCCTCATCCAGAATAAAACCTCATCTATTCCACTTTCACACATTCAGGGTCCACAATCCTTACTCCAGTGTTACAGTACCTTTTTTCTAAAATCGTACCAAAGTACAGTGCTTGAGTAAAATGTAATTTGTTAGATTTCATCACTGGTTATTCTCGACTTGACACTAAGCTTTTTTTACTGCAAATATTTAACAGTTATCTGTGTCGACTCTGAGGGAAAAATTGCAATAATGATTTTGAAAACCACTCAGTAGAGTCAAAACCACGTCCCCGACTGGCAAACCTGCAGCCTGGATACAGATTAATTGTCTCTCAGGTTTGTTTTACGTCAAAATATCACCTGAACGTATTTCTGTTCTGCATATTTGACTACTGAACAAACCGAACTAAAACACAATGACACTGGTCCAAACATGCACACGCTATTTCACCTTGTTAATCCTCAAAGCCCTGAGAACATGCTACGTGACACTCCCTCCCCGCATGAGAGCAGGTTATCACAGCAACTAGCATGACCAGCAGCGTGTACAGTTGTCAGATGCCATCAGCTCAACCGGGTCCAGACGCGGGCCGCGCCAGGCCATACGCACTCCCACAGTCTCTGGAGGCGGTGCTGCCGCGTGTATTTTTAGACGGTGCCACCTTATAAGCACAGCCTGGTCGCATCACATCTGTGTAGTTTAAGTGGAGCCCCTCTCCTGTGAGGGCAATGTGCCCTTTTACCAGGAGCCTAAGGTCAGCCTGCAGACCCAACGCAGATTTATTGTGACACTTGAAAAAAACAAGGATGAAACGATGTGTGAGGCAGGTCCTGATGTGGTCGTCCTGCTTCAGAAAGCCAAACCACAGTTAATGTACAGTAAGACTCAGATGTGCCACTGAATATCATGTTTACCTTTTGTGCAGTCAAAAATGTCAAGTTTGACATAATTGTTGTTGGTAAATGTGCTGCAGCTGAGCAGCTAATTAGCAATTTAGCCTGCAAACTGACGTTAGCGGTGCACAAAAACCCGGTGATAGTTTGGTTTTGTGAATAACACAAGGTCAGCATGTTACCATTTGTATAGCGGGGGCAGATGGGAATTTAATTCAAGCTCAAGGTTTTAAAATGGAATGAGAGTTTTGCGGGTGAAAATGAGAAATCGGCTGATCGTTTTGTATTTATTACAAATCCCCTCAGGGCTGCATGAACGTCTGTCTGCCACAAATTTCCCGCCAATCCATCCAATAATTGAGATATTTCACTCAAATACTTAAATGTCAACCTGCTGGTGGTGCTACATAAAAGGTCAGGCGATCACCACAGTCAATACGATCCATCCTCTGGGGATCCTGAATGTCTGAGCAAAATGTCACTGCAGTTGTTGGAGATAAATCAGCGGTGGACAGACCATCCGACTGAGCAACAATGATGTTGATTTGTGTGATGATGATTCAATCGAGAGAGTTCAGAGTCCATTAGAGAGTGGAGCGACATCGTTGGTGCAGAACATGTGTTGCATTTGTACACCTGAAACCACGAAGACCCTAAAGTCCACCGGATCTGTGTTCGGTCCGTCTGTGAACCGCCATGGCAGTCTTGTCAGGGTTCGTACACATTTTTCAAGGTCAAATTCAAGCACTTTTCAAGCACTTTTAAGGGTAATTTTCAAGATTTTCCAGCACCTTATTGCTGGGGTAAAGTACTTATCTACAGGAATATATATACTCATGATTTTATTCTTCACTTTTTATCACAATCATGTACATTATATTATGCCGTAAACATCTAAAATTATGTTTCATGATAGCAAAAACTTCAGAAATTAATTATCCGGTCTGACCCCAATTTTGTGAAAGACAGAGTTATAATGTCAAGCACTTTCAAGCACTTAAACCAAAATCCAAGCACTTTTCAGACCTTGAAAACACAACATTGAAATTCAAGCACTTTCAAGGATTTCAAGCACCAGTCCGGACCCTTCTAGACTTCTATTCCCGCCGGATACCGAAAGCATGGCGCATCAATTTATCCATTCAGCACAGATAGTCAGACGCCCAAACAACAACATATCATCCGGTTAACTTTCATAATAGAACATTGTTGACGGAGCAAAACTTTTCCAACTTCGATCCAAAAGCAAAAGTAACAGCAGCTGACCATCACGAGGCCGAGCCACCAACAGAACCGCCGTGTCCCTCCATCACTGACCCATTTTCTATAAAAAGAGGTGTTAATACAGTATTTAAAATCCGCTGCAAATGTTGTGCTTGGAGCTTAATTCAACCACTTCATTTGACTACTCATCTTTTAAAGATGCTCAGTTGTGTAAAACTGGACTCATCTCCATGATCCAAATACATAATAGATGACGCAAAACAGAATCCAGAGGCTGCAGCCAGTGAACCCTCAGAGGGACGCCGAGTGGCTGCAGCAGAAGAGAGTGAAGGATAGTAAATCCCATCCTCACAACCCCCCCCCCCCCCCCCCCTCATCGCCGTCTCTCCTGAACAGATATTAACCCCAAGGTAGATTTAATTTGAATAGCGGTGTGGCTCAGAGACGTTCTCAGCTCTGAACTCCTCCCGTGGCTCTCGTTCTCGTCCCCTGACAGGATTCTGCAGCGAGTTACACAACATCGAGATTTTTCTGTCCTCGTCCCGCCGAGGTCCATTAGCGGGGCTGACGCTGGCAGTTGATTTGTGAAATGCGCTGCATAGGGAGGGGGTACGCGTCCCTTTGGGCAGATTTGATGGTTGTTGTCCTGGTGGATGGCATCTCGTTATAAGCAGACACTCCTCGTCAACGATGGGTGTCAAATGGAAACGTGCTGGAGCTGAGTTTTGGTTTGATGGATGCCTCGCACAGACATTTTTATCGCGTCTCGCTGCAGCCACAGCGACAATAGTTTTAGGATGGAGCCGCCTGAAGGAAAAATATCCTGAAGTTGAAGCATTCGCATTGAATTTAAGTCGGGCACAAGGCTTTTACACTTAATGAGCTGCATTTTATTGTAGTTTTTATAGGTGTGGATTGCAGGATACATAAAGCCGTCCCTCACTTCATGGCATTATTAAAATAGGCCTGCCTGAGCCACGGCAGAATGCATCCTGGGATATGCGAGGAGCTTCAGAGAGAGGCTTACAAATCATCCGAGTTTGTAACCTAACGACTAAAACAAAATGCAGCCCGGGGGGCAAATACAATACATGCTGATTTATTGAACAGGCTTAGTGACTTTATGGTCATTGACTTAATCCTATTAGATGAGCTTTCATTTTAAAACTTTAATTTATCTGTCGAGAACAATTTGTAAAACATTTTCACACAACAACGATACGAGTCGTCATCCTGGAGAGCAGTGGAGGAAGCTCAGGACAACCAGGTAGAGCTCCTGACACCACGGCAATTAAATGTGACTAATCATCATTTTGTTCATCATTTTGTTCATCATTTTGTTTATCATTTCTTCTTGGCTGTGTGTCCCGAGTCCTGACAAATGCCTGTTAAACAGTTTTTTGTTTGTTTTTTTGCCTATGCAGATTGTATCCAGATTGATTTTGGGAAGTCTGAATGACAAAAAAAAGGGCAATTCAATCTTTGCAAATCGGGTCCGAACCTCCATTCGAAGGTGGTTTTTAAAATGTGATTATAACGCGACGCCACACACTGTACAACAACAAATCAATCACAGGAAGTGCTTCAGAGCAGCGGAGCAGAATCCACTTAGGACGAACGTCTCTTCACGAGCACTTTGGTTCAAACCCTGTTTGTTCTTTAAAGCGCTCTATAAATACATTTGACTTTGACCACAGTCTGTAATAATAATATTAGCAATCTGAAATCAAGACTGATCTTGGTGATGCACTATATTCTGTTAACTGTCAACAAATCAATAATAAATGAATGAATTGTCTGTGTATGAACGTCTGATATCTTTTTTCCTCTGTCCACTGTTGTTGCCTAAAAAAACAATCCCCCTTCACTCATTGGAGCAAATCAAATTTGAGGTAAAACAATCCCCCAGAATGCACTATTTCATTTGTTTAAAAACTACAGCGAGCAGCTGTTTCAGTCAAAACAGATTTTCATGAGCCATGTTTTTAAGATTTTACATCATCAGGGCTGAGAGCCACAGACAGGACGGGGATCTCCATAACAAATATTTTTAAAAAACTGTAGCCTCGTTATTTAAATGTTAATGTTACATAAAAGGATTTTATTTCAAATACACACAGCGCTCTCGACCGAGGCACTGGCTAAAATCTGCAGACGTCGCCCACCAGTTTGCTGCACATTGTACGATACGTGATCGAATAAAGATTCTTCTCCTCTACAACATGCCTCGTCTTCATCTTTTCCCCAGCACAGACACATTGTGTATCTGTGTGCCTCTGCTGTCAGACTCCACATCCAGAGCGCTGCAGAGATAAAAGCAGCTCCCAGACATTTACATCATAGACTTACAAAGAAACACTGAGCGCAGCCCCTCCCCCACACCGATGCCTTTTTAGATGACACAAGCCATCAAGGTCACCTCACATGAACCGGCACTGAGCGCTCGACGAGAGACCGCGGTTTCCTCTTAACTCCGCTGCAGCCTGGACGCTTTCTGGTAAAACAACAGTATCCATGTAGGAAACAATTTCCCTGCCATGCCTGCGAACAGACGACTCCAACGCAGACGCAGATTCTACCTGACAGCCAAACACAAAATACAAACAGCTTTTGATATTGAGAGCAGCCGGAGTAATAGTAAAGGCCAGAGGAAAAGAATACAGCTGCCTCTACATCACACACTCCTGAACGATTCTGCATAAATGTGCTTTACTACCAACGTTTACTGCTGAGAATTTTTTTTTATTTTCTGAACATCAGCGAGTAATACAAGACCATAAACAGGCTGGATGCATCGCATTCATACCTGTCCAGACTCTTGTGATCTATGTAGGGAAGGCTTTGTAGGTATTTTGAGAAAAAAATGGTATTAAGTGTGTTTTTTGGCGGCGTAGAAGTCGTCATTATATCGACACACATGTCAGGACAGTATCCTTTTTGGAGGTCTCAGTGTCGTATCCAAATAATCCACTTTTTTACTCAGTCTAGTCTCAGAGAAAAGGACTTTTGTTGGGATAAAGCTGTATTGATTCACACTGTAGTTACTGACGGTTTCTGCAGGAAGAAAAGACGACGAGTGCAATTTCTATTGTGTTGAGTTGATGGTAAAACAGAGAAGAAGGAGCGCTGGATGTTTGACTTCAGCTCCTTCCATTTGTTTGTTTGCTCACAGAAAACAAAGTAAGATTCACACCCACACGTACAATTCAAGTCTGCAATCCCTTTTGATCATTTCAAGCCGCGTTGTGGGAATGTGGCTGTTTTCAGATTTGATCTTTTATAAAACATTTGTGTGAAATGATATCATAACTACCTCCTATGTGTTCAGCCACATCCGTGTGTGTGTGTTGATTGGTCGGTAGACTTCTGTGTCAGCAGGATTATACGGAAAACTGTCGGTTGGATTTCTCTTGTATTCGGACGGATGATGGATCTCGACATTTTGTTTAATTCTCAGGGAATAATGCACGGATGTATTATTCCACAACACAATGAAGATTATGATTTAATCTGCATTGTTGTCTTAGTGGTTAGCTGTTTCAGATCTAATAAGCTTAAAGAGTCATATCACGCTGATGTTCAGGTTCATACTTGGTACAAAAGATTTACACACTTTTAGTTTTCAGAAAGTTATTTTTCTCATGTGGTGCATCGCTGCAGCGTCCCTTTTCACACTGTACCTTAAATGCTCTGTTTTAGCTACAGAGTGAGACATCTCGCCTCTGTGCGCATTACTTAACAGGCAGGATGTAGCCAATCAGAGGCAGAGTAGAGGCAGGTCATGCCGAGCAAGGTAGTGAGATCTAAAATAACGCGGCTACAGCAGAAGCAACTGTAGTGTTAGTGTATAAATACATATATTTTTCTGTTTGTCTGTTACATAGTGACACACATGTTAAAAAAATAGAGGCTCGACTCCAAACCAGGCATTTCCGGCCGCGCAGTGTTTTCTGTGGGAGAGAGTAACTTTGACTTTGGGCTTTTTCACTTTTCAGACCTTTTACACGCACAAAAATGCTTCAGAACACAACAAAGGAAAGGAAAAAACACCCAAAAGCACTTTATGACCTCTTAGAAGCCTCCCTCCGCTGTATTTTGGTATTTTTATGATCTCTCATATCTTTTCTGAATCCTTTCCTGACAACGTCGAGCCACACACTTCGACAATTTGACTTTTGAGTATGACTATAGCAGAATCTGGGAGTCGTACATCATCCTACAATAAGGGGTTATAAAAGCAGCGTAGCTCCTTTTTTTTTTTAAGAAAACAGGGCAGTGTGTACTCTGCAGCTCGTCAACACACTCCCTGCTAATATTCATGCTGCTTCTCCACGACAACAACACGGCCGTTCTCTATAATATCCGGTGTGATCTTGGATTGAGCTTGACTCAATTGAAGGGAACAGTTGGGCCTTGATGGAGGGATGAACTCATGAGTAATGGCCAAACGTCAGAGTGAACTTTAAGCCTAACCCTCACGCAGTTCCTGAGAGATATCACGTTCACGAGAATGTTGCAGACGTACACAGTGCCTCTGTCCGCGGTTATCACAGGCGCAGAGGCGTAACAACAATATGACACTATGCATCAAACAGTCAGACGGCAAGATGTAAGTAATGGGAAGCGCAAACCGCCGCCTAGAACCGAGTCGTATCAGTCGTCGCTCTGATTCGATGATTCCAGTGCCAGTGATAAAAGTTTCAGCACAATGCTGACAGGAGATAAGAGCGCGAGTCGTCCTGCGTCTGAGAGATCGCAGAACAATCTAATCACAGAAACAGTCGCAGAAAGGAGGAGGAGGAGGAGGAGACGAGGGAAGACGAAAAGGTGGGAAGTGGAAAAGGGAGCAGGCGAGAGGAAAAGGCGTGTGGGGACACGGGGCGGATGAGGAGATGGGAACGAAAGAAGACAGGGAGGCAGCGAAGGGATCACTGGGTGAGAGGGGGAAAGTACAGTGAAACAAAGGGAACAGCAGGACCGGAAGATGACAGAGGCAGCCAGAGGAAGCGATGGCGTCTCTTGATGCGTCCTTATCCGGCTCAGTAACCCAGATTTCTACACTGATATCTCACAAACTCCTCAGTAATCAGTCTCTCCACAGCTTCTCTTCCCTTCCAACATCACGCCGAGACAAACCCCCAAAACTCCACTTGAAAGGAACGTGGAGGGAAGCGTTCCCTTTCAGCGTGACACAAACATGAGATCTCAACACTGCGATGCTTATCTGAGAGTTCTGTTTTTTTTTTTGTCTTTGCCTCACGGTTGACAAGAGGGACCAGAAGTTGCTTTTTGAGCGGTTAAAGGCTACGCGAAAAAACCACCGACACACATCACCAGCAGAGCACTTATCGAACAGGAAACGACAGGCCACATAATTGCGCCTGTCAAACACATCATGTACTCCCAATTTACATGACAGGGGAGGGCTGGGAGGGCCGGATACCTCACAATGTGTCTTTGTGTTCAATGCGTCAGACCACAGCGCTGTCACTGTCGCATTGTTCATTGGTCTAGGAATGTGGCGCTGCTGTTTATCTGTCAGCCTTTCTGGGGAGCGAGGGGGGGGAGCGGGGGCGGTCACACTGGTGTCGGAGGGGAAAAAAAGCAGAAAATCCATTAAGAGTGAGGGTTGGCGTATGAGACTGGCGAGCTGTGGACGGATGTGTGCATGTTTCTCAGTGATTACCGACACCGTGGGGAGCGAGCAGCAGCAGCACAGTGTTACACAGGAGGACTCACATTGTCTGTTCTGAGCTTCTTGGCAGGGCAGCCTCCATCCACAGGATGTAGCATGTAATACAGCCGCACTTTGTTGGCGTGTTTCCGACTCTGAGAGAAAGAAAGAAAGAGGGGAAAAACGTCAGAAAGGACTCATTCAAGAGAGTGGTTAGTAAACACTTCACCAGTTAAAATCCTCTCTAAGACGAGGTCACCGTTTTTCATTCCGCTCCAAACTCTAAAAAGGACTCGCTTCACTTTCTGTGTATAATATCTTCTAATAATTACTTGTAATGGAGTTTCGCATCTCCCACGATCCAAGCTCGATTCACAAATGATTTTCTAAACGTTGGTAGCGTAGTGATGGACACTTTACAACGCGCACGCCAGAGTTATCTTGAAAATCGTGTTCAAACAAGGCAGCAGCCGCAAGCGCGTCGTTTATTCAACCTCTTGAGAGAGAAACCGCATGTTTGTGGACTCTTTCTGTTCAGTCACGAGACGTTAGGATGAAGAAAACAACTCTGCTATAACACTTTGCTCAGTGTTTTGTACACCGATAGATCCCCGGAGCTCACGGTGCAGCAGAGCGCTAATAAGACAGTGAAACACACACACACACACACATGCATGCTTTCAAATGAATTAATTAATGAATTGATGCTGTTTGTTAAATTAAAAGGTTGCAGACGGTTTATCTTCATTTCCAGTCGTGTCTCATTTGGTATTTCAGCAGATTAATTAACCACTATTAACGGTTTAGCAGTAAATTGGAGGAAAAGAGCAAAAACTAGCTCCCCTTTTCTATTCGTTCAATCGATAATCAATTCTGAATGGAATCTGGCACCAATGAATTGAAAAGATCAGAGAGAGAGAGAGATCACATCCCGACACTTTGACCTTTCTAACCACTCCAGCCGACTCCGTCTACGTGGGTTTAGTGGCTCTGTGACACCACCTCCTCCTTCACTACCAGCGTCATCCTCCCCACAGCTGCCGGTTGGTTTTGGCACCTGAAGGAAAATCTGCTGAAACAACGATTCTGTCGTTTTTCTTGGAAGGAGACTCTCGTCTGTCCACGCTGGAGAACCCAAATCATTCCGAGGCCCGTCAGGATATTTAATCCCTCGAGCTGCGGCTATTTTAAGCACACCGGATGCACCAATAATAACCTCGCCGAGCGGTGAGTATCCAGGAGTAATCTATTGATGCCTGAACTATCATCTGACATATAAGAACCTAAATTCAATATTGAGGTCAAAGAACAGAGGAAGCAGTTCTGCATCTGAGAGTTTGATTGTTAACACATGCTTTTAGAGCAAAAGGCCACGAGATATTGAACCAGGTTGAGGTTCATGGTCTGTGTCACAACATGGAGCTTATTTGAAAAAGCTGCACATTATTTACAAGACTGAACCTGAACACCGCACTCCTGTTTTTTTTAAAAGATCTTCTTTTTACATTTGTGCCAGCAGGAGGTCCCGTTAAAGACGGGAGACGACTGTCAAATGAAGTGCTCGCTGCCGCTTCCCTGACACTGGATTGAATGGATAATTAGTGCTCGGTTCACTGAGGGTGAAGCCGGAGTCTTCTTACCAGCAGCCCATCGATCCCCCCCAGGATCTGATAGCACCGCCGCCGCGGCAGGAGAAAAGACGGGATTTGGAAGGACGGGGAGTAGTTTATCTCAAAATGATTCTGCTTTTTTTTTTTTTACAAGGAGAAGCCTCAGATGTCACGATACAGAAAGAGGAGGCAAATCCCTCCTGTGATATTGTCATGGCATCGTCAGGGGGAAGCCACGGATGACGGGGGGAGTTTACAGTTACAAGAGAGCGTCTACTGAGGCGTGCAGCAGCGTGGACAGGTGCCCGATGCGTTACGCTGTCAGGCAGAAGGACAGCCATCGGCTTCTCTTCACAAGGGCATGACAGACAAACTCATCCCGTCTGGTCGGGGGGTGAGAGCAGAGCTGAGAGAATCTATTTGTCTTGCCTGTCTGCTTTCCTGGCAGAGACGTCGCAACCTGAGCTGTGCTGCTGCTTTGAGGGGGGGGAAAAAATTATCCATCTTGAAAAGCGTGGATACACGGCAGTTAACTGTCTACACTTTTAATCAAAACTGGCTCCGGTTTGATCAACTCCTCTTTTTTTATTAAACAAATACTTGCTGAAATATAAAAAGTGATTCTGACACTTTCAGCTGAGATGAACGAGGGGGAAAAAAGCAGATTCCGCCTCTTTATATATAAAAAACCAGGCTTGTTATGTATTTTGGAAATGTGAAGCGCTTCTATTCATATTGTATTACCCTTTTAAATATAACATGCTCACTGCAAGAGCAGCCGTGTCTCAAACTAAACAGAGAGGAAGGAAAAATCGGAGCATTTGAAATTCAAATTTTCTCCCAAACTAACCGATAAATAGCCTGAATCAGCCTCGTACTGTTCAAACTGTTTGCTCCTGTTCTCAAAATATGCTTTTTAGGATCTTTTTTAGAGATTTTGATGAGGGATAATCAAATGCAGAAAATGCTTCGCTCACTTTTGCCACTGATGTGAACATGAATAAGACAATCAGCCAGAGCTGAACGTAATTTTCCTGAGAGGTCACGGTCTTCACAGAGATACTATCTGCAGCTAACTGGGTTTTAAATCACCTCCTTAAATCATATCGCTGCTTTGTTCACCTACAATCAATTGCACTTCCAGTGCCCAGACACATTATTTGTTATGTCACCCTGAAGTGCCTTTTATGCACTGAGGTAACATCTCTTCTTTGCAGTAGTACTTAGATATCTGCAGTGCAAACACTTCCAGCTCCAAACGGGATGAAAATGTTCCACTTCACCAGCTAACAGAGGACGCTGCAGCAACCGGACCATCCTGCACACTGGCCTCTGGTATTTATACATTTAGAAGTCTTATAAGCCAATTGTGACTTGTTTATATACAAATATTCTAAATTCCCAATTAAAAAGGTCTTTCAAGGACTGACTACTGCCGAGTCGAGGAATGATTCATTTTGCTGTTGAGATTATTCACTTTCTTCCTCGACACTGGAGACAGCTGGTCTGAGATTCACCAACCAGCACCTCTTAAACAAGATAAATAAAAAATATATTTCATCTGACATGTTTTCTTTATACGAGGGTTCATGTTTCTGATTATTTCTGTGGCGAGGATCAAAGAGAAGAAGAAATAATCTGGCGACGTGACGAGTGGTGTCGTCTCCATCCTACAAGATGAAGGTTATTTTGGTGATTTGTTCCGTAACCGGTTCGTTTTGAAAATTTGATGAAAGGGCGCATCTGTGAAGCCGATGTCGTTCATGTGGAATCATTCCTATCGTTTCTGCCAGCAGGCCCCCTGTTGCGTCCTCCCACTGTACCTCACCAAAGGTCAAACCTGGAAACTATTCCATGCATCTTTCAAAACTGCTAAACAAGCACAAAACTATTGAGACTCGAGCTCTGGATGTTAACAGTAGCTTGCTCGAGATGGATGCAAATAAGCCTAACGATGATTACAAAAATGGCTACAAGACCCAGATAAGTACACAGGTAGGAAACATGGATATCATTAAAAAGGTTAAACAGCAGCTGCTTGGTGATTGATCATCAAGAAGACGGGATGGTAATGTTGGTCAGTCCGAAACATTTGGTCCAAACTGAAATGTTTAACAGTTTTCACAATGCGGTACAAAAGATGCCATCGACAATTATTGGAAGGCTCCACATGACATTTGGTACAGACATTTTGTGTTCCCCTCAGGATGAATTGTAATAACTTCAGCACCCGTCATCAGCTCTACATTTCTAATTGTGCTTTGTTCGGTGTATACGAAGCCTGGAGGGTGATGAGGTGGGAAAAACTCCAAATAAAAACATGATTGGTGTCTCTCAGCATCGGCCGCATTTTGTGTTTAGTGCAAATTAACGGATGTTAAAGCGAGGTAACGCACAAACTGCACCCCATCTTTGTGCTGTACCATGCAACAATGGCAGAAAATTGTGTTTTTTGTTCAACCTATAGTCCAAACTTGAATGTATAACAGAAGAAATTAAGTCGGAGAAGCTGAGAAAACCAGAGAATCTTTTGAATTTTGACTGAAGCAATTATTTGATAATCAAAGTATTTGCTGATTCATCTTCTGTACATCGACTCATCAATCGTTTGACTAATCGTTGCAGCAGCAGTTCGCCGTGCTGGATTAAGCTCTGTGCTACATTTACAACACGTTTTAAAGTCTCTGCATGTTGATGTTCATTCATATACATGGAATATAGAGCGAGCCTAATGGACCAGAGGGACAGAAAACAGAACAGTGTGTTTGGGAAGTGGCCCGGAGGTTTGTCAGGTTTATTGTGCTTTTGACTAAATGGGCCAAAACAAACCAAAACAATAGAAAGAGTCCAGAAAAAAAAACGAGTCACGAGGGAAGAAAACTCTGCGCAGGTATCGGCGAGGAGACTGAATGGACTGAAGTGATGGGAGCCTGCAGGTTATTAGTGTAAATCTGTGTGTACCGCAGATTTACAGCTTGTTCAGGCATGTTCCAGCTCATCAGTTTGTCAGACGACCCTCGTTAGAAAAATGACCACGGACTGGGAATGTAACTGAACGGTATTGGAACAGTGTGAGAGAGAGAAGCTCAGTGCACGCTCTGACATGATCAGGACTGAAGAAAAAATCCATACTGCATTACCACCTCATCAGAGAGCTGATCGGTGGAGGCTCGGACGCTCCCCTCCCCAGGATCAGGGTGGGTACTGTACAATAGAAGTGATAAACACCCCCCAACCAAGCGTAACGTCACGGCCAATTAGAAACCAGCCTTGTTATACTATATACAAAAACAGGAATCTTCTGCCTCCCACACCATCATTTGTGTGGGAGGCAGAAGATCTGTTTTCTAGACGCGTAGATGAGCCGGGTGCAGTTGACCCGAACAATCTACTTTCCGAGGTGCTACATAAAAGGACAACTGAATGTTATACAGTCGGATTAAAAGTCAAAGCTGCAATCATCAGACTGTGTACACACTGTGAATCTATCTGAAGTTGTGGGTGTCCATGGGTGAGTCCAGCTAGCGATATGGGTCTGATCTGATATCGCTGTGTTGGTGTTGCCCCGGGAAAAATCATTGCAACCGACCAATCAAATTGTCTAATGTCAAAGCTCGGTGACTCTCGAAGAAGGGGAGAATGTATCATCTCAAACAAAGTCTTCTTAAACCCAACCAAGCAGCAGAACCTTGAAAAAACATGTGAACACTTAAAGGTTGAATATGTAATATGCTTATTAAAAGCTATGTTTTTTCAAAAATAATACATCCACGGGGCGTTTAGAGGGGCGCAGATTAAAAGTAATGCGTTTCCTTGAAAAATTATATTTAGTCTGAAATAAATAATTTAAGAAATTTTGACGGGTTCGACAATGATTTCCTGTTTACATCGTACCAGCCAAATACCGGCCGGCATTGCGGGTTGCCAATTTCGCAACCTTGGCAATGCTCGGCACAGCTCGGCACAGCTAGGCTGACACTGGGTAAAATGGCGGAGTCTGCAAGCTCTTCAGAGCCCCAGCGAACGGTGCGTTATCTGCCCCAGCAGCTGAGTGACCGGAGAAGAGCAAAAACCAGAGTAAATATCGGTGAAGCGTTCGCTCGATGGACTCAGGTAAAGGATTTCCACGGCATCAAAACACACGCGGAAATGGCGAACTTTCTCCTGGATCGTTAAGCTAACTCGCTTGCTAACTTGGCTAACGTTACCTGTCGGTCAAACTCCTCTGCTATACTTATTTTCATTATATCACGTTGATCCTAGATATGAGAATACTGATCGTGACCCATCGACCTCCACACCCAGTAAACGGAGGAAACGGAGGCGGCTCAATCCTCCTGCCCTGTCCAAACCTGGCAACCCGACCGCTGGAATGACCTTGTTGTTGTCGCGACTACGATCTTGAGACACTAGATGGCGGCATTCAGCTCATATTCCATATTCCACCGTTAAGTGAACATCATCACATCGTCGGCATGGGATAAATTGTCCGGACACTCGTTTTTACTGATGCCTCACATCCGCAGTTTGTCAGCTTAATATCACACGGTCTGATCTGAATATAAGACGGATCTCTGTATCGGCAATATCAGGAACTGGGACTCGTTTTGATCGTCTCAAAATGGCAGAGCGATCTGTGAGTCCTGTTCTGAAGAGCTGCTTTGACAAATAACTGTCAAGTGTTGGACCGTACCAGTGGCTGCACATGTTTAAAAGACATCATAACCTGCCTGTTTTGCCACCAAGTTGAGTATTTGTATTTCATTCCAGCTCCAAACGCTCACCTCTCTTGTGCCCTGGAGGACGAGGCAAGTAGCATCATTAGTGCCAATCTCCGCTCGTCACAGCGCTCTTTACTGCCTCGCGTTGACGCCTGTTACACAACTCGGATGAACCTCTCTACCTCCCTGGCAATTTTTGGAGCCCTTTACCAAAACACAGCCCTGAGTGTTTTTGTGATCAAGAATAGACCAGTGACTGTGTGCTGGCAGCCTCGGCGAGTCCTCCTAATTATAGAAAAATCAGACAAAAACAGTTGTGACAGAGGTCAGGTAAGCACCGAGACACTGGGTGCTGAGCTGTGTTACTTAGCTGTCCCTGGATGATTTAGGTTTGTTAGTGTCGTGTGCGTACCAGTCAGCCCGCGGCTCTGCGTTGTTACTACTATTGCTACTGTTGTTGTACACCCTCCAGTCGATGACAAAGCTCTCCACTGCATGGAACCATGGGAAAAGCAGCACAGTCCCCACTCGAACAGGCATTATCTCATGAATCATCCCTCGTTTACATCTAAACAGCAGGCTCGCGCAGTGTTTTGTGGGGGGGGATTACAGTGTGTTTACTCAGGAAAAACCTCTGAGGATTTGATGCTTCCAGCACAGAAAGATGGAAAAGTTCTGCTAAAGTTCGTCAAAACCCAAGACGGTTTAACTTTCCTCACACCGGCGGCCTGCGGCACGTTTGCGCCAGTAAACGGCGTAAGTAGTCCATGAATGATTTCCATTAATTGGCTTATTTTTGAAAACAGCTGTGAAGAAATCAACCTTACTTCTAAATGCCCACTCGAGACCTGCACTCTATCACAAAGACTAACACAAGGAAGCTCTACCCTTTACAGTCTCTGCATCCATTTAACCAAACTGTCAAAAACACTTAAAGGGATATTCCGGTGTAAGTTTAATCCATGTTCAAACACACCGTGACACCGAGTGGGAGATAAAGTTTGCAGAGCGCTAGCTCACGTAGCTTTATCAACCTCAGAAACGACCGCACGACAACAATACACCGCAGTAAATGGATCCAAATATAAACCGCCACCAAAAAGCCACAAATAATGCTCAGAACAGCACCAAACTTCAGCAACAGTACAAATAGGGTCTCAGCACATAGTCCGGGGCATCTAACCTCTGCTAGCTTAGCTGGATTTCTACTGTGAAGCTAAAAACAGAGTTCAACTCTCCTCCATCAGCTTCCGGGTCGGGGAAGTCCCGACGCGACGATTACCGAGTGCGGTTAGAAATGCTCAATTCCGTTCTTTTCCCTGTCCGCTCTCGATAATAACTGTTATAAACTGGCAGGTAAGACACATATGAACTTTGATTGCTTTTCCATGGAGTCATAATCATACATTTTCATCCATGAGCCGCGGAACTCTACTGCACTCGGTAATCGACTCGTCGGGACTTCCCGTCAACAGGAAGCTGCTGCAGAAGAGTGGTAAATTTAGTCAGCTTTTCCGTAGAAATCCAGCTAAGCTAGCGGAGGTTAGATGCCCCGGACTATGTGCTGAGACCCTATTTGTACTGTTGCTGAAGTTTGGTGCTGTTCTGAGCATTATTTGTGGCTTTTTGGTGGCGGTTTATATTTGGATCCATTTACTGCAGTGTATTGTTGTCGTGCGGTCGTTTCTGAGGTTGATAAAACTCCGTAAATTAGCGGTCTGCTAACTTGATCTCTCGAGAGGGAGTCTAACACAGTTTCACTGTGATTTAGACCATGGATTAAACTTACACCGGGATATCCCTTTAAACCTTTGTTTTCCTTTTTCTATATCTATTTCACTGTCTAACACCTTTTCATTGGGTGTTGGGCTTCACCACTCACCTCTCTGGGGTGAGGAGAGAGTCCGGTTCGTGAATCTCAGAACCATGTCCCTGAATTTTGCAGAAGACGCCATTAGGTTGGCTTCGGTTGGAATGAGAGTCAGCAGCTTAAAGTCTGAGACTCTGGTGATTTGTTCAAGAGGAATGGTAAAAAAAAAAAATGGAGCGTGAGATTGACAGGCTTGCTTGGTGTGGCGCTGAACCAATGTGGTAAAAAGGGAGTCGAGCTGGAATGCAAAGCTTTTGACCAACGATCATCCTTAACCTTCAGTCGTGAGCTAGAAAATGAGATCACGAATTGAAGCAGCCGAAATGAGTTTCCTCTGCAGAGTGGCTGGGCTCAGCTTTAGAAACGGGGTTGAGGAGCTCGGAGTACAGCGGCTGCTCCTTTGTGTTGAAAGGAGACGCTGAGGAGCTTCACTCGAGTGGATTTCTTTTTTAGTATTCAGCATCCTTCAGCTCTGAGAAGCACTCGCTGTGAAAGAACAACACAGAACGAACAACAGTCTCTGCTGAAGAACACAAGCTGAGTGATCTTATAGCAAAGTTGCTCTTCATACTTTCCCTCTTTTCACTTGTTTCCTTCTTGGTGGAACATGTTTTATGGTATCTGGGTGTTGATTACACTGACCTGTAATATCATGCTCCTGTTACGGGAGCATGAAACTGTGTTGTGACACTCGACAGCATCATTTTTAAGAACACTGTCTGCAAACTGAGAGGGAACTCTTCTTATCGCTGCTTTAATTTAAACTACAGTTATAGTTGGGCAGTCACAGGAAGTGCTGTCATAAGCGCAAGGGTAAGTGACAACTTGCAAATTTACAGTTAATAAAAATTGATTCACATTTAGGTTTGGACACTTTACAGCAAAATGAACTCCTAAACGGCACGCTGCTTTGATTTTTTTTTTCTCAAGTCACAAGTTCTTAACTTGTGGTGTACACGAGTGAAATACAAACTGTTTACCAAACCACTACCAAGTCTTCAGATACAGCAGCTTGTTTAGTAGCCTTCAGCTTCAAATTATAATACATTCGAAGGGCTCACGACACTCAAGTCATCAAAAAAACGTAATATACAACTTTGGTTAGACTTTCAACATGAAGGCTGTGCTGTCAGGTCAACAATAATACGCAATAGTCAACGTCCAGTTAAGAAGTTTTGACTGTTGGTGTCAAACGGGACACAAACGCTGGTAGCTCCAGTGTCCGACCACCCAGACCACCCCTGATTTGATGGATGGATAATTACGGATTAAAGTAATTTGCATCTTTAATTAGGAGTCTAAACGGGATACCCAGACAGCGTGGAGCAAGAGGTCCGTCCAGAGAAAGCTGGACTCACACTGAGCATCACAAACCAGCCAGAACAAACAACATGATGCAACTTGAATCATGCGAAGGTGTTTCCAAGTAAGGATTTTTTTTTAGCAAACGCACTGAATGACTTCACATTGAAGCACAAATTCATAAGAGTTCTGTGTGCATGAAATGAGAAATGGTGGAGGAATAATAGAAAGAGTCGGGCGGAGGAGCAGCGACGCTCCTGCTGAGCTCCACTCGGAATAGACTCATCGATCAGAACAACCTGCGCTCTTCTTACGGACCGGGACGCTCTGATCTATTACTGCTTTTCACCAGAGCCCCTACCTGTGTGTTATTATGAATGTTATTATCATGATTGTTTCGTATCGCTTAGATTAATTTGTTTTTTTTTAATCATTACTATCATTCCCCCCCGACTTTAAAACACGAGGCTGTTCTGTAGCTCGAGGGGGGTTTGTCCTTAAAATCTGAAATATGACAGACCAGCCCAACACCTGTCGTCTGTCTTCACCTGTCGTCTTGTATCTGTCACGCTAATACCAACATAAGCAACTGCAATCAGAGCGTATATCATAGCAGGAGCTCAGTTCGTTCCTTCGGACAGGAACCTACTTAATTCTTCACTGCTGACAGCCTGATGTAAATAAACAGCCGCCTCGCCACCTCATCGCTCTTACAGCAGATTTGAAACCTCAGATGATTTCTGGATGGATTCATGGTCTTCACGCTGGGAGCTGATTGGGCCACTTTGTGAGCGAGCAGAGGGATTGTTGAGCAGAGATCAGTAGACAATACGGGGAGCGATCCCCGAGACGGCTGGCGGAACGCTGTCGTGAGAAAAAGTAGGCCACGCAGTCAATCCTCAAACTCCCACTAAAAACAACGAATCGACCGCGAAACAAAGCCCTCTGAGATCAGAGACAACAGGCCCGCCGGCTTTACGCGACAGCTCGTATTAGAAAGCACAAATGCAGCGATTTCCCCCGCAGCTTCCGGAGAAATGACATCATGCGCGTACGTATGTCGCCGCAGTTTTATCGTTACACCACCGACGATGTCACCGGCAGACACAGAACAACCCCGTCAGTGTTCGGGTGATGTACACACTTAACGTCTGCTTGTAACGCTGCAAAGGTTTACATATTTCAAGGAAACAATGCAGCGTCACATTCTGATGTACAGAGTTAATATATTATGATTCTTTGGGCGATTCAAGCTCGACGTCTCCTCTCAAACCCTCAGGTCTTCTCACTCCGATGCTTTTCTTTTTATGACGGATCCGAACATTATTTCCCGTCGTTCCCCGAAGCTCAGAGGGCTTTTTGTTCTTCAGTGGGTTTTAAGATGATTCCTCGTGAACGTTGGACTGATGAAAACAGAGTCTGAGCACCGTAACACAGCGTGCAGACTGCTTTCTTCTCCTCTGGAAAAACCTCAACATAACTCCATCAAAGCACATACTATATAATAATGCGTTACTTCTACGAATGTGGAGCAGAGGGAAAGGTAAGCTGAGTTGTCTATCTGGCGGTGAATGTACAGTTATAATGTGACAGGTAATAACTGCAGCAGCTTCCTCTGACCAATAAAAGTCTTTTCTATTGTTTTTTTCCTCAGATGCTGGAAAAGTAAAGCAGGTTAGCTCGAGCAAACATCCCCCCTGTACTCCCAACTACAGTCTGGAAGCTGAGCAATTAAGCTAACGTACATTTCTGGGGTTGTTATGTAACGTTAGCTTCATTTATCGGATGCATCGTTAACTGGGCCGACTTCAGCTGCATGTAGTTACCGACTATGTGTTCAGTGTTAAGAATTTTAGTTTGATGATACGACAAACGTAACGATAATTCATGGGTGATTATGTCCACGTATTAGCCGGCCCGTCCTGTGAGCGCTGTTTGGAGTTTCCTCAGCGACAACATTAAGCGTTGAGCTTTTCTTTTGTTATATTACAATTTGTTATATTTTGATTATTCTTGACGACGTTCCAAACTGTCTTTCTCTCGTGACAGACACAGCTAAACTTCAGAATATTAAAGTTAAAGTTTATCTGAGATATTACAGACTTTAAACTGCCAACAAACACTTTTTGCTTTAATGTGTCATTATAAAGTTAATGTTGATTGCACAGTGTAATAGCTATAGAATAAACACCATCAGTGTTTATCAGTGTTTCTCCTGCTGGGCACGAAATCACCCGGAAAAAGAATTCCTGTCTGTCTTTATGTCTCCGCTGAAGACTACGTTGATGAATGAACTCATGTTTTGTCCTGCGTTGGTGGTAGTTGGTACTCGTAGGAGAAAAAAACAATCCAGCTGTCTTTGGGTCGGACTAAGAAAGTTTAAATTTAAAATACAGATAATTTATTCTACACTGACTCTCTCATACCTCATGTGCAAACACAGAGACGCTCATCACCAGTCAGACATGATGGCGGCTCGCTCTTCAACCAACATCATCTCGCTCAATTTCACGGCCCTCTGCAGCGAACCAGAACGATTTAAATCGAGTTTACTCCCGTTAATTTCTTCACCTCGAGTCATTTAAGTCAAGTTACATCACAGAGACATGGGCTGGTGTCATTAAAAAGAAAGACGTGCCCACATTTCACACATTAGTTTTATATATTCTGAACATCTCGAGTCCCAGATTTAAATATAATAATGTACAGACCTCCTTAAATGTAAATTCAACACTGTATGCTCCTCAAAATAAGAGACTCCTCCTGTATTAATCTGTGGAGTGCTGCATGGAAAAAAAAATCCAGGAGTTCAGCTTTAACTCGTTAAACTGTCAGCAGCTTTTAGTCCACAGGGCTGAAGAGGAACGGGGCCTATTAGCACAGAGAGCTTAAAGCAAGAATCAATTTCTATACTGTGATTTTATTTTCTACATCCTACAACCCCAAACCACCGACGTCTGTGCATATGCAGTTGTTTTCCATTTCAAAAAAATGCAAACATTGGCCCCAAACCTCGACAACAGCTCGATCAAAGGCTGCAGAAAATGTTAATGACTACAGTGTTTTATCTCTACAGGTTTCACGGCGCGCTAACATCCTCTGTGTTTTCCCACACCACGGAAGGCGAGGTTCACCATGATTGGGGTTAAAAAAAAAATGAAAATGCAGCTTGTTGTTTTTGACTTCACGCCTCATGAGGCCGGAAGCACATGTGGTGACGAAGCCGAGGGGAGGGGGGAGACGACGAGGGGTGTCGTACTGAAATTAAAATCCTGCTCCGGGATTATGAGCCGAGTCATCCCGGGAAGTGTGAAAAATTTCAATCCGAGTGCGAGTGGAATCTGCGTCTCACGCTCTCTTGATTTGACGCGCTTCGTCGGCTAATCGCCTCCCTGTCAGAAAGATTCTGGGCTGTTTCGAACTCGTTTAATCATCTTTCGAGAGCCGAGAGGACCGTTTCACCTATCTCCCTCCCCTCCCCCTCTCTCCCTCCCTCTTTTTTTAAAAGGGCGGACTAACAACTGATCTCTCAGGACTATTTCCATTAATAACCCCTCCTTCGCTCCACTGTGTCCCGGCGAGACGGGCTCATAATTAAACTGTGTAAACGCTGTTGCATCAGACTGAACTAAAAAGCATCTCAGTGGTGCAGTTTTTTGCTTACATGAGAGGCTTTGGGCCACTTTTCTTTGAGCCAACATGTTTGTAAGCATTTTAATCACCTTCTTCCTGCGCGTGTTGTTAGCACACGGAGCGACGATACATTCTTGAGGACGGTCGCGTTTGTCTCTGTCCCATTTTTTAATTTAATGAGATGGACTTTAACAAAGGCGCAAAACAGCTTTACAGTTGATTATGCTTTCCAGACGAGAGGCTCGTTTGGAATGGCACTTTTTCAGCCTCTTCAATTATCAGCAGGCGCCGTGATGATGATGATGATGATGATGATGGTGATGATGATTCAGCCTCATTTCACTACTGTAGATTATTTTCCGTCAGCACTAGAAATTGCTAATATTTCCATCCCATTAACTCCAGAGCCTTTGAAAATGACAGCGGATGATGGATGGGCGCGGCGTGGACATCAGTCTTGCAGACGCAGACAAGAGCATCTATAAACTCTCTGACCGCCCGGCTGAAACTATTAGGAGACCTCACCGGACTAATGGTGCATGAGAAGTAATTAAGAAGGGATCATGGAAATTAGTTTCTTTCTTTATCTGACAAACACGTTCGACTGGTGACAGACTGAAGGGGCCGAGCAGGGCCGCAAAGAAACTACTAACACTGCAAATTTGCTCTTTTGGACGTATCAGTCTCCTGTGCGGGTATACATTTATTAAAAACCAATTTCAGTGCCTTGGATGATATGTGTCGGTGTATGTATACGGGCTCCATCAAACTGATGAGTCAGTCGCTGCATTTACAAATGAGCTGCCGCGTGTGTTTGCCAAGCGCGAGTGTAAATTGACGTGTTCTTTGTGTGTGTTTGGAGTGATATAATGTGAACCACGGGGCAGCTCCTAGTACTCACAGTGACGGAGCTCCTGCGCTTCACTAATCCTCTCCTCCCAAACAAAAATCAATATTTGCAAAGGTCAAACCGAGCAGGCATGGAAAATGCAGATTAGCTCGTCAATAGCTGACACTCTGCTACGCCCACATGCTACGAGCTGGTGAGGAGCTGATGAAAACGCTGCGAGTGGTGGGAGGTGAAACCGCTCAGGGTTCGTAAAATGTGAACGTGAAGGCAGTCAAAGGTCGCCTTGGAGGAAAATGTGAAGGAAATGTGTGAGTATGCCTCGCCATGTCCATTCATGGTTTCCTCACCGTGCGTGTACTTTGCTGATCTGCTGAGTTTTGGCGACTAACAATCATCATCGAATAATCTGATGAATCTTATGTTCACGATTAACCGTTTATGCACTCGATGGCAAAAACCAAAAGTGACGTCTTCATGTTGCTCCTTTGATCCAGATTTCTCATGAAACACTGAATTGTTAAAAATCAGTCAACCCCACTCTTCACCTGTCGAACTGTGTAAGGACACTCCCACACAGAGTTTGAAACCCTGCGACTCCCCTCCAGTTAGTTAGAAGCGAAGAGGCCTTTTGGATGAGAGGTGAAACGTCTTCAAGAAACTGAAACAAGTCCAGCTGCCTACGATACAGCACTTAGCTTTACCATGACCTGCATGACTGAGAACCTTCATCAACACATCGCACCTTTTTTAAATCGAAGAATAAAAGTAAGAAGGTCGTGAAGCCTTGGCAGAGACGCTTCCAGCTCTCTTATATGCATTATCAAAACGGAAATTACAGAAGTCCAATTATTGGTTAAAGATCTGTTTTCACTCTCTGTAGGAGGAAAGTTTGTGTTGAATTACAACAGAGAATGAAAAGCACCTTTAAAAGTGGAACAGTTTGCATTGGCAGAAGCAAAGCTCAACTCGTTTAATGATTGTGATAACCTTTCTGCCTGCAGAGGCAGAGGCATAATGCCAGAGAACATTTTACTTTGAGCTTTTGATATTTTCAGCAATTTTGACTGGATGCAAATGCAGGATTTTATATTAGAACCAAAAATCAATATTCCAGCACACACCAGGATACGACTGACGCTGTTTCGCCAACAGTTAAAAACAAGAGTGAACTGCACGTTTCACATGAAGCTTCAGGCTGTTTTGTATCATCTTTGGTGCAAAGACTTGAATCCACACCAGTTATCAGTCATGCATCCAGTCCAGACCGTAACTGAACTAAGTGAAGTGTATCACTCCGCAGTGTTGGACCTTATTTTCTAATTTAATATATTTTTACTTTGACCACAGCTCCTAAAATGTCCCCCGGAGGTCCTTCACACTCCAATAAATTGTAAAGTCTTCAGCACCCTCCTACATTTAACTCGGCACATAATATTTTTTGTCTTTTTTTTCCAAAGCTTCTCAGCTCCAGACTCCAGCGAAACATTAATCAGCATTTCTGCAACAACCGAGTGTGGATTTATGATCCTTCCTTTCACTCAGGATGAAAGGATATAAAACATCTGATGTTAACAGCAGGCGCACATCTGCATCCAGCCTGAATGACACACAGAAGGCTGATCATCACATACTACATGCATGTGTGTTGGTAACCGAAGGTAAGTGAGGATGAGACATCCATGCAGACATCCTTCAGGGCAGGTGAGCCAAGTCCAGTAAGAAGGTCTCCTCCACATATAGCTGCATACATATTCAGGAGCCTGATCGGACCAATGAACGTGAGGCTACTACAAGCAAACCATCCAGGACAAGGATGACACAGTTACTGTGTCTCAGTTCAGGGTCTGCATCCTTCAGAGGAGCATTGGAAGGCTCCTTCTTTTCCATCTTTTTGGAGGATGCACAGCTACGATCCTTCGTGGACTCACATATCCCAAGATTCTTTGCACGCCCCAAAAAAGAAGAAAGAAAGAGAGAAAATGGTAGGGCTGCCCCCAAATAGTCGACCAAGCACTGGTCGACCAAAAACTCATTAGCTGACCAAAATTTCATTTGTCGATTGGTCGCAGGAAAAATAAATAAACATTTCGAGCCGTTTTTTTAATTTTGTCAAAATTAAGTCAAAATCTATGTGACTGGCGGCTGGCCTGTGTACAAAAGGCTGGAGGGCTTTTAATTTGAAGGGCCAGATACAGGAAGTCGTGATACTCACTCACTGTCAGTGTTTTTTTTTTAACACGGCAGGTCCCTTCGACATCGCGGTTAGACAGTTAACAATTAATAGCCAACCATGTCGGGAAAGACGTCTAAATTATGGGATCATTTTGAAAAGAAGGATGACCCCAAGATGGTGACATGCAAACTTTGCAAGAAAAACTTCGCCTGTCACTCCTCCACAACGAACATGATGTACCACCTTAAACATGTAAGTAGCCTAGCTACCTGCCCATGGCGACATCGCGTGGCGTAGATCGTCACTTTCGCGGGCCTGGAACCAGGAAATGCTCCAAATGCTAGACCGTCACATTTAACAACGGCTGACGAGGTTAACAAGGTCTCTCTGAAGGACTCGCCTTCAAAGACTGCAAAGGCCGAGTCCTTCAGAGGATGCAGACCCTGAACTGAGACACAGCAAGTGGCTCCTGTCATGATTTATCCCCTATACTTCTGCAGCTTTTTGTCTTCAAGGTTCATCGCAACGACAACCTCAGCAACCACAGAATGCCCAACAGATACAGAAGTATCCGCTGTCGCACCACCAGCCCACTGAGCAGCTTCACTCCCTCCATTCATCATCAACAATCACATGTTCTGTGTTTATGTGACACGTCTTCACTCAAATTGCGAAGCTGGTTGAGGTTTTATACGTCCTGATATCACAAGGCAAGACACCGTCCGGGTTTTTATGGTGGTACACTCTCTTGAAAACATTTATCTAACAAATGAGCTGAATAAACAAAAGTCTGTATTCTACGTCCAGTGGGATGTAGAGGGCATCATTATACGTGATGATGTGCTGTGAGGTCACACTGTGTATCTGTTGAACTCTCTGCTCACCTTCCGAGCATTGCCAAACGATGAGCAGCACAAACAAACCGGCACATAAAGCGTTGATGGGCAAAAGTCATTTCACGATGCACCCGAGATAATGGAAACCGATTAGTGAAGACGTGAAGTGGACGAAGAGCTCGGCGGTCAGAACAGACGGCCGAGAGCGGGAACGTTAGAGACTCCACCGTGCAGCCGAGTACTGCCGCTAACGGTCACTGCTGCAGCTCTAAGAGCCGAGAAGATGATTACACTCTGTGTTTCTGAGGACTAGATTGTATATGTACGGTGGCATTTTGCAATAAGACTCTCTATGGCTGTCCCTAGATACACTTAATGGCATTATTCAGGCTAAAGTGGATGAATATATACTCCTGTAGAAGGATAAAAGTGTACTAAAGATGTTTTTTTTGTAGTTAATGCGGCTAAAAATGTACAATTTCCGGTTCGCACTCTTTAAAATAAATCACAGACCTGGACACTAATGCTGCATATTTCCTGTGGTGGCTGTTTAATAGTTCAAGAAGAAACTAGTTTGGGTCTCCAGGATGTCTGAATGGTGCACGTACACGGCACGGACACTTAGCAGCTAGAATGGCACTCAGGTAGAGTGCATACCTCTGTCGTGACCCAACAGTCCCCGCGAATTCAGTCAAGACTCATCAAAAATCAAACTGTATCACTCCACAGATGTGAAACAACCGTCCACAAGGACAACAAAAGAATGCAGCTGGAATCATAACCTTCATATATTCGAATTTGCAAAGTGTGCTGAGTCCAAGAGGTCCGACTGGCTGACTGATGTCAGGCTCCGGGTTGCCGGGAGCCAAACAAAAACCTCTTGGTAATAGGGGTGTTCCAACAAGGGCACCTCACGATTCAACTTGATTTCTATTATGGGAGCTTCGATTATAACGATTGTCGATTCGATTCGATTATTGGTGCCACAATTCTTCGATTATTCGGTTGATTTTGTCTTCATCTGTGGCTACATTTGTAAATAAAAAGCCTATCAGTTAACTCAGTTCCTCTAAAACTACACTCATTAAGTAAATAAAAAGGTTTTTTGAACATTTGACTTGTATTTTTCAAAAACACAAAATATTTTATTTTATGACTATGTAAACTGTTGCTCTTTGACCTACTTAACTTTGACCAGGGAAAGCTCCACTCGCACGAGAGCCCCGTCTATTGGCGGAAAACACTGAAAAAAGCAAATCGCGTAGGTCTTGTCAGCCGCTCTGCTGTTGCCATTTTGCAAAGAAACTAACGTTACTGCTCCGTTTGTTGTGGTCCCACTCGCGAAACAGTCCGGGCGGCGCGTGCTACGGTTACGTGTTTTTTTTGTTCCGGCCTTGCGGCAAAGCATCAACGTTAATGAATCGATGCCAAATCGTCATGTAACGCATGGCGAAGCATCGCCACATCGAGGAATTGCACCCACTTCTACTTGGTAATGTATTCCCTGTCATCCACAGCTGGCGATCTCCATGTTAACTGTATGTAGTGGGGGTAAGCGGTCAGGCCGCGTTGGCTACATCAACGTCTAGCTAAATGGCAGCAGGGGGCGGGATTCACGTTCAGTGCTAACGCTACTGGCTACCAGAAACAGCAAAACATTTCCTCGACATGTTCCTCCCTACATGACCGTTCTTACGGGAAACGTGTCAATGAGAAATTCCTGGATCCAACCAGATTATCATCGGATTATCTGGATTCACAACCAAAAGTTAATGGGGTCTATTCTGGGCGACTGTATCGTTTTGGCTGAACAGCAACAGGCTGCGATTTCCAAAGAGAAAGTTCTGCTGCACGCTAACAATAGACGGACAAATCTGCTGTGATTAGCTGGTGAGCATGTTGAAGAGCCACATATTCACATCAAGAACCAAGCAGGAATACTAATACGTGAGCATATTTCTGCACAGCTAATGGGATATTCTTCTGTGGGAGGCGAAATACATTATATCTTAACCTCATTTAACAAAAGCTCTGTAATGGGACATCCTTATCAAGTGTTATGATGTTCTGTATGTGCCCAATAATGACTGCAGCCCCTGAAACACGACAACACCTGAGCTACATACAGATACACATGCATGTAAGAGTACCGGCGGATGTACTGCGATGGTTTTGCCTTAAATAAGAGATGCAGGTACGTCACTCGCTTTCAGAGCTGCGATATATTCCTCCTTCCTTGAATTAATTGCTCTGCCAGCGCACATACATTACTACCCCCGCACCTCGCTTAATAACTACTCCCGGGGTCACTCCCCATTCTATTTTCTCTGTGAAGTAACAGGCAGGGATTTTAAGAAAAGAAGCTCTCCCGCAGCGCGTGAAGCCGTGCAGCCTGTCAGCGGAGTAGCCGATCCACTACGCATGCAAAGAGACGGATGCATAAATTAACACGAGCCACTCGAGTCTTTGAACTGTGAACCAGAGACGGCTCTGATCCCCTCTGAAAAAAGGAGCGCAGGCTTTGATGTGTTCTGAAAAGGAGGCTTAAAGATCAATTACTTCTCCAGTCTGTAGCGTCACCCGAGCCACTGCTTTAACTCGGCAATTTCTAAAATTCGATTAAAAAAAGCAACGTATGGAAAATTCAAAGGGACGTCGGCGAGATCAGAGATCATCGTATCAGTGCGAGTTAGATGACCAGTCTGTCAAGAATGTTTCGATTTGATGTTAAATTCATCTTAAAGCTTTAATAACTCCTCCGCTTGGTTTTAGAAATGAATACTCCACATGCACAAATGTCACACCGCGACAATGAGGATGTTACGAGTTCCTCCGTCCATACACGCTTGCATGTGCTCAACGCTCGCTCGCTCTATGACATTTTTGATTGGAAGTTTGATCCCTGACGCAGTCAAAGACAAAAGCCTCTTTCATGGAAGCATCATGTTGAAGTCTTCCACCCAGTAAACATCTTTGAAAGATGAAGGTTTTAATAATGTAACACCGGCTTTATATTCTGTTCTAACCAGACAAACAGCCTGTTTGATGATGAATAAGCTACTATCACCGTGCAAAGGTTGCGTTTGAAGTGACCAATCAAAGGAGGGGAGACATCAACAGCAATCTCTTCCATCCTCATCAAAACCTGCAGGATCAGATTCAGGCTTTGAAGCCGAATTGAAGGACTACTTGTGTCGTAACGCATCGCGAGGTGCGAACTGGCCCGGAGACCTTTTCGCTGAGCAAAAAAGTATCATGGACAACCGACTAGCCATTTTCGTTGTCTTCTTGTTGTGTTCGGTTTTTTCTTCTTCTGTTTGTATACAGTGCACAAGCTTCATGCACACGCTCCGTCTCTTTTTTGTGAATTTCAAGCGTCACATATAGACCTGGAATATGAACTACAGCGTGTTGAGTCGTTTACAATGGATCCATTTGGACGCAAATATTCTAAATGATTCCGATGAAGACGGGGGGGAAAAAAAGATTGTTTTAGTACGTGTGGACATGGCCTTAAATCATAAAAGAAGCAACTGTAAAACGCTGTTTCAACATTTGGAAAGTGAGGAAGAGCCGCAGCATTAAATCATTAAATCCCCTTTGAAATTAGCAGACGGCTAAACTGGAAGAAGCTTCTAGTACTCGCACAGTCTGTGTGAAAGCTAAGACTGCTTTGTTGAATATTGACAATGTGTCTTTGGGCAAAATATCTTTTTATCAGCGATCATAATCATCATAATAAAATCGTGGCTCGTCGCTGACTTGCATCTCATTCCTCAACTCGAGGGAGGCGACATATTTGTTTGGAATAAATCTGAATAATGATCAGAGAAAACATTATAATATAGAGCGATGCAGGAAGCCAAAAAAGTTTGACTTCCTGAGCATGAAGTCAAATATCAGTACTGTTCATATTTCATGTTCACATGACTTCTTCCCCTCAGGAGAGCTGGATGATTTAAAATCGAGTTGACCTCACCACACCGGGAGAATCACTGCATAAAACAGGTCACACTGTCTGTTTCATACATTACAGAATACATATGCAGCCCTCTCAAAAATGAGCTGTTTCCGACGCGGAGACAATCTGGAGCGCTCTTCATTTGAAGCACACTTTAATGTCTGTACAGTAAAATGTTTGTGTCTGTTTGGCACGGTGGCCGCCACCACTCATGATCATTACTCTGATTTATTCCAAACGAGTGTGTTTATTACGGTAGATGTCGTGATGCTGTGCTGGATCCCCAGACTCCACATTGAGATGCAAGTCAGGGACAATCTATATTCTTATCATCATTATTATTATTATTATGACTGTGCAAACCACTGAACGTCTTTCAGCTCAGGCATCACGTCTAATTATCGCTGAAACGAAGACATTCTGCTCAAAGAGAACATTCATATCACAGCCGCGAAACTCAACAAAGCGGCCTGATTTTGTTGTTAAAGACCAAATCCACAAACACAGTACAAAAGGAATAAATATAGACAAATCTATGCAAACTGAAGCGAAGCCGCTCATCTTCCTAAGTGCATAACGACCTTCTGCATCTAAGAAAAGAGGAAAGTTTTGTACGCTCTTTATTCCCATCTGTTTTTTTTTTGTTCTTACTGTCGTCACTGTGACCCAAACATGTCACGATGCATTAGACCCAAACTGCGCTAAAAGAGAATTCAAATACGCCCTCATCTCCAGGAGGCAACAGGCCAAGTGCTGCATTCAGCATCCACCACACAATAACAAAATGAATATTTGATTTGCATCGGTACAGCCACTTCCTGTCTCCTGCAACGCCCCGAAGAACAAAGCAGTTCTCCTGTTTCCTCGTGGACAGTCAGGACTACTTTAAATAGCTCTCCACAGCAGCGCAGTGAGCACAGCGCCCTGCAGGAAACACACTGTGACTTGTTAAGAGATGGAGAAGAAAAGTTGACTCCGAGGAAAAAAAAAACCACTGCAAACTTTGAACAAAGTGATGATGCCACATCAAATTAAAGACTTTTTAGATGAGATTTTATATTTTCAGCAGCAGCCTGGTCTTTATTTGGAACGACAAAACTGATTCAAGGTCTCCAACTATTTTTTTTGTTGAACCACAACTGGCCAACCTTTTGTGAAAACGTACTGAGTTGACCACGGTGTTCATGTGAGTCATTTCAACCCCGCTGCTGCAGACGTCCACCAGCAGCAGGCCTTTGCTGTCGGACTGGTCGTATAATTCAAAGTGACAGTCGGTGAGAGGCAGCATCTGCAGAGGGGGGGGGAGAGGTCCGCCACCTGACAACACTCGGGCAGGAGGAAGGAAACCGACTGTCAGCTTTTCGTCACGCCGTCCTTGAGGTGACTGATCAGGGCGACTCGTACGGGTGTCACGGTGCACGGAGGTCACGGCGCGCCATGTTACGTTGGATTTGGAGCCACGGCTTGGTACGAGTTCAGTACAACGTGAAAACGGCTACAAATAATCCAAAAATCCATAAAGTTCTGTTTCATTTATTTTCAACAGACAGCAGGGGAAGTTGGTTTGTTCCACCCAGTTCCACTTGACATAGTCGGAACAGTCTGCAGTGGATTAAAACAGCAGGGGCGAGTTGTTGGACGGGGAAGGAATCACGGCGTAACCCAAGACATGATACGACTCACGATACATTACCCACCGTAAAGACAGACGCCGATTCAGCGATTCTGCGACTACAGATACATTGAAAAACAAACATCTGATTATACATCCTGATATCTAACTGAAGAATACAAATACAACCTGTAACTCCTCGTTGATGGCGTGCTCTTTGTGCGTCAATGTAATGGCAACGTCCAAGCATGCATGTGTGTTTGTGGATAACAAAATAAGCGCTCTGCTGTTTATAAGAGACACGGAAAATCTTTGACATTTGGTCAAATTCAGACACATCGATTCTGAATCGTGGAAGATGAGATTCCTCTCGACTTTCTCTCCACTTTCACCCAGTCCTCCTGAAGAGAATCACTATTTTAAGAATGAATTCCATCCTGTTGGCTTCAAGGAAGGATACACAATGGAAGGGTACATTTTGGAACACTGATAACTAGCTGACAGGGCACACACACACACACGGCGACAAATCAGAAGTAATGAACCAACGAACATTAAATAAACTTAAGAAAGACGGTAAGAATAAGAAATTGTCAGTCCAAAGACATAAATGGTGATGAGCGGCAGCAAATCCTCACAATTAAGACGCTTCAACCAGCAAATGTTTGACATCAACGATGGAACCAATTAATCAATTATGAAAATAAATGCCAATTAATTCTATTTCCAGCATCTGACTCGACAGGAGGAGCTGGGGATCTCTCCACCAACCCTCTGAGCTGCTGAATTAAACATGTTGCCCAACACCAATATAACCGATATAACTGCAAAGCGCCGGTGCAGCCAATCATGAAGAAAGGCCACTTAACACACACATAACGTTGGCATCGTTGTCTTTCAGTGTGTGGACTATGATCTCAGTCATTATTGTTGCTTTCAGCTGCTGGATCAGCTGCAGTGTTTGCAGCACAAGCTGGGTGATATCAGAGCGTAGAGCCACGCAACGTAAAAAGCAGTGTAGCCTCTCAGTGATGGCTTTGCTTGTTGTCTGTAATTATACTAATGAGTCACAAGAATATGGCAATTATCTAATACTGCTAAAAAGCCGCGCACGGCACCTTTAACATCTGTGCTTCAGACGGGATGCATTCACAACACTCAAGTAACAGAAGTTCAGTGTCTGCTGCTGTTTTCTGCCGCTTGCCGTCGTTTCCTGCTGAGGTCTAATGAAGAGATAACTGAGTAAACGCAGGTGTGTTGTGTGTTTTATTGACAGCGTATGTCAGCTGCAGGGCTCAGGTGAATAGATCAGCCAAGAGTCTCTAGAGGCAGAGATAAAAACAGACCCTCAGCCTTTCATTAACGCTGAAAGAGTGTAGTGTGAGGTAATGTAAGGGGGGCGTCTCCACCTCATAATGGGCGACCCTCTGGGACTCGGAGATGAGCTGAGCGCTGCACACTTTGCAGTAGCTGTCTGTGAAAAGCCCTTGGTCCACCTCTGTTGACTTCATCTGCAGGAAGAAGACAGACACACACATGGTTACTGAAACTGGAGGCCACACATGTTTTATTCACAAATTTCAAGGCAGCATGTGTTGGACAGATTTGGCACATCTAACAGAATCATAAGAAATATGAGGAAATTTGGGGGAAAAACAGACTGATGGAGAGACTTGATGTCACGTGCAGCGTTGCCTTCATGAACACGCTACTTTGAGGCTATTTAATTGACACGTCAGAGACAAATCATTACAACAGAGAGGTCAAAACAAAGCTCTCTGGAGGGAGAAACAGACAACAGCAGTCAGAAAAGAGGAAAACTTGACCGATTCAACCCAACCCAAAACCGACTGGGTAGGTTTCTAGTTTTGTTGGCCCAGTGTACGAGCGTCAACCAGTCTGATTTCTGTTAAAACACATTCCAAAAGCACTTCCTGCAGCATCTGTTTCAAATTAAAGTCCCTCTAACACTTCAGTGGACAGAAATCCTTCATTTCTTAACGATGCTTTTGTTTTGAAACATCTGCAGGAATGTGTTGCTGAAAACTGACTTCTACTAGCTCCTTGAACTGTTGCTTCAGTAATTTCTCCAGTTTCACTCGACTGAAGTCTTATTTCTGTTCAATATTTTAATGTTAAACTTTAGAAAAAGAAACGCTAAGTTGGATTGTTGTGAGAAATAAAAACTGCATGTGTCACAGTTGTCCTGATGGACTAGGTTGCTGCTGTTGTTCATGGGATCTAATTACGTTTCCTTTGGGAGGGGCTGAATAATGTGCGACAAATAGTGGTGAAATTCAATATGACTGGACTGATCCTCATATCCAGCACACCACTGCAGGTGCCACAACTCAAGGTTCGAGACTGCTGCAACAGTTGTCCTATACATTTATCGTAGGGCTGGGTATCACCAGGTACCTTGTGATATGATACTATCACGATATTTTGCCAACGATAACGATAATATCAAGATACAGCGATTTTGTGATAATCGATATATTGCAAGTAATTTCATCCACGATACATCACGATTTCAGAAATTATTGACTGCACTGAATCCATTTCACAGGAATTACAAAACACTGTCGATCGATTTCACATGAATGACAGCCAAGTAAAACTAACTGTATACTGCACAGTGGCACAACTTAAATATATTAAATATCGATATTTGGCGCCAGTGTATCGATAACGTACCTCAAGACGAAATATCGCGATATATCATCGTATTGATATTTTGGTACACCCCTAATTTATTGGGAAATGTATTCCTGCAATTAATTAAGAAATGAAGTTGCAGCTCGTCTCCGCTGCAGTATCTCTAAAAGAGCAACAGTTAACAATACCAGTACCCTGCTGAGGATAAAACTTTAAATACTGTTTTCATGTCCACAAGATTTACTATTCATTCATTTAGGGAAAGAAAGCATCAGATTGTTGCTGTCACTCTCACGCAGCCTCGCTCTGCAGGTCTGCAGGGTGCTGAGACAAACCAACCAAGATGTAACAGAGCAAGTAAACAATAATCTCATCTCGTACTTTCATCAGCGCTAATCAATATTTCATCATCTCAAGCATTTGAGTTAGTGACAGACGCTGAGCAGCTTTCGCAAGTAATGAGTCAGAAAAAAAACATTTCATGTCAGACCTCCCACTAAAACTTCAGCCACACAGCCGAAAATAAATTTCATGATAAATAAATAAGGATAAAAGATCACGCCGACAGTTTTTCCCTGGAAATTCATTTAAAGATGGCTGAACTCGTGTTGGAGGAAAAAGGGGGACAGAGGCGGCAGCCAAAAAGCTTTTTATGTCCTCCGACACAGCTGAGCCATCTCTGCTTTCTATTACTAATTCAGCCCGCCTTCCATTAGAGGCTCACATTTCATATTTGGAGGCAGTCAGGCTCAACTCATCCTCATTTACATAGGCACGTCTTCATTAGGAGCAGCAGGGCAGATGAGAGCTGAGGTCATGTGGGCATCGCGGCGGATTCTCCGACTTGTTTGAGTTTTTTTCTTCGCCGAGAAAGGGAGGCAAATGAGAAGTTTTAGAGCTAATGTTAAAGTCTGTTTAGGTCTGCTCTGTTTTGCATACAAATGATGGTCTCAAGATGAAATGCCGCTTTCGGATATTCACAAACACACAGCTGGTAGTCGAGGCGTCGCACAGACGGGAGGAAAAAACTGCAGGACGCTTTAATAATTCTCTATAAATACCGACCAGTCTGCAGCGACATCTGATCTCAGACTCTGTCCCGCAGCAGAAATCATCACGAAAGCTTTCTTCAGACTCTTGTTTATGGACACATCAACATATTTTCAACATTAGGAGCATCAGATATCTTAAGTGTATCGGATGTTATGAGCTGTAATGTGCACTGTGTATTTCCCACATCGCCTCCTGATGGTGTTTAAATAAATGATGTTCAGATTGGTTCTGTGGGCTGCAGACAATTCCTACATGTTGTGTTTCTGCCTGGAGCTACAGGTAAGGTGAATAATACATATGAGAAGTTTAAGTTTAAAAGTTACTTTTTAGAGTTTTTTTTTCCCGACCACAGTGAAACTTCAGCTCACAGCTTGGTTTTAAGGCTGCTCCTGGCTAATGTCCCGACACAGGAAAAAGGAAATGGACAAAATGGGACTCACGCTGGCAGAACAACTCCACCTCAACACCTCTGATCCAGCTGTTGCACTCGACGGGCGGACCGTGTTCAGAGCCAACAGAGCGCAGGTCCTGTTCAGGTAGACTGCCGGTTTAAAGAAAGATGATGTGACACTTTGGAGTTTGCATTTATTGCTCATTTCAAAATGCTGAGCTCTGACAGGATACAGCCGCTGGCTGAGAGCAGAGATGAATCATGGTGGATCTTTGCCGATAGTCAATATTTTTCAACTCATCTCACTGGCTGACAGCCGATATATGCACCCTTTTTTTCCACCTAATGGCAAAGAAGATGAATTGGCTCATACAGTATACCACTATACTGTATGAGCCAATTTATCTATTAAAGTGACATATTGTGTTTCCTCTACATTCAGTCATAAGTGGATTGATTAATTGTTTGAGTCATTTCTCTGGAGAAAATGTCAAATATCTGCTGGTTCCATCTTCTTAATTGTGAGGTTTGGATGCTTTTCTTTGTCGTTTACGGTGGTAAATCAACAGTGTTTAGGTTCCGACTGTTGGTCGGACAAAAGAAGCGATCTGAAGACTTCAAATTGTAACATGTAGGGTTCCAGTTCTGCTGGTCTGTTCCGGTTCATGAGCTGCAACGTTAGTTACTGCAGTCAGATATGAGACTAGTTGAACTGTCGCTGCTCTTCTCCAGTTTCGTTCCGCTAAAATCTTATTTTAAACATTTTTGATGCTCAACTTTAGACGAAAACAAGTTAAGTTGTTGTGGGAAATGAATACCTGATGTGTTGCAGTTGCCCTGATGGACTGTAATGCAGCTCATCATGTTCCCCTCGAGTCTCAAGCGACATCTAGTGGTGACATTCGATATCACCGGTACGATCTCCGGTCTGGACATTTATAGACTCAACACTTCCTCGTGTAGTGCAGAAAATGATCACCAGAATGATCCATGATGAAAGAAGTCTTTAGTTGCAGCTCTACTTTTGTCGGATAATTTCATACTATCACGTCCCCACCTTTGAGGACATGACATGACCTAAACGGTGACTCACAGCAGGATGTAATCTGCCTCTGAGCTGCTGCCACGCTGCTCTCTGGTACCCAGCAGCCCAGAGGCCACGACCAGACCGACACGACAAGGATAAAACATTTCAAGGGCCAACGTGTCCTGAAAGAAGAGACGTATAAATAAATCAGCAAAGCCACTCTGGTCTTCAGACTTATAATACGTCGAGAGCAGCGCGATTTCTTGTTCAGATTCTACAGGACAAACAACATAAATGAGCAGCTTTCAGAGCTATATCAGTTCGTGCCAGAGTCGGGCTCGCTGCCTGTTTTCTTTTTGTTTTTGTTTTAGCAGGGGGGGGCACAGATGCTGCAAATGAATGATTAATCACCCTAAATTCAGTTAAAAAACAGAAGCATCAGCGGCAACATCAGCAGCGGCACGGGGAAATGCAGCAGCAGCAGCAGCCTGGGAACGAAAACAGCTCTCATCTGAGACGTTGTTGTTCTCCGCAGCGAGAAGAGGGCTTTATTTCTGTTGTTTCACTGTCAAGTTTGCATTTTCAGCTCGGTTTGATAACAAAATGTCCCGACCTAGCAATGTGGAATAAACTGATAAAGAAGACAAATGAACAGATTGTGTGTCTTTTTCCACAGTATGTCTCAATAGTGCATCTTCGTGCTGAGGACTCAAACACTTTCAGTAATCACAGGAGTTTAAAATCAGCATTGTTTTGTGGGTGTGACCGCGACTAAAGAGGAAACATGCAGCACAGACACGGTTTAGTAATTATTTAGCTTGTTTGCCGAATCGGAATCAATCTGGAGCAAATTTCAGCTCAGATTTAATTTGTTCAAATAAATCAGAACTCGGTCTGTGTAGTCTGAAAGACACTGCAGAACTCGTGTTGTTCTGTTCAGTGATCAACTTCTTCACCTGAGTGACAAACAATCAGATATTGTTTGACGGAGATTTAGCCTCTGGGAGCATCAGCCAATGTTTCAGGGCGAAATATCCAGATCACGGATAATTGGATGCCAGTCATTAATTACTGTCCAATGACGAGGGACGACTTCTCCAACTGGACTGTTTCAGAAATATCAAGTAAAAAGCTAAATCACCATCGGACAATAACAAGTCAACGGACTGTGTTCTGCCTCTTTTGCTCTCCATACGGACCGCTGACTGCCAACCAGACGTCGCTCAAGAATAGTCGAGTTCGACAAAGTCAGCAGACACACTCTGCGACACGAGCTGGTTTGCACAAACTGCTGGAAATAAATGGGTTTCAGAGCGCACTAATGCCGATGTCACATTCTGTATGAACAACCGTTCACATGTTTCCGTTTTGATTTATGGTGTTGAATCCAACATGCTCCCACTCAGAGGAAATTAGTGAGCCATGCTAAATGGATAATCATGACACCGAACCATCTATTTACGTGAGCGGTAACGGCGACAGCAGCTTATAGCTTACTGACAGGACAACAGGGCGAGCAGACATTTAGAAGAACGGGTCGTTTTGGGAAGTTTTTGAACCTCAGGGCTCGTTTAAAAAGTATCTGATGGCTTTAATTGTTCGCTTTGTCAGACTATGTTGCTGCATTTTTCAGATCTCGGCAAACTCACTAACAGGAGGCCAAAATTACTAAATGATAATAAACCAGAATTGGCTTTTAACCTGTTCCTTGACAGCAGGCCTCCCTCCTCGTCTCAGAGTGTGTCCATCACTCAGCAGCGCCGGAGCGAGGTCGAGAAAAAGCCCCGCTGAGTGTGAAGCACAGCTCTCCAAAGAGCGACCACCGCTCACTGAATTAACATGTCCTCCTCCTTGGCGATCAATTCATTAAGCTAATGGATTTTACTGTCAGATACGCCGCTGTAATTGCAAGAGGTTGACTCTCGTCTAAATGAGACGCTGCGAAAAATATTAATTTTCACCCGGTGTAATTGGATAAGGGAAGACATCACAATCACAAACCAACAGGGGGGTTCTCCACACAATTCAATCATCAATATCTGATCAGAGCAGCTGTCGTTACAGCCCGGCTCTGTGAGAACAGCGCCGTGAGCTCATTACAGAAGTCGAACCACCTCTTTTGGTGAAGGAGAAACACGGGAGAGAGAAGTCGTAGACGAAACAACGTAATGTGCCTCTTGTTGATCATGAAATCAGCAGGAAGTCGGCTCGTTTCTCACACCTAGTCAACACCGTTTACCGTCTTACTTCGACTATGACGAGCCACCAGCTAGGAAAAAAAAAAAAATCAGTCAAAGTAAGATGTGCGAGCCTGGAGGGGGAGAATGGAAAAAGCTGATGAAAACAGTAGGAGGGACGGAGTGCAGGGATGAAAGGGAGGTCACAGCAGCGAGTGGCCAGCAGATGTTGTGGCTATAAAAGGTCATTTGTAATTCATTAGAGAGGAGTGTTGAGCGGGGGAGCTGGACAAATGCCCGCACAGACAAGCTGGACTCGTACCGGCCTTTCCAGTAGGTGTTCCTTTTGGCTGAGGACGGTTCAGAATCTGGATTCTGATCAGCAGCTCCGCGGGACACAAGGCTGACTTTAATGCCCAAAAAACTAGGGATCAACCTAATGGATTTCTCAGGGTCAGAACCGATACTGACTGCAAGTAATCAAGGAGACATATAGTTTGCAAAGTCAGATTTTCACCCTGGATCTTATTTCCAAATCTTTGTCCATCACAGAAGTTCTGTGGACCTGTGGACGCTCCAGTCATCGTCAACGGTGCACGGTGAGCCAGGATGTTTCTCTGTTGGAGACTCTAATTCATCTTGACTGTGTGTGCATGATAAAAAAGGTCTGTAACTCAAAAAACTAATGACACAGTTGAAGGCAGGGGTGGGACAGAATATCGACACGGCAACGTAACGTATCAATCCTCCTTACGACAGGATAATCGATACACTGGGGCCAAACATCCACTTTTTTATTAAAACGTTGGACTCAAAACAGATTCTCCTGGCGATGTGATTTACCGGTGTCACTACATCGTAAATCTCTCTAGTGTCTAGATCTGTAAACTGAACTATGTCAAGCCGTTAAACATTTTACGACACCTCTGTTCCGCTTTCTGGCAGTTTTGACTTTTTGCAAGTTTATGGACAAGTCGGTCAGTGTGTGTGTGTGTGTTCAAAAGCACTAACTTAAGACTATTTGCACTTTTTAATACATGTTTTCCTCTTCATTCATGACAAATTAATTAATAAGATGCAGTGAATAAACACATAAGCCCTGAACTTTGTGGTTTTAGGGGTATTTTGTTTTCTTCGGTTAGACAGATAACGTGATGTGTCATCAGCGTATCGTCTTGCAACTATCGTCATCGTGGGAAAAGTTCAAAGAAGCACCAGGAGCACAGTCCGGTTCTGTGACGATCTTGTGCCTTTCTGCTCTTTGAAAGGCTTTTAAAAGTGGATGATTAATGAATTTCCAGCCACACTAGCAGCTCTGTGAGGCTGTACGTCTCTCCAGTTATATGCTAATGTCAGCATGTAAGTGACGCCCAGGGGAATCTCATCAGTTTTGCAGGTTTTCATTCGTGCTTACTCGACAAATTAAACACACAATATGTAACTTCTGCTGCTATTAGTGTCTCTATCAAAACAAAGCAAGACATGTTTGCAGAGTGTTGTGGAGGGCCGGGCTCTGTCGGATTCAAATACACACTTTAACTAATATTTTGACTTTGGGAGCAGAAAAATAATAATTTATGAACATCTGACAATTAATGGGCCAGACTGTTGCAATATCCTTCACATATAAAGTACGGACCTGCTAAATGAAGACTGATAACTACACATGGACCATCGCGGTAGCTCATAAATTAGAAGTCGGCCGTTCATTCCATATGCAGTATTAGCGGTAGTTAAACTGCAGATTAATCATAGCTGCTGCACACATTAAGAGTATCAGCCGCAGACAGAAGTGCTGGCAGGCCGTGGCTTTGAGCTGCTGTCGCAAAGAACTGCTGAAGCGCCGGAAGCAGTAAAAGTCATAATGAGGTCCTGTTGAAAAAGGCGCATAGTCGGCACACCGCACTCTAAAAGTCAGGGAGAAGTGTTGGTGGCTGAACAGCATTTCTCCTCAGGCACTCGATCACGACCGACCTGTTAGGTGTTGTTTACCACGATGACGTGTTGGAGGTCCTCTGCTGCTCCATCTGCAGAAATGTTATTTTCTCTCTAGTCACCATCGGTTGACGGCAAAAACCTGTTTTGGTTTGAACCAAGCACAGTGGATGTTGGTGTAATTACCCTGTGAGGCTGCAGTGGAAGCAAACCACAGGATACGTTCAAGGTTGGCATTTGCACAAAACGTTGTGTGTCACATTAACGTTAAACGCTCATTAGCTGACTTTCAGGGAAGGTGGTGGCGTTGGCACCAACCACAAGTCTGCCAAGTAAGAATCTATGGGGAGATTTCTAGTATTTTTGGGTTTCTTTCAAACCCTAATCAAGTGGTTTTGAAAGGAATTAAACAAACGTCAAAGTTTCTTTATCTGTGTTTTTGCATAAATGTGCTGTTATTCTGGCGACTGATCTGAGAAAATTAACCATCAAGCAAACTGAATGTCTATCTTGTGTTGTTTGTTGTTTACTCACTGAAGGATGACATTTTTTCTTGAACTCTTGAATCTTTAGATATGAACAGAATTCTCCAAAAATAATGAATACATAATTACTCTCCCTAAACTGCAGAAAACCCACCAGGACGAAGTCAAGCTGCTGATGTCAAATACCCCCAGAAGACTGTGATGGCTGTTGTCAGGCCATAAAATCAAAGATCTGTTGATCTTTACAAATCAAGATGCAACAGTCTAACAATGGCACAGAACAGTTAACCTTTTATCTGAGCAATTATGACGGAAAATTAAGAAGAAAATGTGTTTTGACAGCTGAATACTCTTTGACGTTTTGGAATTAACAAATTCAAAAAAGCCTGCCATGAATATAGTTTTAGTCGTGTTTATGATTGGAGTTAGATAATCTTTCCTGGCGATCTTTTAATATCCAGTACGGGCCAATGTGGTCAATCATTGGTTCACTCTTTCACCACAACTCTGTGGTTTCAGTAAATCACCCGAGAGCTGCAGATCCTGCAGAAGTAGTTCAGTGTGGCTGCAGAATTGATTTGAGTTTTACAGTAAACCATGTGGTCTTAATGCTGTTAAGTTTTCCAGCTTCAGTCAATGTCCGTAAAACCTGGTGCTTAAAGAGAAAACGTAGTTAAAAGTTGAAAGATCCCTCTTTGGAGCGGCTCCTTGGAGGCAATCAATACATCGTCCTCTTTCGCTGATACGCAGCAAATTAAAGCATCCAGATGAAATTTGCAATCCATACAGTCGGTGATGATTAAGCTGTCAGAGGTTCTGGTCCTCACGGTCAACCATTTATTCATATTCTCCTGAAGTCGTCCTCGCACACCTACATCTTTTCTCATTTTGTCCCGACTTTGCAGTGAGTTTTAAACGCCCAGCGCAGCAGAACGAATCAATCACTGCTTTGGCACAATAGCCAGAATTGTTCCCTTTTTGAAATGAATGGTAGTTATCTTTGCTGACCTGTTGCCGACAGTGAATGATGATGAGGAATAAAGTGAGTTTGACACGGTGATGGATTTTTAGAGGGGCCTCCAGTGCGTCTCTTCGGGGGGCCAGATATGAGTGTAAAACCCGGCGTAGGCAAGAATCCTCGGGCTGATAAAGACGCAATCTAAACCGGCTCAAGTCACAGATGGACGAGCTGAGAGGCGAACTCTTCACTCTCTGAGTGGAGGGAAAAAACTTCTGGCCTGATGCCACGACAGAAAAAAAGACACATTTGCGATTATGTATCACATCTACACTGAAACTCCACGAGTCACACAGCCAAGCAAATACAAAATCATGCCTGTTTAATCACCGTTTCACTAGAATAAATTGACTTATTTAACTTGTTATCAGCAACGTTACGGGTGCTCGTTTGCTTTACTGCTTAATAAAGCAGCTGCTAATTTAGAAATCTGATTGTCTGACGCCTACTGTGTGCAACTAGTTTTAGCAAAGTCGCTTTTGATATTAGCGACTTATTATTTTGGCGAGTACCGTGTTATCATAACTGTCAGGACCAATCGCGACAAAAATACACTTTAATTAACTACAGTTTTCCATGCAGGGTCTCGTTCTGTGCCGTACGCCGCCGCTAGGCACGTAATCCACTTTATCTACCGTCACCATCGTCACCTTCCTCATCAGCTTAATCAAACATCGTTGCCGTCATCATGCGGTCTCGCCACCGCAAAGTCATCTGCACGAGTGGCAATCACTGCTCCAGCCAGCCTCTGAATGTTGATGAGGCTACCTCTGCCACTTGATTGCAACAGACCTCATTCTCTCCTCTCAGCTGAGGTCCCATGTTCCCACTAATTGAATGCCTTGTTAGCCCAGTGCAGTCACCACATCTGCTGCCTGGTGAGACAAAACCCAAAAGGTATGGCTCCACACGTCGGCACCAGGTGATAGATCTCTTTCAATATGGCTGCTTCAAAACAACACATTCAGTCGTTGGTTGAAACACTTTAAATACCTGATCAATGACAAAAAGTTGTAGTGATAAAGTTCTCCTCTCACTACAGTTCATATCCCTCGAACAATACGAAGACGCAACAGCATGCTAGCAGCTCTGTGAGGCACTCTGAGCTACATGCTAATGCTAACACGCCAATGTTAAGGGTGAGGGGTTATAAAGCCCTGTGAGCGGTCAGCAGACTGGAAAAGCGCTAAAGAAATGCAGGTCCATTAACCGTATTTGAATACTAACGTTTGCAAATAAGCGCTCAACAATAAGTAATGCTGAGACTCCGGGGAACACGGATCTATTAAGGGGAAATTCAGACAGTGTCGGAGCCCAGAGTCCAGATCGTTCCTTTGAAAACTGCTCAGTGGTGCATGAAGACAAATAAACATTCGACTTCTCAGCTGTAACATCACCGTCTTCCACATAAACCAGCCCTCTGCATTGTGCGACACATTCAGCACCAGCACGAGACACTTCCACTGGCTCTTTTCAGACTTTCTAATTGTTCTTGGACTGCAGTGGATCATCTTTGTGGGTTGTGATGCTTAAAAAAAAGTATAAACTGTATCTGGAAAAGAGTTTTGAGGCAGTGTGCATAACACGATGCTGCAATGACACGGTTTGGCCACTATGTCCAATTGACTTCAAAGCCCTGCTGCTATTTCTGGTAGCTTGTTTGAAAATGACACTTCCATCTATACAGCCGCGCTGCCGGCACACCACCAGACCAGTTTATATAAAAGAAAACAAAAAAAGAGAATTACAGCCTCGCAGTTGTGTGCCTGCACATACAAGTGCAAGACTTGTACATTTCTCACTGTACTTGACATGTTGTTACACTCTGATCGCAGAGATGTTTCATCTTTCCTTCAGCGTTCTCTCTGAGTTTTGCTCTCCTGGCTACGAAAAGCTTGTATCTCGACTGTGTACATGAAACATAATGTAACATAAAGGAAACCAGCTGGTGAGTGATTTAGGCCACGTCCACACGTACCAGAACGATCTTTGTTTACCCCGTCTTCCTCGGCATCGTTTCAAGAATATTTGCGCTCGAAATGGATCGATTGCAAACAACTCAACACGCTGTAGTTTATACTCCAGGTCATAGGTGGCGCTTGAAACTCACCAAAAACGGAGAAGAGGAGACGGAGCATGTGCATAAAACTTGCGGGCTGTATACAAACAGAAAGTAGAAGAAGAAACCGAACACAGCAAGAGGAACGCGAAAACGCTCGACTACAAGGTGAAGGCTGGAGGTCGAGGGGTGGGGCAATGGCGTCATTGATACGCAAAGTATGCGGATTCTGTCCAAACGAGAACGCAAGGGTGCCGTTTTTTAATTCTCCACCCTGAGACCAGGTTTCATAAAAGTGCCTTTACAGGATCCACGTGGACGATCGGCCAAAACGATGCAACGGTGCGTTTACACACAGAAGCGTTTCCATGCGGGCGACCCCTGAGTAAGCGAGGCAGCTGCCGGGCCTCCCCGGGCTCACTGTGACCTGTAAGCTCTATAGAAATTGTTGCCTCTCCAGCTGGTGCTCAAGGGCCAGTGAGAGAGACGGCAACACCCCAGATGGATGAATGAGGCTGCACACTCTCTCAGCAGAGAGAGAGAGAGACTGTAACTTCCTCTCCCAGAGCCTTTTGCACTTATCAGACTCCCATTCTGTCTCTATCATTCTGCTGCTTTGGCTTTCGGGGGAGGCAGAGGCGAGCCAAATTGTAATGCCATGCCTCGAGGTCAAAACAATGAGCAGTTACTTTTGTGTTTGCCGCTAAGTGGCCTATTCCCATGCAGTGTGACCTGAGCGGCCGTCCACACAGATCTGCTGAGTGAAAACATTAGCACGCGCGCTGGGCAGGCTGCCTGCGCTCCAGTAATATAATCAGCCTGGTGTTCGGCCAGCGCAGACATTCAGGGCAAATGTTGAGTCGGTGCGACAATAAAATTGTGGTCAGCCTAATGAGATTAATTCTTTCCGGTGCGGGCTTTCCATCAGGGCCGGAGGATTCAAACTCACATCATCCGCAGTTAAAGGAAATAACAAAGCCAGCACCTGTTGCAAAGAGACTGTTGATTCAGTCGCTCTTAGATTTTCACCCAGATACAATCTGGCTGAGGTGAAATTCCCTCTCTGATAAAAAAGCCTTTAAGTCACTCAAGTCTTATTCACAAAGCACTCAGCCGTGGAGTGCGTGGATCCATATATCGAGCAGGCTTAAGATTTAAACGACTCTCTTGTTGCAGCAGCAGCTAATCAAAACCACCAAATAATGTATTTTTTTTTTCTCTCTCCCGTAGCTTGAAATACATCCACTAAGCTGTGGAGTTAATTATGTGCAGCAGCAGCAGCAGCAGCAGCTCGGAGTGTGGAATCATTACTCGACATTCATCCTGCGATCTATGATTTGTATCGGTCGCTATTGGTGACCAGTGCAGACTGCAACAGGATACATGCATACATCAGCCCTCTTTTTCCCCTTAAACTACAGAATGATGGGCTGCTATTTAAGGACGTTTCATTGTCGTAGTTATTGGAGTAAATCTGCAACGATTAATCCCTAACTCCTCACATTATTCTAATAATCGAGGTCTCTAATTCCAGCTTCTAAAATGTGAAAATGTTCTGCTTTCCGCGCTCCTCTGTTACAGTAAACTAACATTTAAGGACGTCATCTCAGGCTTTAGGAAACACTAATCAACGTTTTCTGGCAAACAACTAATCAAGAAAATTAAAAAAGAAAATATTTGCAGCCCTACAGCAGAACCAAAGTGTTTACAGGATCAGTGAACTTCATCTGTTTTCCCTGACGTTGATGCTTGTGAACAACACACGCTCGTCTTTGCACAGATTAGATCTTGTGCAAGTGCAACTTTTGCTGCATCGAGGCCCGGAGGTCATAAAACAAACCCACGGCGGTCAGGAGTCAGGAACTGATTAATGCTGACAAACAAGAGAAGTGCTCACGCTGTGAGAAATTACAACTTCAACTGACCTCCCACTGTTTGCTTCACGCTTCTATCTTTTACGTCCGTGTGATTTAAATATTCAGCTGAACGTTATCTGTGGATATCACTTGTACTCACACCTGCAGTTAATAACAAGCAGACACACACGCCTTGTCATTCAGCCACAGTAACATCAAACACAATTTGAAGGGCCGTCCACACCGAGAACGATAAACTGTGACAGTAAATATAATGAGAGCCGTGCGAGCATCCACGCTGATGATCGATAGCGATCTGTAAACACTGCTGCTAAGCGGTAGCCGCGTGCTCCAGCTGTGTCGGCAGCTCAGGAGCACGCAGGATATTGATGACCTGCTACCGCTGCATGTCGCGGAGAGAAACAACGAGAGAACCAGAGGAATGACGGTGAAATCCTTCAGAGATGACGGGAGGAAGGAGAATCCAACACTGTTTTTAATGAGGGCGCTGCACGACGCTGCGACCAGCGAACTGTGAGCTGCACCAACAGTCCTGATCGGAGCGCTCGACCGATTATCTTACTGAAAAATTAACTTTCAGGGACAGTTTGTGAGAACGTCTCAGGTTTTTTAATGTGCGTAATCTTCATGTCGAGATCCCAAAGATATTGTTCGGCTGTTCTGTGTCGTGCGCTCGCTCACAGTCTCCATGTGATCACAGCGAGCGCTTCAGGAACATCAGAGTTACGTTTCATTAAAGTCTGCGCGGCCCCAGACTGCAGGACCCCGGGGCCCACATCTGAATCCAGCTGATGCGTCTGTATCTGCTGCATCACATTTGACCACTCTTTTCTTTTCTTTTTTTACCTGCTTTTCTGAAGTCCCACAGCTGGAGCACTTCCTTTAAAACTACCTGCTCATCTGCTTTATTGACCTAATTTGGTGGTAGAAGTATACGAAGCGTCGTAACTTCACTTCTGTCTTTGAAAGAGTTTGATTTATACACGCAGCGCTGTCAATCAGCTGTAAGAACAGATGCCACTGTTTTCTTTTTTGAGGATATCTCTTAGAAACTACAGATAAAGACGGTCTTTGCATGTTTTTAATAAAGATACAAGTTGTTCTGCAGATCTGAAGCCGGTCTGGAACACTTTGAAGTTGAAACTGAAGAACACGATTCATCACCTTTTGATAAAGTACACACTTTTCTTCATGTGATTTTTTTTTTTTTTTTTTTTTGGCTTCGTTATTTTCTTCAAAACAACTTCTGCACGGCGTGAACAGAAATGTGTTGGGCTCAGATTATGATGCTCTTTGTTGCTCGGGCGAGCTATTTATACGAACGCTCGCACACATCTCAGATGACCTTCTGAGGAAGAAATAATGGAGACAGAGCTGCGAAACACTGCGGGAAGGAGGGAACGGAAGGCAACAAAGACGGAGAGGAAATTTTAACTTTACAAAAGCAAACAATTATTGATGACATCGAAGCCCTGAGCTTCAAAGTGTTTTATTTATAGGCACCGCAAATTGCTGCGAGCAGACGGGGGAATTAGGGTTTCTTTGCAATACTTGAAGTTTTGCAAAATCAGGAAGGATGACTGGAGGGCCCGAGCAGACGCAGGGAAATCACTGGGATATGAAAGCGAGGGGTCGATGGAGGAGCTGCACGATCTGAGGCCGTGAGTAACATGTAACTGTGTCAGAAGAGAGATGAGACGATGGAGACGGGCATCGCGTCCCTGGCAGGACTTCCTAGAAAGCGTCCTCGGTGCCAAGATGGAGCCATCTTGTGGTTTGCTGGAGGAGAGGGGGATTATATCATGCAGCTTCTCGGGGGGGGGGAAAGAGACAACTTTAACTGAGGCAGATGGAGATGGAGCTCCGAGCGCCTGCTTGGAGAAATGCTGCATTCTTCTTCTCTCTCTCTCTCTTTCACTCTCTTTTTTTTGTTTTTTTGTTCTCACCCTGCTGGAGGCTGCAGAACAAAAAAAACCACTTCACCCATCTCTGGATCTCAAGTATGTGTTGAACCGGTGCAGCAGGAGGAAAGAGAAAAGGACGGCTCCTCTTTCAGAATGAATTATCTAACGTTTGAACAAAGCGACACCTTCTGTACTCGTAGAAAACAAGTCAGACAAAGGATGCAGCTCAGTTTGTAGACTAATTACACATTTCAGAGGTTGTTTTTAACAGTTACTGCGGTCATCCATCCCTCAACTCGTCAGCAGAAGAACGTGTTTTTCAGTTCCATCTGTACTTCTTTGGTTTGAACCCTTTTAGTTTTTGTCATTTTAAACTTCTTTGTTCTTCACTCTTTTTTTATGCCTACCTTTTTGTTCTTGCATTTGACATTTGGATTTAATATTGTTTTGGTTTTGGACCCGTCAGCTTAATATTAAAGCTCACTTTCTGTCTCACCCCGCCTCGCCTTTTCTGTTTATCCCCCGACAATCAATCTTCAACTGAGCTTACATTTTCTATTCAGAGAGACGCAGCTGCAGCAGATTGTTTCCAGGGCCGGTCCTCACTGATTACCGCACAAAAACACACATTTCTATCTTTTATTCCCTGATTCGGGGATGAGACTGCATCGTCTTCTTGCAGGGACCATATTTTCTGTCCTCCGGCTGCTCTGCCTGAACCCTCTGTGACTTGCAGAGCTTCCTGTTGAACAGATGGCTTCACTTGTGGCTAAATAACAGCGGCTAACTGAGTTCAAGTGAACACGTTCAGTGTCGGGACACAAACTCAGAGATCAGCTGCAGCCAGTTTGATGACGGGGGATCCAGCGCTGAGGTGGTTAAGCTGCTGTTAAACCGTCACCAGTCGCTCGTTTGGTCGTGCAGCTAACACGCTCGGTCCTGTTGGCCGTGTAACGTTAAGCTACACCACGTTGGTACTATGATGTCAGCGGTCCGTCTCAGATGTTGCCATGTTTGCCAAGTCGTCCTATCACTGACCATCTTACAGGAAACATGCTGAAGCAAATAAAACTCTGCCTTCATGGAGGCTTTAGACAAGGAAACTGAGAAACACGTCCAACCAAGTTTCATTGAAATCCGTTCAGCAGTTTTCGTGTCGTCCTGCTGACAAACCAACCGACCAACAAATGGACGCAGGTGAAAACTTCACCTCCATAGCGAGGTAATGAAATCTGATCCTCTGGTATCATTAGGAAATAAGAGATACAGTTCATGAGCAGCAATTCTGATAATTAATTCGCATTTTTCAAGCAAAAATCTTTAAATTTCACGAGCTCTGAGGATATAAACGGTTTTTCTTCCTTTAATGACAAACTGAATATCCCGTCGGTGAAACATAAAAGAAAAGCGGTGTGAAGACGGTGTGATGGACATTCTCTGCCTGTTTTTATAGACCAGACAATTAACCGATCAATCAGTAAAACTAATCAGCAGATGAATCAATGATGACGCTCATTAGCTGCAGCCCCCGACTCAGAGTGCCGACCGTGCGAATCCCACGAGGTGGAAACATTTCAGCTCATTTTCAAAAATAAGCAACAGCTTCACTGCTGATGAAATAAAATCCACCTGGGAGACTTCAAAACAACCGCGCTCTACATTTTATACTTTGTTTGCTTTTCTCTGCAGAAGGAGGAAAAACAAGATTTTTGATTTATTTTTTCGCCGGCTGATATATTTTCCAGCTGAAACTGTTAGTAGATGAATCGACTGGTTAATCAACAAGTCGTCAGCGGCTGAACTGCTGATACGTTTTGCATCGTTGCGTGTTTTTTTTGGAGAGCTGTTGAGATGTGAAGAATAATTCACGGCCTCTGGGAGATTATAGTGGATGTTTTATCAGCACAGATCAATTCAGGAGAAACTTAAAAGAGATTATCGGATAAGGAGAATAAGCCGTACTCGCAGCTCTAACGTGTTTGCCAATATGTTCTCCAGAGCGGATTCATCAGAAGTCTCTTTTTGTTCTTCTTCTTCTTCTTTTATCCTGCTGAGCTACTTTATGTTACATTCCAGCAGGACTCAGGTGTGATCAGGTGAACTCTGACCTCCTGTCAGCTGAGGAGAGTTCCTCTGCTGTCAGTGTGGCAGGATGTGATGAGGACCCACATCAGCTGGAGGCAGCACTGTTAACCCCCTCCACTCCTCTCCACTCAGAGGTGGAGGTGAAGCTGCCTCTGCTCCATCTCTGCTTTCTAATCCACTTTAAATGTCACCTTGAGAGAATCGACCAGCCGTCGTGCAGCATGCGGAGCCGCGCTGGGACGACATGTGGAGGCTGTTGATGCCGCTCACACTGACTGTGACTCTGCTCATGCACATGTTGGATGCAAAGAGACACGCTGCAGAATTAAGCTTATTTTGAAACTCCGGAGCAGATTCCTTCAGGAGGATTTCGCCTCTGAGGCTGCAGGAGTTCAACACGCCGGGATCATTTCTGTCTCAGTCAGAGGCTATCAGGGACCCCCCGGAGCGTCCCGAGCCGGTCCCCTCTCACGGACCCCGCATGCTTATGAGTCGTGAGGTCAACATCCACCACGCGTTTACTTTTAAAAACCCCATGCGCACCGCAGCGCACCGCGCACCGCGCAGCCATCCAGGCGGTCAGGCGGTCAGCCACCGCTCCGGCTCCCGGCGGCAAGCAACAAGAATCTCAGAGAGGGAGAAAAAAAATCTGCATGCAACACGACATCCTGCCTTTCTCCCGCAGTAAATCATCCCCACAAAGTCACACTCACACCTCTGCACGCATGCACGCCTCTCATCATGGATAGTACAGAAGAGGAAGAAGAGAAGAAGAGGAGGAGGAGGAGGAGGAGGACGGGCTGTCACGATGGCAGTACCTGTAACTCCACGCTGTAGCCCTGGTAGAAGTGCGTCGGGAACACCGCCAGCTGATGTTTCACTTTGAGGGAAACTGTGTAATCCATGAACCAGAGGATGCTGTGGAGCGGCGGGCTGAGCGGGAGACGCGTCCACACTGTTGGCGGCAGAACTCCGCTGTAGTACGACGCGCGCTCTCTCCGCCCCGCTGCGCTCCCATTGGCCGCGCGGCGCTCAGCAGCCGCGTCAGTGGCGCTCGAGGCAGGGCAGGAAGTGGCAGCTCACATCAGCCGTCTGTCTGTCTGACTGCCTGTCTGTCTGCCTGTCTGTCTGTCTGACTGTAAGTCTGACTGACTGACTGACTGTCTGACTGCCTGTCTGTCTGTCTGACTGTATGTCTGACTGCCTGTCTGCCTGTCTGTCTGTCTGTCTGACTGTAAGTCTGACTGACTGACTGACTGTCTGACTGCCTGTCTGTCTGTCTGACTGTATGTCTGACTGACTGTCTGACTGCCTGTCTGACTGCCTGTCTGTCTGTCTGACTGCCTGTCTGTCTGTCTGACTGTATGTCTGTCTGTCTGTCTGACTGCCTGTCTGTCTGTCTGACTGTAAGTCTGACTGACTGACTGACTGACTGTCTTTCTGCTGCCAGGACCATTCATACAGACAGCAGCCTGGACCAGAACCGGGATGACAGCCGGTACCAGAGCCAGGACCAGAGCTGGCACGTTGCTGTCAAATTGTAATAGATTACATATCACTAGTTTTCATACAGTGAGCAGCCAGGACCAGAGCCAGAACCAGAGCCAAGACCAGTGCCGGGACCATTTATACAGAGAGCAGCCTAGACCAAGGCTGGGACCAGAACCAGGAACAGAGCAGGGACCAAAGCCAGGAACAGAGCCAGGGCGAGAGCCGGGACCATAGATTAAATATTACTAGTTAAAGTAATTAATTGTGTTACAATAGTACTGTAAGTACTAAGTAATAGATTACTTATTACACTAGTTTTAAGCCACTTTCAATGAAAAGCCCAAATAACCTGTAACCTGTGTGCAAAGAGTAATATATTACTCATTACACTACTTTTTAGTTACTTCAAACAAAATGCAACATATTACACATTACTAGTTACATTCATTTTTTAAGTAATATATTATGTTAAAATATGACTGTCCGTCTAGAGTAATCTATTACTTATTACTCTACTTTTTAGTTACTTCTGTATGGAACAGTTAAATAGATGTTTTTACATACAGGATGAGCAGACAGAGGGTCAGTCTGATATATCATGAGACAGGAACACATATTTTGAATTGCAGGCTCAGTCGTATGAAACACATCAGACCTGCAGCTTCCATAATGTCGCCATGTGACGACACGACGAGACAAAATCTCTTCTTCTCTGCCTTTTTTATTTTAGTCCACAGAACAAAGAACACACGGTGCGATTCAAGAATTTAAATTAAAGCGCGCTCGGAGGATGAGACTTCATCATTTCAGTCACACAGACTGAACACAGAACTTATTAATAAACAAACAGAATCTATATTAATGTGGTCATGTTTGTTTGGATGGGTTCTTAAAAAAAACACCAATAAACGCTTCATTTCAGTCGGTACATGACATCACTGTTGTAATATATTACTGAAATATCATAAGTAACACCTGCCAGTAAATTAAAGTCCATTCTTTAATATTCTCTTAATTACAACTTTCCCTACGTGTCTTTTTGTTCTTGTAGTTTGCCACCATAAATAGCTAATTACCAATAAATGATCTATCTCTTAAGAATCAGTAATGTGAGCTGTTGTCCCGGTAAACACACCTCCCCGCAGTGTCTCTGGGCTCGTTAGGTAAGATTGCGCCGACTAACGAGCGCAGAGACACTGTAAATCAAAAACTGCTGAAAACAGACACCAGAGCTGCTGTGTGAGTGAACAGTTTGGATCTAGCTGGATCCGGGTCTAGCTGTGATTGCGGTGCCGTTCAGACTCGCTGCAACTTCTGTAATCTCCCGAGGATACGCGTCAAAGTCGTCAGCAGTGTGTGGATAATAAAGTCTGTGTCTTTTCTGCCTTTTGTTAATCACAGACCCTGACATTAGCTAACGTCAGAACTTGTTCCAGCAGGACCACCAGACCAGAATAATTAAAAATGAGCTTTAATCCAGCCCGGTTCTGTGTGAGAGAACAGCCGCAGAGAGAAACGGACTCGGCAAACCTGCAGTTTGGAAAGTTTCCGGTGAAATCGTGGGAGCTGTGTGCTCACGTCAGAGATGTATCGGCTCCACAACAGCGAATCACAGTCAGGGAAGTTTCCTCATTAGTATGCAGATATGCAAATCACACTCAAATCATCAAAACCCTTGCCCCTCCCCCTCGGACCCTCCTCTCCAGACAGACAGCTGAACCTGAAAATCAGTGACGTTAACGTCATAGAAATCCTGTCTTCTAAAAAACACATAAAACACCCAAAAATATCTCAATAAAACAACATTTTCGACTGGTCCTTATTGTTGTGGTTCACTCTCAGACTGTTTTCAGCCTCTGCAGATGGATCTTTTCTCTAAATCTTTAAAAAAACGCACACACTGCTGTATCCAACAGGAGACAGTGGTGCCAGCTTGGCTTAAACAGCAGGTGGCAACAAAAAAGAAGGTAATGTTTGGCGACATCCTCTCGTGAGGAAACGCCACCTGGGTTTAAGGTGGTTAATCACTATAATTAACTGCAGGTGCAGAAAAGATTCCAGTGTGTGGGCTGCGAAATAACAAAAGATAACAGAACATTCGGCGATCAATCATCCGACTCGCTGATGTGTGTACACTTTCTCCTCCTTAATGTTCTTTTAGTCGCTGGCCGTCGAGCTTTTCAGTCATTTATATAACACTTAAACATAAACATAAACGACGCACAGAGCGGGTCGTCTAGTCATCGTGAGGTTGCTCCCACAGCTGAGTGTCGAAGCATCCTTGAGCGAGACGCTGAATCCGTCTGATGAGCAGCTGGCACCTCGAGTCGCAGCCTCTGCCATCAGCGTGTGAATGTATGGGTGAAAGTGACAAGTGTTGTCAAGTGCTTTGAGAGCTTAGTACACTGGAAAATGTAATTTACCAAAACTGAATGGAAATGTGCATTTAAATATAACAAAGTACACATTTTTTACAATCCGTAGAAGGACGCTTGCTCGAGGGCCTGATTTCAATGTCAGTGTGACGTGTCGATGGCGGTTGACCAACGTAACAAAGTTTATAGGTAAATAAACTGCTGCGACAATGTTCATGACAGTAAAAGTCAGTTGCTGTAATGTGTTTTAGTAATAACCCACTAATCACGGAGCCCGTAGGCACCAGGTTCCTCAACGTACTCAACTTCTTGTGTGTCGGTAACGCAGCAGCTGTCATGCTACGTGAACAGCGTGAGTCAAACGAGTATAAAATAGACAGTGATAAGACGAGCAGCCGGAGACGGCACCAGCGCCTCCTCCTCCTCCGAGGTCCGCTCCAGAATGTGGGCTGACGTTTAAAAGCCGCAGGACAGCGTTTACGTGCAAATAGGGTCGGCGATGCAATTTGCAAAAATATCTCCACAGCTGATTATTTCATCTAGGTCAGAATATCAGGTCGGAAATCAGCACAGGATTGCAGAAAGAAAAAAACAGCGGGCAAATGTCTTTTATCTGCCCTTGAGCACGGCGCCCGTGGTCCAGATGGTTGGACTGTCACAACAAGCTATGTTTGCAGCAGGAAACGTGTCACATCCTCGGGGGCTTGTGCGCGCCACATTAACATTTTCGGCACGTATTCGGAGCGTGAGGCAGTTTAGCGAGCAGGTAGGGATTCGCCGGCCGCACCTGACCGATAATTGACGCGCCGCCTGCTGAGGGAATCGCACCCGTGACCTTCCAGTTATGAACAGAGTCGGGCCTCACCGCCGGGCCGCCCTGCTCCCCCCCTGGAGAAGCGCTCTTTTGATCACAGCTGCATGTTGGCCACCAAACGGAGCTGTGGGGAGAGAAAACGTGTCAGGGCCAGATGATCTATTTTTGTTCATTTGTAGATTTCTTTGCATCTCATTACTCGGCGCTCGGCAGAGGAATATATTCATGATATGCATTATGGAGGAGTGGTTGTATCTGAGAAGTGAATATTAATTCTTCCCCCCTTTTTACATTGTTTCCAAAATAGGATTCCCACCCTCCTTTAGCGGCTTAGCACATTAGCTGCGTATTTGCATCCACTTGAATGTATTTAAAGGACTCTGTCAACAAGGATTGTCACAAACTGCTGCTCTTGGCAACAAGGGATGTAAATGCAAAAGACTCCTATGCAACAAAAAAAAAAAAAAAAAAGCACTAATACCCTGATGGCTTATGAAGCGTGAGCAGCTAAATATAGGCCACTCCTAAAGGTTGTGGATATATGGGTGAAATCCCCGCCGCTGGTGATGAAATACAGTTTCAGCAGGCCTCCCTGAGGAAAGACGCAGGGATCGTTTCTCCGTAGACGAGTGTATCCGAACCAAAAGTTCACCAGCACGCGCGCTTGAATGAGGTTATATTATTCTAAACACAGCAGGCAGCTGCAATTAAGCTTTTACAAACCTGGCCCGGTTTGTTGTTGTGTGGAGTCTCTCTGTGTCAGCCTGCAGCACACACGCCTGTCTGCGGCTGGCAGCGCTGTTCTGGCTCCTGTCTTCCCTCGTCGCTTTATGAGCTGCCACAAAGTGAGCGAATGCCACCGTCAGTCAATCTCTGCCGCGTAACCCGTAGCAACCGACCGACGCCGCGAGCATCAAACTGACTGTGACCCTGAACGCGGGGATGAAAAGCAAAACAAACCAGCCCTACTCATCATATTCATCTTTGTAAGAAGACAGTTTTAAGACTTTTGGACTTAAATTATGAGGGTACGCTGTAAATCTTACTGACTGTTTTTATCAAGTGCATTAATGTGAATAGAATGAAGGAGAGTTATATAATCTTTACTGGAGCTGCCCGTCAGTAGAATCAGTTTAAAAGACGACTCGACGTCTGTTATATATGTTGTTGAGGTGTTTACTTACATTGTATTCATGGTGACGGTACGTCACGTAGATGGATTTTCACTAGCAGTGGTGGTTGTAAAAATGAGGACGATGTAAAAGCAGGTTATTGTGACCCGTATTTACATTTCCTGTTAGGTGCTGACCTCTAGTGGCTGTAAATATTATAAGGCAGTTATTTTAACTTGGTAACGTAATTAATTTACGTCACATACATTTGCATTACTTACGTAAGTAACAGAGATGCGTAACGTAGTTGTTTTAAACCCAACCTAACTGAGTGCATACGTTAAAGGTGGTACGCTGCAACCATCGTGATGTACGGAAGCCCTAAACGGCCATGCATTCATACATTTTATTTCCTCCGTTTTCCCGAGATAACGAGATAATTTTCTCGAGATCTCGAGATAACGAAACGAAAACGATATAATAAGCTGTGTGTGTGTGTGTGTGTGAATGAGTCAGTCAGTTAGTGTAACGACTGTAAATGACCTTTAATGTGAATTGTTAATAAGAACATCTTGTTTTCATTTAGTTAACGGATATTCTTTGAAGCCAGGTTATTATTTCATTAATTATATGAGACACTAAATGCGGGACTTTTATTTTGAAAGCGTCTCGCTGTGAACTGAGAAATTAACTCGTTATCTCGGGAAAACAAAGTTTCGTTATCGCGAGATCTCGAGAAAATTATCCCGTTATCTCGGGAAAACGGAGGAAATAAAATATATGAATGTATGGCCGTTTAGGGCTTTCGTCGTGATGTTCTGGGAATGCTGATTTTTTTGGGGGGAGTTTCTGGCAAATAACCTATTCAGTCCTTTAGGTATGAGGATGTGTTGCGTCTTTTGTTCCGTTTTGATTGAGAAACCTCTCCGTGCGTTCAGTCGTTGCCGCTGGTGTCAGGTGTACAGGATCTTGCAAAAAGGATATCAAGGACAAAATACTAAATTGTCTGTCTGACTCTGCTCATTTTAAACACAATGTCTTTTACCTTGGTGCTCAGGAAACGTGGAAATAGGAGGTTGTAATAATTCAAAGTAAGATCAGTGCGTAAAAAAAGGGTGACACGATGAGTCACCGACTCAGCCACTGACCTCACTGTTATTAAGCTTAATAGCATCTTGTGACGTGCCGTGTTGATTTCTGAGGATCCACAACTGCAGAAAGGCAGGATACTCAGGGGAAAGACATCACGTGCAGATGCTAAAGGAAGGCATCTTTAGACAGGCTGAGGAGATTGAGACTGACAGACCGAGCGCAAAAAGACAAACCTGCTTAAAATGCATATTTCCATATGATTATCCTACATTTTGCTGTGCTTCGCTGCAAAATCTGGTTGTCTAGTTGTGCGGTTATCTGTGGCCGTGCTGGAAGCTGTTAACACACGGCTAATAAAAAAGGGATTTACACATTCACACACTAAATTGCCACGATAGAGCCTCTTTATTAAACTGACATGTTTATACCTTACACTGTCAGCGTGTGTGAGAAGAGGGGGGTCTAATCTGTGACTCAGCTTTCAGAGGACGCCCCTGTAAAAAAAAACAAAAACATGCTCCTGCTGGACTGCAACCTGCTGTATCCATGTAGCTGGAAAATATGACAGCACGCGTTACATCACATTCTGACTGCGGATATTCGTGCCAAAATCCCCACTGGCGTCAACAGCCCCAAATGATCTGCTTGGAATTAAACATCTCCATAATTGTACACTCAGAGTTTGGATGGCCTGACGCAGTGCGGGGGTGAACCTGGTGTATCTGTTTGCACAGTAGGCGCGAGCGCGCCGCTGTAGCTTCATGTCACACAGCTGTGAGCTCTGTGGTGTTAAAAAGTATTTATTAGACAGTCGGGCAACGTTAAAGGTTTGGTTGTTTTGCTCGTAAAGCTCGTGGATCTTAAAGGGAAATCAGTTTAAATTAATTTTGCTGTCTTTCCTTGTTATTGTATTGCAACCATGCTGCTAAAGACTCGTTAATATGGTGCAGTGTTTCAATTCAGGGTCTGCGTCCTTCAGAGGAACATTTTAAGGCCAATTATGTCGTTAGCGGCGTGCGAAGGCTAACCCTAACCCCCAATTTCTACTGGATACGGTCCGCTGCGTTGCGGCTCCGATCTGGTTTTGCTCCGCCGTCCGGCAATCCCCACCGGTTGCGGTTTGAGTCCGCCACGGTAGTCAGCTGGCATCACGAGGCCGAGGAGTTCCCGCGATAATCACATAATCACTCGCGACTGCAGTTATAGGTCTGTGTTATTAAAAACAACAACAGGAAGTGTTCCCGACTGAAGGATCAGCAGAAGAGCTTGTGTTTGTCTCTTTTTTTTTATTTGTGTGCTGTTGTCAACACGGAGTGTTTTATTTTGAAAAGTAACCGGATGTTGTTTGTTATTTCGGCGCTTGACTTCCTGTCTGCTCCGTGATAAATTCAACTGAATTGCTGCATCGTGCTCCGGCATCCGCCAGAAATAGAAGTCCTGCGTATCTGTGCCGGAGTGCTCCGGACTACCGGAGCAGGTACGCAGTGCAGCAGACCTGGTGGGGATCGCAACGCAGCGGAGACGTATCCAGTGGAAATTGGGGGTAACCCAATCTGAAGGCTCCTCCAAATGCCCCTTCTTTTCCATCTTTTTGGAGGATGCACCTCTACTATCCCCCGTGGCTTCACATATCCAAAGATTATTTGTGCGGCCGAAAAAGAAGAAAAAAAGAGAGAAATGGTGACATCGCGTGACGTAGATTATCACTTTCGTGGGCCTGGGCGGCAGAAATCGTGACGTGAGGGTAAAACATCTGGTGACACAACCAGGAAATGCTCCAAAGGCTAGACCGTCACATTCAACAACGGCTGACGAGGTTAACAAGGTCTCTCTGAAGGACTCGCCTTCGAAGACCACAAAGGCCGAGTCCTTCAGAGGACGCAGACTCTGAATTGACTTACCTGACTTTTCAAAAGTCCTGCTGTACTCCACCTCTGATTGGTTTGGTTTGTTGGTTGTTTTTGCACTGTAGTTTTCCAGGGAAACACACCGACTTCTTCACACTGACACACAGACCTCTCCAGCCTCTGTCCTACAGGTACGACACCCAGTCGTCCGTGGGTTTACTGGTGGGGAAAACAGGTCAACCTGTTAATACCATTCAACCACTGAACATGTAGTAAAGGACAGAATGACATGTCGGTTACACAGTGTTTGCAGCCCTGGTAGTCTGCAGAACAACAACAGGGAAGGAGATCGGTGGGACCCGCTGAGGAGTGTCTGTTCTCGGCTGTCCTCCCATGACTCACCCCTCTGGGTGTCCTGGTAGTCTCGCTGTAAAACCAGAGGGAGGGAGGGAAAGACAATTCTTGGCCACTTTCTACACATGTAGTTCATGAAGCGCCTCAACGAACAAGTAACAACAAATTGTATATGAATAATAAATGATGTACACGCATGTTAATTATTAAAGGACATTGTTCAAGTCATGTTTTTCGTTGTTCTTGTTAATAACGTGATCAATATCGTGTCGTGGATTATTTATCTTGAATGTATTACAACGTGAGTCTCTGGTATTGTCTCATCCCTTGAGCCACATCGTCTTCACAGTACATGTACATATAAGATGACTTTCATGTTGGGACGTGGAGTTACATCTAGGCCAGAAGGCCTCCGAGCAGGGGACGTTTTGTTATAGTGACACCGCTGGATGTGATTTAAGGACACATCGGGAACATTTCTAGCCTCATTTTTCTCGTTTATCGTGCGTTTTGACGAGACCTCGCGACACAACCATGTATCTCAAAACAAAAACATGATCTTCGGATTGGTGCCTAAATCCAACCAGACGATAAGCGCACAAAACTGAATATTTAAACTGTTAAACTTGAAATCTTTGTTCTGATCCATTATGTATTAAGTGTACAATAGGAATTATACAGTGTGGACATCGACCAGAAGACACTAGAAGGAATTTTCCGGTCAAATATCCGAGTGAAACTGTTACATTGAAGAGGAACACGGTAATACGTGATTGGAGTTTGACTGGCTGATATTTATGTTTTTATGAAAAGCTGAAATCAGCCTGTTGCAGTGCTGCTGCCTTTTTAATATAGGCTTCATATGCATCTGCCAACAAAAAGGCGCAGAGAGGCCAGAGAGAGGAGGCGATGGGCTCTGGGGGCTGGCATGACAGCGGTGGAGATGACAGATCCTGACAGGTGAAATATGAATTCCACTGATGCAGGAAGCACACACACACACACATACACACACGCACACACACGCATCACATCTTTCCAATACAAATTCATCCCCTTCTTTTACTCAAGGATTTCTCATGCATCACAGCAGAGACTTACAAGGTTGAGGCTGTCGAGGTGCACAAAGGAGAGATGTTGAGTCATTTTTTCTTCATCCACCTTCTGCTTGTAAAATAGAGGGAGGATAAAAAAAATGGTGGTGCCAACAGCGACTGGTGTCGGACCGGACTGATCTGCCATCGTGTCGTCAGCACTATTAAGACTGGATTTAGGGGGAGATGGGGTGATTTTACCATTACCTGCTCTGGTCAGTGATTTTAATCCCGTCTGGATCGTGTATGTGGGTCATTTTCAGCCTTCATCCCACTGATAGTGTCCTCACACGTCCTCCTGTAGTTTAAATCCTAGTGCAAAGTGGATCTCCGAGTTGTTTCCTAGTAAAAGATGATTTTCCTTCTACTTATTTCTTACTTTGTTTTTGTATTTTTGTCGTTTGTTAGTAAGCTCAGCGTGTGATTGCTGCACTTTTGTGTTAGAATGATGAAATAAAGGCCTGTTCGGGTCATCAGGAGAGCAGGACGGGCCTAAAGTTCTTTCCATTATAATATTAGCACCATTAAAATTGCGCCGAATTTGCCATTAGCAGTTGCTGCTTGCAGTTTATCGTGGATTCACAGACGACTGCTGCTGGATCACATCGTCTCTGGAGAACATCTTAAAATACACAGATTCTAAGGCAAGTTCTGAACTGTGTTTTTTCTTCTACTTTAAAATCACATTCACGTTGGACATCAGGGATAATGACGTCCTCAGTGTGCGTAAATTACATTTTGGAGTATGATTTTTGACTTTACCTTCACATCAACACTCTCACACCCTCCCGGGGACGGTCGAGGAGCACAGTGAATATTTCTCTAATCCATTAATCCTGTCTGAATGGGATTTCAGGATTTCAAGTGGAGTGGAGCACCTGAATGATCACGTACTTTCCAAGCGATAGGGCAAAAACAGAGCTGTGGGGCCACTTCTGAATGTTTCCCCGCTCTGTGAGTTAGTGGTAAGTTGTGGTATTAGTTTGCAGTAACTTTATAAAGCCAAATTGTATTAATTCAATCTGTAGTTAAGAGAGATTTTCACATTTTGTCCTACAACATCAACTACATCAGTAAAAACCCGACAAGCTAAGCTAACAAGTGGCTAAATGAAACGACAGAAGGAGTCTCAATCCATAACTCCGAGGTGAATTTTCAGCGCTTCACTCATCTTTTCTTTCATCATCAGTGTATATTACAGGAATATCAAAGTATATATGTCATCTAATGTGGCAGCGTTACGTATTGGTCAACGGAAACAGGTTATTTTTAGGTCTGTGTCTTCGGCTTCTAACCGGTGAGTCATGACGATGGCTGGACTGAACATGTAGCATCATCACAGCACGTTAGCAGCTCCCGAATATAAAACACAGGCCGCCGCCCGGCTGATCACACAGGGTCACAGTTGACCAGCGAGTTTGATTGTATCCTGTCCTCCGCTCGGAGTCTCCCCTCGTCCACTCTCTAAATAATGCAGGGCTTCTGATTTATATTCCACACACAGGCCGCCGGTGGTAAATGGGCAGATACGGCGAGCGGACATAGATGGCCGGACACACTCGGGTGCTCCGGCGCAGAGTGCTTGATTGAAATTGCCTGGTGCACCACAGAGGCACACGGGGCAAACGCTCGCACACACATCGCAATTATGAGACAATATGCGTTCGCAGACAAACAGCACTGAAGGGGTTGAGTGGAAAACAAGCACAAAACACACTCTGCTGAGAGGCGACTGTAGTGGAGGTCTGCAGCTGTTGACAGAGATTTTACTGCTGACTTGACTTTATGGCGTAACAAAAGCTCCAAACTCAAATTTCAAACTGAACTTATAAACATACGATGGGGAAGCCTGAAGAGAGATCTGCTCTGAGGTAACATGAAGAACACATTTCCTCTTGTATTCATTTACATTTATAAGTATTAATCACTTTTTTATTCATTTGTCTCTCTCTCGGTTGCCAACCAGCGGACGATTTGTTGAAGTTGTTGCTGCTGGACGGTGGATTTCTTTCATTTTGACTCTTTTCTCAAAACCAACATAAAAAAGTCTCTCTTTTAGCTTGTCACACATAAATATTTAAATGCTTTTTTACCAGAAAAGTAGAAACAACCATTAATATCAGAGCGTGACGTGTGTGACAGTCAGTCCATCGTTTTGGCATCGTCAGTCCTCAGCCATCCATCTTTCTTTCATTTTATATGAAATGAGGAAAAATCTCTTCTCAGTTTTGCTGATGAGAACAAATTCCGATGAATTCTCACCATATGGACACATTTTAGATCCACATTTAAATATTCTAACCGCAAAACACAAAACTGCATCTGCGCCCAAAAATATATAAACACAACATGTTTTTGTTTTGTTCCCATTTTTCACAAGTTGAAGTGAAAAGATCTCAGACGTTTTGGAGTTTTGGGAGTTTGTGTCTCTCGGACTCTTTGTTGCACAGTGTTATTAACAAAAAAGTTAAAACTGCGTGCACATTTCTGTTGAGTTTAGTTATTTGATCTGTTGCTGATATTAAACATTTTGATTGGTGCAGCTTTAAAATGTAACTTTTGGATTAGAGCAAATTAATCCGACAAATCAGTGACACGGCATCAAATCCATCAAATGAAATCTGCGCCGCGCGTCCCAGAATTCAAAGACTTCTTCAGCGCTGACGGAGAAGAACGTCGCCGTCAGCCTCTTCAGTCTGAGTCAAACTCTTCTGGAAGACGTTCGACTCTGAGCCCAACATACGACTGCCGGCCCTGACAGCGACACGCGGCTCTGAGTCAGGGTCTTCACATCGTCACCCCTGAAGCCTGAGAGTCTCCGAGTCATCACCTTGGTGACTCTGCGCACTACACTGAATGAAGCTGGCGGCCATTACTGAGGGCGCTATGACTTCCTGCTATGACTGACAGCCTCGTCCTGAGTTCAAGATGACCGTAAACTCCCTCTTTCATTTATAGTTTTCGTCATGAGCGATTGTTTCACGAGGGAAAGACAAAAGAATGAGTTACTGAGCTGCTCGGGAGGATTTATCACCCCCAGGCTTTTTTTACTGGCACCACGTAATGACGTCTGTAAATGTTTTAACTTCACATACATTCGTCTTCATTAAAGGAATATCTTTTTTGTTTCTCCGTGGATTTATGCGTCTCTGCGTCGTCTTTGGTGTTTTTTTATCTCGGTGCCTTTTATTTAATGTTCAGAGACAGTATTTGCATACAAGCTCACAGACTCGTGAGTGTGTGCATAAACACACCTGGCATGTTTCCAGCCATTACACTGCTTTAGTATGCTTAACATGGTGCAGCTGTTTGCATGACAACACATGCATGCAAACGCATTCCACTTAGGTGCACTCATAAAACGAACAGACTCTCTCACACACACACACACACACACACGCAGACTCTAATACTGAGACAAACACACTGAAGTTCGCTTGCTTTCAATTTTGCTGCATAAAAAATCAATAGTGCAGACATTTCCTCTCCGCTGTGATAAATGTGACTGCCTTAATGTCTAAGTCATCTCTACCTGGGATATCTCAGGGAATTCATTTATTTTTGTACAAAAAAATGAGGACTGCAACCGTCAGTGCTTCTGTATCTTACTGGGCTCAGTTCTGCCTCTTTCACACGGGACAGAAACCCACTAACACCTGGCTTTTTGTCTTCGGTCCAGTTTGAAAGAAAGTTGATTTGTGTTTGATTCGTTGAATACCGGCGCTTTGGGATGGCAGCTCAATCAGCGTTCACTCTCACGTCAGTCGACTCTGCAGGTGTGTATCAGCTCCACCTGGGCGAATATGTTAATTCTTGCCCCACGTTGGGCATCGATGCTACGACTTGTATGCACGTTTTGGTAAATACTTTTCTCTCCGTCTTTGTTCCCTGTTTCTTTGTTTTCTGGTGCATGTGTGCAGCTGAATGCGACACACGAGATATAAAAAAAAAGAAGCAGAAAGACAAACTTGTCTCCTGGCAACGGGAAAGGAATCAATCGCCTATTTTTAGGAGGTTTACGTTTCATTTTTAGACTATTTTGGCCTAAAAATGGTGTTTCAGAGAACAATGCTACCACTGGAGCCATCTATCAGCTTTGTATTTTTTACTAAGGAGCTTTACTTCATGTAGTTTTGAAGATGAAATTCAAACTCTTTAAATTTACAATATTAACGAGGACGTACAAACTCAGAAATATGTATTTTTTCAATGACTGAATAAACAAGCTGCTCTCAGAGGACAAATAAGGTCCCAGAACACTGTTTGAAGCTAGAAAGGTGGCAGGGTCCGCCACATATAACAAAGCAAAACAGATAAATTGTGTTGTTCTCTAAGCTCAGTTTGTTTATCCAGTCATGAAAACAAATAGAGTTTGATTATTTAGTTTGTTTCAGCAGAACAAATCCAAAAGTAGTCTCCAAAACAACACAGTGCACCTTTAATAAGCTACTTATGGTTTTCAAACTTTGTTTCCACTACACCGACTGTTATTACGAGCGCAGGAAATGCATTTCTTTATGGATGGATAGATTTATGGCTCTCATGACTCAGGAACCCGGGACAGCTGACCCGGAGTTCTGCCCCCGTCAGCGGCCCGGCACATAGTCATTTGTTCACCCTGAAATATTAATTAGTGCACAAAAGCAACTTTTCGCCAGAGCACACATTAAGTAGAATACACAATATGTAGCAAGGTTCCACATTTCCGTGTGTTGTCCAAAACTACACAAATAAGTGCTGTGAGAGAGGTCCGCCCTCTGAAATATTCATGCGTCAAACGCAGCGCCGCCCACTCCCAGCTTACAGTAATTCGAATTTCAAATTACACTTGTCCCCTCCCTCTTCGCTTGATGGATTAATCAATAATACGGATTGATATGAGAACCAAATGATCTCCTCCTGTATCACTTCCCTGCATTGTGTCTGCCTTGCGTTGTTGCCACAGTGTCTGTCACGGTGCGCCTTCAGTCCAACAGGGTGATTTATTAGGAAATACATGCTAGATCAGCTCCCGGCAGCATTACATGGACCTGCGCGGCCGACTGTGGGCTCTGATTTTGCAAATCTCATTCATCATGCCGCTCTGCCGCCCATCCCATCCCATCAACTCGCTCTGCTCGAACAAAGGGAGGGACATTAACGTTAGCCAGCAATTATGAGCTAACAATGAAAAAATCCAATCAAACTCTCGATGCTCGGCTGCGGCGGCGATGCCTGATGGCAACAACTCAGACTGAATCCTCATCGATAGCCAATATTCATCAAGAGTCTGGTGAAACGCCCTTGAGCGAGGCATTAAACCTATATGTAGGCTACTTAGTCATTCCACATTTCACACACACACACACACCATGTCGTGACCCATTGCATGCTAGTTATTCAGTGCGGTGGAGTCACAGTTTTATGCTCTATGCTTCAGCCCTCAGGGCAGCCGTTCACAAACATGTTTTGTATGCCGGCCCCATTATTGATAATATGCGATGTGCGAAAAAGCCAATATGAGTTTGCTTGATTCCTATTGGCTGTTAATGGCTGTGTCACGCCATATCATGCAATGGCTGCACAGGTCACCTCCGTCCACTGCACAGACTCAAAGCCTTTTGACAGAGCTGCACTTTTTCAGTTCATCGTGTCTCGGTTCAAGCGGCTCTCAGTCCTGAAAACGATCTCAGCGAGAGCAGTTAGCTTGGATGGAACTTTTTGGACTCACGGACCATGATGTTTTCATCTACAGAAGTGCTGTGATCAATGGAAACCTGGCTGAGTGCTATTTTTCAGAGGCTTGGTTGAAAAGCGGTCAAGCCCCTGTGAAATTGGGAGCAGGGAATCGAGTGCTGATCAGCCAGTCTGTCTGCGTTGGGGAGGATAAACTGTGGACCCTGCTGGGTTATAGCGCTCTGTGTAATGGGACTGACCGGTCACGGGTCAAATCTGCAAATGGCTCACTTTTAGTCGCCTGTATGATATATTATTATCCCAGTGAACAGGAAAGAGAAAGAAATAAAGAGACTATATGATATTTATTTGGTGGCCAGGGGGACTGGACCCTACCCAGCAAATACTTTTTGTTTTTGACCCTAACCATCACTTAGAAATAGAAGTACCATAACCCTCCAACTTGTGTCTTACCATTATAAACAGGCAGTATTGAAAATATGATCAAAAACAAATTAGCTGCTTTATAATTGGGAATAATGAGCCATTAAATTAAACTTGTTTTTGCAGCCGCTGAATTTGCCAAAACAATCAGCAGAGTAAAGGTTGGAAAAGAGCGATGTGGGGAAAACCACGGATAAACTTGTATGTTTACGTCGTCACCTTATGTTAACTTGTCATGAAATTACATCACAAACGCATCTACTGCGTCAAACTTGGCTGCTGTATTTGGTGCGCCGGGGGTGAGAATGGGATGCAGAACCAGAACCAACAAAGTAGCTCACCGCAGTAAACACTTCTAGTTCCTCCAAGGCAGAAACTTACTGCCAAAATAGACCATACGAGTTGGGCCGCCTGTCTCCTTTATTTGCCTGCAGGGTGGTTTTTTTGTGTTTTTACTCTGTTTATTTTGGTGATTCATGCAAAATCGTGGTTGGAATAAATAAGTGGTTGGGACAACAAATTATCACAGTTCTGGGGTGCTGATGATGACAGCTGGGGTGAGATTCTCCATCGATCTGATCACGTATTTGGTGGTTTTACCGTCCACCTCTTCTGGATCTGATTCAGATGAAACTCGATGAACCGATACGTGTCGCGTCCTCATGTCAGGACGATTCAGGTCAAACAATGACTCTTTTTTTTCTACCTGACTGGCCCAGTGAGGTCTCTGTCATGTGCAGGTGACAGCACAGTATCCTGTCTCGCTGTTTGCTCTCGCCATGGTGGCGTCACTGTTGCTGTTAGAGGAGATAGCGGATCAAATTTACTTGAAAATCATCCCCGGGCTGTTACCTTGCACTTATCCTCACCTTGCCAGACAGACAAAAACGAGAGGAGGATTAAAGCACGGTTCCTCTGCCAGGATGACAGGAGAGGGAAGAAAACAATGCCAGGCTAAAAACCACTCAGCAAATCCTTTGCTAACCTCATTATAACCTCAAAGCAAGATAACTGAGGCAGAAAGGGAAAATCCCCCAGCTCTCAGCCATGACAGAGGGCTGATCATTCCTTATCAGCAACATGGACCTTCAATTCACTTGATTACGGTTTTTGTAAAGGACAAGCTGCCGGAACAGGCTGCAGCTTTACAAGCTTCCAGTCCGGCCAAAATGAATCAGCTGGGTTCTTTAAGGGTTATACACCCACATGTCAGGCTGATATGGCATTCCTGCAAAGATCTGATATCAGCCTGTCAGTGTCATCCAGCTCTGATGTTATTAATAAGATGCAGTTTGTAATGTATAGATTGTAGCGTGATCAATATTTTACTGGCTGCCTGTTGGAAAGCCATCACCAAGAGTTAATCCTGCAGCATTAAATCAATGACAATTCCACACATGTGATGATCTACAGTATTGTATTGTATTGTTGTTATTATCATTATTATTGGTGGTACAAAAGCAGAAGGACGAGGTAAAATCATTGCTTTTAATGGGACTTCCAACCACATGTCACTCTCTTCATTGGAATGTGTAAAGAACAAAAGACGGAAATTGCAAAATAAAACAGAAATTTGAAATGAAAACTTTGTGATGTCCAAGAGATGCAGTTAAAATCTCCATGGAAAGAAATGAAGTGAACTCTTGTCGATCTACTGTGTCTGCAATGGTTCAAAAGCGAACTGAGCAGAATCATATTCCTTTGTTTTTAATTCCGTTTTTGACGGTATGGCAAATATGGTGCCTGTCAATGCATCCACCAGGCAACATTTAGCCGTAAAACCGAAAGAAGCTGAAAGATGCTAAAACGCTCTGTAGAGCCTGGGGGAATTTCGACAATTTCACGAATGCTATAACTAGATAACAAAACCATCTATCACAATATTTTTGACCAAATGCCTCAATATCAATGTCAATATGACTCTCGGTAGTTTTAGTGAAATACAAGTCATAATATACTGCCAAGCTCTTGAAATATGTGATACAAACAAGATATGAAGTAGTTTCCAGAAACGGTGGATATCTTTTATCTTTATTGTTCTAATTAACATTGAACCAGCAACAATTGTCCAGGACTCAGCGAACCACAAATGCGGTCACCTAAATCATCTACTTTAATGCCCTTGATTTTTTCCATCATCGACTCAAACATCCCAAGATATTCCTTCCACTTGTGGTGAGCGTGGACCACGCAGATGGTGATTAACAGTTCACCCAGCAGAAGGGCTTGTTGTTAGAGGATTAGTGGTCCTCTGGGGAGGATACAGTCGACAGAGGATGGGAAACCACCACATCTACGTGTAGCAACAGATCAATACTCCACAGTTAAACATACCATCAATCACTCGGACACATGGGACCCGAGGCCTAGTGCCTCCCCCTACCCTCATCCATGATGATGAATAAAGTATGACTCCGGGGACGATCCATCCAAACCTCAAAGGATTCTGTCTTTAATGACTGTGCTCTCTGGTACCTCTTCTCTTTCTTGTGTGGTTTCTGCATGAACAATGAGATACAGTGAGGAATATAAGGGGCTATATAGTGTTTGTGCCTATAGTGCTGGATAATTGATAAAGATCTGACAGTGTATTCACTGGTGTTGGAGAACAGCACCATCTTGAGGTACTTTGGCCAAAAGCCATGCAGGCGATGCAGATCTTGTAACCTTTATTTAAGTGAATTTAATGTGTTTATTGCCGACCCTGTGCAAGGTTTTTGTCATATATTGTCATATATTGTCTTGTTTTTTGGTTGATCATTTGTCACATTTTCTTCCTCCTCCCACTAAATTACAGCCATACATATTTCAGAAAATTTGATTTAATTTAGTTGAAGAAATAAGCTGTAAAAAAGGTATAGCAATATTTTGTTGTATAGTTTGTCTGCATTATATTCTCAATGCCCTAATAAATTTACAGCCCATCTACACCAAGGAAGCTTACAACAAATACAGTGTTTGTTTATGTGACAAATAAAACCTTCATAATCTTGGCGAAAATGAGCAGAGTGGGCCTGACTCCAGGTGAGCCGACATTGACGGATGAAGGCCTGGATGAAAAGGATGCTGACCTCTCATTCCTGGTTTGGAAAGACCGACGGCTGGTACCATCTGGAGAACTGAGAAGGCGAGATGCCAGTGGCCAAACTGGGGAGGGTGTTGTGCGCATACTCCACCCAGAGGAGTTGCTTGGACCACGACAAGGGATTACTGGCAGCAATGAACTCCTTATCCTTGTCCTTATTGATAGTCTCAGCATGGCCGAGGTGCACATTACTCCTGGCTGGCAAGCTAGGTGGGATGAATGTCCCCACTGGAAAATCTGAAGGGACAAACAAATTGTGGGACCTCATTACCTTGTCCTCAGTTCCCCAGGTGACCACCCCAATGACATAGGAAGGTAGCTTCGGTAGATGGGAATGAGCTCCCAGCCTAGAACTGCTTGGAAAGTGTATCAGGCTTAATGTTCTTGGAGACCTCTGAGACTGGACGGCCCCAATCCCTGAATCAGGAGCATCCACCAAGATAAAGTTTGGACAACATGGTGGCCCTCTGAATAGACCAAGATACAGACGAAATGAGCATACACTGTTTTTGGCTGTAACAGTGTTGCCTACTCTGTAGTCAATGCAGGGCCGAAGTGTCTTTCTGGCCATGAAGAAAAAAACCTTCTCACCTGCGTACAACTGGAGAGGGGGCAATGAGGTGGCCCATGCCTTGTTGAAATCTTCCTTGAGGTTGAGGTATGGCACCACCTGGGAGGACATGATATTCGGAGGACACAGAGGAACTTGGGACAGGTAGATAGTGCAAACCTGAGTCAGTCTGCTTGGCAATGACTACTCCACTGCAAAATAGCTCCTGTAGCCCAATCATGGTGGGGATTATATCTCTTAAGCCAGGATGACAGGCTGATTAGGTGCATTCATGATATGAAAGGTGATGAATTCCAAATGATGACCTGACATGTCCTGACGGGGAGGAGTAGTCAACCATCAAGGGTGGTGGCAGGAATGGGTTTAGCCAAAATCTCCCTGCCAGTGCCCAGTTGGGTTTGGCGAGAGAACTGTTGAAAGTTTAGAACAGATGCGGTGTGTGTCTGTCCATTCCAGTATTAAACATGAAGAAGTTCGCGAGAGGGCATATCAGAGTACAAGGTTCAGCTTGGCTTGACCTCTGGATTACTGGTGAGCCTTGGCAGGAGGAGACACAATGGCCGCTCTGACTTGCATGCAACAATTCTCCCGCAGACAGCTCAGTCTTTCTGCAGCAGACAGTCCAGCCCAGCTGCATGGGCTCGGGGTCGTTTAGGGGGATGCTGGAAGGTGGATCCAGGAAGGGGGTGAGTGAGTCGCAGGACCGCCGGGGCGACTCCTGAAAGTGATCAGACAATGGGTCTCTCCCTCCTGTGCTCATGGTGATGGCCATCAATGTGGACAGCCAGAGCCACGAGTGCAAGGTTTGCCGGGAGTTTCTCTGCCGCTACCTCATCGTTAATGCAGTTGGACAGCCCATTGTAGAAGGCATTGAATAATGGAGCAGCATTCCACTTACTTTCAGCAGTACAGAGCTCAATGGAGTAGTCGGCCACAGTTCTTTCTCCTTTCGTGATTTTAAAAAGACCCCTTGCTGCCTATTTTCCTAAAGTGGAATGATCGAAGACTTTACAGAGATTGTCTGTCTCACTCTGCTGTTACCCACTTCTTCGCTCGGCTTGTGAGGAGCAGGATGATGTACGCGACCACGTGACCATGACATTGGGGAGGTAGAGAGCTGGAGCTGGAAGGTCGGGAACGCTGGGTGAAGAGAGACCAACGGGTTCCTGGAGCCCCGGTATAGTATACCTGAGGCGGCAGCTCTGGCTCAGAAACCTGGTGCGAGTGAGCTACAGGGCCAGGAGAAACAGGAGCCAAGGGAGCCGGAGCTGGAGTGGAAATTGTCTTGAGATGGTCACAGATGGATTCCAAAATGTACTCTAAATGGACAGACATCTTCTGACGCCTGACCATCATTTAATAGCGTTGGTTTGAGCTATCAGCCAACTCAGAACCTTCCAGTTTTGAAAGATTGCTTTCTTGGTGGAAGTTAGGAAATTAGGATCCTGTCTTGGGTTGGAAGGGTGACTGTTGCGTCTACCGGCATACAAAGTGATGGGGACAGAGGGATTTTGCACCCCAAGACGGAAGAGAGTTTTTCAGTGACTACTATCCAAAAGGAGTGCTCTGGTTGACAGGCCCAGATGGTGTGAATATAATCGTCTTTGCTACCGATGCTGCATTGTCAGCAAATATCTATTCAAAAACGCCACCCAAGAGGAACTCAATGCCCCCCTTTCAAACGTATTTTCTTCCAGCACCCCCCGTTAAAAAACACTGATCTAAGCCTTTATTTGATCTATTACCTTGAATGAAGATAATGTACTTCAGTCCATTTTGCTTCACTTCTCCTCAGATGAACAGAAACAAGCAGAGGAAGTAAAGAGTAAAGGAGGGGAAATATATCAGGGTTCACCCCTCCACACCTCATTTGATAGCATTTCAACCCAAACCACTGCCACCCATTTCCAACAACCACAGGCAGGCAATCAGGACTGTTTCCACTTAACAACCAGATTCCAGCAGGAAAAGAGGCATGAAAAAAAACAAAAAAACAGCCCAACCTTGGTGGGGAAAGAGAATGTGAACACACGTGGCCGGGTTGCCAGTCTCTGTGCTCACTGAGGTGGAGGGCTGCCAGTCAGTTACATGTTTGTCTTGGCAGCCTGACATGGAGCGAATGGAGAATAAAAGAACCTCCTGTGCTGTCAAGCAGAGGATTGAATATCAGTGTACTTGTCCAACAGCATCTCATCTCATCCTGTCCTGGCCTGAGTGTAGGAAAGGCCAGTATCCAGAGACCAGACCTGAGGTCAGGTAGTATGTGAGAATCTTTTTATCATTTACTTTGAGCTACTTGGAGTCATTGCTTGGAGAGATTTACCACGTTGGGGATCAGCTGTCAGGCAGGAAAGCATCTTAAATTGAAATGGTGTCAACTTTATATCCTTAATCTGATAAATACAAGTAATTTGTCATATAAAAGCACTGATTGATTTAACCGGATCTTTAGAAGGCAAACATAAATACATACAAATATATACTTCAAATCAGGATATTGCCCTTTTCACCCTTCGTCAGATCTGTGTTCAAACAGGCATTCAATTCAATAATCACATTCATATTATAATTAGAAACCTTTTCATGCTGAGCACATGAAACAGATGTTTATTGAACACTTAAGATGGGATTAATCTCTTTTCTTAAGCTTTATTTATTCAGGGAGGGTTCAGTGCTGATCATATCCACACCTGGAAGCTGCCGAGTACAACATCAGTCTGGTTTGCAGAGCAGCTGTTGGGGTTAAGATGGTGGGCAAGATTTATCCTGCCAGTCCAACCATCGAACTGCAGACCCTCTGAAAGAAAAAATGTGCCTCCTTTATCTTTAGACCACCAATCAATTTATCCCGTCCCTTCTTCCCAGTCCCCCTTTGCAATAACGCTGGTTATAAGTCTGGTTTTGACACCGACTCTCTTGCAGCACTAGAGGGAGCTCTGTGTCAGCTTCTCACACCAGACTGCTCAGGCCTACTTGAATTAAATCCCCCCTGGAATAGTCACTAATGGACATAATAACACACTGACTTATACCAACAGTTCACCTATTATAGTGCCATTACATTTGGCTCAATATAAGGACACCAAAAGGCCCAGAGAGAATGTGAGCAACAATGTAAAGAGGCCTATTAATAAGTTATGAATGTTCCCAGTTTGCTGCTGGCAGGAATTCAGAAAGCAGTGAACGGTGTATTGTACTTTCTATCAAATATGTGATAAAACTGATTATACTGGGTGATATAAAGGCTGTAAGTCAGTGGAAAATTATAAAAGAAGTCTCTAGAAAACACGATTTATGTGTTTTTCCGTGTGTCCTTATACAGCCTGCATCTCTTTGACTCCACTAAGTGGGATGTGTGTGCTGTGCCATCTCATAATTAAGATTTATGTCAGCCTTTAAGGTAGGAACAGTGATTTTTTTTTTTTCGCGGGGTTTCCCACCACGTCAGTCTACATCAGAGAAGGTTGGAAAAATGTTTCGCTTTGGTGAAAATGAGCTTTGAAAAGGAAAGAATAAAGTACTTAACTGAGAGATTGGTAGAGTGCGAGATGCATATAAAGATATTTATGACGGTGATTATATTTAATGATTATTCAGCCAATCCCAGGCATAATCTGTTTAAGCTGTTATTGCCACAAAATCCATCGAGGGATACATCTTTATGACAGCAGACCCGCCTCCTGCTGTTTTCTCTCTCTCTCTCTCTCTCTCTCTCTCTGGATTTAGTTTGACATCAGCAAGCCAGCATTGACCTTTTTAGTAAATGCCAGACATTCAGCAGTTAGTGCCATCAACTCTCCATTTGATGGATGTTTCCTTGAATGCTTGTTTCAGAGACACGTCTGTCACTTTCTTATGAATCTACAAATGTTAACATTTACTATCAGCGGCTTCTGTATAACATTAACCCGGTTCGGCTTTCAGAAACCCGTCTCAGTTTACGCCGACGCTGCTGATCTATGACCTGATACTGTTGCCCCTAACAGAAACACCATGTCGTTCATTATGAGCCCTGCAGGCTTGGACAAATAGCAGTTCAATCTCCCATTCAGGGCCAGTGAAATACGAGCCGGCCCTTTCTCCAGACTCATTCTTCGGATCACCCCGCTGTCCACAGTTTGCACAGACGTCCCTCTATTTCTACTGTAACCCAGTTAATAATGGCCATCACAGCACAAGGTATGCATTATGTAGGGAACCAGCTCTGTTTTTTTTTCAACAGATGCTATTCATTTTTCTAAAAGAGAGGATGGGATGTTAAATGCTGAAAAGCTTTCTGCGTCGTATATTTTGCTTAAAAACTGTGTCATGCTGGAAACCAAGTGAAGGTGCTGAACTGAGTTGATTTATTCTCAGTTCAATCAAGATATTTCTCAAAATAAACCGAGTGTCTGGAGCTCAGTGAAGGATCTCATCTTTGTTATTTGAATTTCGTATTCAGCCCAACGCTGGTGTTTATGCTCCCGGCCACAGTTTCATAAGATTTAAAAAAAACAAAAAAAAACAATTAAACTCTGAACTAAGTCATTGTACAAATGAGGTTTTCACATCATAATAATGTCTTTGAGCTGGACACACACTCTTCTCTCTTGCATGCACGTCACTTGAAATGAGAATAACAGTGTAGAAGCATGTACCAGCATACTAACGTACTTACAATGATGTAACAGGAAAGGCTGTTTTCACTCATTATCTACTCACCATGCTGACGAAAAGTTAGGTGAAGTTTCAAAATCCAAAAGATATTTCAAGGCCGGAATCTTCACTGCTAGGCTAAAAGCATTAGCGTGCACGTCATCTGAAGGGAGTGCACGAGCTCGGCCGGGTGTCGAAGGTGTAAATAACATATTTTCAAAATAATTTGGACTCTTGCGGCTGTATAACATGACTCCATACAGCTCGCCATGCATAGACCGAACCACAAGCTAACAATTTTAGCTCAGCAGCTACAGTCAAGATTTCATCTTTGGATTATGCTGGACGAGCTGCATGGAGACATTTTATGTTTCGTTTGGTTGTTTTGGAGGTTTTTAAATCAACTCTCCAGCTAAATCAGTTGTTTAGGAGAATGCTGCAACACTGTTTTTCTATGAAGATCCAGAAATGTTTGGTCGGTTTGGAAAATTCCCCCCGACTTTCCTTTGGCACTGGGGTGAGAGATGATGACTGAATTTTCTTATTTCTGCGAAGTTATCCTTTAACATGCTAATGGTTTAGCATGTTAGGATGCTCACTTCTGCTGATTTCAACTGAATACAAAGTACATATAATTGGATACATTTCGTGATATTCCATCAATCAGTTGTCGAGGCGTCTCAGTCGGGAGCCTAGTGTGGCGAAAAACCCACTGAAATTATCTTGATTGGTACAATTTAAATTGAAATTAGCAGCAAAATTAGGTTTAGGATTGTGGTTTATGTTTTGACAGCTACAATTTCAGTAATGCCATGTTTGTTGTGCAACCTTGTGGTCAGAAAAAACACCAAAATTGTAAACTTCAGTCACAAAGTAAAACATCCTGTCATAAGGTTAGAATTAAAAACAGATCATCAGACATTAGAGTAAACTGATCCATCCATTTAACCTCCTCAACTTTGCTTTCATTTCGATGCCAAGCTTCTTATTTCTCAACATCTCTTTCATTTATTCCTTTCCTGGTTGGGGAATGTGTTTTGTTTTTTGTTTTTTTTTAAGGCAAGGACACACCCGCCAACTCGTCAGGGATTCTTGGATCGATGGCAGAAGTCTATCATCGCTCTATTGCTTCAGAAATCCAACAATGATGAATGATATCTCAGCAGGTAGGAGCTTAGAGTCTTGCTCAAGTGCTCTTTTGGGCTCTTTCCAATGCCATAACATACCTATAAATACTGAAACTGAGTTCCTGGGGTTCTAAAACAGTTTACATGTTTCCATTTCTAAACATAATGGACTGTGTATGAGAAAGCTGTCTTCTATAATCCTGGTAGTTTTGAGAAGTACCTGGTTTCTCGGGAGAGAAGGCCAATATCTTGGTCGTACTGCAGGTAATATTTAGTATCTAACTGGCTTTTTGTGTCTAAAAGTGTTTCCATTTGTGAAGTTGTGCATTTTTTCCACCTTCACAGAATTTATGCGCTCATATTTTTGAAGTTGAATATTAAAGGAGTACCTGAAACGCCTCGTCAGTAGTCCTGCCTTTATTGTGACATCACACTACATCACCATGTCACACATTTGCATAATTTATGGTAGAACTGAAGCTAACCGGAAGCTAAAAACACAACAGAGCCAACCAGATACATGTTGAGTGTTTGCTAGCTCAGACGTGTGTGAGCTGACCAATCAAAGCATGAAGGGGGAGGGCCTTAAAGAGACAGGAGGGTAAACAGAGTGTAAACAAAACTGTTTCCTACTTTTTCAAGGCAGGAACCTGTTTTGTTCTCCTCTGATACACCAGGTACAAGCGATGTCTGTGTGAATGGAAAAGCCGGCAGCGTGGGACAGGGTGTGTCGGTCTGATGGCGTCCACAGTCTGACAACTAAACAGATCCTTCACTCATCAAATACAAGAGAAATGTCCCACACTTCAACCCACAAAGCAACGGTACAGGACCAAACAAGTCAGAGTGTCTTCAGCATCGTGTATCAGGACAAAAATACCACATTTACATGTGGAAAAGTGTCTGTCATCCTGTCTGTCCTACTGACTGTTCGTCACATTTCTGCATGAAAAACATGACGTGACAGGATTTAGAGCAAAAAATATTAAGTTCACATGTCTTTAGTGATCGTCTCTGGCAACATAAGTCGTTAATCAACCTCCCCCCCAAAAAACAGTGAGTGAGAGCCACACAGCGTCGGCTATTTACTGCTGGTCTTCATGTAATTTAGAGCGAAAGACATTACTTTGTCACTTTGAATGGTGGATCAGGATCCCAATGACAGCACACAGGCGGTTGCCCCCCTCGTGGCCCAATTGTTGAAAAACGTGCGCTGAAGTGCCCTCTTGGGAGCCAAAACGCGTGCTAAAGTGCCCTCTTGGTTGGCAAAACACAATAAACTGCCCCCTTGGCTGGTTAAAACATGATAAACTGCCCTCTTGTGGGGCAAAAACCCATGCTAAAGTGCCCTTCTTATCGCCCCTGCCCTTCAAAAGGTCTGTGCACGCCACTGTCAGCATCCATATGATTACAAACAGTCAGTCGATACATGTTAAGATTAACAGGTGAAAACACACAGATCTGATTGTTATGATGTGTACCGTCATGCATCTTTTGGTTCCACAGCATCGGCGTGCTGTATGAAATGACATCTCCATCGCTGCTTGAATAAGTGTGAAAAAACAAAGACCTTCATTGTGGCGATGGGTGGTAACTTAGTTATGTAGATAGGGTGAGAGAACTGTAGCATTTGTTGAGCGTTAAAGCCTGTAAACTTATTCTAGTTGTAAACCAAAATACAACTATGAAGCTGAAAATCTTCTTTAAAGTTCAAGTGAGGAACAAGGGAGAACATTGTAGCTGATCTTTCTGTTTTTCTAGCTGCACAGATGGTTTCTGGTTTTGAGATAATTATCCTGAGTTGGATATCTCAAAAATGAGAAGCATCTGTAGAGGAAGATAACATTTAGGAGTTAGTGAGAAAAATCTGTTTGTTATGATTGAAAAATTCTCTTCAAAATGTATAAAACAACTTGTAAATTCAAATTAATTCGAAAATTTCCACTTCCCACAACAAAGCTGTGAAACAGACTGCACACGATCCAACACTAAGCCTCCTCTGCTTCACAGATCACACTTTTTCCAGAGAAACGATCATGATTTTAAATTCCAGGAACACGACGCCGCGGATCCTTCTCGTCAAGACAGTGTGTCATCACACCCTCGATGGAGGAGTTAATTTCTTTAGCAGGAGAAGTGACAGAAATGTTAGTGTTGAGGAGCATACAGCACTCTGTAGGAGTTCAAGTGAATACGTCGCATCCAGCTAATGACGCATTTCTCTGTGTATGATTTATCACCGGATAATTTGTGGACAAAATGGTATGAGGGGTCAGAAAAGGTTGACTGTGACTGTCTCAGTGTGCAGAGAGGTGAGGGTAGAATAACACGTGTCGATGAGGCATGGCTTCCACTTCAAGATGTGTGTGTGTGTTGTTTGTGTGTGTGAGCACCCACACATGAAACACAAGCCCCCAGGGAATGTATTTTTTTACATTTTTTTTGTGCTCGAGTGTACTATATAAACAGATAGAGCTGGAAAAATCTTCCCACTGGAATATCATTTCAACATCAAATTTACGAGTGTTTTCCTCGCAGCTTGTGATGTCAAGTTTATTTAATCAGCGTGCACAAAAGCTCAAATCATCAGACATGTTTCGAACAAACTGGCTGTCAAAAGCCGTGCCCGGACTTGATAGGCTCCCCGTCACAAGGTGCCAACAAGCCTTAGGTCTTTTTTTTTTCATGAGCTTTGACTTTGGCAGCGACTCGCTGTGTGAACTGAGGCGGTGAACAAACACTGACAAAATGAAAAAGAAAACCTGTTCTTGTGTGTTTGAGCTGTGAACGGAGAAGATGGCGTTCATCCCGTGTAAGAAATAATGTAGTAATTCCGAAAGAATGTCATTTTGGGTTCACAGTTGTAAAGAGAGACTGTTAACACAACGACAGCGGTCTTTAACGAATTGTTAACATTGTTGACCAGCTCCCATTTATCTCATTACATACAGACATTTAAAGTGAAAGTCTCGCTAAAATGCAACCTAGGCTTTTTTTGTGAATGTACCCGAGTCAAACCTTCGTGTAAAAAGCATAATTATGACAAAAGAGGCACTTTTAAGATTTACCGTAGTTTCATTTTTGGGCAAGCTAATTTTCACTGGGAGTGCTACGGGCACTTTTACGATAGCATCAAAATCTCTATTTTTGAAAACAGTAAGAAGTCTCGACACAACATGAAACTTTGCTCGTAGTATCACCAGGGTCTCTACACATGAACACGAGCATTGACAACATTGTTTGTGTACACAGAGTTTACTAAAAAGAAGGTTTTTGGACAACTCACGTTAGCAGTAGCATCTCCGGCGCACCGCCGTCATGGCAGACAAAAAGTGTCGATCCCTGAGTGCGACCTAACAGGAAGGCTTTAGGCGCGGTCCACCATTACTCTCCTGCCTACTGCTAACGTGAGTTGTTCAACCTTCTTTTTAGTAAACTCTGTGTACACAAACAATGTTCTCAATGCTCGTGTTCATGTGTAGAGACCCTGGTGATACTACGAGCAAAGTTTCATGTTGTGTCGAGCCTTCTTAGTGTTTTAAAAATAGCGATTTTGATGCTAGCGTACGAGTGCCCGTAGCACTCCATTGAAAATTAGCTTGCTCGAAAACGAAACTACGGTAAATCTTAAAAGTGTCTCTTTTGTCGTAATTATGCTTTTTACACAAAGGTTTGACTCATAAACAATCACAAGTAAAGCCTAGGTTGCTTTTTGGAGAGAGTTTCACTTTAAACACATCTTCACAGTGACATGTAGCCTTGAGCTACTTAGCAGCTAACTTGAATCAAAATGTTGTTGTTTTGACGAGACTGAGCAGTGTGGCAGGGATGTATTTTTGGAGGCTAACCTAGAAGTTAGCTTTGCGGTGGTTCCCTCCGAATACATTTGGATTTATCAGTTGGATTTGTGTTGGATCAGTTTATGATACTTATAAACACCTAATTTAAAGGCAATTGCTAGAAGTAAAAAGCTAACACCAAGCTGTAAACGAACTACATCACCGTAGCTTGACATCACCATACACGTTTTACTATAAATTGATCAATCTACAAGTTGTAAAGTTCCAATTTTAGTATGAGTGCCCATATTTTAAATCTACACTGTTGAATTCTTGCTTAACATGTCCTCTGAAAGTGAAATTAAAGATGAAATTGCAAACCAAAAATTGTGAAAGTGTGTTACGACTTAAAGTTTAAACTTAAGCTGAACTCAGGTTTATGTCAGAATGTGGTTTGTAAACCCAGGGGACGCTTTTTAATGAATGATTAATGAAACGCTGAATGTTTACTGGAACGACTGGAGCAACAGCTAGCTTACGTCAGGACGAACCAATGCTTGTTCCTAAAGAGACGCTCAGTGTTTTTCGGGGGTCGAACGGCTCGTACAGTCGGCTAAAATAAACCAATTACATCATGCCTGTTAAGCGACCGTTTTCATTTCCTGTCACACACAGTAAACACTCCATTAGGCTACGTTATGTTTATTGCTGTAATCTTTTATCGCCTCGTTATTCCGGCTTGTTACGGAGGATGAAGGGTAAAAGTCACATCATACCTCTGAACGCCTCTGAAGCCTTCGCGAAGAAAGACTCCTGTTGAGGAAAATTATGAGACAAGCACCATTTTTAACTTTCTTTGAGATAATCTGCCAGGTCCAGATCTTTTCTCACTACAGCAGAAATCAAGATTATTGCAAAGACAATCTATTCTTGCTGTCTTCTTGCGTCATTACCTTGGAATTTTTTCACCTGGTTTGTCATTATCTGGGTCATGTGAGTGACTCCTATTGGCTGTGGACACCATATAGGCCGGGCCACATGGTGCCGCTTGTTTGGTTGGAGCTCCAATGAAGATCTAATGGTGAGAACATATTGGCTTTTTAATATTTTCTTCCTCGTTTCTTGATATTTTTTGTTTTTTGAGTGCCTGGACTGCCCTTTGCTCCCATTTTCCAAGAGCACCTGACACAACTTTTCCTAAAATTGTCCAAATTATGAGTACTACTAGTATCAATGCAGTCATAGTGACTTTTCTAATCATTTTGACTTTTCTTGACTTAGTAAAACAAAGCAAATGTGTTGTGTGCTTCTGTTTTTGTCACTTCTAACTCTTCATTCATTGTGTTTTTTTCTTCTGGCCCATATGGGCTTCCATAGATTTCAGGGAAATTAAATTTAAGAGTGACTGTTTGCTTATACAACCCACATCATGACTCACAGGACGGATCCAACCCACGCGCACAATCACAATCATCAAGTTAGCTTTAATTTGCTTCAACGATCAGAATTACACACCTCAAACATCCTAATTGAAGGCCGCTGAGCAAACAGACACTAGACTGTGTTTTTCTACGATCATCTGCAGCCACGATCATCCATAATTTACTAAATCATCAGTGTATATAATCTAACAGTCATGATATCTTTGCCCTTTCACTTTATCAATAATTGAGGTGTTTTTCAGTGACTCTAATGAAACCGTACGTCCTCCATCCTGATTATTGCTGCAGACACAACACAAAGTTATCTCAGTGTTAAAGTTTTTTTGCACGTATCAAGTTTTCTGAGTGACTCCTGCATACATAGTTTCTCTTGTTACCCGAGCAGAGAGTATGTTCGTAATTACAGCTCCTACATGTGTGCATTCATTTCCAAAAAAACACCTTTACATTCAACATTTTCCAAAAGGGAACCGTGCCAGGAAAACTTTATACGCAAGGTGTGTTCAATTGAGGTGGAAAAAAACTCCAGAAGCTGTCTTTTTCTTTTTTTTGTTTGTTTTGCGTAAATATATCATGATAACATAATAAGCAGGCGGCCGCAGTACAAAGTCAGGCCCTGGAGTGAGTTAGAGAGTCGACCCGGAGAACAACTCCTGATGTGCTGGAGGTACGGAGGGCGTGATGGAACAAACCTGAGAGAGAGACAGTAAGTTGTCAGTGAAAGCTGCTATTATAAATGAGTAACAAACCTTCAGTAACCGCGAGCCTGAGGGATTCACTGTTGACTTTCCAGCAGGCTGTTTGAGTTAATCGAAGATGTTTAGCCGAGGGGAACTTGGCTTTGTGAATTTTACTCATTGATGATTTGAACTGCTCTTCCAGGAGGCACCTGTCAATCAAGCACCGAGTCCGACGCTGTTGTTTCTTTCTTCTTCTCGGTATTTGATGTTAACGAGCTTCTTGGCAATCATACGGCCTGGAGCATGGAAATATCACCTGCTGGATAGATCAACAACATTCATAATCCCCCAAACAGCATCTGTTTTTATACTGGGAAACAAGTCGCCAATTTGGCCATTGTTTTTGTGGCTAGGTCCGCGGATTTAGACAGAAGGCGGTATATTGGGGGTCTGTTTTGGTCCGCCAATTTGCTGCCTTGGAGGGTACACTTTTCCACCTTCATTGCTGTGTAGATCTGAGCCGTCGATGTGCCGGCAGTTGCGTGAGATGGGCGGAGGTGTCGATGACCTGCACTGTTGTGCGACAGGAGTTTTAAAACCAGGAAACAGCTGATCACAGCAGTCAGTCCATCACTTCATCCACAGACGTCAAGATGAGCAACTGGACAGCCGCTGAGATCCAGGAGATGCTAGCGTCTCCTCGGTCTTTGTAGCTGTCTTCGTTGTCCGCTTGTTGTTGTAGCGGCAAGCTACTAACGGTTGCTACTTTCAAATTAAAAGCCCCCCTGCTAAGAACCCAGTTCTAAACTCCAATGGGGTGCAATGTAAATCTCTTATTTTGAAGACTAATTTGACCTGCTTCACTGTTTACGCACCACTTCGTGCTTCACGTCACGTCACATTTTTACGCCTACCTCAGTGGCGGCTTTTTGCAAAAGAAGGAATATTACACCTCCCTTTTAGAAAGAAAAGGCGGCACATTGCAGCCTTTACCTTGCTGCAGATGTGCCGCCCTTTCTATCTAAAAGGGGCTAGTCAATCCTACTGTATCTGGTGATCCTCTTGAGTTTTTCCTCTCGTCCCACCATCAGCTTGACATTTGTGGTTTCGCGTGTCTCAATGTCTCATCAGCTTTTGGATGAACCGCCGTTAAATTTGCCTCACACGTTCAAGACTTCTCAGGATAAACTGTCAAAAGTCCGACGTGTTCAGTATTTTGGTTTTCATGACGCACCCGTCAGCCTCGGCAGCACTCGGTGTTTATTGCCGATCACCAAATGTTTGCGTTTGCTAACATGTTAAACTAAGATTGTGAACACGCCTGTTAGACATCAGCGCGTTAGCATTTAGCTCCAAACACAGCCTCTCAGGTCTGCTCAGCCCGGCTGTGGACTCTCAGTTGTTTGACAGTTGGTGGTAATCGCTGCTCATGTTTACGGCCCACTTCTTCTCCTGTTTATTGCACATTAACTGAAGGCTTTTAAACACATTTCCTGTCGGCGGCAACGACAAAGACAAACTGAGTGCTAAAGCTGTCGAAAAACAAAAAAAACTGTAACCCCTTTTTCCTGAAAGGTTGGTGTAGACAGTAGCGTGATGACTCCAGGATCACAACAATAGAAAGTTAAAGGGGCGTTACGTAGTTTTGGAGAAGAAATTCAGAAATCAGAAGGGAAAAATCTTCATTTTTTCTGCCTAAACAAACTAAATAAAGAAGCTCTCTTTGTTTTAAAACTGCCTTTAAAGAACAACACATTTTTACTGTGTTTTCAAGTGGCGGACCCTGCCACCTTTTTAACTTCAAACAGTGTTCTGGGACCTTGTTTTCCTCTGAGAACAGCTCGTTTATTCACTAATGGAAACAAGTTTGCATTATGACCTCATTAATATTGTGAATATAAAAATTCTCAGTTTGCATTATTCTCCAAAACTACAAAGTGCTGATCCAAACATGGAACAGTTTCACATACCGATCCTCTGACTTTTTAGTTCTCTGCTGGAATATCTCAACAACTAGTCAGCAGATTACTGTGAAATGTAGGACACTCGTTCCTGGTCCCGAGCGGAAGCACTGGAATAACATTTATCTCCGGACTTCACGTACCATCACTATCATCTGGACACAATTTGATTCTCGCCAGTGCTTTGCTGGATGACTGAATACCTGCACAGCTATTGTCAGTCTAATCAGCATCAGCTGTACTGTTGTGGTTAAGCGCCAATTAGCAAATATGTGAATGCTGACATGCTGAAGCAACGCGGCGAGCACGGTAAACATTTGACCTGAGCGCTCATCTCAGGTGCAGCCTCACAGAGCCGCCAGCTGGCTGCACACGCTCAGTCTTCTGTTACAATAAAACTTGAAGTCCACCCAGGAAAAATGATTTATCTTTCCAACAGTGATTTGTCAAGGTTTTTGGCAGGGACTGCAAAAAAAAAAAGTGATGTCTCGCTGATAGAGGCTTCAGATCAGATCACGGTTCTGGAGGAAGATGGAAAAACAACGTATTTTTTAAGGAGGACTTATCGTCTCTGCAGCAAGAAGAAGAAGAAACGCACAGCCTTATCTTTTTACTGCAGACCTAGTTTACTGAAAAATAGTGCATTAAAGAGATTAGAACAAATTGTGGATGGAATTGAGGCAAAAGTGGTCATTTTGCCGAGCAGTTTGAAATCAACTGGTAGTTTAAAGGTAATGAAGATACACGTCAGAGAAGTGAGTGAACTCCAGCGTGCGGTTAGATCCTGGTGAAAATGAGTTGAGATGTGTTTACTTCCCGTAACATCCCGGTCAAAGCTTTGCTAAGTAACAGCTGCTTGTGATTTATTAGGGGAACAATTTATGAAATTCACCTAAGAATCGTTTGGCTTCGGAAGAAGGAGAGGCTTTATTGAGCAACAACTGAACTTTTAACAGGCTGTCATGATGGATTTGGCTGATCCGGAGCCGTGGAGCTCTCCTCATGCATCAACTAAAGCCTTGTATGGCTGATGCAGCTGAAGAATTCTGTTGTAAATGTGCCTTATGTGTGTCGAAAACAGGGAAACCCACCCAACTCAGTACGCCCACAGTTTTATGTGCGGAATAGTTTGCTGCGTTATAAATCTTCATAGCCAGAAGTAGCAAAGTGATTGACGTTATGAGAATTTAAGAATACACAAATAAATACTTTGTGGGAATGTAGAATGGATTTCTTTTGTTTTTTGATGAGCTGCAAAACCAACTGAGAATGCTGTGAAAACCATTAAATGGACCTTCTTTTTTTTTTTTTTTTTTTTTTTTACATTTCAGTGTCTGCTTCCTGTTAGGAGCACGAACCAATAGTCAATCATCCACAACATTTTTAAATTCAAGTCCCCAAAGTTGAACCAGCTGCTTCATTTGCACAACAACTTTTTGCATTTTCTTCCGCGGTTATTTCTGACAGGTCTTCGTGGTTTTTAATGGCCACTCATAAATCCTCTTTTTTTTTTTTTTTTTACGAAATGTTTTTACGACTTGCGGCTGGTCACTGGTGATTGATGGCCAGCGAAGTGCTCCCAAAACAGCGCGGCCATGTTGACACTGGCACAGCACAACTTTATCCAGAGACTTGCGTTTGCTCACATCCCTGCCCAAGTCCACAGGCAAAGAGGATAAGACTCAGTGAGAGGAAGAGGTTTAACTGCTTGCTGAAAGCTATGAATTAAAACTGGAGTAAGACAGAACTGGAGGGAGACGTGATCTTTCCGTCCGCGTTGTGACTAATCCCGTGTGCAGCACAAGCCTCATTTGATCGTAACTTCATGTGATCGGGCCGAGGAAGCACACTCACCAATCAATCCGTGTTCCCTGCACATACTTCCTCACCTTGCTCAGAATAAGAATCATGGATTGCAGGAGTCATTTCAGGGATCCGATCCAGGACTGCAGGAATATAGTTACTGGAACAGCAAACCGACAATGACATCATGCTCTTAAAACTAATGGCTATTATTCAAAAACACATGGCCGCCGGCCACATGTGTAGTCCGTCCCACTCCCCCTCCTCCTGCCCCTTTGTGGACTTGCGCGAAAAAGAAAACAATTGTTTCTCTGTTTTATTTTATTTTCTGGCTATCCCCTTCTCCCCGTGGATTTCAATAGCTGTTACAGTCGTAATCGCACTATGCGAGCTGTACAAGCGAGAGGCAAACAGCCGGAGGTTCTGGGCGGTTAACAGCCAGAAGATTGATATGACTAATCTGCCAATTTGACTGCGATCCCAGAATTCCAGAGGAACCTGGTCTCACACAGCGAGACGCAGTGTGCCGACTCATCCTTCTTCCTGAATCTCGCAGACAGGCCCAGAGACATTAATGGTTTGCTCTGAAGCTCGGGATTAACACGCAGCCAAAAACACATCTGTATTTAAATGACTTTGTAGAATTTATGCAGTCACACACTCCGGAGAAGCTCTCGTCATGCAAATTTAGCATTTTTGGATTCTGAAATTGAGTCCAAACTGTGTCAAAGATGATGCATTTCGTGTATTCTTTTTTAAAAAACGACAGGAAATCATGTCAATGCTACAATCCAGATGTAATTTGGATGCATATTCCTGTTGTATAGCCGACTGAGCTGCCTACACACAAAAGGCTCCAGAAATTACCCTTTATGTTGCCGGCTACTGATGGTGCCACCACCAAAACACAGAATACAGCTATACGATTATATACATGGATGATTTTACAGCTTTGTAGGCACATATGTGGATTAAGAACAGAGAAGTGCCTCCTTTATAAAACCTCGAGGCTCAGCCATGGTTCACAGATCCATAAAATGAAACATTTGGACCCGGTGAAGAGAAGAGAGGAGAGAAAAAAAAAAAAGAAGTAATTTTACGATGGCTTATTTGCTGCCAAATATTTGCACTATAATCCTTAATAACACTTTATTGTTTCCGCCTGTTATTGTGAGGATTTGGAGTTGCATCTTAAATAGACAGTGGTATCCAAAAGTCCCCCAGATGTTTTCTTTGAAAAGCGGGAGGGAGGGGAAGAGGTAAATAAGTAGAGCCTCCTCTGGAATGAGGTTATTAGTCGCAGGCAACGTTTACTGTGATCTCAGAGGTCGGAAAAAAGAGTGTGAAGCTGTTTTCTCAGACGTCCGGGTGTTAAACTTCTAATGGGGAGTATTTCTACAACTGTACAGTTAGAAATTAGATCTAAAACGCAATTAAGCCGCATTATTCTATTTGTCTTATTGCTAAAAAACAACATGGGAGTCCAGTTCTTTTGTCGGTGTGTGGCAGTCGTGTTTGCATTGGCGCCATCGATGCGGCTCTGTGGTAAATGTCAGGTCAGCTCAGCCGATGATAGCCTCCATCCATTTTTACTGTTGATGAGGCCTTTAGTGGGTGATTTTAATGTTCACCGGCTGAACCTTGTGGGTAACACGCTGCCACTGTGTCTTCCTGTAGTTTTCTCAGCAGAGTTAGTTAACTAAAGTAACTTAAAACAGTCAGAGCTCTCCCGGTCGCAGTTCGGAGCTTCGGATCTGGAAGGTAAATCACAGACTCAGGCGTTGATTGATATTCTAGTAACATGTTGTGCACGGCTGGAGACTAACGGCCTCCCGTCCTCACAGCGGCGATAGAAAATGTGTTTGGGACGGACGGAAATGTGTTTGGGACGGACATTGATTCTCCCCGGGACACCTTCAGGGATGAAAAGGATCTTAAATGTGTGCAGTGTGTATGACTCTCACTTAGCAAATGACAAAGTGGACTGATGACTCTCGTGCTGTTACATGCTGTCATGATGCTTTCTCTCTCTCTACACCGCTGTGTCAGTGCTTGTTAGTCACTGGCTAACACAAGACCTGCGACACATTAAAGTCCCCATGAAGTCAAAATCGCTGTTCAAGTGCATAACTCACCTCCACGCCAGTATGAGGACCAATAGTGGCGGAGCAGCCATTGTGCTGATGAAGCTGAGCGTTGGTTCCTGCAGGACATCGTTACCAATGAGTGTCACACCAATCACAGCTATTCTCACCACAAGGCGGTCCATTTAAACATGGCTCCCTCCATTGGACACTGTTGATGCTGCAGCTGGAAAGCTTGTCGCCAACACATCCCCAGCCTCCACTAAGCCTTCCTTCTTCCTCTGGGCTTACTCTTGTGTACCCTGGAGCTTTTGTTCCTATATTGTGCCCCCTAATTTGGCTTAACATACTGCTCAGTCACTTCAGGGAGCATCTGATGAACCGATCCATCAGCGCCGAGCAGAACTGTATTCCATTTGTTGCAGTAAGTAGTTAAACCTATGACGACAGTCTTCCCGACCCGAGTATTTTTAAAGGTATTTCAGAGTTTGTAACTTCCTGGAAGCTCATTAAAAATGTTGATGATTCATCTCTTTGTCCAATAAACGCCTTATTTTAGTTTATGGCGCTGCCGTGGATGAAGGCTACAGACAGAAGAATGTCGCCGGAGGAGAGTGTTGCCACTTTTTTGAAACTTGTGGGTGATGATTTGTGGAGAAAATATTTTCTGGTTTTCCCTCTGGTGCCCTGGGACCGCTCTGCCGTCAGTGACACGGTACAGATAGCTTTATTTGTTGCTGAAGTGACTGCAAATCAACGTACTGATAACAAGGAGCTGCTCAAAGAACGCCGCCGGACCGGGGCTGGACGAGAACAACAACTGAGGCCAAATGCTGAAACGTTTACTGCTGCTTAATATAGTCAGCTGCCTTAGCTTGGTGAGCGGTACGATAGTACTATATTCCCTTTATCAGATTGGCCAATGTCTTGTGCAGTTGTGTCCATGTTCGGCTGTGTTAACGGGGAGCTGCCAGTCAATGGAGAGTCAGCGATGGCAACTCAGTGTTTCCTGAAAAGACCCAGTAAACCCGATCAACAATGGCCGTTGATTGGAGAACAACAAATCTGTGTTGAAGTCAGCAGTAGGAGAGCTACAGCTACAGTCCTGTGGTGTGTTAATCGAGCTAACAGCTAAAGAAGCTAAAAAAAAAGCCTCCCCTTAGTGTTCAACCTAAGCCAATGCCAGTGTATATTTGTTTAAGTAAAGAAGACATAATGACACTGTACCTATAACGGGCTCTTTAGCTGTTAAAAGCTCCAATATGATCACCAAAAGGGGAAGCAAACAAGTTAAACCAATCTGTGTGACAGTCTTGGCTTTCAAACCAAAACCAGAATGGCACCCTGTAGAGCACATACCTCCGCCAAGGCCCAACAGTCCCCACATCTCGAAATGATTATGTAAGACAAATGCATTGTCCCTGGATTTATCCCTTTATGTGGATCCACCACAAAAATAGATGGGGTCTATTTTTGGCTGAGAACCATCGTCCAGCCAAGTTCTGTGAAAATGTGTTCAGTAGATTTTGTGTAATCCTGCTGACAAACCAACAACTCAAACCAGCAACACCACCTTCCAGACGGAGGTAATAATGGGATAAAAGACACTAAAATGCGTCATAAAGCAGTTTTTATATTGATATATTGATTGAGGCAGCTTTAACGACTGCCTCTGTGATGTATATAATGTTTGAGTTGAGTCGAGACTGAGATGATAAAAGCGTTTTCACCCCTCAACATCATTATTGTCATTGAATCTGGATGATTTTTGCTGCGTTTTGTCTCAACCAGTAGATATATCGGGAGCTACATTTCTTGCTCTACATTATATAGCAGATGTTGAGTAAACAATACACTGAAGTGGGGACTGCTGGTTCTCATTTGGCCAAAAGGTATTTGATTTTAACAGATGCACATTTATACAGGCTCTGCTGGAGAGTTCCCAGTTATATAACTCAAGTCTGACTCCCAGAATGTCAACTTTGAAGTGTGTTCATCACACAGACAGAATCATGTGTGTGGTGTTAAGATGGAGGGATTATTGAATACCATCCTAGACTCCGACAAGGAACTAATCAAAATAGCACTTCATCAGTTTGTCGATTTTTGAGTTTTCCAGCGAGACGACGAATCCAACAGGATGTTTTTTGCACATCATCTCCTAATAGGACAAAGCTGGATCTTGGCTCCAGGTTTTCTGGGGCTCTTTTGAAGGCAGCTGAAGTAATGATTAGAAAGCAGAAAGTCCACATCTGAGATATATTTTCCAATACCAATGGCATTACTGGAACCAGATGGCCGAGACGTTGGTCTGTTTGATACTTCCTGGTTTTTAACAAGCCTTTTTATTGACAGAATGGTTTCATGTTTTTGTTGTTTAGACATGTTGTACTGACATGAGAGATTTCTGCTTGTAAAAGTATTTACATTAAAACGTTCGTCGTCAAGTTACCCAAATCTTTTGCTCGTGCGGTGATGATACGAGCTTCCTGCGGCTGTTTTTAGACTCTGTCCACATTTGCATGTGGCTGTTTGAATTCAAAAGCATGCTAACATGCCTGTTTAGCGTAGAAGCCGTATCCATCAGCACGGACTGTGAAAACAAATCTTTCTAGTTTGCAGTTGATTAGACAGCGCTGCCTTTCGTGTTAAGAAAGCACTGAAGCACACCATCAGAACGAGCTGCTGATGATGTATATCTCAGGATTAGCGGCCACAAATCGCATGCCAATGCACAAACAGCATGTGAAACCACGATGAACATGAATCAGAAGACACCCAGACAGGAGGGGGAGTGAAAAAACATGCTTGCGTGAGAGATGCTTCGGTGTTGAGATCTGGCAACAAAATACTTTATCTTTCCAAAAAGCGTGACAACGTTCGAAACAGAAAGCGCTCTCTCTGTTTGACATGATTGTCGGAGCAGAAACGGTCTGTACTCACATAATCAGGTCTCTCCTAATCTCTGTTCTACATTCATTCTCTCCTGCACAGTTAGCTGTCTTATTGAGAGCTGTCAGTTTAATATGGCCGAGGAAGACGAGGGTGGAGTGACTTCACCACGGGAGCCATAAATCATAACTGACTTAAAGCAAAACTCTCGCCAAAATGCAACCTAAGGTCTTTTTGTGAATGTACCCGAGTCAAACTTTCATTTAAAAGCATAATTACGACGAAAGAGGCACTTTTAAGATTTACCGCATTTTCGTTTTCGGGTCAAACTCATTTTCAGTGGGTGTGCTACGGGCACTTTTACGCTAGCATGAAAATCTCTATTTTTATAACACTAAGAAGGCTCGACACAACATGAAACTTTGCTGGTAGTATCACCAGGGTCTCTACACATGAACACGAGCATTGAGAACATTGTTTGTGTACACAGAGTTTACTAAAAAGAAGGTTTTTGAACAACTCACGTTAGCAGTAGCTTGTTCCGCTCGCCGCCGTCCTGCCAGTGGAGAAGTGTCGATCTCAGAATGTGACGTAACCTGGAGGACAGTTAAGGTGGAACGCTCCTAAAGCTTAGTTCCATATAAATGCAGGATAATTTGTTGTGTTGTCGTTAGCGAAAAACAATATTGACCTTGAAGTTGAAAAAGGAGCCTCATATAAGAAACAATACTAAAATCAAAAGCCGGAAAAGTCACGTGAGATCTCGCGTGGATAGTTGTTGCTGGAAGACAGTAGTTCCACCTTAACTGTCCTCCAGGTTACGTCACATTCTGAGATCGACACTTCTCCACTGGCAGGACGGCGGCGAGCGGAACAAGCTACTGCTAACGTGAGTTGTTCAAAAACCTTCTTTTTAGTAAACTCTGTGTACACAAACAATGTTCTCAATGCTCGTGTTCATGTGTAGAGACCCTGGTGATACTACCAGCAAAGTTTCATGTTGTGTCGAGTCTTCTTACTGTTTTAAACATAGAGATTTTGATGCTATCGCTAATTTGCCCGTAGCACTCCCATTGAAAATGAGTTTGACCCGAAAACAAAAATATGGTAAATCTTAAAAGTGGAGCTTTCATTGTAATTATGCTTTTACACAAAGGTTTGACTCATATACATTCACAAAAAGAGTTTTGCTTTAATGTGTCGTAGTGTCGACGCTGAGATAGAGGTAGATGGTCGAAGTAAATCCATGAAAGAAAACGTATGAAATATAAAAAGACACCATTCAGTTTTCAATATTTATGTAAAATTTGTATGTACATGTAACAGGCAGCAATGAACCGCTGACATTCATATCTGCAACATTACTGTGACTTTAAAGTCAAACAAACCAGAACACACAGTCTGCACTTTGCAACATGTTTGACTACAAGGCTTTGTTTTCCATTATTGACGAATACTGATTAATGCAGTCTGGATGTACAGAGACAGAAAAGTGGTAAAAAATAATTATAAATTCAGCCAAATGTCCGACAACAACAAATCAAGATGTCCGCCACACAGGCCTACACGTTATCTCACGATGCAGATTGGTTGTTTTGATTCTCTTACGATTTTTCAAGTAACAATAAAAAAAAAGAAACGAACCAACAAAGACGAAATAAATGACAATAAAATGATCAGAATCATTGGTAGTGCAGTCTTTAGTCTGACAAAAACAATCATGTGACGGCAGCATTCTCTCTCATACTTCTGTCAATAAGTTATTCATCAGACACCCTCTACGGCTTCTAAAGCGCCAAGTAACCTGCAACTGCCAATTTTGTAGCCATTGATTATAAGATTTTGCTCTTATGTGATCGGAATCAGAGAGATGTATAAGAATAGTTGGACATTTTTTATCTTGCTGAGAGTCGGATGAGGAGATCGACATGAATCGCTCGCTTGTACACTAAAAAATAAACCAGACCCAGCAGATGGTTAGACTGCAGTCTTCAGCTGATGGCGTTCACAGTCTGACAACTAAACAGATCCTTCACTGGACACCCACACTTCAACCCAACGTTACAAGACCAAACAGTAATGTGTCTTTGGCAGCTTATATGTGTTCAGAACTTATTCGTGGAAAAGTTGCAGTCACCCTGTCTGTAGTACCGACTTAGCTAGTTAAACGGCGGGTAATCTTTCACATCATCTGTCTGATCAATAGCTCTATTTGATTCTGACTGTCCGACTCTAGACCAGCTTTTTGTTGGTCTTTGGCCGGTCAAGGTATCAAGTGCGCCTGACCACATCTCACTTTAACACCAACGTAAGCGCAGGTACATTTATTATTTACACAACGTGGGCTTGTAAATGAGAACTGTGTCGCTCTGAGACTATCAATGAAGCTTTGCAGCAGGCGTACGATAGAGCCCTGAATGTCTCTGTCGCCTTCCACTATTGTGGTGTTGCTGAAATTACCAAAATTACCCAATTTAATTTGGAAAACACACCGTGATCCTGTCAGCCCTCCGTACAGAGTCAGACAGGGTCGGCTACTTACTGATGTCGATTATGTGATGTGTCTTTGTCGCTTTCCACTACGCACGGTGCGTCCTGATCTCAATCACAACACATTACAACAGCATCCTTTTGACTATTAACAGTTTTCTGAGACATCTTTGGATTTACAGGTGAAAGACCCATTATGTGTGCTGGCGAGTTATTCCAACGCAGCTTGGTTCAATCTGTATAAACAAAGGTGGCGAAGAGGTGAGCCTCCATTGCGTCACTATCGGCAAATCTCTCCGAAACGTCTCGCCAGCAGTCTCACCTTTAAGACATCACACGACGCCACTGTTTAACACATCTGCGGACTTTAACCGAGGGGCTAGTTTGGCTCGTAGGAAGGTGTTGTTGTTAGAAGTGTACGAATGAGAGCAGACTGGGTATTCAGACGGTCGAGCTCTAACAGAACCTTTCTGGACACAATGAGAAAACTGATGTGTTTGTAACCCCGTTCTAGTAGTGACCCAAAATAAAAAGAATGAGACTCAAATTGAGCATCATGTGTCTCATTCAACACATTGTCTTGAACTAGTTTAATCTGTACAAACACAAAAAATGTAAAAAAGAAAATGGCAATGAACGGGTTTTTTTACCTCTCGTTAGCACCACGCTAGCTTTTTCCGGGCTACGCTAACCACCTGCTGAATCAGTCAATCTTGACGTCAATCTTTCTCTTCTCACTCTCAGTAATAAAACCCCCTAAAAATCTCCAACTATTACTTTAAAGCACAATGCGCCGAGCTGCTGAGTGAAGGAGTGTCACAGAGTATCTACACACTGAAAGGATTTCAGTGAGGAAGGGCTTTTGCAGAAGAAACAAAAGGAAAACCCCTTTTTTTTGTGTGTGTGGTGTCATCACTCACCACATTCGACTAAAACTTAACAATGGACATTTTCAAAGTATATCTGTAAATATACAAAGATATATATAGATATATAAACAGGGCAATAGAAAGCAAAAGGGATTTTTTTTTTTAATGCTTGTGCAAGTTCATTTCATGGAGGGCGAGACGCGACCACTGGGTTCAGGTCGGGGGTCACATTATTAGAAGACGTTCTCAAAGGCGGGACATTTGTAGGTCTTGAGTTTCTTGATGGCTTTTTTGAACTCTTTGCTGGACTTGTCCCACTTGTGGATGCCCGTGAGGAGGTACTGCTTATCCACCTTGCGGCCCATGATTAGATACTGGTTCGCCAGGTTGTCCAGCTGCTGGCAGGGGCAGTCCGCTCCGTTCTTCAAGTACATCACCAACGTCTTCATGTCCTTCTTCTTCAGGTTCCCCGGTTTCAGCATCTTCTTCCTCTTCTGCAGGATCACCTTGCGGTCCATGTTTTCTCGCTTCACCTCCTTGATCTTGGTCTTGAAAGCTGCGGGTGGAGAAAAAGGGAGGAAATGAAACAATGATGGTGGGAATCAATGGCAGCAACACTTTTACTTTCCTTTATTTTTCTTTAGGATTTAGCTTTCCTACTTTTAAATGTTTGAACGTGCACTCTTGTTTCTTGACTCATAGATAATTCCTTTTTTTTCCTCTTCAGTTGAAAACCACAACAGCTGATGGTTAACAGACACATCCACATGAGTGCCAGGCTTAAAGTGCCCTCCAATATAGTTGTGTAAATAAAACCAGGTTGCCTAAAATCATGCATTAGCTAGACTCTGGAACATTACTTGCCAGCATTTTGTCAGCATTTTTGCACGAAGGTCTTTGGTGAGCTTAAGATAATTTCATTTTGTTTACTCAGACATAAAATATGTCACTTTACACACATTTGAATGCATTTACATGTCTGAAAAACTGTGTGCTAGTCCGTCTTTACAGGCCGACTTCAGTTTCAAACTACCTGCAGCTCAGATTTTAATCCAAAATGCACAAATGTTTATATTATATAAAATGTATTATTTTATTTTGGTATGGCTCTAAAACAGTGTTAACTTTATTCTACATCATCTTTTGTCCAAATAAACAAAAGATATATAATTAAATCACAGTTTCTAGTTGTAGCTTATTGGCCAGCATGAACACTGATACAGGGTTCGTACACATTTTTCAAGGTCAAATTCAAGCACTTTTCAAGCACTTTTAAGGGTCATTTTAAAGATTTTCCAGCACCTTATTGCTGGGGTAAAATACTTTTCTACAGGAATATATAAACTCATTATTTTTTCTTCACTTTTTATCACAATAATGTACATTGTATCATGCTGTAAACATCTAAAATTATGTTTCATAATAGCAAAAACTTCAGAAATTAATTATCCAGTCTGATCCAAATTTTGTGAAAGACACAGAGTTATAATGTCAAGCACTTTCAAGCACTTAAACTAAAATCCAAGCACTTTTCAGACCTTGAAAACACAACATTGAAATTCAAGTACTTTCAAGGATTTCAAGCACCCGTACGAACCCTGCTGATACCATCTGAACCATAAACCAGCACCAGCCTGGACTATTTATCAATCCAGCTCCACATTACACCATTAGTGGATCAAATCACTTAAAATCATTAAAAATGAAATATCATTCAACTTTCTCTCTCTCTCTAAAAAAAAACCTGCTCCTGGAGTCTTGCAGTCTCAGACTTTATTTCTGTTCTGCGGAATTAATCCATCAAATGAAATTAAACACAATGCTACTTAATTGTTCTGTTTACTGAAGGGATATCCATGTCAGCTATCTTCTCCAGTGCATGAGTCTGTTTTTGTTCAGTGAAAGTCTTGTATCTGTCTGGTGAGGATCAGCGGTTGCTAGAAAGTTTTTAATCAGAATCGTCTTGCGACGCTGAAGCGCGGCGCGTTGTTCTTGGCTCTGACCTCCCTCTGAATCTTTAGCCTGTTTTTCTGCTTGACCATAATACCCCTGATCTTTCACTAAACTCAATTTAACCTTCTAATCTCTCTGTTTCCTCCAGTTCACCCTTAAAACGGAGCACGAGTCGGACTTTGGTGGTCCGACTCCCTCCCCGTCCCCCCTCCTCCTCCCGTATGCCTGCACACATTACGTCCTCCCGGGTTCCATTGTGACGCCGTGAAAAGAAAGAAAAAAGCGCGGCACGCTACGTCCAGTCGAACTGACAGAGCCGGCGTGGGGATAAATCTCTGAGTCGTGTCAGAGATGAAGTCTTGTGATCTACTGTGCAGGGGAACAGCCTGATTGAGCGTGAATCATTTCACACTGATAAAACTGTAACTTCTGTCTCATTCTCTCCAGTTTTAGACACCGAATCCCTCGTTGAGTTACGTTTCACAGAATCATGCTTGACATAAACGCCCGAATTGGCACTTTAAGAAACTTCCAAACGTTTTATCTCCTCCTTTCGCACCCGTATCTCCTGCTGCTAATTAAAGCGGTAAAAGAAAAGAAAAAAAAAAAAAGAGCCGCGCTGTTTTTCCCAGTATTAGGAGTGCACATGGTAGGGATTAAGACTTTCATCCTCTGTCTCTAGTCTCTCCAATGGTCTCTATGAGGAGGCTTAGTGTTCAGTGAAATCAGAATGGGCAGCATTCATAATTAGTGAGTCATAAAAAGCGCGGGCCGGCCCACCCCTGAAAGGACTTCATCCTGATAAATCCTCCATCCTCCGTAATCCTTTGACGCCGTGAACTTTCTTTGCACCTCGTGTTGTTCGAGGGCTTAATCTCCTCAGCAACCGCGTACGGTAAGAAGTTAACGTCAAATAATTGAACTCTTTGTTGTTCACCGTCCTCCTCGACTCAACGGCTGCATCCACACGTACAGTAATTAGTTTTGTGCATCCGAGCGCTGAGATGTTAAACCATTGTTTTCCTTTTTAATTCCGGCAGGTGGAATCTGTCTTCCCCTCGCACACGATGCATCCAGCGTTTGGCTTTAAAGCTCAGTAAGCTGCCATTGTTCCTCTGAGCAAACCGAAGCTTTGTGCTGAGAGAATAAAGAGATTTCACTGAACAAAGCAGGAACCTAAATATTGTAGTTTAAAGCCGCACGATCCGGCTGAAATGACTTGAGATTTTGGATAAAAACAAATCTGCAGTATCAGTAAATATTCTTATATGATTACTTTCTATATTCTGCCACGTTTTTCACTTCACTATATGTCGACTGATTACATGTTTCTACTTACAATGATATGATCCTCTGATAAAACATGATGCATTGATACAGATTCAACTGTAAAGTATCCGAACCTTCAAGGCCTGAAAAACCTCAAAATTAAAATATTATGCACACGAGAAAAAGTACAGATCTGAGAGAGGTTAGCAGCAGTTTAACTACTTTATACTGTATAATATTATGATCTGGTGGACGGTGCAGGTCTACCAGATCATAATATTATACAGAATAAAGTAGTTAAACTTATCTTTATTGTTGTACATTAACTACATTTTGAAGAATCTCTTCCTTAAGTTGCATTATGAATGCAGGACTTTTACTAGTACACCATTTGGAAATGTATATAAATTAGTTAAACTGATATTTAATCCAGTGGTTTCCAACTTGGGGGAGATGATAGGATTCTAAAAATGGTTAACAGAACAGGAACTAGACGTAAAACATGTTTTCTATTTGATTTAAATGATAACCAGTAGACAGTCGGCGTCCTGTAACAGACACAATACGAAATAAAGTAATAAACCCTCGGTCGGCGCATTATGTCGTTCTGGGGAATAAATTTAATTGAGAAGTCATCAGAGATCTTCAGTGAATAAACAACCTGTCTTCTTCTCTGGGACCATTTTTCTCCAAAACCCCTTTAACAAGAAGCTTCATTGTCTGAAATGACATCAGAGCACTGAAACAGTAAACTTCAGTAGGAATTTAATAATCAGAAATTATCCCGAGCCTCTTTTTTTTTTCCACACTGCATCAGACAACTAGACTAAATAAATCTGTGAGAGGTCGGTAACCATCATTCTCTGATCCTCCCGTTTCCTGCTCTGGTCCGCGACCCCTGACCTGATTTCTGATGCCACTTCACAGACACAGACGGGACCTCCAGCTCTCAGGGTGTCATAAACCCAGCGGGAGGGGGGTCAATGATGGAAACACAACTGATCCGATAAGCTGGAGTGATCGGCCCTCAGTGATAGCCTGTTGTTTTACGGCACCTGCAAAGGGGAAGGAGCAATTTGGCAAGGACAACAAAGTGAGCCGTCCGAGGCAGAGGAGGGATTTAATTGAAGGGTGCTGGACTTTTTTTGGGGGGGAGGGACAATGAGGTACCGTAAAACCTTAAGCACGGAGATAAATTGCGGTGGGAACAAAGTGTTGAGTGGGATGAGCTGTAAATCTGTTACCAGCTGAGTGCCGCAAATAGAACCGAGTGTGTGTTCGAGGGAGTGTCGGTCCTCAGCGGACGAGCGAGCAGCGCTGGACTGAGGAGACTGTTGCTTGTTACGGCAACTCCGATGCGTTGGCTCGGAAATGCACATCTGACTTACAAGAATCCTCCCCTCACATCCAACCAGCTGAGGACAAAAGCCGCCTCGCCTCTCGGCTTTTATCGGGATCAGACCGCAGGGAAAAGTCAAATGTGCTCGTGCAACCGATGGGAAGCTGTTAAACAAGAGCATCAAATGCTTTAGATGCTAGAAAAATAAAAAAAGCAACCTCACACTTCACTTCCACCTCGAGTGAGAACAGACTTTCCGCAACTTCCAGTAAAAAAAAAAAAAGGCTCATTCACAGTCAGGGTGGGGGGGATTTTACACAAGATCGCTCCACGCAGATTAATAAAGACTTCATTGTAAAATGCTGATTCATTCCTCGAGCCTCCTCTTTGTTTTCCTTTCCCCCCTCGTTCCAGAGAGGAAGAGCAGGAAATCCATCTATCATATCTTTTCTTTTGTGGTTAAGGCTCGCCTGCTACCGACGGTATCTGTCCACTTAGAGTCGAGTCAGAACTAGCAGAGTGCAGCCGGGATGATGGTCTTATCTCGTGTTGGTGGGATGAGACACATCATGATTAAAGCTGGAAGGATTTCTTCCATCTGCATGTTTTCTTTTCTCCCCCAAGACGAGACGTTAACCGACGTTTGGCCTCGGCTGATGTTAGATATATTTATAGTCGCAGCTCTCTCCGCAGACTTAAACTGAATTCCGCCGGTCTGCTGGAAAAGGCAACAAACAAATCTTTAGTCCCGCTGGTGATAGAAGCAGTGATGGTATCTCTGGGCAGGCCGTGCATTAGTTTACCCTCTGTAATCAACTCATGTGCCACACTGAAATCACAGCCACATTCCAGAGGAGGTCGGTCCCCTGTGGGTTCGAGCCTTCGCCATAAGCAGCGCAGCGTCCCATCCTCAGCCCTGATACTAAATCTGTCTGTGTATCCTCACATGTCAGCTGCTTAAGGGGGCTTATGACAAGCAAGCAAAACAACATCTGTCTTCATCTGACATGAAACAAGCCAATAATGTGCCACTATCCTCTTGGCAAAGCGGGACGCAGACTGAAAAAAGGCGACTCCCATCACCGCAGCATAAACAACAAGACAATTCGTTAAACAAATGTAACTCCAAACTTTTTCTTTTTTTTTTTTCCCGAGCACTGGAAGAAAGTCTGGTTCCAATGTGCGTCCGAGTCTATGTTTGCTCGGCATGGCACCTGGAATCCAAGCTGCCACAAGTTTTGGGTCCAGCCAGCGAGAATAAAACATGAAAGCCTCACATCTTGCATCTTGTCTGCATCATGCACATATTATTCCAGGAAGTCCTCATCGCTGCGATTCAGATGATGTTTGTGTTTTTAATTGAACACCAGGGCCGTCCAATGTGTTTCTCCTTTTTGGTTTTAAGTGCGCAGCTCTTCATGCAAAATTCCCAAATTTCCACAACTAAATCAGATTCCCTAAAGATGTTCGTCCTTTTCCCTTTTTTTTTTTTGTTTTGTTTTTGGTTTCTGTTGTTTTTAGTGTGGTTTCCAATCCAGCTGGGTCGGAGACACGCTAATGAAATTAATTTTATTTTCATAGAAGTCAATCCATCTCTAAAATTTCCAGATAAATTTGATGATATTCCAAAAAATGTCATAACCACTGTAAACCCAAGGACACGACTCCAGAGGCCACGAAGGCCAATTCAAAATAAATGATACGACTGCGAGGCTGTTTGGAAAAAGGCTGAAACGGCGACTTTCTAAACAATACACAACAATGACAAAACACAAATGTCAGAACTTCATTTACTTTTTGCTCTGTTTTTGTTCTCCACCAACTCCCGAGGAAAAATATCTGGCTCTTTAGCGGCTACATGCTCACCGGCTAATCGCTAACGTCATCTGTTGTTTGGCGCTTCTCGCTAAGAAAATATCTGCCAATACTAATCAATATATTCTCAGCAGGACAATTGAACAACGAGCTGAAACTCACGAAACAAGCTGAAGCAAAGAGGAGCTTCAGGTTCAGGCGATGATAGCGACACCGTTCATTTCGTGCATGATGTCATTTCGGAGATGATAATCAGAAAACTGACTGATTTTATATTGTAAATACTGAAATTCTGCAGAACTACACAGCGCCCCCTTTAAAATCAGTGTTACTAAAGAAAGATAAATACGTGGTTTAACGTTAACGACATAATTTTAAGGAAGATGTTTGATGTGTTTTTTTTTTTCCCCACCATGTGCAAAAGGTGTTCTGCAAACGACGGCCTGCCCAGACAGCAGAACAAACATCTCAGTTTACTACTGCGATGACCCACCACATAAAGACTTTAATGACCCCAATTCATTAGTCACAGAACATCATCCTCCTCCACCAAACCCAGGCGGGCCTGCTACATCTGAACCAGACACCGAAAAAAAAAACAAAAAAAAACCTCACATGTAGCTTTTTTAACCGAGAAAATTGCTGGCGTGAAACGAGTTCTGGAAGCGGCCCGGTCTGGTCGGGACCGTATTAAAGCTTGACGATGGAGGAAGTGATTGATGCTGCCCTGATTTCACGGAGCGCTTGTTGATACACGTCAAGGTGAATCGGAGCGGCGCGTGTGTGTGTGTGTGTGTGTGTGTGTGTGTGTGGACGGCATCTCCGAGGCGAGCGGTCGGGACGAACACTTACCGAACTCGCTGGCACACATGTGCTCCAGCATGGCGTCTGTTTTCATTTCATTGTCACATGGAGGGCAGATGGGAGAGTAGCCTATGGATAAAAAGAAGAGGCGTGGTTAGGAAGTCAGTCAAAAGAGGCAGAAATAATTAATGTAGGTTGTAATAACACAAGCAGTGAATCACTCGCAGGACTCTACTTGGGATTTATTCACATCACCACCCATTCGGGATGCGGTTTGAAAGAGCGCGAGAGCATTGGAAGTAAAACAGTCATTCCTCATTCCAAATGAAAGGGACTCGCAGTCTTTAAAAACTCTGCACACTGTCACAAAATCCAATTTGGAAATGATTGATCCTGTGAAGCTCTGCACACACCTAACCCCTCTCTGCATGCACGGATCCTGTCTGGAGTCTGGTGTCAGTCGCCTGGGCTCTCGGGCTCGTACGCTCCGATGACCTGACCTCAGTGAGGAATGTCTTCAGCTTTTATAGCCAGCTGTAACTAAGAGCTGCAGTAAACACTCTTCCTCTCTCTCTGCTACATTTAGACACTTTTTCAGAAAGCTGCTCGACAGCAATTCAAACACCCTCAAATGCAAAAAAAAGTATAAGAAATGTGGAAGGAATATATGGTAATGATATTCAATCCAAGCTTAAAGGAATGTTCTGACATCCCCCCCCCCCCCCCCAAAAAAAAAGGTAATAATAGCCGCCTGGAAGACAAAAACCCCGACTGAAGACAAAGAGCCAAAATGTGTTTTTGCCAAGAAAGTAATTCAGTCTCGAGGCATATCTGCAAATATTTTACCAACAAGATTTTTCAATTTTTTTTCCCCCCTAATACCGCAAATGATCACTTCGTGCCAACAGCCGAGTTTGCTTTCCAAACAGACTTGGACCTGCGGTGCGATCGCAGCGTCCTTGCAACATTTAATTCAAACTGACTGCATTACAATGCCACAGATCCAGTGAGAAGAGAGGAGGAGGAGGAGGAGGAGGAGGAGGGTGAGCGAAAGGGAAACAAATAGTTTCTTCTCCTCCGCTGCCAGTTGTCCATTACATGTGTTTGACGAAAGCTTGTGAAAGTGACGCCCAGGTGTAAAGAGCTCGTGAAAACAGACACTGTTTACAGAGTCGCGGGGTCCCTTTGCCGACGTGAAGCTGGTTCCTCCTTTAAATCAATTACCAGCAGCAGCGTGGTGAGCTGACCTCTATTAACAATCATTAAGAAGAACGACTAAACGATTAACTGATATCACCTCTTCTACCGAATATATCTTAAAGGTGCACTGTGTAGTTTTTGTTTTAGAAGAAATTCAAACTCAGAATTTGAATATTTACAATATTAATGAGCTAGTAACACAAACTCGTTTCTTTGAGTGAGCAAACGAGCTGATCTCAGAGCAAAACAAGGTCCCAGCGCACTGTTTGAAGCTAGAAAGGTGGCGGGGTCCGCCACGTGTAAACAAAGCAGTTGTTTCAGTTTATCCAGTCATGAAAACAAAGAGAGTTTGTTTATTTGGCTTGTTTAGGCAGAAATAAATGAAGGTCTTTCTCCTCTGATTAACATTTATTCCCGCTAAACTACATAATGCACCTTCAATGACAGAGCGGTCCGGTTCTAACGGGCCCCGGCTGTTCTGCAGGGAGAGAGCGGCTTCTTTATTTATCGCCGGCGCTGACAACAAATGATAACAGGTGATGTCTGGAGAGCTCTGTGTGGTCCCACCCTTTACCCTGAAGAAGGAGTCCTGTTGAGAAGAAGTGGGCCTCGGTCCATACCACCATGTCAGTCAGCACCGGCCCCCCCCCCTCCACCTCTACACACACGGGACATGTTCGCTCTTCATACAGTGGGTACTGTGTAATCGCTGGAGGATCCACAGAACCCCCCATTTATGGCCGTGACACGTCTCCAAGTGGTGCATTTACAGCTCAAGATTGAAATATAAGTAAGTTGATGATGTGATGATGGAAAGTCCCGTCTGTTTTATGGTCAGAGTGAATGAGGTGGTTGTACTTTCCCTTCCCCGGCGTGCGCCTCACCTAGGCAACCGGCTGAGGACGCCGAGCCGAAGCTTCAAAACCAAAACTATTTGAGAATGAGCCCGAGCCTCGTCTTCCTCGAGCTTCGGTGCATTTTTCAGGGTTTTTCTCTGGTATTCATCAGCTTGGCCCGTCAGGTTGGAGCTGCTTTATGTTACTCAACCCTCCTCCGACTCCGCTGATGCTGCGTGAGGTGTCTGGCGGGGCCGGTCCTTGGCGGGTTCGGCTTGGAAACTTGCTGGATCCGGACTGGATTTTTTTAATTCTCACACACGTCATTTGGACAGTGCGTTTCTCAGATAGCGTCTCTCCTCACATTTGATTCATTTGTCAGCGATGGCGCGGGAGGAAAATAAATTGCGATTAATAGATGCAAGTAAACACTTTTCGCTGCTGGACGTCCTCCCAGCATTGTCCCCCCCCCCCGACCCTCCATTTCAACAAACACCTTGAAATAAATGACTACCATCTGTTGAAGCTTTTTCCTTTTATTACAACATCACTCCAGGTCAATGGCAAGCGAGCAACTCCCGCAAATTCAGATCGTAGCTGGAGTTTGTGCAGCAGATTGCAGAAGGAAGAGTTAGACTTTCTTTAAGGAGAACAAGGGGGAAGGAGGCGAGTTGTTAACCCCCCAAAAGGTTATGTTGGGCTTGTTTGTGTTGGGATTTGCATCTGCAAACACGCCGTCACCCCTGAAACAACATTCTCAAGCCCGTTTAACTGCCCGGGTGTCGACTTTTACACTGCGGCAAAAGTGGCGTCTGTTTGTTTTCTCAGTCGGCGGGTTGACTCTGAGTTAGGCACTTAATGCACGGCTGTATGAGTGAATCCCAAATGGCTGCGCTGTCGAACGGTTTCAAACACAGACATTCGAAAACTGATTCATCGCTCGAGTCATTTCTCGAACCAAAAAATGCGAAACATTTTCCAGCCCTCTCTGTTTTATTTCACTCTGAGGCTGAACGATTGAATTTTTTTGGTCCTCTTAGTCCGACGAAAACAAGATTGCTCAAGTTGTCACGTTGAGCTCCAGCAGGACAGCTGCTACCACTGAGGACGCCGAGGTTCATGCCCTCTGTGTTTTTGACTGGGTTTAAAGGATTAGTTCACCCCAAAAATAAAAAAGAATACCCAGGCATTATCTGCTCGCCTCTGCGCAGATTGGAAAGTCCAAAAGTTCCAGGAGCTTCACAGCAATTCTCCTGAACAGCTGAAGCAGCCGGAGACATGAAATGGCTCCATTCGTCTCCAGAAGCCTCGAGATGCCAAATCGACTTGAAAAGACGTTATTTACATCCTGAACATGCGGCCGAGCTCGTGCACCCACTTCAGACGAGGTGCACGCTCATTGCCTTCAGCTCTGCAGCCACAGGGAAGATTCAGGCTTATAAAAGTGTGTAAGTAACATCTTTTCAAATCATTTTGGGCTTCCGGCAACTTGGATCACACCAGATGAACCGTATGGAGCCATATTTGTTCGTTTAAAGTTCCACATGTGTATATATCTTAGTATGCTGTGTTTTTAGACTTTATAATACATGTCATATATTTATATTTGACTACTTTCAAGCCCCTCTCAGGCCACTTTACAGAATATAAAACTGCTGAGATAACTGACGGCTGATAACAGACGTCGGCTCACGTCCTCGGGGTTTCTGGTTACAGCCCGCGGCTTTGTCAGTGTGTTCTGTGATCTTACACAGCAAAGCATTCATCAGTTCATTGTTAAAGCTGAAACAGGTTGAATAAACAGATTACTAGTTGCAGTCAAAGTGAAAGAATGTAGCCGTGTTAGCTGGGCTACTGACACTTCTTCACATGGCGCAGCAGACAGGGAAGAAGAAGAAGAAGAAGAAGGAGGAGGAGAAGAAGACGCCCTCCTCTGTTCATTAACTTGAATTATTGTGCTCTTGAGCCAGGCATCAACCCCACAGATGTCCCCAGTGACCAACAACACACTGAGTTCACTGAGCAGCTTCATTAATATAATACTTTTGCTGTAAACGATCCTGAACAATCAGCCGGCTTCTCTGGAAACGTTCGAACAAAAGGTTTACAAAGTTTGTTTCTTTATCAGAAGGGAAAATATGGAAGATGTGTTGTCGTGACTGATTAAACAAACTGACCTTAAAGAAAAACATTTATACTGTTTTACTTTGTTTATATGTGGCGGACCCTGCCACCTCTCTAGCTTCAAACAGGATTCTGGGACCTTATTTTCCTCTGAGAACAGCTCGTTTATTCACTTACGGACAAAAAGTTTGTTTTACGACCTCATTAATATTGTAAATATTCACACGATGCCCCTTTAATAACCACTCTGACGTGATTGAATCCGTCAGTGGCGCAGATGTGTGGGTTACCTGTCGGCATGGGGGCCTCGGTCGCGTTGGGCTGCGTCATGGCGATGCACACGTCGTCTTGGGGAAACTTGTCACAGGTGAGCATCTCCGGCCAGGGGAAGCCGAACGCCTCCATGATGGGGGTGCAGCCGTCCCGCACGGCCTCGCACAGCCAGCGGCACGGGAAGATGGGCCTCTCCAGGCACACGGGCGCAAAGAGCGAGCAGAGGAAGACCTGCGTGCCAGGGTGGCAGTTCTTGTGCACCAGGGGCACCCAGCTGCTGGCCTGCTGCTTCACCTCGGCCATGGTTTCGTGCTCCAGCACGTTGGGCAGCAGCATCTGGTTGTAGCCCACGTTGTGACACAGCCGGAGGTCCTCCGGGATGTCCACGCACTGGGGAGGCTTCCCGTAGCTGCGGCCGCCGTTGTACATGTCCGACTTCCAGCTGAGGTACTCGTACTCTGACGCCGCGCACGCTGATATGAGCGCCACTGTCACCGCCAGCCGGATCATCCTCCACACGGACTCAGAAGCAGAGATCATCTTCTCTTCTTTTGCAACAATGGGAAAACGAAAATGCAGCTCAAACGCGGCTCAGGCTCGATTCAACGCTCACTGCATGAAGAAAAACTCAGAGAGAGAGCCAGCAATAAATGTAGAGGAGCAATAAAAAGAGAACAGAAAGCTGGTGCGTAAAAAGAAACCGTGCTGCGTGTTCTGGTTTGGGTAAAGTCCACCGGACACAGGTCTCCTCTGGCTCGCAGCCCCGCCGCGCTCCTCTGGTGCGTCTGACTGCGTCTGAGTTTGGGGAGGTAAAGCGCTCTGCCTGTGCGCAGCTTGGAAACAAGAGGAGATTGTAAAGTGCGCTCCGGCCAATCGGAGTGCGTGTGCGCCTTTTGGCACTCTGCTGTCAGTCAAAGAGCTTAATTACCCAGAGTGCAAAAAAAAAAAAAAAACTCTGCAGGAGCCTCCCAACCACTCCTCTCAGCCCCCTGCTTGTATTTCCTTTGTCCAAACAAAACACTGAATAAATCAAAAAAGATCATAAAGTGACTAACAGAGACGCATATAGACAGGAATCCTGGGCTGTGGTTGAAGGATTCTGCAGAATGAAAGTATATAATGGATCATTTTCATTTCATTCCAGTTCCTGAAGTGTGGTGCAGTGACCATGATGAAGTCACCCCCCCCCACCCCTGCAGTAACATGAGGAAATCCTAATGTAATCAATATTAATTAACTAGAAATCTCCCAACAGGAGGATAAATAAGCCTCAGCGTGGACCTCTCATGGATTACTATTAAATCTGAAACACACTAAAAATAATAAATAACCAAACAGAACTTTCTGCTTTCAGGGAGAGGACTTTTTCTAACCATTAAAGTCCAGATCGGGACATATTTCATGGTTCCTTTCGCACCAGGCTCACATCTTTTGTTGGTCAATAAAGACAAATGTAAATGATTTAAATGTTTCTATCTTTTTTTTTTATTTTTAAAGGGTGGTTCGCTTAGTAGAAAATAAAACAAGAGAATATGTCATTTCCAGTTAGCGTGTTTGTTTGGATTAGCAGAATAATGGAGGAGCGACTTGGGAAATGAGCGAAAAAATCCTCTTTATCTCGCAGCAGACAAATATTATTCCATCCAGATGTTTAGAAGAGCTTTGAGGGCTCTGGAAATATATTCAGCGCTGCAGTACATCTTGTTAAACGGTACCCTCTGGGTTTTTTTTCAAAATGTTTTTTTAACTGTGTTTGTTTTTTTTTGAGACAATCCGATGCTTAGCCCTGCGACTGATGCAACGATAGCCGGCTCAAAAAACCGGGCGTACGGCTCGCTTTCATTCCAGTGGTTCCCAAATTGTGTTGCAGGAGATAAAATGAGGAGATTGTACTTTCACTGATGAATTTAATGTGTGAGATCTGGTCCCGCAAACCGCAGATGCTACGTACTGTAGCACGCTGACATTCGTACAAAACGTCTTGTTCACGGTGCGTGTTCATGGCCTGGCTGACATACCGGGAGGTGTTGGTGGTGGAGTCGCAGGCAGCGAGGCCGACAAGCTGGTAAACACAGTTCGAGTCTGTGTTTTCAACATGCTTATGTGTGAAACCGCTGGATGTCTTCAGACCTCGGCACAAAACACGATGTCCTGATGTTTTCCTGATCCTAACCATGTGGCTTTTGTGACTGAACCGTAACACAGCTTCCTGACAGAAGAAACACTGACGGTTTAAACAAAAAAGAAACACAGAGGTTCGACTTATCTGTGGTTCTCCAGGATCGGACTTTGCCAACATGTATTCTGGACACCGGTGCTTGGCTTTGATCAGAGTTGTGCAACAAAGTGCTGAAGCCGAAGTCGTATCTGACTACAAACAGTTGTCTTGAGGAGCTCTTGTGCACATTATCTTATCAAACGGGGGGGGTTGGTGATCTAATACGGCTCTGTTTGTGCCTGCTGGACATGCAAACGTTGGGGAAGCACTTCTTTATCCAACCTAATTACTCACTTCAGGCTGAAGTCAGTTTGCTGAGCCCCGAGTGTCCATCTCCTCCCGGCTGTGCCCCCCCCCCCCTCTGCCTCCTTGATAAGACCGGAGGTGTGAAACCCCCTTCATTTAAATGGATCCCCATTTGCATTCCAATGTGCCGGTAACGGTTCTTGCAGAGCCGCAGAAAAAACAAAAGCACCTAATTTGATTTGGAGTGTGGATGCAGCAAACACAGACCTTCTCAGAGGCTTTGGCTTTGTTGAACTTATTTATCAAATCAATGTGTTTTGCAGCTGTCTCCAGCGAAGGCCTCCGCTCACCTAGACATTACTCTCCTTCTTCTTTTACACTTCTTGAACCGCCGCCAGGAGAAAACATTCTGCAACAGCATGCCGAGATGCTGTTAAATGCATTACGCAGTATGGATGGATGGTGACAGATGGCACCGTAATCAAAAAAAACCTGACTGTAATCTGCCGGGTGCAGAAGTTGACCTGACAAATTAAAGTGTCAGAAAAAAGGTGTAAATCATTTTTTGAGCTGTAATAAAAAATCAGGATGAGAGTGAAAAAATAACAACCTCGGATCGCTCATTAGTACAATTATCCATTAACGAAGACCTCAGCATGCCGGAGTGGTGATGTGTGCTTTAAAGAAGGCCATCTGATTCTCCAGAGTACTTTATGGATGACACCTCAGTTAGACGGTAATGGTTTAATAAGGGTGGCTGTCTTTTGTGGCGGTGCTACTCAGACTGCTTTATGGGCCGATGGCATCCAACAACAGTTTGTGCAGAGATGGTTGCTACAGCAAACTTCGAATTCAGGAGACGGGAGGGATTTTTCTTTTTTATCCTCCAGACTAGACCTGGCTTCGCTCAAGTCCTCGAGGAAGCCTCCTGTCAGGAGTGATAGGCCGACTCAAAACCACCAGCGGGACAGCAACGAGCCAGAAAAGCTCAGCGAGGACAAAGAAACGCGGCGAGCTTTGGATTCAGAGAGGACGCGGCAGATAAATGGGGCAAACAAACGCAGATATGAACGCTAAGACGTGGTCGTCAGTGTTATCGCTCCCACATTCACTTTCCAAACTTTAAGCTTTAACAGAGTGTGACTAACAATAGAGAGACTAAATATTTGGACTTTCAGGCCTCTGGGACGACGGAGTTTCCCAACGACGGGCTATCCATCTATATTCACCGCTGTTTAAAGTCACAATCTGCCCCTCGTGTGCACGTATTGCCATGAAAGGGCATTTTTCTCGTACCCGGCAGAACCAACATGTGTGTCATTAAGCATCTGTCGTCAGCGAGCGTTGGCTAAACACTGGATCTGCTCCAGAGCACAAAGTCGGCCGCACGCTAACGAGGTGTGTGTACAAAGAAAGGATGCTGAGAGCGAAAAAGCTCCATTATAGAAAAATAATATCAAAATAACAAGCACACCTGCTTTCCATCAGGTAACAGCCGCAGAGAGCAGAGAGCTGCGTATGTGCCATCGCTTTTCCCTTCATTCTCAGACTGTTTGGGATCGTTTTATTTGGCGACATCCATCGACTGGTTTGATTTTGCTTTTCTGTAAAGGCTCTTCAGACATGCTTCATGATGAAAGGATGTGCTGTTGACTTGATAATTGCTACATTGTGGGCAATTTGGCTCCAGGCTGTGATGAAACTGTGCCATTCTTAAAGGAGAAATTCAGATTATTCAGACTACTCCCCCTCATGCCGATGGAAAATCAGGTGAAGGTCGGTTGTCCACAAATGATTTCTGATGTACAAAATGGCTCCACACAGCTTGATCCGAGTCGCTGGAGGCCCGAATCGATCTGAAAAGATGATATTTATCCCCCCGAGACGCAGTCAAGGTCATGTAACTACTTCAGATGATGCGTGTGCTCATTTTCAAAGCGTTCCCGATGAAGCCGTGTAGGTTCCTGGCCAGCCTGAGTCCACTCAGAACAGGTATAAATACTTTTGACCTCGGATCACACTGACTTCTTGGCTTCATCCAGTCCTTACTGTTTTATTGCTTTTACATTCACATTAAAAAACAGGTCACTGTTCCTATTTAAGCAACTGTCAAGACAAGACTACTTGAGCCCTGTACCACCAGAACATCGGGATTTAAAAGCACCTCCATGTTAAACCGGGCGTGGGGATGTTTGGATGTTGTTGCTGCTAATCTGTCCAGCGGCTTTCCCCCTCCTCTTCTTTCTTTCATGTATTCCCTGCAGCTAGATTGTGCCTGACACTGGTAACTGCAACTTTACTTTTGAGTAAGAAGTGCATTTATTTATATTGTTGCATATTTTATAACATTTCCTGCATCAGGCTCGAGATTTCTTTGTCTTTATCTCATTTTTTTGCGCCACCTTTTCCCCTTTTTTGATCATTTTATCCAGAACTCTGCTCTCTCAGTCTTGATTTAACTCCTGTCCTGCTTCAACTTAAAGGGTGAGCATGGTTGCTACTACTTCCTGTACCTGTCATACAGTATAGATGGTGTATTGATTTCCAATCACACGGGCCGTTGAAACATCGAGCAGCCCACACTGCTAGTGGTGGCATGGCAGTCCACTGAGTGGGCTGGCCCATCTGGCTTTTGCCAGAATTTCCAGATTGGCAGTCTTAGCTGGTGAGACGTAGGGAAGATATTGGCCTGTTGACCTCCTCCATGTAAACATGGTTTTGACAGTGCATAAAGAAATGTTTTCTGATCCGCTGTGTATCCTGATTTCTCCTAATTACCCATAGCTCTGTGAATACTTTTGTTTCGGTCCACAGCGGAGCGTCTGAGGCAGCTCGGCTGATGTGTGTGGGTGGTCAGCGAGCCTGTCAGTTGAAAACATTGGCCGTGGCTGATCACGGTTATTGGCTTTCAACAGCCAATTAGATCTGAGTGCATGTTTTGCTTTATGGTTTTTTTTTCTCCTCCTCATGACTTAGTTTCATGAGTAATACTAACAGATGGAACGAGGTAGACGAGAAGTTCATCGGAGCTGTTTAAAATTCACCAAGTCGTTGCAACTTTTATCCGAAGGAGAGCTCAAATGTATGAGAATGCAGATTATCAGCTGTTAAAGTTGTTTCCTTGAGTTGTTGGAGTTTACTTTGAGGCCCACTGCATCAATTTTGCACACATGAAGAACATTACTGAGTACTGAGTGAAAGAAGAACACTGCTCTGTGCCTCACAACACATTTTATTAAACCGTCTTGTTTAAAAAATATGCAATATTTAAATAACATCTGCCAGGCTACACAGGCATTTAATCCTATTTGTTTTAACTCCAGTACGTTGACATGTGTAGTGGCTGTTAAACATTAACATTACTTCTGCTGTAGCCTGGAACAAACCTAAAATAATAAACACAGATTGAAGCCCTGTCCCAGCACATGCGTACTCATTTAAAGTATTTACACAAACAAAGCTCTGTCAAAACAAAGCTACACTTAAAAATATTTAGCTCTTTCTTGACAGAATAATCTGCAAATGACTTAAAGGGAGATTAGGATCCCTTAGTGGCGTTAACCACACTGAGGTGGAGTCAGATATGTGCACCAAAACATCAAAATAACACTCAGAAAGCACCTTTTTTGGACCAAAGACAACAGTGTCCACCTGTTCTTGACTTTCAAAGTCGTCATTTCACCATCTTGTTCACCAACACACAACTTTCTGTCTCACTTAGCCGTGCAGCGTAGAGAAAACTCATGATTTTCGTTAGCCGACTGTACTGTACTGTATGTTAATCCAAACCAGAGGTCCATGCCGTGATGACCTCAGTACCAGACTGCTGCAGCTGTTTTGTTAACAGCTTATGTTTCAGGAGAAGGTGCACCGATGCCCCATTTATTTCTGTGCTGCCACCACTTCTGATCTCCAAAATCAAAGCGTGCGCTACCCTGTGAGGGAGTTTCGCAAAAATAAGGTGAGCCGCAGCGCTCGGCTGCCTGTGATGACTTGCCTGGGTGCACTGCCCTCGCCATGACTAATGCAGGGCAATTTGTGACATTTGGATGCGGACGAGGAGGAGGAGGAGGAGGAGGAGGAGAAGGAAAGCGGGAAGAAAACACGCCGCAGTTACTGTAGCTTAATGATGCTTCTGTGTGCTTGAAGACTGAGGCCAAAATACCTCTCACATAACTCATACCTCATGCTGGAGAGGCAGCATTACTGCTCAGCAGGGGGGGAGAGTGAACGCTTATCTGGCCCACAGAGAGCTGTGAGTTCTTCTCCCAGACAGCTCATTGTAGGCTTCACAATGTCATGAAGCCGCATCCCACACTGATACAGTTTTGTTTGTTGAAAGTTAACTGCAAATTCTTTTCATACTTTCACTTTCCATGAAGAGTTGAAGAAACCACTGCTACTCTGAAAAGGAAAGTGGGAGCTTTTTTGTTGCGTTGCACCAAATTCTGCCGCTCAACACCAGAAAGGAGCTGATTGATGTTTTAGACTAAAGGAGGCAAAGACGCACAACTCTGTCTTCATCAGTGGAGCTGAGATGGAGCACTTTTAGTTTAATGGGAATAAACACTTTAGAAAAACTATAAAGGTCTTTGGTCTCCATTTTACTTTTACAAAGGAGCAGTAGGTGGTTGCTGACTTGAAACATGACAAACTGGCGTGGTTCATCATGGCTCAGTACATGAAGGCTCTACAGCGGGTGATTAAAACCACCCAGAATATCACTGGTACCATTGACAGAGCATTAGTGACATCAGTGAAGTGAGATGTCTGCACAGAGCCTAAAGATACTAAACACAAGACACACCCCGCCACAGTCTGTTCAACCTGCTACGAGACATAAGTATCCGCTGCTGTAATACAAGACTCGACAGCAGCTTCACTCCTGAAGCTTCACTCGTCTGTCTGTGAAACTCCTCACTTTCCTTAGTCTTCGATCGTTCAGTCTCATTCCTTACTTGTCAAATACAGCCCCTTTTGGTTTGTGGCGAATGAGACTCAACAATCGACTATCTTACAAAATTTGATCTTTTAATAAAAAGGACTATAACGCACATTTCATTGTACAACTTGACGATTAAATGAACCTTGACCCTTAGATGAGCGCACCCATAAATTTGATAAAGCACTGCACTGTGATACGTGTTGCTTCTTAAGCTCTTTATCATGTATTAACTCGTCTTTTTTTCTGTCTGCAAGCCAGAAATGACAGATTGATTTGTGTCAAAGACGACTAAACAGCCAAACTTACACTGCTTTGCATTTCTCTCACACACGTACCACCATATATGCTGGTTCGATGTGCGAGATATGCTTTTCTGCAGTCCTACAAAAACCGCACCACTCAGATCGCAGACCAGGGCCAAGCCACTTTCAATATGTGCATCCCCTCTGCAGCTCGCAGATTTCCATGTTCTGAGCCAACCTTCCTCTTCAGATGCTGGCCGTGTCCACAGCAGTTATGTAGCTGCATCCATGAAACCGTCTCCGTCTCCGAGCTGCGAGCCAAAAGTCAATGAGAAAACCATCATGGATGATCATCTTGAAAGACGTTGAGTGCTTAGAAATGAGACATCACAAAGAGGGAAGTGCTGTGTGTGTGTGTGTGTGTGTGTGTGTGTGGTTGGGACTGTAGCTGAAAGTCATCCATGTGTTCATAATTACATGGACTTGATTTCAGCTGCATCAAAACTCCATTCATCATCATAATTCATGGTTTTAATTCACAATTGGGCAATTATTTTCTAGTCATCCAGTGTGAGTTCCAATTAATCAAAATGTAGTTACATGGTGACTTTTGCACTTTGGATGGCATTTGAGAGGGAAACTGCTTGGAAAAAATGATCTCCGGTATCAGGAAATGTGGTGAGGTGACATCAAACGTCTTCTCACATCACAGTCTGGTCGATCAACCAACTCCGGTTTGTGATTCCTTTGTATGACTCTGCACATCAAGGAGAAAACTTGGAATTTTGGTGATTTTGGTCCAACTTTCCCTGGAGAGAGTCATGTTTTTCTCCTATTAGCGTCTGTTCTTGTGTAAAACCAAAATTAAATGGAATCTTTACTCACGGAGACGTACAAATCAGAGATGCTTTGACTTTGTAACTTTGAGCAACTTTGACCTGCGAAATTACTTTGTTTAATCAACTGCAAATCACAGTGACAGTACTAAGATTCGAAGGAGTAACTGAACACCGGGGTAGTTATTGTATTAGCTGAATTTAATCTCAACATAATTCCTGTGTGTTAGCGTCAATTAGCACTGCAGCACAACGTTTTGTGTCTACTGTTCTGCTCAATCCATCAAATATCATGTCAGTCACTTGACATGCAAGCAGTCAGTTAAGATTTTTAGCCTGACAACAACATTAAGCCTCAACTTGCAGGATTATTTTCTGAGTTTGGGGCACTTTTGATGACATGTGCTTGACAAACCTGCAAAACCGGATCCCCTGAAATCTCTTAGACAGTTGGCACAAAATTGTCCGCAGAGATGGCAATTAGGAAATTAGTGGAAGAAATGGAAGAAGTCAAAAATTCTCTGAACTTCACGTCAGAGGGTTTGAGCACGGTGGCTAAACAACAGATGGGCCTGCTGGATTTAACTGATGAGGTGCAGCAACTGAAGGTTGTGATCAAAGAAGAAGATCTGGAACAGAACACAAGAATAGCCGACCCAGTGATATCTGGACCGGAGACAACCTACAGCACCTGTGCACGGATCACAGGAGGTGACGAGGAAGTGATGATGCACCAAGAGGTGAACTGGACTCCGTTGAGCAACAAGTCATTAACTTCTTCAATGGTGACAGTTGAGTTTGTCTCGTCTTAACAGTGAAGAATCCTGATGAATGAAAAGCACCTGGACCAGGAGCTGTAAAGTAATAATACGACAGAATGGTACACCAGCACAGGCTAAAGTAAGAGCCGTCAGAGACATTACAGATCTTGATCAATATATATGAAAATGATGAATGTCATGGTGGAGGAGTGGAGTGGTGTTTTTGTTGTGTTTCAAGATCACAAACTTTATGACTTAGAAAATAACTCTGATCCAAAGAGTGACTTATACCAGAACATTAACATGACGTGAGATGGTATTCTGAATACAGGTTCAGTTTAAAATGAAGGGTTTTTAAGTGATCCTCTTTAACAGCAGGAGTCTCCACGGTAACTTCTCTAAAATTAAAGATTACCTTCAACGGTTTCAGCAAAAGATTTAGCGTAATAGCAATGTCAGAGACTTGGCTGAGTGATGAGAAAGAAGTGGAGGTTGGATTAGAGGGCAATGAAATGCTTGGCAGAACAGGACCAACAAAATTGGAGGGCGGTGTTGACTTGTTTGTGGTGTCTGCTCTTAAATGCAAACTTATCGGTGATATGACAACTGTTTGATTGGGTGTGCGAGCATTGAAATGAAGGTTGAACATATTAATTAGTTGCATTTAATGAAAAGATATCTTAAATAGTTAAACGAAAAACATAATTCAGTGATTTTTGAACTTCAACTTTTTATACATTCATTGTAAAACTTTGCAGAACAACTAAGGGCAGTGCAACATTGATTAACAATATTTTTGTAAATATAACTTATGGGAAGATAAAAAGTGGACTGTTAGTGACTGATGGAAGCGATCATTCTTTTTTTTGTTGCAGTTTTGCAAATAAAAACTCGCTCATAATCACCAGAAGCAGACACAGCTCTTAACGGCAAACTTATGAATCATGATGTACATTAAGTTTATGTACAGGACACCAACAAAAATGATGCATTGTTATATACATTTTTGATTCTTTATGAAATTTGACAAAACTCTTACAAGAGGGGAAAATTAGGTCAACAAAGGAAGAAGCTTTTAAAAAAGCTATAAAGGGAATCTATAAGGGATCGAACAAAAGGAGGAGGACGAGTACGAAACATGAAAAAAAAAGATTGACATCTATTATGAGGTTGCAAAAAAAAATTTTGATCAGACGATACAAACCTATAAAAATAATGTTAAGGCTATCTGGAGTGTTCCTGCAACATACGCTGATCGAACTGCCAATTTAATTATTCAAAATAAAGAGAAAATCATAAATGAGTCCAGTGATGTTTGTGTTAGTGAAGGCCCAATTTCAAAAGAAATGAACCTTCCTAGAGAGGAAAATATTAAGTTTTATTTTACTTTTCTTGAGAACAATTTAATGTTCCTTGGTGGAGTTTTATGAGAGTGATATGTCACTTATAAAAGAAGTAATCGACTGTGTCCTCAAACCATTTACTAATATATGTCAAAAAGAAAAATCTGTTCCGACCTCAATTTTCTAAAACACTCGAAAAATTGTAAACAGACTTGACGACTACGTTGAGAAATATTTCACTGGTGTATTTACTGATTCACGTAAAGCCTTTCACACAGCACTCCTTCCTCACTTCTTAAGAAACGTAGCCGCTGCGGCGCACGAGTGGAGTTTATTACTTATTAACGACAGAATGCTGTGACGTGATGTCCACGGCTGTGATGTCGGCTTACAGAGCGAGGTTTATTTTTACCTGTCGCATAAAGCTTAAACACTCTATTTTCCATTTCACACGCTCTAACAACGTGTTCCATCTTTGACTCCACATCCAAACATTGTGACTCAGGAAAAGTATTTAGAGATGGATGGCACTCTGTAGGTGCTTTACAGTGGCCTTTCAGGAACTTTTCCATCTTTGCAGCAGCGCTCTCTCTCTCTCGAAAGTAGGTGAAGCACTTGAGTGAAAGCAGTCGATGCAGTCTGTGGCACCCGGCTCCCCCCATATACATACACACAGCGGCCCTCCAGGCTCTCCCATGATGCATGCTGTCTGTTTTGACACAAAGCAGGGCTCACAGGGGTGTTCTGGGTAACATTAACATGCATAAACATTACAATTAATGAGCCTTTGTGACAGCGCAAGCTAAATGCTCCCCCACCACCACCACCACCACCACCACCACCACACCGCTTTCTCCATTACAAATATAGAGACATTTTTCATGCGATCGATTATGTAGAGTTACACAGCAACTGCAACGCGCGACGATAAACAAACCCAGCTGCACTCCCCCTCCTCCCTCCCTCCCTCACACACACACACACACACTCTCACACACCACCACCACGGCTCTGCTTCCTACCCAAATAGAGACTGTGTGGGGCCTTTTTACTTGTTCTCACTCCCACTGAAGAAATGGAAAGTGTGTGAAACACTGTGGTCACTGAGAAGAGCCGATAGCTTTTCAAATGCAAAAGATCAGCCCTGCGTCATTACTGCCGGTGCTCCAGCTCACATGCTGGCAGCATGTAAGACAATCACGTGTCGGTAAAGCCACATATTGCAATTAGCTGGGCCTGCGTGTTGCATTTGATTAAATCCAACTCAAACGATCCATCAGGTTGTTACGGCATTAGAAGAACAGCGTCATTAAAAAGTCGGGGTAAGAGCAGCTACAGCGGCTTGACGTCAGCGTGTTTTAACTGTTGTTTCACGAGCCGCTGCCCGTAGCGGGGGTGATGCAAGCCGAATGCATCATTCTCGTCTTAGAACAACCAAACGGGAATCCTTCCAGTTGTTTTCCTCGCCCCCCTCCTCAAACCGACCCCAGTGTGGGTTCAACAGGAACCCACTGCAGTTAATCAGGAAAGCATGTTGCCCTGAGTTCAGCCATCCTCCACAACTGGAGATACTCTGCACCACTCCACCCTTTCCACTTATGACATTCACTGTTGATGGGAATGCATCAAATTTATAACTCACTTCACCTCCTCCTCCTCCTCCTCCTCCTTCTCTCCCTCTTCCAGGCGTACCATCCCCTCAACACTAAACTCCAGTATTTTTTTTTTTAGTATGTCATACAACACAAACAAACGTACTGGATTTGTTCTCTGTGTTTTGGGCAACAACGTGCTTTGAATGTTGAGAGAAGCTCGCGCGGTCCAGGGCTTAGCTCACAGCGCCGAGTGATTGATGGATCTTACATCTGTGGCGTGTTAGCGATGCTTGTGCACGACAATTAAGAGCACGACTTCTTCCCCTTTCATCGTCAGTCAAGTTTATTTTGCATTCGCTGCGTTAAAGCTGCTTTAATCAATATTTTTAATTCACCAATGGAAGAAATGACTGTGAATCATTATCTGACTGGCAGCGATGAACCCGCAGAGATTTACGACCCGACACTCTCTTTCCCCTCGACAGAAGCCCTTCATGTGTCAGAGTGAGTAGAACTTTTTTTTTTCCCCCCACCGTGTGAAGAAAAAATTAGACTTTCAACGAAAAGCATCCACGTTCCTCCAAGTGAGTTTTAATTTCTCTGGAAAATGCATCTGTAAATGTGTTGGCAGGTTATGTAACACGACTGTCACGTCTCTGTTTCGCTGAAGAATGTGTCGTATTTGGCGTTGATCTGCTGTGAGCGCAACTCAGATCAAGGATTTACATTTGCAAATTCTGATATATGTTACGTGTTAGTTTACGCTCATACGGTCACTGTCGGTTGCAGCAGTCGGAGAACGTTTGTGGTCAGAATGAGAATTACAAAAACAAACATTTTGAAACCAAGAAAAATAATGTTTTTTGTTTCCTGAAATTGTTTTTTTTTTATGCGTTTTTACAGATGGAAAAAAAATAAACTTAAGATGGCAAAATTTTGAGAGAAAGTAATAATATAGATCAGATAGAAAATGTTCTCATTTGTCCCTCAGGGCTTCCGTACCCGTCTGCTCTACGGATCATTTCATTGTCTTGCGGCTCATTATTTCAGTTTTCTGACCCACATCTTCTTCAGTCTCTCTGCTCCATGTTTTTCACTGATAAAGACGCAGCACTAAATGGCAGATGGACCCAGAAATAGAGAATATTTAGCAACTAAAGAGGCTGATTCGTCCCTCGAGAGTCAGCGGAAGGCGAAGTTATCATCGAGCTGCTGGTGCGTTTAGCTGCTAATGAGCCGGGCGGTTCCCTCCAAAGTTGGAGAAGACCCAAATAATATTGGACTCACATTTCACTGAAACAGAACTCCAAACGGATGATAACATTTCTGGTTCTGTGGCTAATAAATAGATTAATGCAAGTTTAAAAGGAACAAACTTGTCTGAATGCGTAGGATGAGATTTTAACCATCGTTGGTAATTTCTCAGAAGCGTTTGGGGACATTTAAACATTTTGAAAATGCCAGTGAAACTGACGGGCCGGTCTCCACCAGGCAGAACTCTTCAGTGTACCATCACCGTCACTGCCTCTCACAGCCAAACATCTGAGAACGAGTGGCTCGAAGCACGATTACTCTGCTGCTGGTTAAACCTCCATCCAGTCCAAGTTAGATCACATTTTAGTTCCTCTCATTTACAGACTCTTCTTTTTAATGTTGACAAGCAACTAAATGAGCAACCCAAAGTACGTTCCTGCAAAGTTTATGTTTCTTTACGTTATATTCCTCTCTTGTCACAACGTTGTGCTGATGTTCTGGTTGGGTTTAGGCTCAAAACTACTTGGTCATTGTTCGGAAAAAAATCACATTTTGGCAAATGTTAAAATGCTGACTGGAACTTTGGTCACTGGCTTGGCAGCCTTCTCGTCTGCAACTCCATCACCGTCCACCCACATTTTTTGAGAAATGTCAATTCTGTACATATTTGAACTTATCAGTGGTTTGCAGGAAACATCTGTGCTCCGTGATCCGCTATACTGACTTTTAGAGGGAGTGGAGGCAACAACAGGTTCCCTCCTGCTGTGAATGGGCAGATTTCTATGGTGGTCGCTGATGTTTAAAGGTCTGAAAAAGCTCAGATATGTTGACACAAACGTTGGCTCAGTGCTGAAATAGAGAGCTGACGATGTGAATGAAGACAACTTCATGTTAATGTCCTCTAGACTGGACTCAAGCTTCCCTTTAACCTACAGAGGCCCTTTAAATCCAAGTACCAGAGGCAGAGACATGGGGATGACTGAAGCAATTCCCAGCCCTCCAGTTCCCAGCCCCTGCAGCACCATGGGAAAGCCAGCCAAGTGAGCGTGGGTCAGGTCAACCTTGTCTCCTCGCCTGACTGTCAAAATAACAGTACCTTCCCCTCCGGCTTCCAGCACTGTCCGTCAGAGCCGGGGCCGCTGAGCGCTGTGGCACAGAGGGGTGGAAAAGCAATTAAATCAAACATGGGTGAGTAGCTACAGGACAAATGCCTCGTCAGCGTTTTTCAGCTCTGCCAGAGGAAAGCTACGAGAGGGGGTATTGAAAGAAGCAGTATTGAAAGTGAAAAAGAAAAAAAAAAAAAAGCCTCCAAAAGAGAGCTAAGACATTTTGTGTCACCCGGTGACCAATGCAGGAGTTAGCTGAAGGGTTAAGAGAGACATTGGCCCAATTCAGAGCCTCTTTCTTCCCCGGTGATGGCCTAAAACTCGGGGTCAGACACATACTCCGACCCCTGACCCCCTGGTTCACGTCTCCTCGTAATTACCTTTGCGCATCAACCCCTCGGCCACCCCCTCCCAAAGACAATGTAACAATTTGTCTTTTCAATTGTCTGTCAGTCACTCTCTTGCAGGCCTTTTCAGTGGGCGTATATGGTTTCTTTTTCCATTTGTATTTATTTATTTATCTTGCTTGGAGAGGTTGGGGGGTTGTCTGGCCCCAGAAACAGGGAGTCTTTGTTTGGGCTGGTTTCACATGGATATAACCCCCCCACCTCCTCCTCCTCCTCCCCTGCTCCCCCTGCCTGCTATCCAGCTCCCCATAGTCAGACCCCATGGATTTGTTTGGGAGCTCGAGGGTGGCTGATCTCAGGGTCATTGTACATGGCATTTCCATAACCATTGACCAATCAATGAGACTTTTCTCTTACCCCTAGAACACTGAGGTGCTTCTTAACTGCTCCCTATAAGGTATTTACTGTCAGCTACGAGGCCAAGTTTGTTTCAGACTTTACCTGCAAGCAGCAGCCGGGACTCCCCACATCTTCGATTTGGTGAAATTTGCTACGAAACACTAGTGTTTTGTGTTCTGTAGAAACAGGTATGACCTACTTCTCTGAGCTCTGGCTCTGATCAGCTGGAGAAGAAGTGTTGTCGGTGTGTTTGGTGCCTCGTGAGTCACCACACAGTCATCTCAGGAAAATGCTGCATTTTGATCAAATAATCAACTCAAGGTGCACTCAGTGTTTCAGCTGCGTCTTACCGTCTTCGTCTGTGGATGGAGTTCGCCCGTTTGTCCTGGAAGTAAACACTTCGACAACACAGCTGATGAGGACAAAGCTCGCGAGTGAAACCTCGTCTGGATGATTCTGACACAGAACTTTTCCCAAGATTGGTGAATGAACTCTGAGGGTCGAGCATGCTGTATGTTTTATTTTAAAAGTTGAACTGAAACAGTGAACAGAGAGTCCACCAATCACCTGAGAGGTTCAGTGTTTGAAACCCTGTGACAGGAGGAAGGAAAGCACCCGTCCTGCTGCAGTGCCCTTGACCCTCAGCAACCCAAGCGCCAGAATAAATGTTGGCAAAGTATGAAGCTGCAACTTGCCAACAAAGTGTCTCGATGTTGCAGTCACCTTTGCTTATTCTCTGGTTAGCTTTAGGCACAGAAAACACTCATTTGGGTTCGGAAAGAATCATGTTTTGGCTTAAATTTCCTGTTTTGGTCGACACAAACACGGCTGAAAGATGATTCACTCATTTTCAAAGGAGACCCTTTATGCAATTTAGTTTTTTCCCTTTCCTTCAGTGTTTCGAAGATTTCGAAAGTTAATAAGGTTTCGAAAGTCAAAAAGGCCAGCGTCCACAGCTACAGAAGCTCCTCGCTGCCACGAACACGGCTTGTGAAAAGCCTCGTTAGTAGTCCTGCCTATAACTCTGTGACTTCTTGACATCACACTATGTCACTAAGTAGCGCACATGGCGACATTACGGCTCGTTACGAAGGTCAAGTATGTTCCTGCTGACAAGTTTACCTACATCAGCCTGTTTAAGGTTAGACTGACTTCATCGCGTTGAGAATATAGAAGCGGCCATCAGCCAAAACATCTGTTTTTGAATTATTACGTTCATACATTTTTTAGCTGCTGGGAACAATGGGGGGGAATAATAACTCAGATCAGCATCTTTTAAGGCGGAACGTTTTCTTGCACGTTACACCAAGAATGAGTTGACGTCATGAATCAATCTGCACACCTTACATGTCGATGTCATGTCGATTTTGGGTTGTTTTTGGGTTGTCGTTGTTGTTTGGCTCTCTTACATGACGGACGCTTTAGTTTGCTCACAGCTGCTGTGTCAGGCGTGTGTCAACCGACCAATCACAGGAGACGGTGGGTATTTGGGAAGGGACATAAGCTAAAACAGTGCTTCAGACAATAACCCACTTGATTTAGTAGTTTTTATTCAGACATGGATTCCTTCGTGGAACAAGGAGTGCGTGTTAGTTCCTACGGTGTTGGAGGGTGGATGGGATCGCTTTACGACCAGTACTGACAGAATAAGTGATCACAGCAGCTAATAACTCTTCAGGTATTGGCATGCGAGTGCTTGAGAAAATCAGAAAAGATCCTTCAAACCCCTTCGACTTTAATCTCTTCAAGCAAATTAAAATGGAATCATTTCTTTCAGTGTGTTTTCAACAGTTTCTCAGGGCGAAATTATAGCTGCACCATTGGTTTTTATTTAAGATTTGGTCATAAAATTTTATCACTTTTGGTTTCATCTTGGAGCAGTAAATATATTGGAAACATGGCTGCACCTCAAAATTACCAGTTTCACTTTATTAGATCCAACAGAGCACTTAGAGCGAAAGGTTCCCTTGGAGTTCTCCCCTCAGGGAACTCTTAACATTACCAATGAATAAGAATAAAAAACAAATTATCTCAAGATACAGAGGGGCCTCTTGAAGGGTGGTCATTTATAACAATAGCCCTATAGGAGCCCGCTGTGACAACAGGCTCTCCAGCACCTTATTGTTTGGCAATCGCTGCATGAAATTACAAGGAACGTACTATTTCCCCACATAAGATTTCAGAGGCGAGGTAATTAGAGCCAGAGGAGCGAGAAGACGATTCAATCTTGGACCATGTGATGTCATGCGGTTTGTGAGGGGTAAACACAATCGGTCTTCTAGACAGCTTGGTTTGCGCAAGTCACTCATTCTGATTGTCTATCATGTTTCTTATGAGGCTCATAATTACAACAGTGTTGGGAGGGACATCTGTACAAAGACTGCGGTTTGCTTTGATCAGTCTAATTTGCTCTCTCTGAGAGCGGGGTGAGAATTTGCACGAGTGGTTGCCGTTGGTACGAGTAGAAACAGAGCTGTCCCAAAGTCCTAAAGACACCATGCAACTAATCCCCGCGGTATTTTAAATTGTGCAACAGGTATACATTCACTGTTGGGGTTTACACTGACAATGGTCGGCAAAGTAATTACATGAACTGATTTAAATCACAGTAACAGACAACTTAAGACAAAACAAAAAACAAGACCCCCTGAAAATGCTTCTCTGTACGATCATTTATTTCATTTGACATGCTTGTTCTTTGTCTGCAGGGCTCTATATCAAATGTGAGACAGCTAACACGCCATGCTAACGCGGTTAACGTGGTAAACGGTAAAACATCAGCTTGTTGGCATCGTCGCTGTGGTAGCCGCATGGTAGACCATGACGCGGTTCTTGCATCGGCCACAGCGAACACGTGCAGGCAGTCGCACCTTCACAATCATGTTATTGCATCCAGCGACCGCGCACCTCGAAACATTGTGGTTGACTGGATGATGATTGGCTGGTTAGTCAGTAGATGGTGTCCATGCATACGCCAAAACAAGTCTTCTAGCGTCTGGATTTACTTCCTGGTTATGACGCAAAGTGGTGTTGTGGGTAGAATGTTTTTCATTATTCAGGCTGTAATACCACAAGTGGCCACTGGGCAGAAACACAAGCTGGGCTAAGCCGCAGTCTCGTGTCCAGGATACATCCACGTAGCATGGTTGCTGTGAGCATGTTAGCATTGTTAGCGAGTTGCTAAACTGGACTCCAAAGCCCATTCCATTGGTTCTTATGCTGGACTCTGCAAACATACAAAGGCACCCGCATACCGCCACGATTGCATAACTCTTACAAAATGTGAAATATTGTAGTAATCTGCACGTGGCTCCTTGTTGTATATATGGCTTAGTCTGCAGGGCCCCAACACACACACCAACCAAACAGACATATTTCTAAATATTATGGAGGCAATAAACAATAAACCATCAGCAGCGTACACTACAGTGTCGGCACGCAATGGCAACTCCCACACAGACGAGTGCGTGGCGTTGTGGGTAGAATGTTTTTCATTATTCAGGCTGCAATACCACAAGTGGCCACTGGGCAGAAACACAAGCTGGGCTAAGCAGCAGTCTCGTGTCCAGGATACATCCACGTAACATGGTTGCTGTGAGCATGTTAGCATTGTTAGCGAGTTGCTAAACTGGACACCAAAGCCCATTCCATTGGTTCTTACGCTGGACTCTGCAAACATACAAAGGTAGCCGCATACCGCCACGATTGCGTAACTCATACAAAATGTGAAATATTGTAGTAATCTGCACGTGGCTCCTTGTTGTATATATGGCTTAGTCTGCAGGGCCCCAACACACACCAACCAAACAGACATATTTCTAAATATTATGGAGGCAATAAACAATAAACCATCAGCAACGTACACTACAGTGTCGGCACGCAATGGTAACTCCCGCACAGGCGAGTGCGTGGCTCACGTATGTGTACATTAATAGTCGCGGACAGTTCGCACACCTCCGTCAGAGGAGATGCTGCACAGATCTCTGCGCAGACCTCGCTGAGAGCTTCAGCTGTGCCTGTTTCATCCCTGTCAAACATGTCCACGATCAGTAGAGGCCCCGTTTACAGCAACCTGACCAGAAAGAACGAGCGCAGACAAAGACTGACTGATCAAACACTTTCAATCACATCCTGTGTTTACTTGAACCCACCACAAAGTCTACAGCGATGGCCAGCTTGTGGACAACGTGCATGTAGCCCACATTCTGTGGCTGGCTGAGATAAAATAACAGGCCAGTCATTCGTAACCCAAAAAGTATTGTGGAGCAGCAAACAAAACAAACTGTTTTCATGCCACTGTGAATCTGATTAAACGCGCTCAGAATAGAAACAGAGCAGTGGAAAAAGAAGAGGAAACATCGGGAGGAACTTCAGCAAACTGATCGAACCAAAATGGAAGCAACCTTGAAATGAACGTCCGACTGCAGGCTCTGACATCTGATGTCTGTATGTAAGTTTATTATTACACTTTTATACCAAAATGAGTATGTACGGGTGGGGTTTTTAATCACATCATACACGCTAAAACGGGGGATGGACTTTGCGTCACAGCATCATGTCAGAGCGGATCAGAGCTTTAGCAGACAAATGTATGTACGTAACGTCTTCACATCCGTAAAGTAACTTCGTCACATTTTTTTTTCACTCAGCCCACGATGTTTTTCTCAGCGTGACCAAGTCGTGTTAGTGCATAAAACCCAACCAGCTGCAGCCATAACACAAAGGTCCGGTACGCCTGTCGCTGGTGCGTTGCAACATCATGTTGTTTTGAGAACAGTGGTAAAGTCACAGCAACCGACCCCTTCAGTCGCTGGAGCGCGAGGATGTGTCAATTGCGACTGCGGCTGCAAACAGAACAACACTCCCACGCTTCTTCCACCGACGGTCACGTCTGCTGTCACGTCACCTGCTGCCGGGAGCGGCTGCACGTTTTAAATCAAAGTGAAAGAGACGATGCAAAGCGAGACACGTGTGTTTCTGATCACACATTTAATCGGGAAATTACGGCTTTTGATTACGTTTTCATCGTACAATCAGTTGGAGCGCGGCGTCTGTTTTGTTTAAAGGGAGGGCGAGTCTGTTGCTATTGACGAGAACTTTTATTAACAACATCTGTGTGTATCTAACCAATCAAGCACCACGTGATCGTTCGGCCCGTCAGATACAGTGCTAGCTCAGTCCTGCCCTCTTCCTCTTCCAATAATTGCAGTCGTGCTCTGGCGGTAAGATGAGTTCTGTCACGCAGCACATTTGGGAAACACCGTAAAATGCAATATTTATATTTTCAAGGGTGTGACCAAAATCTCTCTTCACAAATATGATACAGCTGCACAACTTAAAGCCAGTGCACTGAAAAATCAGCCGATGAAAACTCCACCGAGAGAAGCCTGAAGATGATAAAATACAAGCATTTAAAGTTACTAAAACATGAAACATAAAGCACACTGTGTTTACAGTATTTTAACTTTTAACTCAAGGTCCCCTGACTGGCTTTCGACCATGTTTAGTGGGCTTCCTCAGCAGATTAGGACTGTGGGCTGCAGTTTAAAGGCAGTAGGTCGTCCTTGAGTTTCAGTTTCCAACGTCAAGAACGTTCTTGTTCTTCAGGCACGTTGATACGGCGGTTCAGCTAATTTAGCTATAAAATCACTGCCTAGATTTCAAAAACACGACACGCAAAATATAACTTTACGCTCTATAACCCGTCTGCGAGAAAGAATCATATAATTTGGAACTATTACAAGAACAATAAGATGTTTTTAAACAAAACAGAAAGCTTTCTTTCATGGGTCGGTCGTTTCCTTAAAGACTAATGTGACTTATCAGTATTATAGAGAAATTGGGAACATCTAGAAGTAACTGCTCTAACACCAAACAGAAGTCTTTTTTTTTGTTGTTGTAATTTCTAAATCAGTTCCTGAATGTTTTCTTCTACATTTCCTGAGGAGACCTTTTCTTTTTTTTGGTTTTAGTAGCAAACATAATAGAGACAGTGTTCAATTCAGGAATTGATTTAAGTTAATCAACAACATAACCCGTTTTTTAAGTTAATCAGTTAAAGGGTTCATAATCACTTTCCATGATACGATTTCTGGAAAATGAACTGTGTAAAATTAGTTTTCATAAAAGGAAAAAATGGGGAAAACATTCAAATTATCGAAATATTGATTCATTTTTCCAGTCAACTGTGATTTCCAAATAATTTTTCCACATTGTCCTTACAGGTTTTTCTGGAGAGAACGTTGTTGTTTGGCAGTAATAAGGGGCAAAATGGAGACAATGTCCAATCGATTTCCACATAATTAATTAAAACTATTTGCAGGCATGGAGTCTTTTTGGTCTGTGCATGTAACAACAAATACATGGCTTGTTTTTTGTGTTTCAAGAAGGTCAGACTGTCCTGCTAGAATCCATAAGGAAGACATTTTGTATGTATACAATTTTCCGCACCACAGTCCCGAACTGATGTGGGTTCAAACTGTTGAATATTTATTTTTCAGTTTATGTCTCCTGAGTAAGAACTGAGGAACTGTTTCACGTCTTCGTTCTATAGTTTAAACCACTTAAAGCACCATTGTCTCCATATTCACCGAAACCAGTCAGGCGTCAAATAAAGGAAAGAGAGCGAAACAGAAGTGAAATGACTTTATTAGCCAGAAGGTTTTGGCCGCTGCTTTTTGTGAAGGAACATTTTGGTCATAGGAGCTGTGCAGGAATGCCCAGCTGTAAAGATTTCTGCTTGTTAAGTTGGACATTCGGGTACATAGGTCTTTAGTGAGCAGTAGAGTTATGTGGGTTATAAGCACTCTCACACACAACACTATAAAACTGTCTCGATTTAACGGGATGATTAATGCCTCTCAGACTGCTGAATGAAATATGAGGTAATCCGACTCCCCCGGTCCCAGTCAAAACATGCCCGACATGAGGGCAACACACATTTTGCCACAATGAACAGGGAGCTTTTTGCAGTTCTGCGTCTCACCAGAAAATAAGATATTTTTTTGTGCGAAGAAATAAAGTGGTTGATACAGATTTAAGGTGCAAAGCTTTGCAGGAGGAGGAGAAACACCGGTCCCCGACAGGAAACGGTGACTTAACCGAGGGACTTAACAACACCAAACTGATAAAAGACACCCTAAACAGGATATTAAACAGCTAATAAACATTTAGAGCCATGTATGTTTCCCTTTAAATCCTTCCCAGGCATCTTGAGGAAAGTGATTGTTTGAATTTCCACGGGCTGTCGAATGCATGCAGTCGACCACATCTGATGCAGTGAGTCATATGGAGTTTAGGTAATAACGTCGTGTCATTACGCCGGTAATTTGGGGTGGCACGAGGGACTTCGGAGCGCTGCACGTAAACCATGTGTGACTGAGGTGTTCATGCATGAAAATACAGCAAATTCGACGCTTGAATTGTATACGTAGCGTTGAAGAAATGTCCCAGCTCTTTGTACTCAAAACAACCCTAAATTGTAAGATTATGTGATTAATTTGCCTGTTATCTGTGGTGGTTAATGTGGGTGCTGATGAATGGCAATGAATGAATAATTATGTGGGCAGGTGCTGCGATGTCTGGCTTTCATTTAGCAGCCCGACAAAAAAAAAAAAAAAAAAAGAAGAAGAAGAGAAAAAAGATCCACACTCGCTGGAATTTCAACACACTCCTCCACACACTGACATGTTCAACCGCTCGGCAGCAGAGGAAGAAAAATAAATATTAATATAAAATAGAGAGAGAAATAATAGATAAAACTATGATTACTGAAGTTAATTAAGATTAAATGCAAGAAACAATGTTTGAAATTGATATAATCTTAATTTCTTTAAACCATTTAGAAAAATGTATTTATTATTTTACTTTTTTTTGTTTGTCTGTCTGTTAATGTGAATTGAAGCAGTGAAGTATTAACTTCAATCTAAAGCAGTGATAATAAATAAATAAATAAAAAGATGAATAAATAAGATAGGATTGCAAAAGTACAGCAATGAATAAATGTAAATGCATTAAAAACATATTTATGTCTCGATCGGTTCCATTTATTCTGTGGTTTATTTAATTATTAACTTCAGTTTGTAATCTTTTATTTCTTGAATTGTTTTTGTGTTTCATCATTTCTGTTTTATTCATTCACGCATTTTGATGTTTCTACTCTTTCTCAGTGATTAAGTTATATATTTCTTTTCCTCTCTAACTGTCGCAGTGACCCAGTTAAAAATTAAAAAGCTTCCTTCTCAAATCAGAAATGATAAATGATGCCTGTGTTTATTCAGTTTAAATTGCTGCAGTTCCCACAAGCTGCCAACTGAGGTCACTGACAGGCACAGATGTCTTCATAAGTATTTCCAGTATAATGTTAATATAGTAGGAAAAAAATAAAATACTTGGAACAAACGAACGCTGGCTGCTGTCAGAAACAGCTCAGCACTATTTTGTGCTGCTGCTGTTTCTTCTTGGCCGTCGGTGCGTCGCTCACGGGGAGGCAGTTTTTTAAAGCCTCGGAGCTCGAGAACATTAAAGGATGTAAAGATTTCAACATAGGAGCACGAGAAGCAGCTTTAACTTCCTGTCGAGGACGTGGACATGGCAGCGCTCTCTGCTCGTAGATCCTCAGCTGTTAAATCTCAGTATGAAAGGAACCAGCTTATGTCTGGATGTCCGGGCCAAGGCATAAAAGGCCTCAGGGTGACGTGGATCGTTTCAACTTGAAACTGTAGAAGCAGAATAAGGAGGCCAGTGTGAGAAGCATGGAGATCGTCATTCTCCAGCAGAAGTTCTGCATTCGAAATGTTATTCAAAATCCCCCTGCTGCACAAAAAATGTGCCGTGCTTTCTCATCAAGAGAGCAGAGACGGAAACATCTTCTTCACACATGGCAAAACAGTACAGCAAATATGTAGACTTTCTAAAAAACAGTAGTTTGATTATATTAGAGAAATAAAGCTTGATGTGACTGTGACACTAAATATATTTGAGAGATGAGATTTGAATAGAAACAGAAGTCAGATGGACAGGGTTCGTACGGGTGCTTGAAATCCTTGAAAGTGCTTGAATTTCAATGTTGTGTTTTCAAGGTCTGAAAAGTGCTTGGATTTTAGTTTAAGTGCTTGAAAGTGCTTGACATTATAACTCTGCGTCTTTCACAAAATTGGGATCAGACCGGATGATTAATTTCTGAAGTTTTTGCTGTTATGAAACATAATTTTAGATGTTTACAGCATAATATATACATAATTGTGATAAAAAGTGAATAATAAAATCATGAGTATATATATCCCTGTAGATAAGTACTTTACCCCAGCAATAAGGTGCTGGAAAATCTTGAAAATTACCCTTAAAAGTGCATGAAAAGTGCTTGAATTTGACCTTGAAAAATGTGTACGAACCCTGGATGGAGAAAATGCAAGTTCCCTCTCAAAACATCAGCACTGATTTTAAATCATGATCTCTTTGGATTATTATATTGTGATTCACTGTCTATCTAATCTGAAAGTAACGATGCTGTCATCAAAACGTGGAGCTTCAAGGAGTAGAAAACCCAAAATACTTAATATGTACCTAAAAATTGCACATAAGTGAGTTTCTTTTAGTAAAAAGGAATTATGTCAAGAAGTGACTTGATATCGGTGAGTCCTGCTGTCTGCTCTGCTTCTAAAACGTGATGAGAAAAAATCCCCTTGTTTAATTTTCATCGTCGGTGCGAGGTGTTCCCTTTAATTTGCCCTCCGCTCTCTCTGGCGTTTAATGCTCAACGGTTGAGTCAAGATGTGGGTAATTATGGTTAAACACAGGCGCTCCAGGGAAAGTCATCAAAACTTGACCAGAAAAACATAAAAATGTAATTGAGCAGATTTTCCCTCACAGACTGAGGTTAACCTCTCCCCCCGAATGTTCACACGGCGCTGGTTCTGGTCCACTTCACAGAACGAGGTTTTGCGGCACTGACCCGGTGAAGATCATTCGTAACATTCTCTCCCTTTTGTTTGCATCGAATACCTGCACTCATTAATTGACATGATATTCATGTGTATGCTCTATATGATCCCTCTGGGAGTGACGTTTTCTGAGCTGGTCCAGGTGCTGCTTCTCTCTATAAATAGCACACTGGCCCAGAAGTGATCCTCTATAAAGGATGTATAGTGTTTCCATTAGAGAGCCATTTCAGCCTGAGCAGCCGTAAAAAAAACCATTGTCGTGGGCTGTTAAGCAGCATGTGTTGTAAACGAAAGGGCCCAAATGGTGCTGATTAGTGGGCTCTCTCACACCGGCCATCGCTGAGCTGAGGGGCTTAAAGGCCCACCCCTCCTGTCAGGAGACAAACAAGCCGAGTGCAGGAGCAATAGTTGGATTTTTACATTTACACAGATCCACTAATTATCCTCTGAAAGCCAGGCTCAGTCCTCGTGATGCATGGGATGGCTGTGAAGAATGCATTCCTCAAGGGCAAGCCCTCCAAACTTAACACCAGCTCCTGACAGGCTGTGAAAATCCGTCCTGACTTCACCGAAGTTGTTCTTCTGATGCTCTAGAACTCTTACAGGCGTGTTGTTCTGCTGATATCTGTCGTCTTGAACTCTGTGTGGAGGGGCGACGTAGCAAATTGACTCTCAAATAACAGCCCGCTCTTCATGGTCGCAATATGTTTTGCTTTTTACACAATATTAAAGTGAAAGAATATTTTGGTTTCTGTCTGTACTTTCTCAAACGCGGGGAGCCTATTTGTCTCGAGGCCCAAAGACAAATTTGTATTCATATTTGCGAATGTATCTGCTTGCACAACTGCGGCTTTTGAGGTCTGTGATGGTCCGAGGCCAGGAACATCTGTGTCTCTTGGGTATTTCCGCTTAATGCTGTTGTGGAAACCTGATCCGAGCTTAAATTTCAAACAAAAAACAATGTGAAACACAGAAAGGTCATGTAATATTGGAAGGACAAGACCAGTGTGTGAGTGTGTTTTAGTAGAAATACATTTTCTCACAACTTTAAAAGGATTCTGTCCTGTTTTGTGTTTTTCACTCATCATGCAAAACTGTGAGACTTGCTGCAGCTGTTAGTGAAGTAATCATGTCTGATCCAAAACTGTGTTAAAGTCACACTGAATTGATGCATGATCACAAAGTTGCAAGTTTAGTCTGGCTTGTGGAGGAAGAATTCAATCGTTTACCACACTGTCAAAATACTCGATTATAAGTCAAAGTCCTGCATGTAAATGTATACTTATCTAAAAGTACAGAAGTAGTATGAGCACAATTTAAAAGGTGCACTATGTAGTTTTGGAGAAGAAATTCAAATTCAAGGTAGGTAGAAAAGGTGGCAGGGTCCGCCATATATAAACAAAGTAAAACAGTATGCAACTGTGTTGTCCTTTAAGGTCAGTTTGTTTGTTCAGTTTATTCAGTCATGAAAACAAAGAGAGTTTGATTATTTAGTTTGTTTAAGCAGATAAAAAAATCTATCTTTCACATAGTGCACCTTTAAATATCAATGTGAAATAAATCACTATGCATGCAAAAGGCCCGGAATTATTTTATCATATTGCCTGTTATGATATTAGATTATTACAATTGATCCTTTAATCTGGAGAGACAATAAATACACAGTTTAATTCATATTGCTGATTAAAAAGTGCTATAATTACCATTTGAATGCAGCGAGGTAAATGTATTAAGAAACATAAAATCAAAATACTCGAATAAAGTACCTTTAATGATTTTATACTACGTATATTTCGTTACTTTTGTCCACGAGTGTCAGTCCCCTCTAACCGGAACGTTTATTCCGACACAAACGTTCCGCCCGGAAGTGTTATTCCTCCGTACGTGCTAAAAAGCTGCTAGCGGAAGATAAACAGAAATCAAGTTGACCATGGCAGAGGTAAGCCTGCGACGATTTTCACCATTATTTCTCACACGTCAGCGGTGTGAGAGTGATTCAGCCTCGATGTCACATTCTGTTTAGTTTTCTGGGAGTTTGTCGGAGAGAAACACGGGTGGGAAGTTGACGAGCGTTAGCTCGGCGGTTAGCCCAACGGTCGGTCGGTAACTTGGCCGGACTTGTTCACTTGTAGCAGTCGCGTACTTGCTAACGATTTTTCTGACACGACTCATGTATGCGGGAGTGCCAGCAAAGTGTTATTTATCCAGATAGTAATGAGCCAGCTGGGTTTGATGAGTTATTAGCAGTGTGCTAATTAGATCCCTTTTGTTTTATTTACACGATGAAACCACAGGGGACACTTGGCTTTAAGGAGGGGAAGGAGAAGAAGGAGAAAAAAAGAGGTTGTGGTTCTTTGTAAAAACTCGACCTCCTGACAGTATTAACACGATTTAAGATGGCGTAATAGTGAGGAAAGTTGTTGACAGTGTTCGTGAGCTGTCTTGATCTTCTGAGAGTGAAAACACAAGCTCACAGCTGATCAATAAGGGCAAATAAAACCAGTGTGTAAGTGCAACTCCTGTAGAGACAAAGTAACTGTGGCCAAGTACATCAGATGTGGTTCAGTGCTGAAAGGATTATTAGTCCATATATTAGTGTATCTATGCCTGACACTCATATAATTATATAAGTAATGTGAGTGAACATCTTTAAAGGGGCACTATGTAGATTTGAAGAAGAAATTCAAACTCAGAATATTAATGAAGTAATAATTAAGGGTGTAATGATACATCGATTTGGATTGATAAATCATTTCAATAATCAACGATCCAATAGCATCAATTCATATCGCCACCATCCTTAAGATACGCCTTTATTTTGAAATTCCCATGGCAGGTCTGTGTCACCATTTCTGTCCATGAGCTGCTCCTTTTTAAACAGTACTTTCATTTTATGAAAATAGGGAGTGAACAAAAACAGATTTCAGGTTTCCCATTTAAATATCTGGAACCATTGATAAAATAATATTTCCACTGAAGAGTTCAGTAATAAAATTGTCAAATCATATTTTGTTTCCTTGAGATTGAAATCGTATCGTGGCAGACTCTGTGATATCAGCGTCCAAGGAATCGACCTAATGTCATATTGTGATGAAACCTGAGATTAACACCCCTAGTAAGAATATAAACTCAGAAATATCTTTTCCATAAGTGAATAAACAATCTGTTCTCAGAGGAAAATAAGGTCCCAGAACACTGTTTGATGTTAAGAAAGGTGGCAGGGTTCGCCACTTGTAAACTTTCTTTTCTCCTCTGATCAGAACTTCTGCTTAAAAACTACATAGTGCACCTTTTAAATTACAAATTTAAAGCTTGTGAGTCTCAGATCTATCCCTCTAAAATGTTTGTAGTCTACAGACATAAACCAGATACTCTGTGAAAGCCTTCCATCAGCACTTTGAACTAGTTTTCTTAGCTTGCCTGTACTTGTATATACATACTCAATGTCACTATAAATAAATCAAGCTCAGTGTATTTACTTATCAATAGACTCCAGAGTCCAGATTGTATCATATGTTGATATGATCTTGTATAATTGTTATCTCCTGTTCTTTTTTTCTCAGACTCACAGCTTGCAGGACATGAGGCAACAGGCAGCCGTCGCTGCCAAAGTCTTCATTCAGAGAGATTATACCAACGGCACCGTGTGCCAGTTCCAAACCAAGTTCCCGTCTGAGATGGAGACCAGGGTAGGTTCAGTTACACTCACACATCTGTCCTGTCTTTGACTCACTGGTGTTCAGACCGGTTTAAGCAGTGGGGTTGGGCGATATGACCAATGTGAGAATATTACAACATGACCTTTTTTAATGCCAGATAGTTAGAAAGGGTAGTACGACACGCACCACCTGCAGGGCTTGTCGTTGTTATGCATATTCAAAAAAACATAGATTATACCAAACCACTGTGGACTGTCAGTCCTACATGCTTTGGAAAAAAATCTACACACTGTTCTATCTTCACCTCGTGAGATAATTTTCTCTTTCTCTTTTTAATTTTATGGTGGTGCTTTTTCGATATTTCCTTTCTTATGTATGCATTTCTATAATGTATCTCATTGCTCTTGCTCTTTTTATTGTGTTTCATCAGTGTTAAAGTTTTATCAGGGTTCGTACGGGTGCTTGAAATCCTTGAAAGTGCTTGAATTTCAATGTTGTGTTTTCAAGGTCTGAAAAGTGCTTGGATTTTGGTTTAAGTGCTTGAAAGTGCTTGACATTATAACTCTGTGTCTTTCACAAAATTGGGATCAGACTGGATAATTAATTTCTGAAGTTTTTGCTATTATAAAATATAATTTTAGATGTTTACAGCATGATACAATGTACATAACTGTGATAAAAAGTGAAGAAAAAAAATCACCCTTAGATACGTATTTCACCCCAGCAATAAGGTGCTGGAAAATCTAAAAAATGACCCTTAAAAGTGCTTGAAAAGTGCTTGAATTTGACCTTGAAAAAAGTGTACGAACCCTGTTTTATATAACACTTTATAAGTGTTATACCAAGTGTGTCACTCTAAATAGGCACGTTATGAAACCTCCACTGCAAGTATGGGTGCTGTAGATGCATTTTCCACTTTTGTGGACCAGATATAATCAAATCCATGTCCATTACTGCAAATTCATGTGAACTTCCACATTTAAACCCAGAACCTCTTTGCTCTGAGGCCGCAATGTAAACCTCTGAGCCACTGTTCCACCCGGGCGGATCAGTTTACAGTTTTACAGGTTCTGCCTGCCATAAACCAGGTTATTTAGGAGCAGAACGATTCTACAGAAAAGAGGAAAATTAGAAAATTGATTTAATATTATAATTTCACTTGATGTTGCATTCGCCATTGGAAAATCATCCTTCATCCGAGTGGATGTGTAGTGCAGTCACTGCTCTGGCACAGGAAACAAACGGGTGTCTCTAATCAAGAGTGGAAATGAAGCCAAATGTGAAGAAAACTGTCAGCAGCATCTCCACAGAACCCCGGCTGGACTTTGCCTTTGTGTGAACCGCAGTGGAAGTGGGTTGAGAGCTGGCATCGGTAATGATGTTGAGGAGGAAGAACGGGTCGCTGAGACCGAACAGTCTGCTCGCCACATTAAAGACGCCGCCAGCCAAACAGTTCATAGTTCGCAGGACAGGAAGCTTAAGTTTTGAAATGCACGCACCACATGAAACGAGCAGCTTCACAACACTTCATCCGCTCACTGGTGGTTTATTGGCACTTCCCTCTTGATTGGGTGGTCTCCCGTGTTTTCTGGTCGGATTCAACACTCACACACACACTCACTGAAGTGCTGGACAAATGGAGAATGCTTTAATGCAAAGGTCCCCTCATCATCAAAAGGTCCTCACACATATGTTTCTTAATGTTCTGCTGGAGTCCCTGTTTGTGAAATATGCAGTATAATGACAAGCTGTTCAGTGGCTTCCATGTTTAGGATGTTTGCAGAACACATTGTTAAAAATGAGCTGCCATTTTTTGACACCAGCGTTTGATTTTGCCATATAGTTCAGATTCTGTTTTGCAGCAGTTTGCATGCAGTAACATCACATTCTTGCAGGCAATTATCTCAAGCTGCTGGATTTATTATTTTTGGTTACTCTTTCCTGTTGTAATGCTGTCGGAGGACTGTGCCAAAGAACAGGGAGAGCACGCAGTGTTCTGAATGTATTTGGCAGCCAGATTGCCAAATCATTCAAGAGCGTTTCATTAATTGAGAGCTGGTAATTTTCACTGACCTGTGTCTAATACTTATTTCCTCTGTTCAAGTCATATTTAGTGACAGAAACAATTAAGACAATATCCTCTTCCTCGCTTGAAATTGTAGCCTTGCACGCTCATCTGACATTTTTGGAATGCAAATATGGCTGCGTCAGATGTAATGGAAAGATGCTCAGGCGGAGAGATGTGGTTTGAACGGCAGCCTCTGAATTGGAAAATTAGAAGGAGAACAAAGGCTCTCCATGGCTGGTACCAAACACGCCTAAGACCACTGATGTGCTGGAGCTTGTTGCTGCATTCCTCAGGCACAAGGGAGCAGAACATTGGAGGGTTTACAGAGGCTCAGGAGGTCCCTGGCTGGCTCCTCGTCTAGTCTGGAGGCTCCTTCTTTCCCCCCCTCAGTATCACAGAGAGGCTGTTCAGACCTGGTATCCTCATGTGTCCTGTGTGATCTGATCACGAGTGGATGGACACCTTTAAGTACAGGTGTGAACTTTGAGAACGCGTTTGAGGTCCGCTCACTCAGACGCACATTCGGAGGTGGTCTGAGCCACATAGAGCAACTGTCCGCTCAACTGGCATCTTCTGTGAAACTAGAGGAAGAATTCACAACACCAGGCAGAATAGATTACACGCTGTCTGATTTTGATGTTATTCAATGTAATGTAAATTAAGTGTTTGTGCTCTGTTATCCTGCCAATGTTAGCAGCAGATGTTTGCGAACACGCGTCTGTTTCAACTAACCATGAACCAGTGATCGCAGCATTCCCACGCTTCTTCACGAATCATGTTGAGTCAGGAGGAACAAACTTTTTGAAACTTTTCTATGACAAACGTTGTATAATTCATGCTGTCTTTGGCATTAAATGCAAAACATGGAGTTGTTTCTTTCCTTGTAAGAAGTGTCAGTTAAATTTATGAAAGAGGACAACATTTTATCGATGGTAAACCGTAACTAATAAAACAATACAGGCTATTTCTTTGAAGCCCATGGAGAAAGTCTCCAGGCTCAAATTTTGCGGGCAACATTATACATGAAGATATTTCTTTATTTGTGAAGAAAACATTGTATGAGTTTGTTCCATTGATGTATGTGTTTATATGCATGTAGAGCGTTGAAGGAGGATTCGATAACAAGTGGTCACTCAAGGCACATTAATACCATGAACCGACGGGCGTAAAGCTGTGCACTTGTGATTGGATCACTCAGGACAGATGTTGATAACAAATGTAAACAGCTTCAGAAAAATCATCTGTTCCACGGTGGGCACCATCACCCAGTCTAAACAGCCTCTGAGTATAGCAGTTCTCTACCTCCACCCGTCTTCCCTGCAGCAGGCCTTCATTTGAGGAACTGTTGAGAACCTCTGGTTTGATGATCGGCCAGTTTGTCTGCCAAAAGCTGCGTGCAGTTTGCAGAACAGCAAAGCTACAGTGCGTCTTTATCTTACTCAAGGTGAGCCTGTGCCACTGGAGAGGATTCCTTCCTGGTGCCACTGTGTGTGTCCTGCTTTCAGCACGAATGTCCAGTCAGCTATTGAGTGAAAACATTCCCAGAGCGTTTGGCCAAAGCATCCTAATAATTCCAGGAGGTGTTTCCAATGTGGGAAAGAGGCCCAGCACTCCCCTGATGTATGACCACTCCAAGAAAAGTCAGCCCCTCATTTATCTAAAGATGGAAAGAAGTGGAGAAAAACGATCTGCTGCTAATAAGACCAGTTTCCACTTGAATATCCCAACAGAGGCAGAAAGCACTCACACACTGCCGTCCAAATACACGCCTGGCTGTGTTCCCTGTCTAATGATTTTAACCCTCGGGTCTTCTTGTGTTTCAGATTGACAAACAGCAGTTTGAGGAGACGGTGCGGACACTAAATAACCTGTATGCTGAAGCGGAGAAGCTGGGAAGCCAGTCATATATTGAAGGTTGCCTGGCCTGCCTCACAGCGTACACCGTCTTCCTGTGTATGGAGACTCACTATGAGAAGGTGAGAGATATTTCACACAGTTAGAATGACTGTGGCTGGTTATTAAACAGCCTGGAGGTAATATACAAAATGAGGTCACATCATGTAGATTTAATTTTGTCAGCTGTCAAATCTCAAATCCATGCGAGTTTTTGTCGGATTCAGCTTCAGCCCTCTGAGGGACTGAAGTTACTCTGAAAATGATAAAAACACGTCATACATTTTTGACAAGCATTTGTCTAAAACCTTTTGAACATCTTCGCCAAGTTCCAATCAAGACCAAGTCTTAGCATTTTAGCCAAAAACATCACACTCCACCAGAAACAAGAACCAGAGACAGGAACTCTGCAACCAAATTCTAAAAAAGTTTTTCTCATCTTGGACGTGATTTTGATTCAGTTTCAGTGTCACAGTTTAGCGCTGTGAAGATTTTCCAGCTATGCCCTCATCATACTGTGTCCCGACACTGTGCAGCGTGACAAGGCATTGTGCTTTGAGCCTGATGCCCTGTTTCTAATTTAGATTTCTGTTGCTTGAGTTGAGAGCGTGACATTAACAAGGACAGGTTGAGGCTGAAGTCATGTTAGAATAATGAATTATCTATCCAAATTTGTCTCCTTTTATTACAAAAACACGATCTAACGTGCCAGCTGGCTGGTGGGAGATTGCCAGGGAGCTGAAAGTTTCGGGTAGGGGAACAACATGTCGACTTGATGTTGGCTATATTTTATGTAGCTCCCAGTAGAGAAACATCAATGTCACAGTGTCAAATGTGTGTTTTCTGTTTTAGTACAAATGTATGAAGACAGGCTGTCTTAGCAACCGTCACCCATCGTACACATTTATACTTTATCAAACAACGATGATGCACGATGGATGTTTACATCGTAGTGTGCCACATATGTCTGTATATTATGTTGTTTGTTTGTTTACATCCATGGTTATACACTGCTTTATATTTGCCCATATGCATCAGATTGTTATACCATCTGTTTGCTTGTGGAATCAGTACGTAGTTCTGTAATTAATTGTATTTACAGTATATCAAGTTAAAGTGAAACTCTCGCCAAAAAGCAACCGAGGTGTTATTTGTGATTGAATATGAGTCAGACCTTCGTATAAATGCATAATTACGACGAAAGAGGCACTTTTAAGATTCACCGTAGTTTCGTTTTACAGGCAAGCTAATTTTCAATGGGAGTGCTACGGGCACTTTTACGATAGCATCGATATCTCTATTTTTAAAACAGTAAGAAGGCACGACACAACATGAAACTTTGCTGGTAGTATCACCAGGGTCTCTACACATGAACACGAGCATTGAGAACATTGTTTGTGTACACAGAGTTTACTAAAAAGAAGCTTTTTGAACAACTCACATTAGTAGCTGCAAGCCTTCCTGTTAAAGTTTCATGTTGTGTCGAGCCTTCTTACTGTTTTAAAAAGAGCGATTTTGATGCTAGCGTAAAAGTGCCCGTAGCACTCCCATTGAAAATGAGTTTGATCAAAAGAAAAAGACTATGGTAAATCTTAAAAGTGCCTCTTTCGACGCAATTATACGACATATACATTTACAAATAGAGCTTAGGTTGCATTTTGGCGAGAGTTTCACTTTAATATGTTGAGTGAATCTCATTGTTTGTGCAGAGCTCTGAAACTGAGGGACTGTTACACTCTGAAGGAGGCGTAGTTGGGAGGTCTACATCTTTTCCCCCACATGTGCTAACTTTTGTCACTGAAAACTGTCGTGAGATGAATGAAACAATACATGATGACACGATCGAAAGACAATAATATCCAAAAAAAGAAGCTTATTGTTGAAAACATTCTATTTCCTCAAAGCATTTGTTTAAAACCCGTTTGTTCCCTGACTAAAACATCTGAAATCCTAACAAACAATCAGCTCAGCATGTCTCTCAGCACCGCTGCACGCTCACTCTTTCAACAGCAAAGCTTTGTCCAAATATCCTGTGTTTTTCTGCGAAGCCCTGCTGCTGCTGTCATGGCTTTTTGTCACCTGCTCAGTTCAGGGTGGGGTTACATTCAAGGTCCAGCTCTGTTGGCACTGTTGGCACTGTGCTGCTACTGGGGAGGTAACCCAGGCCCGTCGGAGGAGATGTCACGAGTCAGAAAAGTCTCTGTGACTGTATCTGCTCTTTATTATTTGGAGATCTAAAATCCTCCTCTCAGCACCATTGGTGTTATTGTTAAATGTACATTTTTTTGTTGCAGTTCTTTATGATAGAATCAACACTTGTAGCATTATAGCAGTGTTTTTCAACCTGCTCCTGGGGGGTCCTGCCCCAATACGCATGATTTCAAATGATCGGATCATGGTCAGCCTTTGGTGTTGGTTGCTATCAGCGACGGTTGACCAGCTGAACAGTTGAAGCAGGTTAGTTGGGAAACTTTTAAAACATGCAGTGAAGGGAACGCCCAAGAACTGGACTGAAAAGAGTATTTAAACTGTTTAAATCAAATGCCTGGTCAGATGTATAATCCAGCTCACTTATTCTTTGATTAGCTAGTTTCTGATTTCCTGAAGTGCCTGTGTGGAGACAATATTAACATTTGAGGGGTTTGGCCTCTTTTGTTCCATTGATTAAGGGTTATGTAAATAACTGGTATTGGTACCATACTCAGAACTCATAGAGGCTCATATCATGTGGATGCTATACCCAGCCCTAAACATCACCATCCATTCAGTAGAGGTCCTGGATCAGGCTTTGAATGCTACATGTATACATATCAATGACACGGTGTATAGATGACATTGGAGATGGTTAAAGTTGACTAGTACTGTCAGAAGCTATGTTGCTGCTGTGTAGAGCCCCATAGTTTGGCTGTAAATCAGTAACTTTTTGGAGAGCGAGCACATAACTATGATTTGTGTACATGTAAAATCCCTTTTGGCCCCTTTCATGCAGACTATAAATGGATCCGTATGTCAGCGGTCTTTCTCTACTCTGTGAATTTGTCTTTCAGTGGACAGGAGAGAACTGCGATAAAAAAAAAAAAACAACATTTGGCTTAGTTTGGGTTTTATGAGAACTCGTAAAGTCATGCAGTTTGAAAGGACTGGTCATTACCAAAGTAAAAAACGGAGTCTGTTGTTCAACTTTTCAGTTCAAGAATGCGTTTGATTGGCTAGATGGATCCCCCGGTTGCTCACTTAGCCAAACAAAGATTAGCTAGATTGACTCCAGGTAGCAACAGAACCTACCACAGAAAAATAAGAGAAATTAATTTGATGCAGTATTGTCAATTATTATTATTTTTAAGTTAAACATTGTCTGGATCTTAAAGTTCTGCCACTTTTCTTTGTTTTTGTATTATTGCAATTTGAATATATTTGGGTTTTGCTTTGTTGGTTGCTCAAAACTAGATATTTGAAGACTTCAGGCTCTGAAGTCTGCTACCATTAAGACACCAAAATGATTTTGTAAAATATTTTTAGATACTTTTAAGAATATAAACTCTGTATTTATAATCCTCTTCCTCTTTAGAGGATTAGCCATACCTGTGCATTAAACCGCTAGCAAGCTGACAAAGACAATGGAAAATTGCCTAGACAAAACCGGTATGGATTGGTACTGGTCCTGGTACCAGAAAAACGTGTTGAGGTCGGACATCCAGCCCTCGAGTTTAAAGGCAGGAAAATCTACTTGGTCAGTCAATAATCTAGACATAAATACTGCAGTTTTAACAAAAATGTCACCAGCTGAGTGGAGTTTTAGTATTTTAATTAGAGGATAACTGTCTTAAATTGCAAACCTTCATGTTTTTTTATTAATTTTGCCAGTGTTGTACGAGCAGATTAACTGGGACAAAGTGTTCTGAGTGGTAGACGGTAACAAAAAAGACAAACAGACTAACGACAGTCGACAGCCAGATGTTGTCAGGATTTGTGAGCTCAGGTGATTCTGTCTCTTATAATCTGAACAAAGATCAGTCAGTTTCAACTTTGTTTTCACATCCAGTCTGAAATGATTTGCTGCTGTGATTTGTTTAGAACGTTACATTACACTCGTACATACAAACAGAACACTATGGAGGATGTGTGTAGAGCAGAGAAGATGATTAATTGAGAATCAAATCAATAGAAAATGAAAACGTTTGTCTCGTGTAAATACTATGGTAAATATTTGAGTATTCACACACGTCTACATTTTCTGTAACAATCACACCAGTGAAATGTATCTGAGTCTGTGTCTGCTGTGTTCATTCAGGTTTTGAAGAAGATTGCAAAGTACATTCAGGAGCAGAATGACAAGATCTACGCACCGCGAGGCCTTCTACTCACCGACCCCATCGAGAGAGGCCTGCGAGTCGTATCCTACTTTTCAGAGTCTGTCGAAGCCAAGAAACGCTGTTTGTTCTTTTCACACAGCCGAGCTGCCGAGCCTTGTTCAACTGTAAATAAACTGTGAACAATGATCCCCTAAATAGATTAATTTCAGGCATTCGTCTGACTCCATATTTCATGGGAAACACAATGAAAACAATAGTAAGAATAAACTTAAACTCAGATTGCCCGCCTTGCAAACAAATTAGAAGCACAGTCGATTTTTTTTTTTTATAATAAAAACAATCCTGTTACACAAGAATGAGCCTGTGTGGGAAAGAGGAACGGTACGTCGAATAATTCGGGTTCCTTTAACTCGGTAGACGTACGCTGAGATGAGGACATGTGAATGCAATCACACCACAGCTTTAAGTAAAACAAGGAGCGTTTACAATGACCTAATAGACTCAGTGATTTACAGGCCTTCTGCCTCCACCACGTCTTTGCCTGTAACTGCTGGATGAAAATGGAAAGCAGCAGTCCGGGCAGCTTACAGGAAATCCAGCGCCATGTAGGGATACCCTGTAAAAACACCAGATAAAAGTTAGTATGTAATCCATAGCATCTGCATAAAATCAGTGTGTGCGCCGACATCCTGACTGTACCAGCATCTGTGTGTGTGTGGGGGGGGGAGTGACTCAACATGCCAATTAATTGTAACTGGGCAGCAATGGGAGATTAGGGATAACAAAATATGACTGAAATTGTTCACAGCTGAGCTTTGTTCCCCCTCTTGTCTGTGGTTTTACTGGGCTGACAGTGATCTGGATTATTTCTCCGACACTGTCGGGCTGCTGTGCTGACTTTGGCACAGGAGCGCTGGGAGATTGACAGGAATGTCTCACCTGAACTGTTGTTTTAACATTCGAACCAAGGAAACATGATGACTGCATTTGTAACTGTCTGATGATGTGACTGCTTAATACAACCACCTGAGTATTCTCATTTGCCTCCAAGTCTGAGGCTTAAATTTTTTTTTATCATCATGTGCCAGTCCAGCCAGAGTGTGATTTTCTTTAAAGAAAAACTAATATAAACATGTTTTTTTATGCCATGAGCTATCAGGTTTTTGACTTTTTAAGACCAACGCAGCACTTCACAGCACCAATCCCCCCTGAAAAAGTCTAAATGCTGTATAAAAAACGATGTGATAATGTGTTAATCCTTTACGACAAACATAAAGTTACATTCAAAACCGTACAAAGACAATATTTACTAACGCTTTGGGGTCGACCGCTAAAGCACCGAGTTAGACGAGTTCGTTATTGGAATCAGAGCGTAACGCAGAGCGCTGAGGTAAAAGTACGAAGTGTCCCCAAGTATTTGACAGTTGGGTCACTTGCCATGGCTCACAAGTGAAGGTTAGTGGTCAGCCTAGCTTGCTAGTGTGTGTCTTGTATCAACATACGTACCCTTCAAAAGGCTATGATTTATCTAATCCAGCCCTCAAAAGTCAGTCAGCCTCTGCAGAGACGAGCACCCACCCAGAGGCTGGAAGAGGCTGGTGCTGCAAGAGCATTATACTTTATTCATCTTTAAGTCCCAAGTGAAGTGAATCCATATTTTATTTGATTTTGATTGAATGTAAAATGAGCCCAAACTTGCTCCGAGTGCTTTTCCTTGACTGAAGCATCTAAAGATTGAAGTCACCATCTTTGAAGACAGAAGCCTGACGAGATAAAAGCTGCCGCGGTGAGTCTGGTGTTTTTATATTCTATACATGAAGTGGATGTAGAACAGATCAGCTGCTGGGCTGATGTACAACACAAATAACATTTTGAAAGCTTCTAAATAATTATTTCAAATTATGAAACGGACATTTTCCTTTTAGGAAGTAAAGAAAAAGGGTCTCGAGTCAAAAGAGCGGTAATAAAAGAGGGTTCAGTCTTTATGTGTGCTGTTTCTCTCAGGCCTCCTCTGCATTCAAAGAAAAAAATCCCACATCAAAGTTAAAAGCTTCTTCATCTGTGAGTAATATTAGTTAACTGCTGTACAGTCAGGAGGCCTGTTTCATAAAGCTTTTAAAGGACTTTATGACTTCAGGTTGCAGAGCGCTCACTCTTCTGTCTATCACGTCACTGAAGGCTGTACAGTGTGCACATGAAGCTCTGACGGAGCGGTACCGTCCAGAACACATGAACCAGCCAAACCCAGCTGCGATTAAGTGTCCTTTCAGCACAACGGCAGACTCGCTGCAGTTACATGTCCTTAAGTAGCTGTAATCAAACAATTATCACATTTTAGTCCTAATAGCCCATTTCCTTGTTTACTCTGCTGGCCGCCGGGCTTCTACCACATCCATCTCACACCGGAGGAATTGGCATGGTCGGATTTCATGGCTTCGGCTGCTCATCCTGCAGTGAGATGTTTTTATTTCTGAGGGCTGAAAAACCCATGAAACGTTGCGCAAAAGTCAAACTTTGGACATGGGTCGGTCAAAATGGCTGTCACAGTGGGACTTCTTTCACCTACATGTGTGAAATTCACTACACGTTTGTTTCACATACATATCTACAAATATGTTTCTTGTTTTTTGAATTTAGTGTGAAGCAAGACATTTCTAGAACTTCACTGTTTGTGGTCAAATCTGCCCCAAACTTTGCATGTTGGATAAGAGTCCTGGCCTGAACACATTCACATGCCAATATTCTTCTACACTCCCAAATCAACTTCTGAATAAGAGACATTTTGGGTGTGGACACTCCTGTTTAAATGTGTAGGAGTGAGGCTACGTGTGTGAGTCCATAGATGTGTCTGTGTTTAAGTTATTAGGCAGGACAGTGTCTGAGGGGAGTACTGAGAGGGCAGGAAGAATATTTCACACTCAAGTGAACGCGTTGATGGACTTTTATCAGAGGCTCTGCTTTACGCTGGTTACATTCTCTTTCCAGTCTTCCTTCGTGAGCTGTGATTTTACTACACTGGTAAAAAAAAGGAGCTTATTAAGACCAAAAGTCACCTAAAATATGATCACATGTCATTGATTTCAAAGAAGACATTTTCTGGGAAACGTTTCCACGCTCAGAAAATATCCTCTTCCTCGTTTATATATTTTTTATATAATTGTAGCAATTATATTTTTTGTTTATTAAAGCATTCCTCATACTTTTCATTCCTTTGTACCCGCAGTTTGTTACACATGACTGCTTCGACGTTCTGACACAGCAGAGAGCGATCGTTAACCACAGATTGCTTTCATATATCTGCAGATCTTTACCCTGGCAGACGCCTCATGGTTTTTGCCTCAGGAGCACATCTCATCCCATAAACTGTTCCAGTCTCGGCGACAGTAAATCCCCACTTTTCCTCTTGTGTGCAGAATAAGACTACGGCGATCCTTTTCATGGTGTCATCCGAGGATGTGCTGGGCCCAAATCATACTGAAAAGTACTTTGTGTCGATGCTGGCGGGAGCCCAGTCTGCACTGTAGTATAGACACTACCATAAGGGGCAGACAAGATATACCCCATAAATATTTCACCAATGGGAAATGTTGTGTTTGGCAATATGTTTTAGACCACAGACCCCTCTGGATGGATAAACCATTGCCTTACTACCGTACAGAGGCATACAGGGATTAATCTTCTCGTTTGAAATTCCTGCCGAGCTCCTCGATACATATACATGTCCTGTTGAGGAATGTAAACCCAGGACATTTATAAGTAGCTGTTGAGAGAAGAGAGCGTTGGAGCTTTGCCATGGTCAAAGACAGGGTAAACCACAGCCAGCGAGCAGACAGAGAGCACATACAGTGTATCAGTTCTCCTCCGTGTCTGAGCCTCTTTATCCTGCCACGGTCTCTTCTCCTCTGTCTCCTTCGGGATCAGACTGATATATCACCGTATCAGACTCATGCTACTCGTTGAGTCGTCATTAAGCTCCGCCACAATGTGATTGTGATAAAGCTTCCTCTTGTTGGCCATCTTCAGGAGAGGCAAAGAGACCTCCCTGTTTCCTCCATGGTTCCCATCATCTCTACGGAGCGTCTTGTCAATCTATAGTCATAGTTTTGGTTTTACACTCGTGAATGTTGTGATATCTGGTTATACCTTGATATTTTCCTCAAAAGCACTTAATAAATGTTAGAACCAATAAGCCAAAATCAAGAATCATGTTATTTTCAACCAAATACCTCAATTTTAAAATTTAAACAGTATTTTAGGGATGACGATTTGTAGTATGAACACAATGAGATTTTTGATTGATAATCGTCAGTTATGTGGATATAATGATTAAAGCCATATTTTCATGGGACTAGAACGACCCGGAAACCTCACGTAGGTTGGAATAATTGCATCTTAGTCTTGTGCGACTCTGTCAAGTGTGTCATCTGTAAAGTAGAAATTCAGCAGAATATTTCTGACCATGTTTTGCTAAACACAGAGGTCATGTGATAATATTAGTCCTGTGTAAACAGGGCGATCCCGTGTCGGAGATTTGGGGTTGTATTTCTTTTCAAACATCTGTTCTTCTGTTGTCACACAGCTGAAGTAAGAAACTTGATCTCAGCTCATTCAGCTAAAATAAACGGCTGTATTAAAAAGTGATGACAGAGAAGGTTAGGAAAAAGGTTGTCAAGTGAAGCCACAAAGCATCTTTCACTCAATCAAGATGACCTACAAATATGTATTTATGCTTCGAACACATGCAGGAAGTGGGCAGAATGACCATATTAGGAGTGAAGCTGCTGAGGAACAGATGCTTCGCTCCTGAAATCCTTGACACTGTATCCTGGGGTTACTGTCAGTAAATACGAGTAAAACAAAGACTTGACTTATCCCGTGCAAATGTGGGGGGCTATTTCTAAATCACATGAGGTCCCCTGGTAATACCAGTCCTGTATGAATAGAGTTTAAGTAGATGGTAAGTTTGTGCAGTAAAGAGCCAGCAGACCCTACTGAAGAGGACTTAACTTTTATTAGGGGGCAAAAAACATGAGTTCAGATGAGCTCTGATTCTATTGCATTTGTGTTTGCTACTGATTTTTTGGGCCCAAAGTGAAAGCAGGTTTAAATCTATTTGTTGAGTTTATTTTGTCACCTTTTTATAAAGTTCTTACGGAGAAACGGTCGCCTGTTTTTGGACTAGTGTTTGTGTCTGGTGAGTTAACTCGATGACCCTCTGTTTTTCCCATGATGCAGCTCATCGTCTCTGTTGAAAACGGCAAATGAGGTTGATTCAAGCAGTGAAGGCTGAACTTTAATCTGTAAAGTTTCAGGCCAGAAAACAAAAAAAACATCAGCTGATAAACTCTGCAGAGCTGGAGGGAAGTCTTTTCTAACTTCTACATCCATCCATTCTGTATAAAATATTTATGTGTCCCACGATCTGAAGAGTTCTGGAAGGATTTTTCGACTCTTATTAAAAAATTGTCTCATAAAAAAAGGTTTTTTTTTTCCAACTCATAATTTATTTTGTTTTAATTGCATTTTTTTGGCTAGAAATTTAAAAAAGAAGGAAGAAACATTGACTTATGCTCTGCCTCTGGCTGCACCCACAACAATAAAAAACACTGGTGTCGACCTTCATCACGTATCTATCAATCTGTCGTCTAACATTCTCTCTCCCTCCACATTATGGCTGAAGGCCTGGCAGGATTAAGGCAGGATTTTTTGTTTGGCTAGCAGCCTCCCAGGTGAAGGCCTGTGCAGCATGATGGATCAACCTCCAGTGGGGATGGCTGCACTGTAGAAAAATCAGACTTGGCCCGAGCAGCTCCTGACTGCTGAGAATTCATTCAGGGGCAGATGGCACCAAGTCATTGTCCTGGCATGTTGTACAGAAGACATTCAGCTCCTGACGAGGCGTGTTCTCGCTCCACGTAGAAACTTGCCGCCTGGCCACAGCACGCCAACAATCCTGTAAATTAGGCTGTACACATGAGAATATTTAGTGTCAGCAGGGAATGTTGGAAAATGCTCGTGCATAAATGGTATTCATCATTACTTTGCTGTTCTTTTCATTGTCTGAAATTAGTTTTCCCTCACCTGCCAAGAATATCTTTCACAGGCAAAGACGTTTTTACTTAAATGTCTCATGCACTCTGGTCCGTGTTTACACGTCCTTTATACCTGAAAGAACTATACCTACTATTGATACAATGCTTGAGTAGGAGAATAGAGACATTTCTCTGTGTTTGTAGGCTAGCAAACAGACTAAATCCTCAATAACTAGTACGGTTCACGGTTCTTCAGATTTATGTTCAGTGTTAAGCTCTAAAGTACACCAATAACAAAATAGTGGTATCTTAACAAAGTCTTATCTGACGATATTGAATACAGAAATTCAATCCACATTTGTACTTTAATCTTATGTACATCAGGAGAGTTATTAGCTTCATCACAGCTGACACTTTGGCAGACAGATTCTGCAATTGCACTGCTCTAGTTTGTCATTTCATACCGCATGCTGGTGTTGTGGAACCAAAACAGGCATGAGGTCTGTTTAGTTGTCAGAGATCCATCAGAAATTCACACCTGTGTTCCTATACTGCTGGCACACAACCATCGATTTGCCTCTGTTGCAGCTCTGTTAATGCCTCCGCTGGCGGATCAGAGGCAGAACCTAACGGTCCCTCCATACAGCTTCTCAGAATCAGTATTCCTTTGTCCCACAGACGGGGAAATTTGTTTGCCACATTTTGTTTTGACATTTAATTTTGACATTTTGCAGTGAAAGCAGCAGTTGAGTGGCCAAGTTTTAGAGTCAGCTGAGGGCAAATAAAGTTGAAGAGTTAGCTGAAGTTTGATCCCTGAAAGCAGACGAACGGTCTCCTGAAGATTTAAGATAAAGGCAGTTTGATGTCAAAAGTTGTCGTGTAAGCACTGACTGCAGTTCAACTGTCAGTTTAAGTGTAAGTCCGACTCCTTGATTTGATTGTAAATGCTTGAGTTTTGCCAGAGAAGACATTTTATATGTAGCAAAAAATGCAAAAGTTAAGAAGCTTAATGCAAATTGTCTTCATAAAATTGAGTGAAAGTCTAGTTAAGCCTCAGTTGAAGTGCGAGCATAGCGAGGACTTTAACGCTTCAGTTAAGTGTGAGTGGGTTCTTGTCGATATGTTTGTTGATGTTGAGTGTTTAAATGACTTCAAGTGACTGAAACTCTTATAAAGTACGAAATCTGAAGTCTGCCATGCTTTACTGATGCGCCTCAGTGGATGAGTCATCAGTTGTATGAGTTCCACTTGTGATTTTCCTGTTTTTACTTCACGTTCACTCGGTGTCGTGTCATTAACTAATCTGTTTGTGTCTGCAGCAGCTGTTTGGTTGAACGGAGCTTGAAGGGGCGCGCAGCAGCCCAGCACCAGTACCCAGCACCTCCCTCCAGGGGACCACCCAGACCTGCACCTCTTAATACTGCGTCTCTACAATCTATCCCCGTCCACTTACTATTATGTGCATGTCCCGTGTAGTGTATACTTTATGACCAAGTCTGAGATTTCTTACGCACACAACACTTATTCAACTGTAATTGTATTATAATTTGTGACGTCTCTTTCCCCGTTAATCAAATTAAGGTTCAAGTCTGTTTTATGGCTTTTAGTTTGTTGTGGATTTGGAGCGACACATGATTTGATTGACTCTCCAATGATCGTTAATGTTGGACTAAAATCGCCTTTTTGGAATGATGAACTTTTGTATATATATTTTTTCTTTTTCCGACACTCCTTTTTGAAAAATGCAGTCTGCACACAGGGTAACTTATTTTTATGAAGGACTGTAGAAGTCGTCTTGGCCGAACTGAGGGTATAACTTATTAAAATAAAAGAGATAACCCTGGTTATTAGTGTGATTTGCTGCATGTGCCACACCTCAGTTTGTTTGCTTTGTTCTTATTTATGTATTCTTGCGAAGGTGCTTGCTAGTTTATCGCCTTTCCTGCATGTTTGCTTTGTAGCGTCTGACCTTTTAAAGCTGAACCTCGTCAGGATCCAAACATTCCAGTCAGACTGTCAGAGTCAGATCCATCTTTGATTTAAGAGATTCTCTCTGAAAAACCAAAAGTCGTGCTCGCTCTGTATTTAGCATGTAATATTGTTAATGCCAGTTTTCATGTCAAGTTTTCTTGGGGCTGTATTTTGTGGACTGTGCCTCGCACGGTGTTCAGTGACTACTGTTGTTTTTTCACTCATGTCTAATAAGCATTTATTCATATATCGTGAGATTGCCTTTGACCGAAGTATTAAAAGTGCTCTTGTTAGATGACAGCGCCTGTAATGGCTTTGAATGTTGCCTTTTGTTAAAATCCGAAGGCCCGGTCGCATCAGGATCTACAGCGGCCAAACTTTGCAGCATCACATCGGGTGAACTTGACCCACGAATTCGTCCAAAATGGAGGAAGCTCCCATATCTCATTAGCTGTGTTTCTACATTCACTTTTGTTTCACCTCTTCTGTCTGAGTATTGACTCCCCCACAAAAGAGACCATGCAGACACTTTTAAGATTTATCACAAAGAAGCACAGATTAATTGAACCACGTTCTGGTGTGACCGGGCCTTAACTGTGAAGTCACATCTGGGCTTTGTTCACTTCTTGCTAACAGGAATCTAAAACCTAAGATTATCATATACTGTTATTGAAACCTTAATACAGGAAGAATATACTATAGTGTTTATGGCTAAGAATGTTATACGAAATAACTGCATATACAAGTCTAGATTTTTGAATGCCATAGCTTAAAGATCAACGATCATCGTGATTTTCAATGATGTAAATAATGTTTCATTAATCATTTTGATTTTGTCATATGTTATCGATCTGCTGTTCAGTTAACTGAACTTTTATATGTTCTGTTTTCAGTTGAAGTCCGATGTTTTATGAATCTAATACTTGTATGCTAATAAATGATATGTACATATTTTACACATTGCTTTTCTTCTGGTGTTGTTGTTGGTGTCGAGCGTTAATGCACATATCAGATTCTGCAAACACACTTGAGAAAAGAGCGAGAAGCCACACAAAGTCTTGGTGCTCGTTATGATTTAGAGACAAAAAAGTTCAGAACCGAGCGCTGAACGAACTCCAGGGCTCCATTTCAACTTGGTTGGCTTTCAAGGGCGGTATTTTTTTGTGTTGACTGTAAGAGTTATACAGCAGGAAAGCTCTCCTGAATCCACCAGAGCTGCACTATTTCTCACAGCGGAGGTGAACCCTGACCAGATGAAGTTATTATTCTCACAGGATCGGCAGAGTGATGCATTGAGGAGCCGCACCATCCTTCAGCTGCGTGAACCCGAGTTCAGCTGGTGGATCTGCAGAAGGGTTGCTTCAGCAAGACGTCATGTTTCCACCAATCCTCGGTCGAAAGCGTCTATGTTTTTATGACCCCTGATCTTTGTAGAGAGAGTAAGATAGGGAAAAAATCCTAACAAGGACCAGAATTGTGAGAAGTTTTAATGTATAACATGTACCACATTCTTTAGTGTAGTTCTCAAACTAAGATATGATGTACATTTGGACCGGAGATCTTATCCCGAAGAGATCAAAACCACATGCAAGTGTTTGAAGAGGGAAACATACCAGTAAGATGCCAAAAAAAGATGATTTAATGATAACGTATTATAACAAATTGCCCTCAGCGCCTTTGATAAGTATTATGGTGATGTAGAAGAAAAGTATTTTGCCCGTGCCCTTGAGTGATTCTAGTGGTGTTAGTGTTCTTTGAGGTTTCCAAGAAACCTTATTAATTTCTGTAGAAAGGAACAAAAGGCGTCTTCTTGCTGAGGCGAACAAACAGCTCCTCTATTATATCGAGATCACCGCAGCGCACTTTGAGGCTATCGACTGCATACAAGGCTGAATTACCAAACAGACACGGGGAACTGTAACTGCACTCAAGTGTCTGTGTGGAGAAGATGGTACTGTAATTTAAACTGCTTTTGCCTCACAGCAAGAAAGTCCAAAGTTCAAATTCAGTTGGTGTGGCAAAACACTGCAGGTTTGTGGTCCCTGTGTGTGACGTGTTGGGAACCCCCCCGTCCCAGATGAGTTTGGTGAGTTTGGTGAGTTTGTTGAAAGGCGATGCTGCTGTGTTGTTATGCTACTGGTGACTTTATTGTCCACAACAAAAATAATAGTAACCAACCAGGATGCTAAGCAGACCATCACTGTGTGTTTTAAACTAAAGGTGAGGCGAGCAGGCGGCCCACACTCGATGCTTGTGCAGGCTGCCTTGCTGAGCTGCTCCATCTTAAGATCTGAACTGTCCACATTGAGGGACTCTGAAGTATGTGTCATTCTCAGACATTGTTAAAGACTTCAACCCTGCTCCAACACAAGTATTACGTTAGTCAGTGGCTTCTCTTTTGGTGCAAGAGATATAATAGCGTAAGAGAAACTACAGGATTATCAGAGAACTCTACGGAGGCTGTGGCTGGTGAGTCGGTGGTTGCCTTCGTGCGGTAGCCTGAATTTGTGGCAGCGTGCTGGTGCTTGGTCCTCCTGTCACCTGGTCACAGACGGGATGGTCACCTGCCCAGGTGTCCATGGTCACCTGGGCCTCCTGCCTGTCACCTGTACCTTTCTGTGACATGTCGAGAGAAAGAACAGTTTCATATTTTTAATGTGACCACGACTCGTCTTCTCTTTGTTCAAGTGTTGCTGGCAGCATCTCTGCCGTTAATACATTCCTCACTGCTTTCCGTTTCATGAGGGTTTTACCTCTCACATATCGGTTTGTGTGTGTGTTTCACCTCATTACTGCCTTTACTTTTTATTTGACTAACAAACCCATAAAACCCTGTTTGCAACCTGAACTTGGAAAACACTGTCTCTGTTTTTTTGTTTGTTTTTCTTTTCCTCTTGTAGAAATGTGATGGCTGATTGTTGAGGCTTTGGTTGAGACTGTCCGTTTTGTGACACTGTAAATACCAAACGCTCTGATAATGTGTAAATGTTGCCAAACGAGGGGAATACAGAATAATGCGGCTCATATTTCCTGACCAGGACTTGCTGCCTTCATCAGTGTTTCTCAGGAATGTCATGGCAGCCTGACAGAGAAACTGGTAATTTGATAAATCATCCTGGAAATGGTTTATATCACAAGATATGTGCTGCATTTCTCTGGTATTCCCATGCATTGTTACTGTTCTGAGATGAAACACAAAGCCAGGAGAGATCAGTACTTTTAGGATATGGAAGCACACCAACTTAAAAACTTACAAATGTCCACACTGAACACTGAATATAAACGTGCATGATGCAGTTCTTCCTCACTTTGTAATCTCACAGTGTTAAGTACATAAAGGAGTTAGTTTAAAGTGATTTTATTTTTATTTTTTTCTAATAGTGGAACTGGGTGAACACTTTTGTTTTACTTATGGTTAAAATGAAAACGAATATTACAAAAACAAACATTAAAGCCTTCCTGAAAGAATGTTAATCTTCAAAAATAAAAATTGTCCTGTTTTTTTCTTTTTCACATTCGGTTGCCCACAAGGAATTCCTTTTTTTTCTGATGAGCTGTTTTAATTCTGATCTATATGTTTTGCTCTCTGTTTATGGTCAAAAACATTTTTTTGTTTTTTTTTGCCAGGATAAAAATTTCAAGTGTGAAACTGACACGGTGAATTATTGTTTTTCACAAGAATGTATTTTTCACGTGTGGAACCGGATGTTAAATTTAGTTTTTTTCTGATAGTTAAAACGAGTATTACAAAAACAAACACTTGGAAAAATGAACCTCTAAAAAAAAGAGAAATTTCACTCTGTTCCAAACACCTAAAAAATGTTTTACATTTAATTTAAAACAAGTATTAATAAACAAACACTTGGGAAAATGAGCCTTTCAGTGAGAATGTTCCTCTTCAAAAAAGAAACATTTCAATCGGCTTTACCCACCTACAAACAAAAATAAAAAATTTATTTCAGGAGATTTTTTTTTCGTATTTGGAACAAGGTGAACATTTTCGTTTTCTTCTTATGGTTAAAATCAAAACGAGTATTACAACAAAAAAAACGTTTCTGAAAATGAGCCATATAGTAATAGTGTTTCTCTTTAAAAAGGAACACTTCACTCAGCTTTACACAGGTACAAGAAAAAAACACAGAAAGATTTCCACCTTTTTTTTCAGGAGACTTTTTTCATATTTGGAATGAGGTGAAAATGTACTAATTAAAACGAGTGTTACATAAACAAACACTTGGGAGAATGAGCCTTACAATAAGAATGCTCCTCTTCAAAGAAGAAACATTTTACTCGGCTTCACCCACCGACAAAACAAAATAAAAAAAATTTAGGATTTATTTATTTATTTTTTCATATTTGGAAAGAGGTGAAAATATTTTTTTTCTCATGGTTCAATTTAAAAAGTGTATTTTTAAAAAAAACTAACATTTTGAAAAATGAACCTCTTCTAAAAAGAAAGATTTCACTCGGTTACACCTACAAGTCTACAAAATAAAAAACCCTTGACCTTCAAAACTAAGGGTTAGATAAGCCAATTTATTAATCTAAGTGTCTTAACAGGCTTTAAGTAGTTCTACTATTCCAGCAGGACTGAATGTAATCCCATAAATTATCTCCAGTGATGTTGCTCAGTTGCATTGTGGGTAAGCGATCCCCTTGTCTAGCATTATCCAGCGCTTCTTCTAAAAAAATGGTGCCAACATTACCAACAATGCAACTTAGCCACGAAGTGACATCACTGGAGGCTGTTCTGTTATTTTTAGGCTTCCCCTGGATTCTCAGCAATCTAATGGACCACAATGGAATCATTTCAGCCCTCTGATAGCTTAGCATAGCGAGGTCCACACACTGTATGTATGGATTGTGCACACGCGAGGTTCTTTCTATCTTAGAGTGGTGAACAAACACAGAAATGACCCACAGCAGATCGGATGCTTCCCTCTTGTGTCTTCTGTACTTCTGCCTTTAACCTGTGGGGTTATTGAGTCTCAGCGGTGTTCACTGGTCCTCCTGCTGTGTGACTCACAGCAGTTTAAACTCTGCAGCACAACAGATTGCCCAAACAGAGAAATGCCTGGCTTCAGTCCAACATCCACAGCTAGTGTTCTCCTTCAGAGAGAGCAGCCGTGATTTAAGGAGCACATAACGATCAGGGGCAGCTTAGTGCCTCGGCTCTAAATGACTGTACTTATGACAACTGTAATTCATCGGCTTTATGGTTTATTGGATGTACTCTGGCACAAAAAGCATAATTGGACTTTACTGTAAACATCCCTCCCCTCTGCCAGCGAGCTTTGAAAAGAGATCTGACTGCGGCAGATGGAGAAACAAAAGATTGTTTGGTATGCAGATGTACCACCCCTCTTGTTTTGCGGAGGCCTAACAGCTGTATGCTCCCTCTGTGTCCGTTTCCTCCCACAGGGCAGAAAAACCTGCAGCACAGCTGGATCAGCATCTACCTGCAGGTGTGGTCGTGAACGTGCGTTTGTCTTTAAGTCTGAGACTGGCCGGGGTGTGTTCCTCTGTGCCCCCAGTGCATGCTGGGATAGGCGCCAGAAACCCCATAACAAGTGAACACAACAAGTGCTTTTAGGAATGAAGAATGGCTCACAGATAGCAGTTAATGGTTCTGCTGTAGCTGCTACAGAGAAGTGATGTAATGTCCGTTTCGAGCCACAGGAGGTCAGTGCTGCTTCACTGTGGCGCCTGCTGACTGCTGCAGTGAAGGATGAGGGATGCTGTGTCTCAACTCAGGGTCTGCATCCTTTGAAGGACCTGGACTTTGAGTCCTTCAGAGAGACCTTGTTAACCTTGTCAGCTGCTGTTAAATGTGACGGTCTAGTCTTTGGAGCATTTCCTGGTTGCGTCACCAGATGTTTTACCCCTACGTCACGATTTCTGCCGCCCAGGCCCGCAAAAGTGCAATCTATGCCACAAAATGTCACCATTTTCTCTCTTGCTGTGTCTCAATTCAGGGTCTGCATCCTTCAGAGGAGCATTTGAAGGCCAATTACGTCACAACGCCGTGCGAAGGCTGTCCCAATCTGAAGGCTCCTCCAGATGCTCCTTCTTTTACCTGTTTTTGGAGGATGCACCACTACGATCCTTCGTGGCCTCACATATCCCAAGATTCTTTGCACGCCCGAAAAAGAAGAAAGAAAGAGACAACGGCGACATCGCGTGGCGTAGATCGTCACTTTCACTGGCCTGGGTGGCAGAAATCATGACGTAAAGGTAAAACATCAGGTGACGCAACCAGGAAATGCTCCAAAGGCTAGACCGTCACATTTAACAACGGCTGACGAGGTTAACAAGGTCTCTCTGAAGGACTCGCCTTCAAAGACCACAAAGGCCGAGTCCTTCAAAGACCACAAAGGCCGAGTCCTTCAGAGGATGCAGACCCTGAACTGAGACACAGCAACTTTCTTTCTTCTTTTTTGGGCGTGCAAAGAATCTTGGGATATGTGAGGCCACAAAGGATCGTAGCGGTGCATCCTCCAAAAACAGGGAAAAGAAAAAGCATCTGGAGGAGCCTTTGGATTGGGACAGCCTTTGCTTGGCGTTGTGACATAATTGGCCTTCAAATGCTCCTCTGAAGGATGCAGAATCAGACCTTGAATTGAGACACAGCATTTGTTTGTTGGACTTGAAGTCTAGTTTGCATTGTGATAATTTGAAATGACACGTTAAGGTTTGTAAAATGAGAAATTCAGCTTTCTTTTGGACTAAATGTATTTTAAATGTGACACTTTCAGAGGAGACAACTTATACAAGTTATGGAATATGGAATCATTTCTCTTTGCTCGACGCATCTTAAATTTCTTGAACTTAGTTGTGCAAAAACTACAGTACAAACCTCTTTTGAAAATACAAAAAAACGCAAAATCATCTGATCAGTATCAGCAGTAAGAGGCAGGGAATTGTCGGTAAAAGAAATCACACAGTGCGTCCCTCGATGAGGACAAACACTTTTGTCGCTTTGAGAGAAATAAATTGTACAAATTCAGTAAAAAAATCCATTTTTCAGGTCCTCTAATAACTCATTCTGCAGGACAATCTTTTCAACCATTAAGATTAAAGGAACCTGCACAGAATCCGACAGCTGATTGAGGTTGCAGCCTGAATGCAACACACTGTTTCTCCCGCCTCAGGAAAAGAGACGTGGGGAGAGAAAGGCAAAAGGCTTCGGGAGGAAATTTGCTGCGACAAGAAAGAGAATCTTTCAGCAGACAGACACACACACACACAGCTGACGGCGGTGTGGTGAGCTGAAGCCGCCCGCTGAATCTGAATGTGTTGTAGCTCTGTAGCTGAGGAAGCGTCCCGTGACTGTGTGAGAGAGGAACGACATCAAGACGCTGAGCGGCAATAAAACGAGACGGACAAGAGACGCGGCTGCTCCGTAACTCAGACCTTTATTATAGCTTAACACACAAAGCACATTGTTTCGTAACGCTCAGTTCAAGTATACTGTTAGTATACATAATGTAGCTGTTCAACATGTACTGTACCCTCAGAAAACAGAGGACCAGCTTGATAGCACCATTATAAAATAAGATTCACACAAGTTATTGTACATAATGGATTTTTTTTTTTTTGTAAATGAGGAATAAAACTGTAACAATAAACTTCAATAACACTCAGTTATTCATGTGTTGAGTAGAAAAATCAATATATCTGTGACAGAGAGAGAGAGAGAGGCCGTTTGTGAGCCTTCAAAAACAAAAAAACTCAAAGTTAAGACAGGGGCGTCGTCTCGAAGCCAGAAAACCTCTCGATGGTTGATTCTTTCTGCAGAGGAAGCTGCAGAACATCTGCAACATGCTCACGTTGGAGCGTCGTGACTGTGGAAATCATCCGGCAGTGGGTTAATTAACAGGATGACGTTTAGAGGAGGAGAAATGTGAGGTCACGTAAAAGCTTGGAAAGCAAAAAAAAATATTGCTACATCATGAATATATCAGAACAACGAGACAATGTCTGCGAGCTGTAGTCGATCTCAGTCAGTCTGAAGAAGCTGACTCAACAAAGACGAGACTAACAGCTCTTAGATGAAGATGATCAGTACGTTTCTACCGGACTGACTGAGATTACCTCCGACACACTTTGCAACACAAATGCCCACAAAAGGATCGTAGTACAACTAGTGTTCAGATGCACTACATGTATATTTCAGAGAATATATGCTCCAGTCATTAAACAAACAAAAAGCTTTACATAACTTGGAGGCACTTGGCGGATTAGTCGTGAGCTCGGCCGTTAACATGCATCATGGGTGATCCGAGAGAGACGGACAGTTCTACGTGAGTCGGCCTGGGACTGGATTTCACTTCCACATGCATCACTGGGATGAACGGACACGATGTTTTTCACACAAAGGAAGAACAAACTTGCTGTAGAACATTTGCAGAATTCACAAGAAGGACGCCCCAAATATCTAAGAATGCATCATAGGAAAATGTCATGTTGTGAAGTTTCTCCAAACGCAACGACTCACAAAATTATGCAGTTTTTTAAGGGAGTCTGGAGAAGTAGCCGGTCTTAATTCTTATTTACATGTTTAGAATTAATGAACTGTTGTCTTCTTTTATAAATTCAATGTAATCGGTAAGATAGTGTCAAGAAACGAGTAAGTAAAAGTTTGCATGACACACTTTAGACACGGAGGCAGACAGGCCGGTACAGCGATGCTGCAAGAAGATGGTACTTTTATTTAATTTTTTTACAAGGAAAGAAACAACTTAATGTGTTGAATTTAAAGCCAAATTTACAAAAAGGCAGTTATGATTGAGAATCTGCTGTCGACATTTTCCAAACGTTTACTCTTTTCTCGTTACTCGGCGACTCTCAGAATTGTGTGATTTTTTAGAGGGAGTCTGGTGATGTTACTCATCCAGCGGTGAACAGTAGAAACAAGCATCTGCTGCTAACACGAAGGAGCCCAGACATGTAATTTTCATTACAGTGAGGCGAAAGGAAATCAGACAGCGTGTAATCCGCTCTGCTCGTCGCTGTGGCTTTTTCTTCTTCATCTTGTTTCACGGTGGATTCGGTTAACGAAGACACGTGCGTGCCAGCCGCTAATAGAATGTGGCCTGTCGTCTAGATAGTCGACTGTACTTAGAGCTGTCTACATGTGATCGGATCACCCAGGATGCATCTGTAATACCGGGTTTAAACCGGGCCGTCGAGAGAATCAGACACTGAGCGCTTGTCGCTGGTGATGGAAGCGCTCTGTGTGTTTCGAGGCCTTTCTTGTGCCACAGCTTGAACTCCTCAGTGAAGATGTGACAGTCGTGCCTTCAGACATGCAGAAGAAACTCAGTTCGCCCCGCTAACATGACATAACCTCAGTATGTGTGGACTCGAGTGTGTAGAAGACACTTGATGAAACTCGCTGCTGGCGTTCCTGGTGATTCCTCTCGGCCCCTCGGGCGACCCGACACTCTCAACAGCAGAGTTCCGTTGAAGCGCCGCGCTTCAAAGAGAAGCCGTTCTTGATGACATTCTCCAAACGCTGCGTCTTCCCGGCAAGTTTATTTCATCACTCGTTCCAAAAAGAAAGAAGACAGAGAAGAAGTCACAGGGCACACAGAGAGCGTCACCGTTCTCTTGATCAGAACCGCTGGAGGTTGGAGGTGTTGTTGAGGCTGCAGCTGCGTCTGTTTGGACCTGAGGGGGAATCAAATATTCTTTTCTGCTGAGGGGGAGAAAGGAAGGTGGAGGGTCAGAGGACGCTGCTGCCTCGTGGCCGAGGGAGAACATGAAAAGATGGTTTGGACCAGGGCTGGGATGGGCTGGAGGAGTCCAGGGGCTGCAGACGGCCTCCCTGCCGGAGGGGTGACGGCCAGTTGACTCCTCTCCTCGGCTCTGTCTTTACCTGTGGGTCACCTGGTTGTTGAGGAGGCCGGGGAACGTCTGCTCTGTTTCAGTGCTTAACGAGCCACCTAGCAGAGACAGGCAGAGTTACATCCCACACACTGTCGCTGCAGATTCACTGATACATGGAGGAGGTCTCTGCCCTGACAGCAGCACTAGATAATGACTCAGCGTTTGTTATTGTCTCTCATGGCGGTTATCATAAATATTAGAATGTACAGCAGATGATACGAGAGCATGGAGGGCAGTAGACGTCAAACGGCTGCAGGGTCTTACCGTTGTGGCAGCTGTACATCCACACGCGATGGCCGTCGTATCGACATCTGCATTTCATGATGTTGTTGGAGTAGTCTGACTCAGGTACTTCATAGTTTGGATTGATTATTATCTGAGAGAGAGAGAGAAGAAGAGAGAGAACATGAGTGCTGCAGGAACGAGCTGTGGGCTAAAACTAAAGAAATCATTTGTTTGCATCTTCGGTTTCTAGTGAAGTTCCTGAAATAAAGTCTGTGGAAGACAAAGGCTTTCAAGATCTGCTCAATAACAAAAATAATACAAAAAAACATTTTCAAAAGATTTTTTTTTTCATGTGTCAAGCACGAAAAAAATGTACATTCCTGAGATTTTTGTGTGTGTGGAACCGAGTTCACCAGAACTCCACCTCAATGAATAATTCTGAAGTGTGATCGCTGTAAACACAGGGAGGTGTTTGTCACAAACTAATTTCTGTGCCAGAAATAAACATTTTCTACGTCCTCCTGTGTTTTTGTTTGGACGTCGAGAGAGCGAATGTGATGATGACGCAGTGCTGACTGAGGAAATACTGATTCAACACACAGAAAAAAATATAAATTGAAAAAGTGATATTTTTTTTTTCTCGACACAAAAGATTCTTCTCCTGAAAAAAAAAGAAAAAAAGGAAAATTCATTTGGCCAAAAATGAAAAAAAAAAAAATTTCTTTTAATTATTTTTTTCACTGGAAAAAAAAAGTCTCCTGAAAAAAACGTGTTCACTGAACACATACATTTTTTTTATTTCAGGATTTTTTTCTTCACTATGTTTGACACATGGAAAATAATGTATTTATATATCATTTATATTCTGTGTTCTTGTGAAAACAGTTTTTTCCACCCATCATGATTTCTTTTGTTTCACTGTTTCATGGAAAAAAAAAATTCACTTGGCCCGAAACATGAACAAAACTTCTTGTGAATTTTATTAATTCACAATATTAATTGTTTTATTTTTTGCTCAGTTCAAAACATGAACACTGTTACTGTTCATTTATTTTTTGAAAAGTCAAAAAAAAAAAAATTGTGACAAGACAAGTGAATTTTTTTTTATTCAGAATTTTTTTTTATTGTCCACACCTGAAAAAAAATTTCTCATGAAAAAAAAATCACTTGTCTGTTCTGTTGGAAACTAATTTATGTTCTTGTGAAAACTTTTTTTTTTCACTCGGTCCAACACATTAATTTTTTTTTTCTCTTTCACTGTTTCTGTTAAATAAACATGTTCACTAGAAAACTTTTTTTCCATGTGTCGAAAAGTGGAATTTATTAATTCTGTGTCTCACTGGCTCCTCGGGGCTTCCATACATAACAGATGCATCTTGACACACTGAAAAAAAACTGTCTTGCAATTCTTATTTTTTTTATATCATGATTTTTTTCTTACACTGCTAAAAAAATTCATTCAAATTTTTTGATGTGTCGAGGCAAATTAAAAAACAAAATCACTTGTATTGACACATGAAAAAAAAAAAACCCAAACAGTTCCTGTGGAAAACATGTGAAACATTACCTGAAAAATGTAATCTCCAGGTTTGAGCTCAGTGATGTCGATCCACTGGCAGTCGATGTCGTGTCTGTAGGTATCCCAGCAGCCCACAGTGATGCCCTGCTCCCCGAAGTTTGCACATTCGTACCTCTTCTCAATGCCTGCAATAAAACATGACACAGTGAGTCCAACATTCACTCACAGACTCTGTAGTTGGTCTTTCCAAAACAAAGAGCTGAAAGACGGCAGAATCCTCCTCAGATCTGAGAGAAGCTTCCACATTACATCACTTTGCAATACTTCAGATTCTTAATTAACATCTTCAAAGTCATTCTGATGGTTCGATGTGTGTTTAATGCCTCGCTCGGCCTGCTGGTGGCGCCAGAGGAGGACAAAAACTGGACAGGAACATTTATCTTAGATAGATTTGTTCTTTTGCTGCTTATTTTAAGGCAGATTTACAGGTCAGAAATCAGTGATCTCTGGTTTATTCCTGATGAGACAATGAAAAGACTATTCTGGTATTGATTATCTTAAAAAAGTGTATTTCTGCCGGCTGCTTCTGAAAAGTAAAAGTTGGTCCTCACCCTCGTCACACTCCGAGTCCTCCAGGCAGAAACTTGCTTTGTGTCCTTCTGCCACTTTGGTTCCGTTCAGGCTGAACAGGTCGTAGATGGTGAACACCTCCATGCTGTGATAATGTCTAACACACAGAGACACAGACGCACTTTTACAACACCAGCCAAAAAGTACAAGAATCGCACTTCTTGCTGTCGACTGTCGCTCTGGCCTCGAACCGCAAACGGCTGCCTGTAACCCACAACTTCTTTTTAAATAGCTTGTTTTGGCCCGACACGCTTGTCGAAGGTACCAAAAGGTTTGACATGTTGAAAGCTGGTAGCCGGAGTGAAGCTGCCAGCAGCGCTCGGTTCCTCCGGGCCAACACAGGGACCACAGAAATGTGGGACTTTCTGCAGTAAATTTAGCTCTCACAGACAATTACAGGGCAGCGGGACGCGCTCCAGAACCGATCCACGAGAGGGCCGAGTCATCGGTGTTTAAGATTTCGCAATCATTCATACGTGTTCTTCAATTAGGAGCGGAGGTGTAGCGCTGCACTGGAAAATCACACACATAATGAGATCCAATCATCACTGAAGCATCTGTTGTGCAAGAGAAGCCAGAAAACATTTCATGCTGTGGTCAGTTATGATTCACTGAGATATGTCAGCCTGTCACGCTGGTTTCTTGACCTCTGAAACGAGCTGTAATGTGACCGCGAGCGTGCCGAGCAGAAAGGACTACACCCGCGATTAAGATGTAAAGTGATCAAAAACAACCTCTCGTGCAGACTAACTTATACATCTGTTTATTAAAAAACACGTTAATGACTTTATTCTTCCTGATTAAATTGTGATTCATGTTTCTGAGAATATGCACGAGGTGACCACAAACTCTCCGTCTGTGATTAAGAGAGCTATTGTGTGATAAATTACATAATTTCTAAAGATATTAATCTGCAATAATTCTGCCTGCCACATCCGGCATCAACATGCTCATTATGGAAGTTTTTCTTAATTCGTGCTGTGTGTTTAAGTGACTACATTTAAATATTTTACCTTTTTCTATCACTGACAAAGTTTCATTTAAATAGTTTATTTAAGTTTGAGTATTTATCAGTTCAAACAGCATCCGTGCAGCACTTGACGAGACGTATCGATGGCTATAAAGGTTAAAAACTCCACTTCTGAGGGAAACTTCAGAAGGTTCACTTCCAGAGACGAGTAAACTTTCAAAGAGGAGCAGTGGCGTGCACATACTTTTTGAAGGGCAGGGGCGAAAAGAAGGGCACTTTAGCACGCATTTTGGCTCCCAAGAGGGCACTTTAGCGCGCGTTTCGGCTCCCAAGAAGGGCACTTTAGCGCGCATTTTGGCTCCCAAGAGGGCACTTAAGCACGTGTTTTGGCTCCCATGAGGACACTTTAGCGCGCATTTTGGCTCCCAAGAGGGCACTTCAGCGCGCGTTTTGGCTCCCAAGAGGGCACTTTAGTGTGTGTTTTTGCTCCCAAGAGAGCAGTTTATCCTGTTTTAACCAGCCAAGGGGGCAGTTTAGTGTGTTTTGCCAACCAAGAGGGCACTTTGGCACACGTTTTGGTTCCCAAGAGGGCACTTTAGCATGCATTTTGGCTCCCAAGAGGGCACTTTAGCATGCGTTTTGGCTCCCAAGATGGCACTTTAGCGCACGTTTTGGTTCCCAAGAGGGCACTTTAGCATGTTTTGGCTCCCTAGAGGGCAGTTTATCATGTTTTAACCAGCCAAGGGGGCAGTTTAGTGTGTTTTGCCAACCAAGAGGGCACTTTGGCACACGTTTTGGTTCCCAGGAGGGCACTTTAGCGCGCATTTTTCAACAATTGGGCCACTAGGGGAGGCGACTGTCCCCCTTGACCCCCCCCCCCCCCCCCCCCTTGTGCACATAACTGCAGAGGAGCGATAGAAAGCATCCTGACTGGAAACATGACAACCTGGCGTGGTTCATGCACGGCCCAAGACAGGAAGTCTCCACAGCGGGTGATTTATGTTATTATTATATGAAGGTGATGAAACCAGAGGATGTGTTAAAGAGTCCTGACCTGTGACAGTCGTGCCACACCCAGGAGTGTCTGCCAGCTTTGGGCCGGAAGTCGGACTGTCCGTTGTTGTGGATCTGGGAGGAGAAGCGCAGCAGGCGGCGGTAGGAGTTGGCAGGCGCCTGGTTGGAGGTGGAGGACAGGCAGTTCTCCTCGTACGCGCACTGCAGCATGAACATGGGCCGGTCCTCCATGTAGGTGGTCTGCTCCACCACCTGAGGGTTCAGCACCAGGTCGGGAGCCGCTGTGGAGAAAAGGAGGACGGAGAGAAAACATTTATAGACTCAAACAGAACGTCTCTGTCATCGGCAGCCCTCCGTGTGTGTCAAGTAAATAAGCAGTTTCTGTTTCAGGCTTCCAGAACCCTCTGGTGATCCTCCAGTGCCTCCCCAGAAATAATTCAATTACAAAAGCTCGAGTTAAAGTATAATTAAAATCAAAACAACAGCAACTTCTTTTCTTTCATCGTTCATTCATGACCGTACCACTCTCAGGATCTTAAAGAGGCAGCAGTGAAGTGTCTTACTCTCAGAGCAGGAGACCCCGGCAGCGTTGCGTCCGCCTCCTTTGGCGCAGGTGAGGTGGTCTCCGTGGTGCAGGCAGTGGGACAGAGACATCTCGGTACCAGAACAGCGGACGCCGCTCATCACCACAGCGTCTGCGCTCACCTCTCCCGGCCAATACCACGTCTCCTGTTGCAAAACACGACCCGCGGTTCACTGCTGACATCTAGACTGATTACATATTACGTATGTTCTGTAGAACTGATAAAAAATAAAACTTAAGTCACTTAAAACTTGAGGGAAATGCACCTTTTACTCCTGTTTTTTATCTTGAATTCAGGAGGATTTCATTCAACATTTATAAGCATATCAACAGCTGGAAAACATTTCCACCAGTCGACTCTTCATCAGCCTGCAGCACAGCTTCTATCCTCCACTAATTTACCAGCAAAATTGATTATTAGAATACAGATTGGACGCTGAAATGATGAGAAACAACCTGCAAAAGTGTCTGAGAGTAAACCCAACGCCTTCCCATTAAATGTCTTGGAAAGGTGATTCTCCACTCTGACCAGCAGAGGGCGCAGCCTATCAACGCACAGCATCATGGATGGACTATTGATCATGTTGTGCGTGGGCTGTGCACTAATGTTCCCATGTCTTGAATATATTATTGTGTAATGGAGCTGCATGATGGAACATACTCCACCGTTCTAACAACACACAGTCCTTCACATTCCTGCCTCCCGCTCAACCTGACATCCTATAATCACACACAAACCATTATTTTACAATTTCCACTCATAAAGCTCCTCGGTCGCCTCGCACTCCTTCTGTTACTGTTATCAGGAAGTGCTGGAAACACCCGATCCTCCCTTTGTCTTCAGTCCTCGTGGGAGGCTGCAGAAGTATCTGGCTGACGATATTTAAAGGAAATCATTCATTTGAAACTGGAAGCAGCGATGAGCAGGCAGGTACTAATCTGTTTTTTAAAGGGGATATCCCGGTGTAAGTTTAATCCATGGTCTAAATCACTGTGAAACTGTGTCAGACTCCCTCTCGAGAGATCAAGTTAGCAGGCCGCTAATTTACGGACTTTTATCAACCTCAGAAACGACCGCACGACAACAATACACTGCAGTAAATGGATCCAAATATAAACCGCCACCAAAAAGCCACAAATAATGCTCAGAACAGCACCAAACTTCAGCAACAGTACAAATAGGGTCTCAGCACATAGTCCGGGGCATCTAACCTCCGCTAGCTTAGCTGGATTTCTACTTGAAAGCTGACTAAATTTACCACTCTTCTGCAGCAGCTTCCTGTTGACGGGAAGTCCCGACGAGTCGATTACCGAGTGCAGTAGAGTTCCGTGGCTCATGGATGAAAATGTATGATTATGACTCCATGGAAAAGCAATCAAAGTTCATATGTGTCTTACCTGCCAGTTTATAACAGTTATTATCGAGAGCGGACAGGGAAAAGAACAGAATTGAGCATTTCTAACCGCACTCGGTAATCGTCGCGTCGGGACTTCCCCGACCCGGAAGCTGATGGAGGAGAGTTGAAGTCTGTTTTTAGCTCCACAATAGAAATCCAGCTAAGCTAGCGGAGGTTAGATGCCCCGGACTATGTGCTGAGACCCTATTTGTACTGTTGCTGAAGTTTGGTGCTGTTCTGAGCATTATTTGTGGCTTTTTGGTGGTGGTTTATATTTGGATCCATTTACTGCAGTGTATTGTTGTCGTGCGGTCGTTTCTGAGGTTGATAAAACTCCGTAAATTAGCGGTCTGCTAACTTGATCTCTCGAGAGGGAGTCTAACACAGTTTCACTGTGATTTAGACCATGGATTAAACTTACACCGGAATATCCCTTTAACAGCGACGATCGAACCGGTCCAACTCCTGTCGCAGTCTCATTAACACTCTATGCAGTATATACTTTTACAGATGCCTCCAAACTTAAATGAGCCTTGATGGAAATTTTTAAACGATCTCACAAACTTCTGGATGGGAATAAAAACCACACAGGAAGCTGAACACAAACACCTCGCCGTGTCTGGCTGATTGGAAACTAAACAAAGAAAAAGCCAGAGTACGTCTGTAACTCAGCGCCGTGTGACAATAAAAAGCTGTTACAAAAGATCTTAATCCACACCAGAGGTCCCAGCTGCCTGGCTGCTAATTAAGACAGGCTATTAATTGATGTCAGCAGTCATTAACCTAATAGGAGACAGGACGCTGACGTAGGAGGGAATGTAGAGAGGAAGCTGAGCTCCACCAGAGAAGGAGAGAAAAGAAGGATCCCTTCAAAGAGTCTGAAATGAATCAGACATCATCGCTGTACCAGACGCTGGCTTTAGACACTTGGAGGAGTTTCTCTCTGGCTCGTTCTTTTAGCAGAGATGGCAGATAGCAGTGACCCTCCGTGTATCCAGAGATCAGCTGTCACATCAGCGTCTTCTCCACAGAAACAGATGGACTTCAGTCAGAGCAGAAGAACAGAGGATTCACTGATTCTTTCTCTCTGTTCTCTGCTTTTTGTTGTTTGTATCCCTCACAGTCACCCGCTGTATAACAGCACCCTAACCTCTCTAGTTTGGCTGCGTGTCATCTCAGAGTCCTTGAACCTCAGAGGACTAAAACTGGTAACAGGTTAACTGATAAAACCAACAGATTTCCACCCTCCGGCTGCCGGGACTCGTACCTGGAAAGCGTTGCTAGCGAAGCCGAGTCCCAGCTGTCTACAGACCACCATGGCCTCCATGGTCCCCCAGCCATCGCTGCACACGGTCCCCCACACCAGAGAACCGTTCCTCTCCATCAGCACCTCCACGCGGCCCTCGTACGGGTTACGACCTCCGCTCAGACGCAGCTACAGGCAGGAAAAACACAACGGATGAGTTGACTTCCACACAAATGTGCACGTTTTTTAACATTCTTCATTTTTCTTTTAACCTAGGTCAAGATAAGGATGCAGCATACTGGACATCTACGCAGCAGCTTAAAGGCTAACACATATAGCATATAGACATCTACAGAATAATGTTCCGTGTTTGCTGCAGTGTTTGTTCGAGCCTCACCGACTCCTGGAAGCCCATGGCGGGAACGTTACACCTCACGGCTGCGTCCTCCTCGTGGCTGCAGCCCAGAGCCTCCTTGTTGAAGAAGCACTCTGTGATGGACTTCTCAAACCCGGAGCACTGCACCTCGTTCATGTGCACCGGGCCCATACCTGGAACACAGACACCAAAGAAACTCATTAGCTTAGCTTATCATAAAGACTTGAAGCAGGGGGAAACAGCTAGCATGCTAGAAGCTGAGTTGTTTTTTTTAATTTTCCATGCAGGATCGGGTGCCACTGATGAGGAGTCATGATGGAAAATTGATTTTAGAACGGCAACAATCCCTCCAGTTCAACCTTTTCCATGTCTAATGTTACTGGAATGTGCAACAATGTCCAGAATGTCCCTGTTAGTTCAGGAGCACCGCGCTGTTTATACCAAAGTCACTTTTATAGTTTTTCCTGATAACAGGTGAGCCGGGCTTTAAAACACTGTCCGACACAGAGCAGATATATGCAGTAGTGTGTAATTCAGAAGTGGGTCAGTGGAATATTTAATTGGGTGAAGGGTTCAGCTTCCAAACCCGCTGTAAAACTCTCCACGCAGTCGGTGATATAACCCTGATCCTGCAGTCTGGGAGGAAACTCATCATCGGAGAGCATAAAGTGAGACGGCTCAGGGTGAGGAGGAGAGAGTGGTGATAACGCTAACCTCATGTCACCTCCTCACCGCTTCATCCTGTTAGACAACGTCACAATTGAATAACGGTGAGGTTGAAAATGGTTTTGTGAGGTCACAGTGACGTGAAGGAACTCCGCCAGCCGTCCTTGAGAGATATCACGATGGACGGACAACCTGGAAACAAAAGTGCCTCCGACCGCGGGTATCACCCGCTGCAAAGTCATCTCACGTCACAGCATCTGAGCAGAAAGGTTTGAGTTTCACACAGATACTGTAGATACACTGCAGCTGAGCCTCGCCCTGCAAGAGTTAACTTCCAAATTGAAGGAATCATCATCGGCTATATCCCCGCAGAAAGATATCTGACCTCATCCTTTGCCGGCTCAGGAGCAGATTCACCGACACAATGTAAGTCATTCAGTTCCGCTGAGCAGAAGCTTCTTCCTCCCATCAGGTCTGTGAGTTCATGATACTCAGTGCTCAGAGGCAGATAGTGGCTGGTATGAAGCGCTGACTTAAAGGATGGAATTACTGCCTGAAGTATTTGGGTTATGTGGTTTTGCTGCACAGTAATAACCTTCTATCCCGGGGCATGTAGGCAATATACACGGACGGTTGTTCCAACTCTAAAGACTGTCATTCTGAGCTCGCTGGCACGGGACTGTGTCAGATCTACTGCGCTCTCAGTCCAGGCTGGATTTAAGGGCTTTCTGTACATGAGTGTGCCGCTCACAGTCATTTTCTTCATGCTCTTCTCTCTCATTGGTTGCATTACACTCTCCCTAAGATTAGGCTTCTTTAAATTCATTCAAAAGGTCCTTAAAAATCCTTACAATATCCCCTTATGAGTATTGAATGTGCAGGAGGGGAGCGTCTGGAAAAAGAGTCAGCTCTTACACAAATAACAGTGAAAATGTAAAAAGAAAAAAACCCACATACCTTGTCCCAGGCGACCTCCAGACAGGGCTTCCTTGGCCGTGCCGAAGCCCAGCTCTCGACACACTACGGTGGCAGACAGCAGGCTCCAGTGGTCGTCACATATGGTGCCCCACTCTCCGTTTTTCAACACCTCCACTCTGCCCTCGCCTACGATGGCCCCACCGCGGAGACGGACCAACGGTTGCTGAAGACGGGGGGGGGGGGGGGGAAACGGAGGCATTGTAAAACCACATTTTTCAGAAATAACAGACTCAGCTGAAAGTTTGGAACCTGGACTGCGAGGAGAAAGCTGAGGCGGCAGACTGGGTGGCTTCATGTTTATAGAACCAGCTGTTAATGCAGCTCTCTTATTAGTGGTTGAGACAAACGAGGAGGTGTGAGGTAACGACGACTATCTGCTATACGTGGATTCACGAGGTAAAGCCCAGATGTCCTGATCCAGTACATCCTAAACGTAGAGGCGTTCACAATCACACAAATGTGACACATCGTCTGAGATGCTGCTGGATCCAGTTTCTTCAGGAATCACATGAGAATAATAATAAAGAAATAACTATATTCTCGCTTCAAACGAGGCACCAAACTCTGCAGTGTCCCCTGTTGTTGGCTTCCTGTTCAGGACTGGTTTCAGAATCCTTCTACTTACAATCAAAGCCCTAAAGGAGCAACTCAAATGTCATATTTTTAAAGGGATATTCCGGTGTAAGTTTAATCCATGGTCTAACACACCGTGAAACTGTGTTAGACTCCCTCTCGAGAGATCAAGTAAGCAGACTGCTAATTTACGGAGTTTTATCAACCTCAGAAACGACTGCACGACAACAATACACTGCAGTAAATGGATCCAAATATAAACCGCCACCAAAAAGCCACAAATAATGCTCAGAACAGCACCAAACTTCAGCAACAGTACAAATAGGGTCTCAGCACATAGTCCGGGGCATCTAACCTCCGCTAGCTTAGCTGGATTTCTACTGAAAAGCTGACTAAATTTACCACTCTTCTGCAGCAGCTTCCTGTTGACGGGAAGTCCCGACGAGTCGATTACCGAGTGCAGTAGAGTTCCGCGGCTCATGGATGAAAATGTGTGATTATGACTCCATGGAAAAGCAATCAAAGTTCATATGTGTCTTACCTGCCAGTTTATAACAGTTATTATCGAGAGCGGACAGGGAAAAGAACGGAATTGAGCATTTCTAACCGCACTCGGTAATCGTCGCGTCGGGACTTCCCCGACCCGGAAGCTGATGGAGGAGAGTTGAAATCTGTTTTTAGCTTCACAATAGAAATCCAGCTAAGCTAGCGGAGGTTAGATGCCCCGGACTATGTGCTGAGACCCTATTTGTACTGTTGCTGAAGTTTGGTGCTGTTCTGAGCATTATTTGTGGCTTTTTGGTGGCGGTTTATATTTGGATCCATTTACTGCAGTGTATTGTTGTCGTGCGGTCGTTTCTGAGGTTGATAAAACTCCGTAAATTAGCGGTCTGCTAACTTGATCTCTCGAGAGGGAGTCTAACACAGTTTCACGGTGATTTAGACCATGGATTAAACTTACACCGGAATATCCCTTTAAGTGTGTTAGGTCTCAGAGTCAAACTGCATTCGTGGAAAAAAGCAGGATAAGTGCTCGTGTCGATGTAGCAATGAGGTGAAGTTAATGATGTATGTGCGTCTTGTTTCTATGCAGACAATATCTTGAAATATCAGCTGTATGATGATAGACATCCGGACATAAGAGCGAGGAGGGTGTTGCTGCATGACATGATTCGTAGGAGATAAAAACAAATATGGTGAATATCTGGAAAAAGAAAAAGAGCACCAGCACCTTTCTGAAAAGTTGAGAGGTTTTCAACACAAAGCAGTCGGAGCGGTCGCACAAAAAAGGCAGAGCGTTTGGAAAAAAGACGCTGGCAACACCAACAACATGATAAATATGAAGGATATCAATATAACAAGTGAGAGAATATAAGAACCCGACATGATCGGACTGTACTGTTGTGTTGCAGTCCTGCTCAGTTCAGTTCCTTTCTGAAAGGTAGATATCTGTTTTAAGGATCAGATCTCTTTGAGTCAGACTTTCCAAGCGTGTTGGAAGATTTGGGATGTGATGTTTCGCCACAACACTCCCAACCCTGCACTCAGCGGCGGTACGTGACAGAGAGCAGGCGAGCTTCAACGTGCATGAAGTCACACGGACAGAAATTCAGATCGGCCTCGTGGTGCCGTAAATCACCGTGACATTTCCTCGCTCGACTCGGAGGTCGCTGCGGTTACAGACTGGGACAAAACGGCTTGTTTGCACCATTTCTTTGACATTCCTCAACTTCTTAATGCGTTAAACAAAAACTGCCCTGGTGAAGCTCTCTTGCTGTCACTTCTCTCTGTGCTCAAGAAACGTTTGAGGAGAATAAAGTTAGCTGATGTTGGCGCTGCTCTCTGAACATCCATGTTTTTCCTTTTCCCCGTCCCAAGTATTTAACGACATTGTGTCATCTTTTAAGCCCCGATGTGATGATGATTTATTTGGACGACAAACGTCCAAAGCAGACGCAGCTGCACTTCACAGGGTGACGGTCTGTATCGAGCGCAGTTTTGGCACGACGTCCAACCAAAACATGCGACGTCCCTCCCTCCTCGTCGGAGCCAGTGAACTGAAATGAACCAGTGCAGTTATTTCCTGATCAGCTTTGTTTACCATCTCAGTTCGTTGACACCGTCCACAGACCATCTTCCTGCTGCTGTGGCCTTTATTTTAGATTCTAGATTCTTTAGATCTAGAATAGTCTATATGATCATTTCATTTCATCCAGGGTCACAGAGTGCTGGAGCCGGTCCCAGCTGACACTGGGTGAGAGGCGGGTTACACCCTGGACACATGATGATGACATGCATTATTTTAATTCACCAAGGCTTTTTTTTAAAGATCATGCCTGTCAGCTCGTCTAAACATCACGATTTACCCAGTAATCAACTAAACCAGAGCGGTTTCCCCTGCGGTCGTTACCTCTTGTCGGAAGGCCTTCCTGAATCCCGTCATGGACGTCGGGGCGAAGGCTCTGCCGGGCACGCAGCTCACGACCACGGGCAGCCCTCCAGAACAGGTCTCGTTGGACTTCACCGCTGTAGCCTGGCCCAGTTTACAGCTGGACAAATGGGCCTCGTTGCCAGTGCAGTTGACAGAATAGTCCCAGTATGTGGGCTTTCTCCTGCGAGCAAACATCCTGCACAGATGGAGGAGAGAGATTAATGAAGTCTTTGAGAGGTTATTCGTCTCTAGACTCTAACAAGAAGAGCTACAAGTTGAACCCACACTTATCAATATTTGTACATGAGCAGTGGGTGAAATGATCAAGTCAATAGGTTTAGAAGCATATTTTGTTATATTGGGAGAACATTTTGTGACATTCTGACAGCAATAATAAAAAAAAATGCTCTGACAGAAGAGGAAAAAAATCCAGTAACTGTGGTGTCTAATAAGCTCATCATCGTCTCATTAAAGGCACAATATGTAGGAATTTTAGATGCATGCTAACAAACTAGCCCTGGCTCATAGTCTGCTGGTCCAAAGCTCCCGTGCTAGCGATGTAACCTCCCACACAGCTCCGGTGATTTAAACTGCTGGCTGCATGGCTAACTAAGCTAACTGTCTAGCAGTAGCTACAGTTAGCAGCAGTTAGCGGTTATTCTGGTTCTGCCTGCGCACACTCTACACAAGGCTAAGCGGATGTATTGCTAAAGCTATTAGCAAGCTAGTAGCAGAAGAACGGCAGTAGGTGCAACACAAATAATAATTTAAAACATGTTTCAACTTAAATTCTTACGTTTAGCACCTTTTAACTAATATAAGGTATAGCTCTGCAACCGCACAGCTGATCGACAAAGTTAGCTGCTAGCTTGCTAATATAGCTGAGCATCTAGTCGCTAAAGACCCAGATATTTCCCTCTGGATTTAGTCGAGACCCTGACAGAGCAAGAAGGAGAGTGATACAGTGGTGAGGTCATCAGATACACAACTCCAAATCAGAGCTAATGTTGCTACATGTCTGTTTTATCAGCAGGACAACTTTAAAGGCCACATGTCGGAAAAAGAAAGTGAAATTAAGCGATGGTTCGCGTATAATTATGCCTGTAATCTCTTCTTATCTCTACAGTTTCTCACTTCAGGCTGAAGTTTGTGAGCGGATGAGAAAGTGAAAGGATTTCATTAACTCGCTGAAGGGCGTTTCATCACGGGGATGGAAAATCTGCAGGTGAATTTCTCAATCGGCTGCTCCAGAAACACATGAAACGCCGTTTAATCATCTTATAATTAATTAATTCATCAAGCGAAATTACTAAACTTATCAGACTGCTTCATCTTGACGGCACGAAACCAGACAAGGGCAGCGGCATCAGCCTGCTGCATAATTAATACTTAAAGCGAAAGGTTGGCGAACAGCTGGAGAGTTCACGGTCTTCCATGTGATCTTGAACAAACCGAGGTTAATGACGCTCTTTCAGGCCTGCTGGGCCGCTAATCTCTTCCCCCGCATTTATTACTCGCCCTTATTATGGATTTAATGAGCCTCATTTGCTGAACGACATCCTATCCTTGTGTCTCACGTCTGAGGTGTACCTGAGGAAAACAGGTTAGAGGAGGACAGGCAGCATTTGTTTTTCATTCCGGGGGCCGCTGAGTGGGAAGCTCCGGGCTGGAAGCCGCCCAACACCAGAACCGCAGCCAGAGGACCGACTCTGCTCATCTCCTCACATGCAATTGAGAAACTCGGCCTTGATGCAGGTCTGTACTGAACAAACTGGTCCTGAGGCTCCGAAGCTAAACCTGGTTGAGTTTCTACTCAAGTTGTGTTTGTGAATGTTACTCTACAACTGCTTGTTGATTTAATGAATGTGGGTCTTGTAATAAAGGGGAATTCCACTGATTTAACGTGCCAATGTCAGGTTATTTGTTACGATCACTACTCTGCCTGTAAAAAACAGTTGTGTAACGTCTTCTGTGGCTCTGACGGAGCTTTGAGTCAGAGTCACTTGAGTCCTCTTGGTTTGCGCGTGGAGACAGCAGACTTACAACAGAAAGCAACTGCAGCAGTGTTTTGAAACTTGAACTATGCCAAAGACCGGTTTAAAGCCGCGGTGATTATCTCATCCATTTGGGAGCTGGCTGTCTAACCAGAAGCTGGGTTGGAGGCTTGATATCAAGTGTGTCTCCGTCATTGTCGTGGTCGCTTTTCACAAGAGCTTGACGTGTTGTGAGAGCAGCTGGCATCAGGCGAAATAGGAGTTTTGCAACAGTTGGATGTTGAGGGTCAGTGAATCCCTCAAAACCCTATTTTTTTTAACAACACCGCCTTGTTGGTAACACTTTATATTAAGGTTCTTGTAATAAACATTACCGTAATTTCCGGACTATAAGCCGCTACTTTTTTCCCACGCTTTGAACCCTGACGGCCTCCAGGGGGCGCTCTAGCAGGAAGCGCAAGCGCGAGACAGACGGGTGGAAGCGATAATGTGCCGAGGAAGACGCTAGTTTGATTGTGTTTTGAACAGTCACTTTGCGCATCATGCACACACCCTCATCATGGAAAACTGCAGCTTTTAAGTTAAAGGAAATCCATCTGGCTGTCGAAGAAGGAAGTAGAGCTGCTGCACGTGAGCTTGGCAACAATGAACCGATGGTGAGAGACGTTGGAGGCGGCAGCGTGAAGAACTGACTCGATGCAAAAAGACGACAAAAGCTTTCAGAGGTAATTAAAGCAGATGGCCCGAACTTGAAAACGTTCTTGAAGACAGGGTGAACACACAGAGAGCAGATGTGGACACTTGCGGCTTACACATTTTTTTTTTTCATTCTACATTTTTAGATTCAGGAGCGCTCAATAGTCCGGAATTTATGGTACTTAGTAGGTAATATGGCCTTCACAAGTCCCTACAAGATGTTATTAACATAAATAAGCCAATAAAATCTAATAATAGCATCGTTAAAAAGCTTATTGTTGGATTATAAAACCTTTTTGTGCACTTGACCAAGCTTTATCAACATTTTATGCCCTAAAGCTACACTAGAGGCTGCATGGGAGCATCAGGAATGAGGCGAGCTCCGGATTATGAAACTGCAGCAGCTCTTGGCTCCGTGTCATCGCTGTTACAAAAGACAGCCTGTAAAGAAAAAAAAACACACTGCACGTTTCATGGGGCTGAAGCGGGAGTCGGCTGACACGTAGATGGAAAGTCAAGGGAGCCGTCGTGCTAGCCTGTGGTTACCTAAAGCGCCGGAAACTTCCAGTCCAGACGCAGACAGTAAATTCAAGGCTAACTCGAGCGCTGGAAGTTTATATGGTGCGCCGCGATTAACCTGTGGGCCGCCCGGGATACAAGCTCCATCATGTAATCAAGATTTAGATCCCTCGGCAGACGCTAACGCATTACGACAGCTGAGCGGAATGCACTGATGCTGAATACACAGGAGGCGGGTCGGGTTTTAAGGTATACGGGTCCGTGATGTCAAGCGTGCAATCCACACACAGAAGGATCTGCGGTTAGTACAGCGAGTTTAATGCTCATTTCCCCTCACGGTGGCAGTCTTCCTGAATTACAGCACATGGGTTTAGTTATATATCTGCTGTGAATTGAAGCAGGATTACTGTTACGAAACGTCTGTTTTGGCCAAACTGAACCACGAAGACGACAGTCATGAGGAGGACAAACCGAGGCTGCGTTACTTAAAGTGTAGAGGAGACAAGAGGATCCCAGACTTCCAACCACATGGCACCCAAAGGCCCCAGAGTCCTATAGGAGGAGCCCACACTGTGGTATTGTGTTGACATATTCTTAAAGGCCCCATATTACGCTCATTGTTTAGGTTCATATTCTTATTTTAAGCTCCTGCAAGAAAATGTCTACATGCTTTCCTGTTCAAACACAAACTGTTTTTCTCACACTTTCCATTTTCTGCAGCATCTTTATTCAACCTCCGTCTGAACGCTCCGTTTTCGTGCCTGTCTCTTTAAGGACCCCCAGTCTGCTCTGATTGGTCCTGCCTGGAGGTGACTGTATAGTTATGACATCACAGTCTTTTTAGGCCCTGACGCCTCGTTTAAAAGAACATTGTCTACACACAGGCTGTGGATTAAATGTTTTGGTGCCTTCACAGTACTCATCTGCTCAGCTTTGAAGTTTCACTTATTAATATTTTTACACCCCCTTTGGGTCAAAGGACATTAAGTAAGGTGTGAGGTTGCTTGCTGCTTAATGATGAAAACCCCAGAGATTTACAAGCCTGTAGGTAAAGAAGGTCCGATAAACCCAGTGTGTGCTACCTGCTCCGCCCAAAAACAGCTGGTGAACATACCGAAGCATTTAACAGCTGAAAGCCAGATATTTGTCAGAGGAGGCGACTTATATCGGACTTCAGCTGATGGACAGAACGTTTCAGATCATTACTCTGATCAGTACTTTATCACTCACTTGTAGACTCTGGCGTTGTACTTCCTCTCCCCGGGGAAGCCGAACATGCCGCAGATGACTCTGCTGTTCAGCTGGTTCCACTCGCTGTTACAGATCTGCTTCCATTTGCCGCCATCCTTGACCTCGACGTAGCCCTCCGTCACAGGGATCCGCTTCCGGTACGATGACAGGATGGCCCGAATGCGGACGTCCTCGACTTGAATATCAAGATTCTGTAGACGAAAAAAAAATGGACACATACGATAAGAAAATTGTATATGTAAGAATTTGACTTGGAAACATTCAAAAATGATCAACAGAATTTGAAGAAATATTATTTTTGATGCTACGGCGCCTTACAGAGATGTTTACTGATGTTAGCATGCTAACCAGCTAGCTCCAAACAGCCCGGTCCAAAGCTCCCTGTGGTTTAAACACCAACAGGCCCCTGACATCCTGAACTCACAAGCCGAACCACTAGCTGCACTGCTAACTGAGCTACATAGCTAATGGCAGCTACAGTTAGCAGCAGTTAGCGTTGACACTGGAGATATGTTATGAGAATGACATCAGTAGGTGCCTGTTCTTACATACTGCACCTTTAATCAGAGAAGTAAAATTATTAAACCATTTTCTGCATGTTTGTTCGAGGAACATACTAGTTTTGCACAGTGACTTCTTCCATCTGATGAAATGTAAACAGGCCCAACATATACATTAACCCGTCTTACATAACATGCAGTCAGAGACCCTGCCCGCCCCCCTCGAGGCTGCAACCACAGCCGCTCGTAAACATTCTCCAGGCTGCTCAAACATTCATTTTTACAGTTAATCACCTTGTTAATGCTGAACACCCTGACAGGCTGCCGCGCTGCAGATTTCTGCCGTTTAAAAAGGTATCAAAGCCTTTCCACGGTGACACGTGCAACACATATAGGCGTGTCAGTAAAGGGAAAAAATGCACAGGCACAGCATTGTGAGCGCACGTGGAGTGAGCAGCAGTTAAAGAAGGTGACATTTCTTTGGTCGTCATGGACCGCAGACTTCCTCAGCACAGGACGGCACAGACAGAACACAACAAGTCAGTTTGTGTTGACTTTCATAAACGCTGCTGCTCAACCTTTCCACTGATCCTCCTCGTGTTCCTTGTATGTGAACCATTTCTATATGATTTTAGCTTATTTCAAATTATGTTGGGGTGCATCATGTTTAAGTGTTAACCCTGTCTTTGTCTTCTTGGTTGGCAACATTTGGGGGGATGTCAGAGCACGTCCAGCACCTTTTGTCGCTGAAAATCTGTATATATAATTTGTGTAATAGAAGTCTTTAATATTATCTCTCCTGTCCTTCTTTTATTTCCCACCGAAGTTTCTAAAAAATCCGGAGCAAGCGGAGGGAGCGGTCATGTCACACAGTGACGCCAGAAGTGTAATTAAAGCCGGGAGCTTTGTGCACGTAACATTGAACCAGTGTGCGGTTTTATGCTTTTTTAGTGTCTATATTTGGTAAATGATGACTGTAAACCCCACAAGTAAGTGGCTGTTTGTGCTGTGATATGATGACATGAGTAGATCAGCGCTTGAGCTCCTTGACCAAAGACACTGCAGTCGGTCTCCAGGGGAGGACGGATGCCTGCTGCTCCCTCAGGATGGGTTCGATGCAGAATACCAGGTTCACCGTGTTGTACATTGTATGACATGTGATCAAATAATAATCCACCGACTGTCACAGTCGAACAACCAGGGGAACAGGAGTCGACAGGGGCGGTGAAGGGACAGTCAGGGAGTGAATCCAGAGCCAGAAGTGCCTGGAGCACGATGGACAATGCCTTCAGGCTAACTGTCACCACAAACGGAGCATTAATTAATTGCATTTATTATTCAGGGCATTCACAATAATCATTTAAAGGGATATTCTGGTGTAAATTTAATCCATGGTCTAAATCACCGTGAAACTATGTTAGACTCCCTCTCGAGAGATCAAGTTAGCAGACCGCTAATTTACGGAGTTTTATCAACCTCAGAAACGACCGCACGACAACAATACACTGCAGTAAATGGATCCAAATATAAACCGCCACCAAAAAGCCACAAATAATGCTCAGAACAGCACCAAACTTCAGCAACAGTACAAATAGGGTCTCAGCACATAGTCCGGGGCATCTAACCTCCGCTAGCTTAGCTGGATTTCTACTGAAAAGCTGACTAAATTTACCACTCTTCTGCAGCAGCTTCCTGTTGACGGGAAGTCCCGACGAGTCGATTACCGAGTGCAGTAGAGTTCCGCGGCTCATGGATGAACATGTATGATTATGACTCCATGGAAAAGCAATCAAAGTTCATATGTGTCTTACCTGCCAGTTTATAACAGTTATTATCGAGAGCGGACAGGGAAAAGAATGGAATTGAGCATTTCTAACCGCACTCGGTAATCGTCGCGTCGGGACTTCCCCGACCCGGAAGCTGATGGAGGAGAGTTGAAATCTGTTTTTAGCTTCACAATAGAAATCCAGCTAAGCTAGCGGAGGTTAGATGCCCCGGACTATGTGCTGAGACCCTATTTGTACTGTTGCTGAAGTTTGGTGCTGTTCTGAGCATTATTTGTGGCTTTTTGGTGGCGGTTTATATTTGGATCCATTTACTGCAGTGTATTGTTGTCATGCGGTCGTTTCTGAGGTTGATAAAACTCCGTAAATTAGCGGTCTGCTAACTTGATCTCTCGAGAGGGAGTCTAACACAGTTTCAGTGTGTTAGACCATGGATTAAACTTACACCGGAATATCCCTTTAAAACCAGCAGGGAGAGGTGCGTAGTAACACTGATCACTGATGTATTCTCTAAATTTTAATCCACCCACAACTGTTTGACGGTGCAGCAGTGCTCAGTAAACGAAGAGTTTACTTTCACTGAACTGTATGAAATGAATATCAGTCCACCAGCGAAACACGGAGGACTTTAGAGTGTATTTAAAATATTACTTTGTGCTTTAAACCGATGGAGAGCTGACAACTGTGCGTGTAGAAAAACTCCTCCGGGTGTCTGAACAGAACTTCGTCTGTGGCCTTTTCAGCTCGCCGGCAGCGTGAGGGCTGTCAAAACTCAGCTCAGGGATTTTTTTCCACTTGGACCTTTTTTGCAGGGATTAAATAAACATTTTCCTCTCCCATAGACCGAACCCACATTCTTGTGCTACGTGACAGTGCAGGCGGAGGGGAGGGAGCGCAGTCTGGCTGGCTGTGTGTGGTGGTGGTGGTGGGAGGAGGGGGATACGTTGCCTCGCTCAACAGATGGGCTGGTACAGACTCCTCTCATATACAGCCAAGAGGAACCTAGACATCAAATAATGAGAAAGTAGGGTTTCCCAAATTGGCATTTTGCTGCCGGAGAAGGGCCGATGCCACCAGAGTGAAAACTACCAATCATCAGTCTCTCTGCTATTTTCTCCCAGAGATAAACCACATTAATCACCGTGGTCAGAGGCGGCGAGGCAGTCTGGACTGCAGAGGATGTAAAACCGTACGCAGGCTGAAATCACGGAACATGATAATGAGACGACGGCGACCGTGTCTGGGTTTGCTGCGTGTAACGGTACATGACTCGGTGGCTGACATGCAGAAAAACAAGGGAGAGCCAAACGCCGGGATCCAGACTGTTTAAACACTCGACCAAACAGGACGCATGTATCGAGATTGAACGTCTGATAAACACAGGAACAAAACACTTCAACAGATGAGTCTAGATGTCGTTCAGATAAACAACGTCCACCCCAAACTGTGCGTATAAGAGAGAACTTATATAAGAGCCTGAGAACAGCAGCGGCGCTCAGAGTGGAGATCGCCCTCACGTGTCTCTTTATCGGACAAAAACGGGTATTTGAGAGCAGAAAAGAAGACATTTCTAGCATGTGTGTCTTGTTTCCAGCGCACTCTGGGGAAAAAGAGGAGCGGGGGCCTTTCCTGAGTCTCTGCTCGTCCAGGATGAAAAGTAGCACAGATGGAAAAGCCATCAGTGGGATGAGTTGTACGGGGAGAGGTTCGAGGAGCCTCAGTCTACGGCGAGGGTTTTGTAACACACATTTTTCTACACGAGCTTCTTTACCGCTGCGAGCCTTCGTTCCCTCGACTTTGGGGTTACAGCTACGCGGCGGTAACGTGATCCCTTTCGCTCAACCTTCTGAGCTTCCATGCGCAGAAATGAAGCGGAAAGTACAAGCTGCAAACAAACTGTTCTTTTCCTAAAACACTGCAGCTGCTGTGAAACATTAAATTAGTCTAGTCTGTTTCTGGTTTCTATAAATAAAGAAATAAAAGTATTTCGCTCTGTCGCTAGCTGCTAACTGTGTCAGTCTGCTGCTTGTTATAGACCAGGATAACTTAGCCTTGCCGAGTGGCCACACGCGGTTCTACAGCTGTTAATTGCCTTTTTATTTATTTTTTCATTTGTCTTCTCAAATCAGTTTTTCATCTCAGGGCATCCAGAAACTTTGATTACTGCGTTCGAGCTGTAAGGAGCCATTTTTTTGTGTTGTTGTTTTGAAACGTGTCCCCGACTACTTCAGCTGAACGCTGCGACGCCGTTCTGCTGTGAAGCTCCAGATTTGCTTTGTTGACTGTGAAAGTTCATCAGACTTTCCATCAGCACGAGTGCAACTAAATAATTCATCATTTCTGAGGTGAACTGCTCCTTTAAGACGTGGGGACCGAATCCACAACCAGCCTGAGTGAGCCAGGAGGGTGTTTCCAAAATTAAAGTCAGATTAGAACAAACCAAGAAAATATCTTTTAGCTTAACAGGAACGGCATGAACAGAAAGCTTTTTTTTTCTTTTGGTCTCACGCTGTTTGTTAAGTGTTACCAACGCTGAAGAGGCCGGTTCCCTCCAGCTGCACCAGGACGAAGGGGGTCGGGCCGGAGCCAGAGAAGGTCCGTCAACACTTCAAGTCCTGCTCAGTTAGTCCGGATTCAAACCACATGTCTAAACATCTCAAATATAAAACATAAACACTCTACATATTAACAAGCTGCTGTGTTGGTCACCATATCTCGCTCCTAGTCACGTGTGATTACTAGCGAAAAGAATGAACCCAGAATAAAACCAGAGGTTTTAGTTACACAGTACGTAACTCCTCTGGTCCACAGTGCAGCACAGAACACATCTGCCAGCAGAAATGGAAGAGTGGAAGGCGTTCAGGAACACATGGTTCCAATAGAGGTCCTCGACAGCTCTCTGCCAGCAGAAATCACCTCACGTCCACTGCAAAATACCAAGAAACTGGGTTCATGTGCAGTGTGGTGTGAGGCGTTCAGCGAGCCTGCGGTCGGTTTTTGTTTTCAGGTATTTTCTGGCGTCGACGCGTTCGTCCCCGCATGAAAACACGTCTACTTAACACACAGTCTTTTCTCTTGTGAGCTGATTATCGCACCGGCTACGACACAAAACTGAGGATTATGCGTTTCAACGGAGACGGTGTTCACAGAACGCAGACAAAAGCCGTGCAAGCGGTGTGAGGTTCCTCCTCCAGACCCGTTAAAAAAGAGGCTTTTTGTTAACAAACTGGAAGCAGATGTCTCAACAAGTCGTGACAAAACCCACGCCGGAGCGTAAATTACCAGAGACAGTGATTTAATGGAAATGAGCTGCTCATAAATGGCATTAAAGCCGAATTCACATGAAAAACACACGGGGAAAATTAAAAAATACCGGCTCAGGGAGTGATTTCAGAGTACAGGGATTCCGAGGGTGGTTCTGCTAATCTCTTTAGTTTTTAAAAATAAAAGTTCCCAAACCTGTTCGAGCTGAGAAAGCTTACAGAGCGACAGAGAGCGTGAGAAGTTCTAATCAGAAGAGAAAGATCTTCTTATGCCTTAAAAACTGAGTAAACAAACTCCCTTTGCTTTCATGATGGAATAAACAGTTTGGCGGACCCTGCCACCATCCATCTCTTCAGTTACAGTCGTCAGAGCTGATGAGCAGCTCTCAGCGTTGACGTAAACGCCAAATCCACCCCGTAGTTTTTGCTGCACGATGTAAACTTTAAGTCTGAGCCACAATCAGTTCTTCAGACTTCTGTGACTGAAGTTGAAAAAAGATGGTCTTAAATGACATCGTCAGACTGCAGCCTGTGCGCACCTTCAGGTCGACAGGTGCGCAGGAGAAGACGAAATCGGGGAAAAACACTTTCCACTTCACTTGCAGTTGAGTTGCAGTTGAGCTTGACAGTTTGCAGGACTCTTTTTTTCTTGAAATAACATTGTAAAAACTAAAGTTTTGCACCCTGTTAGGACGTCATTCGCCACGAGCAAACGTTGAACAAGCATCTAAAGAGACGTAAAAAAAAAAGCCTTTAAAGCGTCGTAGAAGACGTTGGATTGACATCTTTAGGATACCGACCCCAGAATCTGAAATGCCTCCTACACCGCTTTAAATGCTGGATCTTTATCTATAGATTGAAAAACAGTGTGCACCAATCAGATGTTAATGGGACCCTGCTGCCTCCCAACACAAGTAACCAATATTAGATAAAGAAATTAAAGTAATAACGTTGCAACTTTCCCGTCCAGCAATGAACTTCACAGCTGAGTTTTAAACATAATTCAAACTGTATACATTGGTCAGGTATCCTGTAGAGTTTCCTGTCAGCACGCAGGTGACACGTGCTGCACACTGTGGCAGAAACACAAAAGGAGAGCAGCTGTGGAGGAGAGCCGTAAAATGAAAGAAATAAAAAACCCAGCAGATAAATGACAACACTGCATTCCTCTCTCGCAGCGCAGCCAATTACTGGTGACAGATCTGTTCTGCACATGCACATAAAACCCGTCGCAGTAATCAAAGGGATTACTTCCCTTCGACATGATGCCTGTTTGTCAGCCGTAAAGATCAGACTGTACTCTCAACAGCCTTAACGCAGACAAAAAGACCTGCAAATCCACGTTTCCTACTTCGGCGTGACTTAATTCCAGTGCTTGTGAAAGCAGGCTCAGCCCCGGGAGTCAGATCCTCGGCTCGCGCTGATGTCAGATGGAGCGCTTAATTTTAGTCTCCAGAGGCTAAACATCCGGCTGCGTGCTGCACCGTGGGAATGTGATGCCTCGGGTCGAAAACCTTTACCTAGCTGCGGGAACACCTAACAGCTAGGTGGAGAGGAAAAAAAAGATTAAATAGTTGAAAGCATTTTTGAGATGGTGACACAAAGAGCGGCCGGGTATTAATCCCGGATCACAGTGCAAACGCGCTGAAGGGCTGACGAGGCAATTTGCAGCGCCGCGCCACGATTCGGGGAGGTTTACAGGGAGGAGAGCGGGAGATTTGACCTGAAGGCCCTCAGAGGGGGAACAAATGACTGCAGAGGGGAAAATGGGAGCTGTTAACTCTGCTTGGGGTTGAATTCATGGCTGCTTGTAATCTGCTTATGAGAGAGGAGGAGATGAAGGAGGGGAAGGGAGAGGAAAAGCTGCAGTCAAGGAAGAAATAGAGATGAAATGCAGTTGGAGAGGCGAGCTTTGGTTCGGCTAATCCCCGCAGACAGATGACATCGCTACCTGTCGGAGCACGACAACAAGAAAGATTTGTCAGAGCAAACGAACCCGCAGACATCGGCTTCTTCTTCTTCTACGATCCAAACGAGCTGCGATAACATGTCGTGCTGGCTCTCAGTAAATATGAGAACCAGTGATCTGGTATTAGTTTCTGAAAAACATCACAACAATCACCCACCAAACTCCAGTCATCCAAATATAAAATGCAGGTGATGAAGGTCCACTGGGCCATTTAATAATCTCTGTGCGACACCAGGTGAGCAGAACGAAATGTGAATTGACGTCGATCTATTCTACACGAGAAAAAAACTTCCTGGAGTGGAGGAGGAGGAAAGAAGCTGCTCTCTAATCTTTACAAATCGAAATTAAGCACACAGAACTGCACAGAAATGAAGTGAAGGTTTTAAACTTCAAGCACAAATCTAAGAGCCTTTCTCACAATGTTACCGTCCGACATCAGAACCCGCTCTCTCCCCCTTTCTCAAAAGCATTTGATGACTTTTAATTGCGGACGTTTGAACCAAAAGGGGCTACGATTACAATACTCAGCCTTAATTACATCCCACCGGCTTTCCTTCACAGCTGACTGACATTTCTAGAACGCTCCATTGTGCAGCCGGTCTCCACATCAGTTGACATTTTCCCCCCATAAAGTCAAACGACTAACACTATTCCTCTTTCACACGTCTCTAACGGTTGTTTTCGTCCCTCGTCTTGAGTGTTGACCTGAATAAATCAGGGATGAGGATCCTGAATGCATCACTGAGGCGGCCTTGTTGCACCAGCGATGCCAAACATCACATTTCCTAAACCCTGGAATTTATTTCTTCATGTTGAAATCAGTGTGAAGTGGAATGTGATGCAGTCGCGTGATCGCCGGTTCAGACCTCACGAGCCCTCCGCAGCCGCTCCTCCATCCGCTGAAATGTCGAGGCGAGGCGAGAATACTTCCTCAATGCGCGACAGCGGTGCGTAAATAAACAGTGAGGAGACACTGGGTGTTGTTTACAGCGCAGCCGACTGAGACACAGCGTGCCAGTTCACAAGTCGCTCAAAGAAAACTGGTATTGCTTAAAAAAATGTGACACTTCCAACGATGCAGGAAGACAAAGCAGTCACAGAGAGGAATCTGAGCGCCCGGGGTCGGAGGTCGGCGACACGTGCATGCCCGGCTTCGTGTTTCACCTCCCTGTGAGCTCACTCTCTGGGTATTTCCTCGGTGCTGGACCGGCTGCACGTTGTTCTGAGCTCACCACCACCTGAGAAGGCAGCGGCGCCTCTGTATGTTGGCTCCTGAGCCCACTAATCATCCTATACCACAAAACCCCCAGCGACATGTCGTCATGGCTGCCATTACTGCCCCGGGTGAGTCACCAGATTACCACTTCCAGATGATAAGGCAGGAGGGGGGGCCCGGCCCGGCCCGGTCTTACACAAACTCTGCGCCCACGTGCCTCCTTTCAGTGAGTGGAAAAGCTGAGTCGGATTCTTTCGGGTTGATCCCAGCTTGACTCCAGACGTCTAGACCTCTCCAGCCGCGCTCCTCTGAGAATCATAATCTGCACCGTTTGTCCTTAAAGTCAGCGAGATGCATCCGCGAGTCCGCGAGTCTCGAGGAGGACGACGACAAAAAGCTGCCAAATGTGAAGCGATGTCACGTGAGTCGGCCTCGGCAAGTCTTCTTGAGAAAAGAGCGCCCTCGAGCCTTTTACCACACCCGGATCTGGTGACAGAAGTCTAGGAATTTCAGCTGCATTGTGGGTAAAGCAGGTTCCAGATCTTAACATGGAAGAAAAATGTGTGGAATAAAAAGAAGATGACACCACTGGTTCCTCTTTCACACTGGAAAAACACCCAGGAACATTATATTAAAGACTTGTGTCTATAATATGAATGTGTCAGTGTGTTTTTTCACACTCACAGCAGATATTGAGACACATTATCATCCATTTGGAGTCGTGTGTTCGTCCATCTGATGACTTTAAGTCCCTTTTAGCTCCGCTTTTGGTCTCTACCAACTCTACCAAGGCAGATATCTGACTCTTTAGCTGCTAAAAGCTCCTCGCTGTTCACCAGCTGCGTCTGTCTGGCAGTGTACGGTGAGTTTTTGGAGCTATTTCTAAAAGAAAACAGCCGCCTGCTGTAGCGAACATCACTAAGAGAGCAAAGAGAGTGGATCAAAAACAATGAGCTGAAACTGACTGTAGAGCTGAAGAGCTGCAGGTCAGGTAATCTCGATTCCAAAAAAAGTTGTGACGCTGTGCAAAAAGATCATTTAAAACAGAATACAATGACCTGCAAATCCTTTTTCAACATATATCCAACTAAACACAGGACAGAGACAAGATTTACATCTCATCTGACATCTGCAGCAGACACAGTGAGAAGAACCGCAGCATCCCTGCTTTTCTGGAATCAGGGCTGAACTTAAAAACTTCAACAAACTCTGGAGTCGGAGAGAGTGAAGTGATGATGTCGGGGACTCAGTGGGGGAGGCGCAGAGACATAGCAGCGGGGTCAGGAAGAGGGACAGAGGCTGAGAGGCGGCTCAGCTCTGCAGTTTGCTCAGAACATTGGAATGTGGCTTCATGAGGCCGGCCGGCACAGCGAGCAGAAAGATAACATTCTGCTGTTTGGTGGCAATTAGCTGGGAGCGTATTGGCCCGGCCCAGAGAGAGAGAAGAGGCTCAGCAGAGCCCGTCGATTAGCTGACCAGACAACCTCGACACTTACGAGTGCAGCACACCAACAATTACCAGTTTAACTGCACTTTCACTGACACTCTGTTACCGCAGGCTGTTCAGACAGGACTGTCATTAAAGCAGAAGGGTTATTGACTGTTTCCAGGCCAGAGAAAGGAAAGATTTATCATGTAAAGAGGCACAACGAGGGACTACTCAGTCTACTCAGTTTTTTTTTGTGAATCTCTCGTCAACTCTCAGTTTGCAGCCTGCAAATGTGGTGCAGAAATACGACCAGGGTTTCAGATTCCAGCGCGTGTTTACCTCGATGTGGTTGGGCAGGGTGTTGACAAATTTGAACCCGGGGATCCTCTTGTCGCTGCACACAACGCCGACGTCTTCGGTGTGTTTGCAGTCCGACACGCCGATCCCGTTGGAAGGACACAGAGCCAAGGTCCTCTCTTTGCCACTGCAGTGGAGATTGTCAAACCAGATGGGTCCTGACAAAACCGGACAAAAGAGAAATCCATCAGTTCTTCCCTTGGGAGGAATTTTCCCCCTTTAGTAGTGGAAACAACAAAGGAAAACAGAGTTCTCATAAATGCTAAGCTAGCTTCTCTGAAAGCTGAGACGCGTTTTTACCACGAACCAGTTTCCTGTCAGTGACGGTCCAGAGAAGCCATAAACTGAGAGACCATGAGCAGGGGTGACATCACTGTACTGGAGATGTTACACATGTCATTGTGAGGACGATGATGCTGAGAAGCAGCGCGTCAGGACACCTACCATCTCCTTTCCCATATTTGGCCGATGGTGTCCACGAGACGGCCTCCAGGTAGCCCAGCTCCCTGCACACCACCTGAGCGGCGTGGAGATTGAAGTCGTCATCGCAGACGGTGCCCCATTCACCGTTGTAGAAAACCTCCACGCGGCCCTCGTTGTGCTTCCTCTTGTCTCCCGCCAGTCGGAGCTGAATCCTCGGCGTGTCCGGTGCCAGCTGCGGGGCGGTGTACTGCTCCGGGACTTCAGGGTCGGGGTAGCCCGGCGGGTAGCCGAGGTGCTCGTACTGGGCGAGAGCCAGCTCTAATAGCACCAGCAGGAGGACGGTGCAGCGGGGCAGACGCTGGGTGGCCGGCATTTTTGGTGGGAACTGATGAAAGGATGAAAAGAGAAGAGGAGCAGTCATTAACATTTCTTGGCTGCCGTCTCAGATGGTTCTTCACAACGGTTCTTATTGTCTATCAGACAGGAATCAGACCGCAGAGCGAGAACGAGAGGGAACATTAAAGAGGCTCTTCCACTCTGACCTTCTGTTGTCATTGCCACTGATATTTCCCTTATTAAAGGGGCATTGTGTAGTTTCAGAGAAGATATTTAAACTACGATATCAATGAGGTAATAATACTCATTGACTCACTTTTCCAGCAAGTGAATAAACAAGCTGCTGTCAGAGGACAAATGAGGTCCCAGAACACTGTGCGAAGCTAGAAAAGGTGGCAGGGTCCGCCACATATAAACACAGTAAAACAGTGTGAAGCTGTGTTGTCCTTTAAGGTCAGTTTGTTTATTCAGTTCATTCAGCCGTGAAAAAAAAAGAGAGTTTGATTATTTAGTTTGTTTAGGTGTGAAAAGAAATCAGACAATGAACGAGTCAAAGTTTTGAGTTTAAATTTCTTCTGCAAAACTACGTAGTGCACCTTTAACGTCGCAAGTCAAGTGGAATCATGGATATGGAGAACAGAGCCGGTGGTAACACGTTACAGTTATATATTTCTTTTAGCGGTAACACGGTTATATAAAGCGTTACTAACAATATTTCAGTAATATATTTCTACAGTTTATGTATTATGTCATGTAACGTGTTACAATCCCTGTTACTGACTAATAATACTAATTCATCCGAGCCTTTAAGTTCTGTGTTCAGTCTGTGTGACTGAGACGATGAAGCCTGATCACCTGAATCCTAATCCACATTCTCGAATCACACCGTGTGTTCTTTGTTCTGTGGACTACAATAAAAAGGCAGAGAAGAAGAGATGTTCGTCTTGTGATGTAAAAACATCTATTTAACTGTTCCATACAGGCTATTTGGGCCTTTTGTTGAAAGTAACTAAAAGGCAGTGCAATAAGTAATCTGTTACTCTACACAGACGGTCATATTGTAAGGTAATATATTGCATTAAAATGAAGGGAACTTGTAATGTGTATAATATCAGATTTTGAAAGTAGCTTTGCCGACGCTGCGGAGCATCGTGACACCTCGGCGTGTCGGAGCTCACACATGTGCTGGTTCTGGATTCCTCCCTCTGTTCGCACCCACATCACTACCAGCAGCAACAGGCAGCTGTTTCTGATGAGAAAGCTCAGATAAACCCGCTGTACGCTTCCCTGCCCAGCGCCAACCAGCAGGCAAAGACAGCAACCTAGCCGAGGAACACAGCTAGAGGCTAAAAAACACCAGATACCGTCCCGAGGAGTCGGCAGAAATCTACTTATTTGCAAACGGTAATGCAGCTTTAAAATACCCATCTGCTAAAATCTTCATCTCTATTGTTTAAGGATGTTAATGACAGTTAATAACAGTGTTCATACATGTTGCTTCTCTAGAAATTGCAGGTTGTGTAACTGGAATTAGTTTCTGTGCAGCAGAGGGACAGAGGATCAATCTTAAATGTCTTAAATGGGAATGGAAACATTTCTGTAGGTGGCCAGGAGTCGATTCATTCTGTTGATAAATCTTTGAAACAGTTGCACAGATGACTGTGTGTCAGGAGGTGATCAGGAGTAGATTTCCTTGAGCTTAGTTCAGAAAATGAGTGGAGGAAAAGGTGTGGTGAACCCGACACCTGCAGGGTGATGTAACGCCAGACTCCCACTGATACACGTGAAGCCCACCACTGCTGCCTTTAAGGAAAAGTAACAGATCATAACTCTGAGTCAAAACACAGATATGAACAAGAGTTCATACTGTTTCCACAACTTATGCGGTGTTAGAAGTTTGAAAATCTCGTGCTGTTGTGTAAAAAACACATCTGGCAGAGGACGGATGATCCTTCAGCTGCAGGGTTCCTGCTCTGCTCGCTGTAACGTGGCAGTGGTTACACAAGCTAGAAACAACACACACATTACAGAATGAGCAGATGGAATGAAGCCCTCGGCCTCTCGGTCTGCCTGCAATGTGTCCCAGCAGCAGCAGCGGCGTTGTCATTAGAGAGCATCGTCGGCGTGCACATCAACGACCGAGGTTCGGCTCAGGTAATGCACGCACATCTGCACCGTGTCACCACGAGCTGGAAGCATAAAGAGTCGACAAAAAGACACAACGAGGAGCCTCAGCACCGCCTCATCAAACAACTGTAGATGAACTTTCTGTTTAACCACCAGGCTGTAAAGAAGCTCACACCTGCATTCACCTTCATGGGAGTCAGACACATGGATCCCACCTGCTGCTGCTGCTGCTGCTGCTGCTGCAGGGGATCAATGCCTCGTTTGAAAAGGTCAGAATATGAGTTTAATGTAAAGTCAGCTGCTCTTCTCGTTGCCCTTTCCTCAGAGGAGCGTCCTCGCCGAGACCCGACTGAAGGCTCCGACTGGAACATTTCCTCTTTTCCACAGTTTTAATCAGTCTGACCGACACGAGCAGAACAAAGAACCTCCTTCATGTGAGGGAGAGAAGATCGTATAGCTGCGTGTAGGTACAATACACATCCCTGTAACCAACGCAACTTCTGTCTGATCATGCAACAAAGCCTGCAACTTATGATTACATGCATTATCAAGTCTTCTGTTTGACTGTTATTGCAATGGATCGAATTAACATTCAGTCAAGAAAATGACAGAAATGTGTGAAATGAAAGTTGTAACAACTTCCCGGAGGCCGAGGTGACACGATCAGATCAGATCATTTGATTTTTGTCAATAATCAAAGTGCATCCTCTGACTTTTGACTCATTATGCATCCACTGTAGATGCACAATAAACACCTATAATGCATGAATTGACTGACAGACATGATGAAATGATTAAACAGCAGAGGACAGAAGTTTTCCACAACTCCAGCTCACGTTTTATCCTGAACAGCTCCTAATAAAACCGACCCCACCTCAGATGTTAAACACTCTCCTGACACAAAGACAGTCCCACTCCTGACCACCACTGATCTGAAGTCAGTCTCAACACAGAGACTCTGTTCAGCTGACTGTCGCATATTTCTCAGGCTCTTGTTAAACTTGCTTTTTGTGCGTCTGTGCTGAGATCTGACACACACACACACACACGCACACACACTCTCACACACACACACTTACTGTAGCTCAGTGTGAACGGACCAGAGAGTGAAAGTCAGCTGCTGCTGCTTCTTCTTCTTCTTCCTCCTCTTCTCCTTCTTCTTCTTCGTTCTCTGGAAACTTTCACTCCCTCTCATGTTAACAGCAGGCTCGGGTCCGGAGCTGCGCTGGCCCCGCCCACTGACGCCCACCTTTTTAACGATGACCTCACCGGGGATGGCCCGGGACGTGGAAATAATGGATCCGACCTGAACCCGAACTCCGCGCGACAACAATGCCTCTGAAGAGATAAAAAAAAAAAATAAAACTTAAAAATAAATGAGCTGGGACTTCAGGAGAATACGAAGAATTTTCATTCTGGGGTCATTAAATGTATTTGTTTGGGAATTAAAAAAAAAAAAAAGTAGGTAAAGTTAAAGGAGCATTATGTAGTTTTGAGGAAGGAGACTCAACAAACTCTCTCTACTACTAAAGCAGTAAAACTGTCTCTAACTGTTTTATTCTCATTAACTTTTCTCCACATACGACCATATAAGGAACAATTAATGTGCCTCTAAGAGGAACAAGTCACTTTTATTTGAAACATTTGCAAATATCATTCTTTTAAAGGAGCATTACGTAGTTTTGGGGGGGCGAGAAATGTTAACGTTAATCAAAAAGGACAACACAGTTTATAGTGCTTAACTTTGTGTATACGTGGCGGACCCTGCCACCTTTCTAGCTTCAATCAGTGTTCTCTGACCTTGTTGTCCTCTGAGAACAGCTCATTTATTCTGAGTGTTACATCACTGATATTGTAAATATTAAAAAGGGTTAGGGTTACGTCTCGCTGTGACGTGACAAGCCCTCGTCGCTCCCTCGGATAGTTTTGTGTTATTAATCAGTTCTCGCCTCACGTCTGTGCAGGAAACCTGACAGATAAACTATTTTATAGTTGCTTCTAACTGAATCTCTTTAGTTTCTCTTTCAAACATCTGCTGTGTTTTACTGTTTCATCAAGAGTCGTGTTCAGTTACTGCTGATGAAAATGGACTGTTTCCTGTAATGCTCCTTCATAATAAAAGCTTCTAAATGATTAAATAAAGGTTTTTTTTTACTGTGAAGAAGTTACAATGCATTTGTAACTATATTACTGGAGCCTGTGTGTTAGAGGAGAATCCTTTACAAGCTTACAGAGTTCATTTATTTGTTATTTTTTACAAAAACTAGTCGCAAAAAACTAAATTTAGTGTAGTTTGGTTTTAGCATCTTTCAGCGCAATGTTTTGGTTCACTGAAGGTTGTGTTAGCATCGCTGCGGGCCACGTAGCCTGTGAAAAACCTTCACTACCTGCTCAGCACCAAACAGCAGACACAGAAGAAATGCCATTAATCAGGTAGCTACAAAATAAATTAAATTGATTGTTAGGAGAGCCGCTGATAGTCTCGCTTGTGCCAGACAACATGATGATCTCCTGATTATTTTTAGGGTTAGAGGGTCTTTCTTGGCCCTTCAATGACCGAGGGCCGGGGACAGCTGCCTGGTGTTTCCCTTCTGTCGGCAAGTTGCTGGATATGTAAGTCTCAACAAGCAGCTGTTTGTCATATCAGCATAAAACATGAAAATAAATATGTACATTGTCGGCTAAATCTTGAAATGATGGTTCATTAACATCATTTTGATTTATTCTTGGTAGAATGTTTAAGTTAGAAGCACTGGACCTGTTTCCTTTTATAGAAACATTATGGAATCTTTGTTCTTTCAGATATGATATTTGTATTTTTAGTCATCATTGCATGTCAACAAAAATCACAGAAGCGGGATGTTTTCTCTGATTTTTTTCCCCAGATGGGAGTTTTTTCTCTTTGTAGAAAAACAAAAACACACAGATCCTTTAAAACCATGGAAACTATCCTTCTTAACATACCAACACTTAACTTTACATCTAAATCACAGTATTTAAACTAGCCTGGCGGGAGCGTCATCAGTGTGTTTGGGGCACAGGACTCGAGGCGGAGCGCTCCACCACCTGCAGGCTGCATGTCGAAGTGTTCCCGGGTGAGATACTGAACACCAACATGCTCCCGGCGGCTGTTCACACTGCTGTGTGAGTGCGCATGTGATTGTTATCACGCCTGATGAGCAGCCGGCAGCTTGCATGGTATCTTCTGCCGCCAGTGTGTGAGTGAGTGGCTGGTTAGAACCAGAAAAAACAGAATGCTTCCAGTTTAGAAAACCTGTAGTATGAATGCAGCTCCCTCTTAGCTCATGATAACACAGTTTAATAACAACAAGACATTCTGATTATTCTTTGTTGGGTTTTAAAGCGCCTCAGGCTGAAAGATGATGATTAAACTAATGGAGTGCACAGAGCTCAGCTGCACTAACTGAGATGTATTTCTACTAAATAATTAACTTAAATAACAACTAAGAATCTCCTTAACCTGTCTGTTACATCATATCTCTGCAGGTTACATCACACATGAACATTTTCCTATATTTGTCCTCAACTATTTTTGTTAAATTACATGGAGGCGACTTTAACCTGTCATCATGGGTAAGAGTATTTCTGCCTGCCAATTACTTCTCCATTTGACTCACGTTGGTAACATATGTTGTACGTGACATACAGCCTGATGTAACAACGCAGCACAAGCATCCTCACAGTGAACTCTTCACCGGACTGACCTCGACTCTGCTGCCACCTTGTGTCAAACAGGGCGCAACATTCACACAAATAAAGTACAGCAATTTCCAGCTGACGTCCTATTTAATGTGATAATTACGTGTCAGGTGAGACTTCGGTGGCTCTGCGATGCAGCTCTGCCAGGGTGTGATTGTGTAAACAGGGTGACACATCAAGTCGTGACTGATGATGAATCAGTGTTGCGTGAATTCAGTTCATCTTCTCGTCTTGAGACAAAAAAACTAAAAAAATTCCATCATGAGGAACATGTAGCGCGAATCTGCATCACCACCTCGCCACAAATTTCCCAATACACAGCCGTCATAATCAGAAATAAAGTTGAAATAAGTCTGACTGTATAAAAGAACAAGTTGGGGGTTTTTACAGAGGAAGCATGACATTTTTCAGTCACAACAATCACATGATTTTAGAAAGCCACCGCGCCTGGTTGAAAAAAATGCTGTGTTTCAATTCAGGGTCTGCATCCTTCGAAGGACTCGGCCTTTGCGGTCTTTGAAGGCCGAGTCCTTCGGAGAGACCTTGTTAACCTCGTCAGCCGTTGTTAAATGTGACGGTCTAGCCTTTGGAGCATTTCCTGGTTGCGTCACCAGATGTTTTACCCTTACGTCATGATTTCTGCCACCCAGGTAACAAAACTGACAATCTACGCTGCGCGAGGTCGCCATTTTCTCTCTTTCTTTCTTCTTTTTCGGGCACGCAAAGAATCTTGGGATATGTGAGGCATGAAGGATAGTAGTGGTGCATCCTCCAAAAACAGGGAGAAGACGGAGCATCTGGAGGAGCCTTCAGATTGGGACAGCCTTTGTGCGGCATTGTGACGTAATTGGCCTTCAAATGCTCCTCTGAAGGATGCAGACCCTGAATTGAGACACAGCAACAGTCTGTCACGTAACCACATTGTCATATCTTCGTATCTGACACTTCAGGTGTGTTGATGCATCAGTGTCAGTGTGACATCTGATGTGTTTCGGTGGTTTCACTCACACAATCGTACGTTGAGCTCCGTGGTGAACACATTGCAGACTTCCCCTCTGGGTTTTTTTAATACTTCTGTCTTTTTGAGGTTTTGGTAAACAAAGTATTTCAGCAGTGATTTGTTATTAAGGTCAGCTGTGACTGCAGACGGCAGACTGGACAGCATGTGTGTGGCGGACCACAGAAAACTGAAAAAGAAGGAAGGGTCGTGACTGAATCTTGCTTTGGGGGCCGCGGCTGCAGTGACAGCTGTACTGAAGTCAACAGGACATGCATGAAGAAACACACCAACACCAGACATATCTGCGTGGTTTGACTTCTCCAGCCGCCAGAAAATGAAAGACAACACTTCAGAGAGTAGGTCACAAGATGTCTCCTACCTCGCTGTAAACTGTGTGGGAGTGTCCTCACAGGGTCGTTAAGGCCATGTGAGTGTGTGTGAGTGGTTGTTAAGCTAAGGGAGGGAACTCAGTTTTTACAGATGCCTTAATTCATGTGTGGCGGGTACGTTTCCTCTATAATGCATACGTTTTAGGTAATTATGTAGTGTGTATGAATGCATTATGCCATTCTGCTACTCAGGTGTTCACATGGACTGCAGGAGATCAGAACAAATCTTGTTTTTCTTTAACTTTCACTTCATAAATCTGTAAAAGTCACCTGCTAAACGACAGTTATGACACTAGAATTCCTTTGTGAACTTCCTTCAAAGTGAGATTGTGATGCGGTTGTGTGATATAATCACATTAAACTTCGTCTCAAAGGTCTGAGATGATAAAACAATCTTCATACTTTATCCAGCGACTGACAAACTGTTCTTTCAAAAGTCCTTTTGGGAACATCCTGGCCAGTAAATCCAACAGTGTACTGCTACACACTTTAATACCTACAGTGCATCATGGGAGAGCTTACACAGTGTTAGAGAGGAAAGTGTCACAGCTTTGATCAAACATGTTTTTTTTTATTCTTTGGCAACAAAAGCTTTCTTAAATACAATTTCAAATAAATATTAACATCCACAGCAGACATAGATAATCTCACGCTGTTCAGACAGCTGCCTGTACATTCAAAAACAGAGCTTTTAACTTATTGTGTGTTTTAATTTAAAGGCTATTTGTGGTCTGTGATGATTGAGCTGATTTTGCACGGACGGATGTGATGCAGTGAGCATTTCTTTCGGATTTCCTTCAGTCATTGTCTTCTTGAAGCAATGGCTGTGGGAGAGAGAGGAGATAAGGATGGTGTGAAATACTTGATTAAAATAAATCCCATCAAATCCACATCAGCTGCACTCGTTAATTCTCACCGCGTAAACCCCGTCCTCAGGCCTGGAGTCCGGTCGCATCCATTCGTGGTTGGACAAAATCTTTAGGACGACCAAGCCGAAAGCTACGATCAAAACTCCTAATGAATTTCCCATCACGGCCTCAGGTGGGAGGTTAGAATACGGCTGACTTGCATTGTTGTTGCCTTTGCTGTGGAGAAACACATCATGAGTTTATCTTTAACGAAACAATCTCCAAGAAATGTACTGTCAAATCTCACTATGGCGACAGAGACCACTGACGAATGTACTGCAACATTTCTATATTTGCAGTATTATGTAGTGAGCATCTGCAGGGACATTCCCGGAAAACATGCTGCATTAAGTTGCTGCTCATGCAAACCGAACATTTCCTCCTACTGCAGCTTTACATTAGAAGCATTTCACTGGTGAAGCACAAGTTGACGTTTATATTCATTGTGTTTCAACAAAACAAGACAACTGTGTGGAAATGTTGCAGGGAGTGGTGGAACAAGAAGGAGCAGCCTCAGAGGAGCTGCCGGCGACTGGCTGCACATTTTCTTCAGCTTCTCAGTGAAGTAAGCAGCTTCTGTCAGTGTGCCCTGATGTTTGCAGATTCATGCTGTGTTCTGAATAAAATCAGATTACGGTAACTCACGGAATGACTGATAAAGGGGCCATTTATTGCCTGACTTCTTTATGAAAATGTAACTACAGGTGTCACCAAGTCAACTAAGAATGGAATATTCCCCCAAAAAATGAAACAGTAACAGAAAATGTGGTACTCACAGAGCGAAGAAGAGCTTCTCGTTGATTCCGGAGATGCAGGCGACGATGCTGAGCATCAGTATCATGCTTCCAAACCACACATGTATTGGTTTTAAGAATTTACGTAGTGCAATCTGGGTGCAGGGCAGGAGGAAGCCAATCATACCAAACACCCACTGGATGGGCATACACAGACACAAGGAACACAGAATCATCAATAATCAACGCTCAAAAAGGAAACAATTGATTGTGAAGTGATTCTGATTCTGTTTGTAAAGTTGTGTACCTGTGCGGTGAAAAGAGCTGTGGCAGTGATTCCAATCCAGCTGTGCAAGGAGTACATGTTGGGAATGTGATTGACGTTGTGAAAGTCAAACACAGCACAAATCCCCACGACTGACAGGACGAACGCCAGAAGCATCACTGCAGCATGCGCCAGCTTCCAGGGGAGTTTATTATGACCCCAGGTCAGAGGAATGCGGTACAGCACAGCTCCTGCAGGGGGAGGCAAAAACAGAAAAGATGCTTCATTTGTTTTAAAGTTTATCAATTGCTGTGTTTCAATTCAGGCTCTGCATCCTCTGAAGGACCCGCCCTTTGTAGTCTTCGAAGGCGAGTCCTTCAGAGAGACCTTGTTAACCTCGTCAGCCGTTGTTAAATGTGACGGTCTAGCCTTTGGAGCACTTCCTGGTTGTGTCACCAGATGTTTTACCCTTACGTCACAATTTCTGCCGCCCAGGACCGCAAAAGTACGCTCTACGCCACGCAATGTCGCCATTTTCTCTCTTTCTTTCTTCTTTTTTGGGCACGCAGAGAATCTTGGGATATGTGAGGCTACAAAGAATAGTAGTGGTGCATCCTGCAAAAAAATTTGTGGGGCACATCTGGAGGAGCCTTCGGATTGGGACAGCCTTCGCGCAGCGTTGTGACGTAGTTGGCCTTCAAATGCTCCTCTGAAGGATGCAGACCCTGAATTGAGACACAGCAAATGTCTTCTGTGTGTTTGGAGGGAGCTGAGAAAATATCAGTGATGATGTCGGGCAGCGAACCCCTAGCTATTCCCGATGGTCTTTCACTCTGCAGTGCAAGTCACTGTCGTTGGTGTCATTTCAGCATCAGTGTTGTAAATGTATGACAGAAAGTCTGCATTACAAAAAGCGTATTAAACAAAAAAGTGTCATCACCTGTTCTTGGCACGATATTTGAGCTACTGTATTAGCACTAGAGGATTCCCAAACAGTGCGTCATGACAGGGAGAGCCCTGTGTTTATACAGTAATAAAGGGGATTAGCCACGACTGTCACAGCCTCCAACACACCACTCTATAATGTATGAACTGGCACCGGACAGGGCACATTTCACTGCAATCTGGCTGCGCTGCTGGGTTTAATAAAATAGAACCCACTGTGTCATCTTGTTCGCATGGAGCAGCAAGTAACCCACAATCAATTCTCTGTAACGAGGAAGTACTGACAGCTGCTGATTCTGAGGAAGAGCAGGATGGAGAGTACTACTGTATCTGAAACATGACGCATCATTCACAACAGGTTGAATGAATCCCCCCCACAAAGTCAGTCGTAGTGTGCACATAGTACATGTTGAGTTGGTCAGCAGCTCAGCTTGTTTCAGGTTTAAAAATCATTCATCATATGGATCAAATTGATTTATCCAGCTGGGATATGATTTCCTCTTAAAGTTCCTCTGTTCATGTGATCAGATTTTACTTTACATCAGAAACAGACTGACTACAATCACTGCGGTGTGGACGTCACCTCACGTTAAAGCTGCCGAGATGATGCATCAAATTATACGTTAGGTCTGTAGTGCAATTACCATATTACAGTCTGGCTGTCATTAGAAAGAACAGAAGTGAAAAACAGAAGTGAAACTCTGCATGATCCAAATTTAAAAACAAAGACTCTCACCGTTGCCGTACAGCACGACCAGACCCGTCACCATCAGGACGGGGTGCCAGTTGAACTGCAGAGCCGAGCCGTCCCAGGCGAAACCGCCGCGCCACCGGCTGTTCCACACGCACACACACACCACGCAGGCCAGGCCGAGGCACAGGCACAGCGCGTAGCATATGTAGAAGCACACGATGGACCTCATCCTGGACGGATCTGAAGGCTAAACCAATCAAAAAAGAACAAAAGATAATACGGAGGACGTCCAAAAATGGAGGATATAATCACTGACATCACTTCAGCCCAGCTTTAAAGGAGCACTATGTAGATTTGGCAATGAAATATATATCTTTATTGACCTTGATTTACCTTAAAAGGACAACGCAATTTCATACTGTTGCACTTTGATTATCTTTGGCGGACCCTGCCACCTTTGAATAATGCAATTAATTTGTAAAACTGTGCAACATTAGAAGCGCATAAAAACAAAGCTAAATCCCAACTTCTCCTTTGAAGAACTACTCCATTGCAGAAGTGGTCTAATAATTTATTCTAATCTAATAAAACCGAATCAAATATCGAGTCTTACCTTGTCCCCAGCTGCTCCGACACTGACAACACTTCCTACTCTACTACACTCTAGTTAAGCCCACGATGTGTGGGAGTTATTGCCTCATCTCATGACTTCCCTGGTCAATCTTTGACTGGTACTCACAGAGCTACCTGCTCTCACTTCGTGTTTCTGTGGCTGGGCTGCAGTCTCACTTCCACATGCAGCTGTGTGGCGGTGGTTGAGGGGGAAGCAGTGAGAGGTGGAGGAACAGCTGGGAGGTGAAGGGACTGCCCGCTGCATCTGCTGCCTATAAATAGGATGAGAAGTGAAGACTGGGACACATTCATCAGCTCTGGTGCTGAGTAATTGAGTTCAAAACAAGCCAAACACAAACAGTGACATGAAGAGAACAATATCAGACTTATGGAAAACTTTGCTTACTTTCAGATGTGATACAGTGACCTAGTTAAATGTCATAAAACGTCAGGTGAGACAGGTGATTGCGTTGACGCGTCCCGTGACTGCGGACATCAGTGGGAGGGGTCCGTCTTCGGCCCAACGGTCACGTAAAAGACGCAGTTAGCTAGCTAGCTGTTTAACATTTTACTATTACTCGGCGATTAATTCCTACATTGATAACACTTGAAGTAACATATGCCGAATTAAAGAGTTAAATATACAGACACCTGAAATAACTTTTTCTGAGGCGGCAGGTGCGTTTCTTCCTCTTTCTACGCGGGGCAAAATTAAAAGCCGGTATAATCGTCCGGAGTTACGTAGCCGCTAGCCGCTGCTAGCGTACACAAACGAAAGTTTAGCGTTATATAAACAGTTTCACGCGTTTAAAAGCCGTGTAATTGTATATCTCACGTACGAACGCACACACAGGTGTAAAGATGACAGACGACAACCAAACTGACGAGAATAAAAGCTGTTTTACAGGTTAAACACCTTCAATTCAGGAAGAGATACTTACTTAACCCATTTCCTTGTTGACAGCGCAAAGCCTTCTGGGAAATGTTGTTTTTACTTGTCAGCACCATACCTAGCAGCACCAGATAAGGAGAGAGGAAGGAAATGACTTTAAAACAGTAAAACTGTTTATTCTCATTAACTTTTCTCCACATAAGACTTTAAAATGAACAATAAATGTACTTTTAAGTCACATTATTTATAAAATGGGCAAATATCATTCTCTTAAAGGTGCATTATGTAGTTTTGGGGGAGGAAAATGTTAATCATAGACTGATTTTAAGCTCATTGTGTGCAACTATTTTTCTCAGATTTTTATGTTTGATATACATTGCCATATTAAAAATGATCCAAACAATAACCTGATCTTTAAAGGTGCACTTTAAGATCTTTCTCCTCTGATTAAAATGTCTTTCCCAGAACCACAGAGTGCAGCTTTAGGTTATTTTTAATTGAAATCAATTGTTTATTTAAGTCTCATAAACTTGTAACAAATAAGAAATGCTCTAAAGCTAAAATCTATTCTGTCTGTCTTTTTTTTCTGGTTTTCTGAGCTCGTATGACTAATCATTTGCACATTTATATTCTAAATAAAGGTTTTAAAATTACTTTGGAAGCACTCCACATTTTAGGAATCAACACTTGAATCACGATTCTACAATTCTACAATTTAATAAAATAATTCCAAGTCGTGCGGCGTGTAACACAATGCATTGTCCTTGGTTCTTGTGAGGCTATTTTCTTCAGCTCTCAACCGTCAGCCTCATTATTAAATAAGATGATTAAATGTATTGATCAGCGAGGAGAAATAGGGTCGTTGCAGCACTTTGAAGCGCTGAGACTCAGCAGGGAGAAAAGCACACACATGCAATATTAAAACAAAGGGAAATAATTAAATGATTCACTAATGAAGTTATAAACAATATGGCCAATAAACAAGTCTGGTGTTGTATAAACATGTGAATTACTAATACTGATGAAATGACTCAGCTGCTTTGCCTCACAGGCTCTGAGGACGACTGTGACACCGTGTGGCTGAATGTCGGCTGACCTGTGCAGATCTGTTGTGTCTCAGCTCCACCTGGAGGCGATGTCAGTCACCATCTTATTCACTCTTTTGTGTTGCAGTCTGCTTCATTGTCTCCCAAACAGCCGCAAGCTATAATAAACTTGTATGCTGAATTGTTTCTGGTGATAGAAATTACCGCACTGTTACAAACAGGATGCAAGAAAAACAAATTCCATAAGAAAAATACAATTATGGAGGTTTTGAAATTGCAGTGCCACTCAGTATTCATCAACCAACATCAGATAGTTTAAGCTCACCAGCTTTAGGATCCACATAAAACTGTTCTCACTCAGAACCTGCAGATGCTTGATCGTTCTCATCAACTGCACTACCTCACAATGTTAAAGAAAGTAAGAAAACATTATTGGATCCACTCAAAAGTTAAAGGGGTCTACTCTGGGCTGAGACTCATCCTCCATCCAAATTCCGAGGAAATCCGTTCAGTAGTTTTTGTGTAATCCTGCCAACAAACAGACGAGCAGACACAGGATACAACCTCCTTGTCAGAGGTAGTAATGGGAGTACCTGAACACATCACCTTTCAGCATTTTAGCCTATTTATTTTGACCACTGTACGATTGTTTTTAATTTGCTTGTGTTCACTATGCTGCCAACAATAAAAAATAAACCATGTGCGTCTGTTAACCTCCATGTTTCTGCCACTGTAATCACTCCGCAGTCACTTGATTTAGCACAAAATTATTCATTAAAATCGACCACGTGAGAAAAACGTGTCTTTTATCGTCCGCCCACCTCAAGGAGATCCATCAAGATTATGTAAATCAGGGCATGTTACTGTTATCAATTCAGTTACAACAGAGTTTCAGCTGTTTCAGCAACAAAACCACAGACGTACCGACCACAAACCTGAACCTTCAGGCTCTCGGGTGGTTTCCCCACATTGCTCAGTTTGTGCCGATTCTGCGTATGCATGAATAAAACACAGCACATAGACTCATTCCGATCAAAGCACAATTTAAATTACTTTTAACAGTACAGACTAAATTATTTCGATAGTCACTAATGATACTTTCCTGTGGTTCTACAGTTAAGACAACTCTTTAGACTTTAGCTGGCATTTTTTAAAAACAATTTAGCAGATAAAAACAAAGAAATATCACAGATTGAGGAAAAATCTTTTTGAAAAAGTGTAGCGCACATCAACAATAAAACGATATCACAGGACAAGTGTCAAACACATGTGGTATGCAAACAAAATCACTTCTGATAATCTGCTGCAAATGCACACACCACCCATTGTCACCGGTTTGGGAGGCATTTACTTGTATTTCAGATGTGTCATGATACCTTCTGCAGAAGTGCGTGTGGGGAGGGGGAAAAAAAGCAATGCCCGTAAATGTTTTGGCGATCTCACCGCAATTTACTGCGAAGGAGTTTGAACTTCCTGCAGGTGCCACGCTTGGTTATTGACCACATTTTAGTTTCAGGTTCACATGTTGGCAGGTTGACTGTTTATTATACAACAGTTCTTGGAAAGATATATAAAAAAAAAAAAAAATTGAATCTTTCTTTGAATCGTTTATTCTCTGAATTTGATTGTATCGAGGAAATCATCTGAGGGAGGGAGCATCAATGAGCCTCTGTCCTCCAGCGCTGTTCTCTCAAACAGACTAGAACCGAGCTGTCGGTGGGTGCAGGTCCCTGCCTTATATTATCAAAGTCTCTCAGATCCTCTGAGACTCCTTGAAGTGATGTATTCCGATGCCTCTCCGACTCCCTCCCCTCGCTGCGTCCGTCCCCAGCAGCACGTGTTGGGGATGAGGATGCTCGAGTCGAGTGGGCAGAGTCGACTGTGACACAGACAGCTCCAGGCTTTTGTTCGGGGACATCTAAGTTAATGTGCTATATTTCCTTGATTCCTTTTGGATTCTGGCACGGCACAGACTTTGTGTAATCCTCGCAGTCCTGCAGAGCTTTCTGCAGAGATGCACGACTTTAATTACAAGTGTGTGTGAAGTCTCAAGAGTCCAGGATGCTTTTGAAGAGACCGAGAGTTTACCACCATGCTAGCAGCTTTCTGAGGTAAATTAACAGTGTGAACATGCTGATATCAAGCAGGTGGTTAAAGGTCTTGTTTGTGAGAAACAATTTGATTTTTGAATCTAAAAACTGACGCTTTGGGACAGTGATGTGCACAAGGGGGGGGGGCCCAATTGTTGAAAAACGCGCGCTAAAGTGCCCTCCTGAGAGCCAAAATGCACGCTAAAGTGCCCTCCTGAGAGTCAAAATGCACGCCAAAGTGCCCTCCTGAGAGCCAAAATGCACGCTAAAGTGCCCTCTTGGTTGGCAAAACACACTAAACTGCCCCCTTGGCTGGTTAGAACATTATAAACTGCCCTCTTGGGAGCCAAAACACGCGCTAAAGTGCCCTCTTGGGAGCCAAAACGCGCGCGAAAGTGCCCTTCTTTTCGCCCCTGCCCTTCAAAAAGTCTGCGCACGCTACTGCTTTGGGATTGTTGAACGGGTCGACCACCTGAGCTACAGCTGCCCAGGAGCCACCAGTGACAGATCTCGATCGTCAGACCTTTTGGCCCACACGGATCACTGCTCTCTTCTGTTTCACCGTCTCCTTTTTATCTTTACTTCTGGAAAATTAAAGGCTTTTCACATTTTTGCTAATTCTCTCGTGTGGCCTGTCGTCTTCCAGGTCACCGTGGCTGAGTGGAGGTCGGCGATGCTTTGGTCTGCTCAGACGTCCTCCTGGATCCACACGCTTCACATATTTTATATAATTTACTTGTATCAGACATTCTGTTAATGAAATTTGTAAACTATGATCTTGTTCTCTTCTGTACATGCGACATCTGTCTGTCCTGGGAGAGAGATCCTCCTCTGTGGCTCTTTCTGAGGTTTCTTCCATCTTTTTTCTCCTCCCGTCTTTTATAATTTACAAACATTTACACTCAGATTCAGCTTGTTTTTTTGTGTCGCCCGTCTGAACGGCGGATGATGTGCACACACCAGCACACTTCTGGTAAGAATCTGATTTTTTTGCAGCGGTTCAGCTCAGTGTTCACACACAAAGTGCAGAAAATACGACCCCAGCTGGGAGTCCCAACTGAAACTGACATTCGGGTTATTATGCTGCAGAATAAGTGGAATTAATGTTTCTGCCCTGAAGCAAATTGAAGAGCTGGGACTGAAATCTGTGATGTCGCGCTGATATACAGCGAGGAGCCGCTCTGTTGGCGGTGAATAGACGGCTGACTTTGTGAATCAGAAATGACCCCCCTCTTATTCTGCAAAAAAAGGGAAGTCATCTTGAATTCTGTCACGGTGACCTTTTCTACCTTTTTACAATTTATTCTCTGCAGAGTTGTACATCAGTATAACAAATTCAGATTAAGGAACAGGGCACATCTCCGCTCGTTTTCCTGCATAGGACATCGTATATTTAACTCTCCTCCACAGCTTCATATTTTAGCGCTGAAATCTTCTTCTATTGTCCTTGAAGTCCCACAGAGTCGCCCCGAAGGCCTGAAAAAGTCAGACTGAATGCCTTTTTTTTATTCCCTCCTCAACACTGATTAACAGCGCTCTTGGTATGCCCGTTTTATTTCCTTCGTACTTGGCCTGAATGGAGCGATCATCATGGCCGTCATCAAAATCAGGCGCCATTCACTCAAAAATTGCACATGAGAAGCACTCAGCACCCGCCTGGAACAGCACTCAGGGATATGAGGGGGAATTGTGTAAGACAATTTTGGAGGAAATCTCATTTATTATTCTTGCATGAATGTAGGGACAACGGTCGTAACAATTTCAAACCAAATCGATGCTAACAGGTGGTTACAGGTAGTGTGGCGTGGCGGTGAGAGCCAAACCCGTGAGTGCTTCTGTCCAAGGGAACCAGTGGTGATACAGCGGCTGGATCTGGTTCTGGTTTTTTATCCCAGAGGCCTTTTGGTTCACGATCACACACCCGAGAGAGAGAGAGAGGTTTTGGGTCTCTGCCCTCAGCTCCATGAAGTCCTTGGCAGCTGTGGAGAGCCAATGGAGCCGTTATCACAGAATGGGAATGAATTCTCTGGAGTGGCAGCTGGGCTTCTTCAGACCTTCCCAATAATCACAGGAAACTGCAGTCGAATTGCTAAAATTGGGGGGAAAAAGAGGCTAAAGGAGTCAAAACGTGTGTCAGAGTCAGACTCCTTAAAATCACATTTTAAAGGCGTATTGATAATAATATTAATATTGCAAATACAGTGGCTTTATTTCTAGTTATTTTTAAGGATGAATTGAACTGATAACAATCGTGTGGAGTGACGTTTCCGATCAATTTAAGTCCAATCCTGAAGGAAATATCTGTCTCTTCACGAGTTCACCAGTCAGCCACTAATTCTGCCTATCTGTCGTTAAGTGCTGGTGCTTTAGAAATCATCACACCCTTCTGCGTCTCAAACAGATGCACAGGTTAACCTTTAACGTCTGTGTTATGTTCTGGTTGCAAGGTTTAGTTATCTTAAAAGGTCCTGTTTCTAAGAAAAGCTGACTTTTTAGAAAAACTGAAGCTTAAGGATGGTACGTCCGGATGGTCCCGCCCCAAAGCGAGTGTCAAAAATCCTCAAACAGAACTATATAAGGCAGCAAAGCTTCATGGTTGCACTTACGTTGATTTCATAATCTCCAAACTGCCACTGATTCACATTCTGTCAACATACCTGTGACTCATTTCGTTCCGCTGAGGTGATCCGGCGTCTCTACCTGAATAAGAATACACCTGTGAAAACACGCCGGAGTCAGAGAATGACTCAGTCCTCATTCACAGTCACGCTTCTTCCTCCTGTGTGTCCGCATCTTTGTGATTTTCCTCGCAGGTTGATTTTCATGTGAAAGATTGAACCCGCCGGGTCAGCCGGTGCTTCACTCCTCCCATGTTTACACCTGATGCTCTGCAGCCGGCGTCCACATCCTATTTCCATTTGTTGGAATGGCAGAGGTCTGTGTTCTCTAAATGGGGTCCGGCTGTAGAGCGGACTCACAATGAGGGAGGCTGAGAGAAAGACGCTGAAAATACATTTGTGAATTTATGCTGGGTGATATGTACGTTGATCAGTTTTCTATTTTCATCCTGCAGGACAAAGGCAGAGCTCCTTTACGGTGCTTTCGATGGTCAAACGTCTTTTGTGTTTCATGTAATAAAGTGCAACGTGCAGCTTCGCTCGTAGATCTTTAATGGATCTGTACCTTCAAATCACCTTTTTTTTCCTGAGTGGTAATTTGGCCGGTCGCTAGACGGCTGCGACAGAATGTTTGATAATGGTCTCAGCAAGCATTAGTTTGATGCATGAGAGTCAGAAAACTGATTGGTTGCAGCAGAGGTATCATTCAGCCCCAATGTTCCTGCGACACCTCTATTAAACGCTCTGGCTGCGGGTACACACACCGCAGGGCTCAGAATCTGGATTTACGGACGCAGTTATCCCATCAACATTCATAATGGTAATGTAAGCCGAAGACACTTGTCACGAGTGTAAATGAACGGCTAACGCAGCGTGTAATACAACCTGCTGGATGACTGAAGAAAATGAGGCAGCGAACTGCAGAAAATTATAAGCAAGTGAAGGAACGTCTGATGAGCTCATGAGGACGGATTAATGAGCAGATGCAGAACTTGTGTTTGCACATTTAAAGGTGCGATATGTTTACGTTTTAGCTGGAAAATCAAAAAGTGAAAGGTTTGGACATTATGCCGTCTTTGTATCGCCCTGCAGAGATATCTGCTAAAGTTAGCATGCTAATCATCTAGCCCAAACTCCTGACCACTAACCGCACGACTCATTGAGCTAATTAGCTAACAGCGGCTACAGTTAGCAGTAACTGTGGTGATATGCAGCCCACCTACTTTGTCTCGAGGAATAATTTGACAGGTGGGTATTTCTTATATAATGCACCTTTAGCTACAGCTACAGCTTCTGTGTCTCAATTCAGAGTCTGCATCCTTCATAGGAGCATTTAAAGGCCAATTACGTCACAATGCCGTGCGAAGGCTGTCTCAATCTGAAGGCTCCTCCAGATGCTCCTTCTTTTCCCTGTTTTTGGAGGATGCACCACTACTATCCTTCGTGGCCTCACATATCCCAAGATTCTTTGCACACCCGAAAAAGAATAAAGAAGGAGAGAAAATGGCGACGTTGCCTGGGCGGCAGAAATCGTGACCTAAGGGTAAAACATCTGGTGACGCAACCAGGAAATGCAACAAAGGCTAGACCGTCACATTTAACAGCGGCTGACGAGGTTAACAAGTTTTCTCCGAAGGACTCGCCTTCAAATACCACAAAGGACGGGTCCTCCGAAGGATGCAGACCCTGAATTGAGACACAGCAGTTATCACTGAGTGTAAGAGTGAGATATTAAGTTCTGGCCGATGAAAACTCAATCACAGCAGAGAAAGACGCATCCAACCATCAACCTCGGCCAACTGCAGCAAGTGCCAAAGTCTCTGTGCTCAGCAGGGCGCTACATTTCCTCTGCTGAGTCACTGTGACAGCGTGCAGCAGCTGCTGGGAGGGCCGAAGGTGCTCGGCGCTGAACAGAGGTGTCTTTTGTTTTGACTGTTCCTTTAGCAGCGTTCCTCAAGGACGTGCACAGAAGATTTTGCTGCTTTAACTTTACAAAATGGTGACTTCTGCCAGTTCACTGCTCGTTGCCACAATAATCTAAAAAGTGTCCCGTTAGACCGAAAGCACATTTGTCTGTCAGCCTGTTGTTCCACAAACACTTTATACTTCTGCTCCATGAGGCGACATTATGGGGTTTTGGTCCACAAGTCAGATTAATTATTATGAAGTTTTGAAAAAGAAATGTTAATCAGAAGAGAAAGATCTTCATCAGCTGATTATTAGCTTTACTTTGTTTATATGTGGCGGACCCTGCCACCTTTCTAAAACCAAACTGTATTCTGGGAGCTTGTTTTCCTCATTCCTCATTTCCTCATTCAACATTTTTTTTATTTACTTATGGTTGAGATAAATAGTCTGGGTCTGTATTATTACCACATTTATATTGTAAATATTAAAATTATGAGTTTGAATTTCTTCTCCAAAACTACACAGCGTCCCTTTAAATCACACAGTATTATATAATATCCTGAAATAGGACATCCTGCTTAATAATCACTTTTACTTTTGGCACTTTTAAGAATGTTTTCATGCTAATGGTTGATTGCAGGAATCTTTACGGCACAACAGAAGCACATTTTATGTTTGAGGTTTATTTAACTTGTCGCAACGCTGCAGCAGAACAACAACGACCAGCAGAGAGGGTGAAACAAGAGCGAACAGACGGACTTTCACTCGATCAGCACGTAACAAAACCTGCCCACCTATTAACACGACCAGGTGTTTAACTCTGCAGCCGTGTTGCTAATTACCACAGTGAAACACAAGGAGGGGGAATTTGAAGCTTTCAGCGAACGTTGGAAAGGTTGAAATGCAGCCCAGTCATCCAGCAAGCACACTGGCTCATCTCAACGTGCAATATGGAAATGAATGTTTTGCATTAGTTGCAAATCCCCACATGTATTTTCTACGTGTGAACACAAATCTCTTACCCAAACCTCAGTAAAAAAGAAAAATACTTACAACTTGTTATATCAGTCAAAACAAACACAAGAGAAACGATGGAAGAGTTTATTCTTTGGTTTTTCTTTACACATTCGTGAAAAAAAACATTTGAATTCTGTTGAATAAAATCATAAAATGGATGTGACAGAGAAGCAACAGATACATTAGTAACATTTCCTTTAACCTCTTATATATAAAGAAAAAAAAAAAAAAAAAGGCAGACGAGGCACTCTGATGTAGAAATTACTCGGGGTAAGAAATGTAACTATTGACAGGAAGCACAAAAAAACTGGAGATAAGAAACATAAATTAATCGTGATCGGGCGATTTCATAAGGTAAACCAGCAGGTAACCACAACGCTGTCAATCACAAGTATACAACATAGTTAGGCAGAGAAAAAAATATTTAAATACAAATTAAATACAACTACTCTCCACCATAATAACTTCATATACACTTGTACAATCCCATTTGATCTCTGGGCATTTTTTGTTGAACGCTTCACATGTTCTGTTGCTCACTCAGTGCAACCAGTAAAAAAAAAAAACCCCAAAACATTCATTCCAGCGTCCAGCAGACGGTTAGATGCGTCTGAATAAATAAAACAAGGCAACAAACTCATCAGTAAGGTCGGCTGAACACCACAGTCACTCTGTCAAACTATCGATGTGTGCTTGTTTTACTTGTCGGTAAAAAAAAACAAAAAGGCGTCTGTGAACGTTGAAGTCGCGAGACAGCACCAACACTTCTGGTAATGAAACTCTTCACCAGTCAACTCCGTCGACTGGATAAATAAAAACATGCATTCAAGCTGTTGAGATCAAACAGGCATGTAGATTAAGCAAGATTTTACTAAAACAACACCGTACGTTTCCTCATCACAGCTGTGCAGTTACAGTACAACGCGCACTTTCAAGTGTAAGTGTACGAGTGTTTGTTCAGTACGGGCGGTAACCTTGTGTATCGACACCCGGTCCAACGGTCCTGGACGAGGACGACGAAGCTTCAAGAACCCGACACCACAAAGGTTTAACCATGAGACTACAGAACTCATGACCTCTCTCTCGTCTGTGAGGTTTTTATTCATGTGGCAGCCTTGCGAGTTGCTCGTCTCACCCGTATTGGATGACAGCTCACTTCAGCAAGGACTGAACACCGTATCCATGAGACTACAGTCCTCATGCATTCTCTCTCTTTTTATTGAGAACTTTGTTTTTTTTATTTCGCGAGTTAATCCCGTCAGTATTTGACGTAATTAAAACTCACTCCATGAAGGTCATGACACCATCAGGTGAGCGTCCATGACCACGAGACTACACTCCTACACTCTCTCTATTTTTTTTTTTTTTTTTTAAAGAGCTTTTTTTTGTAGCAGGCAGCCGTGTGAGTTGCTAATCTGTCCAGTATTGGACGATATAAAAGCGAACTCTTCACGCCGTAAGAGATTTTCACGAGACTACGTACTCACGCTTTCTCTGCTTAAAATGTATAACAAGGAACGACTCTGAGCAAACAGCGTTTCTTGGATGTTCGTCCAACCAGTCCTGGATGGACACAACAACAAGTACATCACACCATTAATGGCATTTACGTTTTTGTTGACCTCTCGTTATTCTTCGCAGAAGTAATGATCGTTGAGAATAGCTTTGTCTTTGACTCTCTCAGCCGTTAGCCTTTGATTCAAATCAAGTAACGCTCTGAGGAGGTCGTTTAAACTGGCGCCTATGCCCTCCTTCTCCACCCAAACATTCAGCAGGTCGTGAATCTTGTCGTCGTACGGGAGGCCGTCTTTGCTCTTGATCACGTTGTCGTTTATCCCGAGGTGACGGAAGAACCTCCTGTGGCAGTCGATGTCGATTTCTTCAAAATACTCGAAGCATTTCCTCAGAGACTCTTCACCTGCAGACGAAAAGGTAAAGACTTTCGTTCAGACACCCCGAGCTCACTCTGGTGTTCTGTCAACACTCTAGAAATAATATTAACAAGAGAAACTGAGACTGAAACTGAGAAATCAAACAGCGACTACAGGAGGGGTCTAACATCTGAGAGAAGGAATGAAAATGGAAACACTTTACCGTTCACGGGAATAAGCGTGGGAAATTGCTTTTCTTCCTAAATGACAAAAGAGAGACACAATTATTAATATTCAGACAGGTCTGACATCTTTAACAAGTCATAAACTGCGGTGAATACGTCTCATCTCTTCAGCAGTTACTTGCTGATCAGCTCCTCCAGTGAACTCAAATGAAAACCGCTTTCTAAAAATGCAAAGATGTATTTCCTGTTTGAATGGAAAGAGTGCAGGCCAATAAGGAAAGTGTGTTAATCTTTAACAGGTGCAATAAGGGAAAATGTGACTCATCAACTTCAGCGTCCAATGGTATCAACACAAGTCTGAACAACACAATTACAGTTGGCCAGAACTTTGTCGCTACGCAGATGACGACATGTTTTCACCGTGTTAATGTGATTTTAATCAACTGTGAGTCACTGTGACTGATCAACCACAGCGGTATTCATAATTACCAGGAACCTAAAACAAGTCAGGGTGGACACAGTAATGATGATGGAAATAATCATTTGTGTGAGATTTACAGCCTGTTTGAGTCACTTCTGAGAGTGAAACTCTGCTAAGCTATTTTTGTGAACGTACCCGAGTTACGATGAAAGAGGCACTTTTAAGATTTACCGTATTTTCGTTTTCGGGTCAAACTCATTTTCAGTGGGAGTGCTACGGGCACTTTAGCGATAGCATCAAAATCTCTATCTTTAAAACAGTAAGAAGTCTCGACACAACATGAAACTTTGCTCGTAGTATCACCAGGGTCTCTACACATGAACACGAGCATTGAGAACATTGTTTGTGTACACAGAGTTTACTAAAAAGAAGCTTTTTGAACAACTCATGTTAGCAGTAGCTTGTTCCGCTCGCCGCCGTCCTGCCAGTGGAGAAGTGTCGATCTCAGAATGTGACGTAACCTGGAGGACAGTTAAGGTGGAACGCTCCTAAAGCTTAGTTCCATATAAATGCAGGATAATTTGTTGTTTTGTCGTTAGCGAAAAACAATATTGACCTTGAAGTTGAAAAAGGAGCCTCATATAAGAAACAATACTAAAATCAAAAGCCGGAAAAGTCACGTGAGATCTCGCGTGGATAGTTGTTGCAGGAAGACAGTAGTTCCACCTTAACTGTCCTCCAGGTTACGTCACATTCTGAGATCGACACTTCTCCACTGGCAGGACGGCGGCGAGCGGAACAAGCTACTGCTAACGTGAGTTGTTCAAAAACCTTCTTTTTAGTAAACTCTGTGTACACAAACAATGTTCTCAATGCTCGTGTTCATGTGTAGAGACCCTGGTGATACTACCAGCAAAGTTTCATGTTGTGTCGAGACTTCTTACTGTTTTAAAGATAGAGATTTTGATGCTATCGCTAAAGTGCCCGTAGCACTCCCATTGAAAATGAGTTTGACCTGAAAACGAAAATACGGTAAATCTTAAAAGTGCCTCTTTCGTTGTAATTATGCTTTTACATGAAGGTTTGACTCGGGTACATTCACAAAAAAAGCCTAGGTTGCATTTTGGCGAGTTTTGCTTCAAGGTCATCTCATAGACAATTTGTGCAATATCAGAAGGTAAACAATGTTAGTTCTGAAATTAGTTTCATCCTCATGCAATGAAGGAAAAGCCTTCATATAAAACCTGGAAGGGCAACATGCCTCCAGACATCAGCTCTTTATCACACTGGTCAGAGTCAGATTGTAAAATGCTCCAAGTTCCCCGAGTAAAACACTGAATTTATGCACAATGAAAGAATGAAATAATTGATTTGTTTAAACAAGTCGGCTGTGCAGATTTCATGTACTTTGTCGTGTAAAACTCAAAGTGGGTGAGCTGGAGGAGGCTCCAGATCAGAGAAGCCAGACAGCTGAAGGCATCTGCTGTTAAAGTATTAATCAAAGCTTTAATTAATTGAGACAAACGAGCAGGAAGCAGGTGATGGAGGACAGAAGCAGGGGTTAGGATTAGCTGGCAGTCTCACCCTCTCGTCGGGCTGCAGCGGGGCGGCGTACAGCGGCGGGCCGGTTAGACTGTGCTGGGAGTTACTGGCTGAGCTGTCGAGGCTTTCGCACAGCACTTTGCGCTCTTCCTCGATACAAGCGAAGGGTTTGGCTCTCACCAGTGGCCGGGGCAGGATCAGGCTCGTGTAGCTAAGCATTTGGGATTCTCCGTTCCGCCCTTCCTCAGCGTCGTTGTAAAGCTGGAGAGGACGAGGGAGGAAAGAGTCGCTCTAAAACGTCTTTATTTCCCTCAATCTTTGGCACATTAGGTTCATGCTTTACTCACACTTTAGTCGCTGCAGTCAGCTTATTTTTTATCTTTTATTTCAGGAGACTCACCTGTCCAGCTTTCAGCCCGCCAGGTAGCTCCCTCTGAGAATCTGCAGAAAGAATGTGAGGAGAGGATTGTGCAACTTTGAGAAAAAAGTCCCCAAAAGTCCACAAGACAAGACTTGAATTTGAATTAATTGGTGAATCAACAGTGGAAAACAACGGGCTGCTGATCTCTTTGGGTTTGAGCGTTGTTGCAGAGCGGGGTACTTTCACAGGTCGGCTCTGAAACCCGACCGCTGCGGTGCCAGTTTGCTCTTGATCGGGTGGAGTTTACCGACAGTGACGTAAACAGCACAGAATCATCGGGAGGTATTTTACTGTTCTCTTGCCAAAAGCAGTCCAGTGAATGATGACTACACACCTACAGGCGTCGGTTCAACGTATTTATCGTGTCACCTCGCCTGATACTGACGTCAAAGAGGGTGCACCTGCTGATGTGTGATCAGAAGCTGCATCAGTCAATGTCAAACCTGCCAGTTAATGTTCCAGTTAAGCAGGTTTCTCCGCTCGTACTGCAACAACAACATATTGTTGCGATATTGTTGGCAGAGCCCACGTGTGACAAAGATACAGAGATGTGTCATCGCTGTTGATCTCTTCTCATTACTAGGAACGCCGAGTTAACTACAGTCTCACTGATAAAACAACAGACATGAATTTGAAAGACAAAACTCTCCGGAGGCCCTGACAATTTCTCTTTTGTTGGATTTTAAGCTAAAACATGGAGTCCTGTGAGGGCAGAGCATCGAGGCGTGAAGCGCTCTACATGAGACCACAAAGAAATAAGAACACGTGTTCCAGCATCTGGTTGAAGAGATCGGACATATTTTCCTTAACATGTGCAATGGTAACCATTTAAACACACTGGTTGGCTTCTCAACTGTCTGGATTTGCTGGATTTCATTAAAAGGTTGTGAAAATAATCATTAGTTGGTGTCCAAGAGCTTGTTTATTGAACGGCCTTGTGCAGTTTGGTTTCCCAAGAATCACCCGAGCTACTTTTCTTTTTTCTGAGAGTGGGTTTAAAACGTGAAAAGTAGTGACACAGCAGAAATGTTGTGCTGAAGTTTCTCTGTGGTGTCGACTGAACAGCTGTTACGATTAGACTGATGCATCAGACGTCGACGATCACGCAGGTGTTAATTTCCCTTTTCTAAAATATCTGATTCTGTGCCAGGTCTTAATTTTTCCTGACCGCACATGTCAGTGTCTTCTTCTTAAAAGATACAAACGCTTCATCGCCAAATGAGTATTTCACAGTGTTACAGTGTTCAGTCACGTCTCCTCACAAGATAGTTTTTTTAAATTTCCACCTACCTGATGATCTACATCTCTTCCAGTAGAAGAGTACTCCCACAAATACCGCAGCAACAGCAGCTAAAACAACCACGATCACAATCCATGGGATATTTGCTGGTAAAAAAAAACAAAAAGATAATTAAAAACTATACGCACAATAATATGCTCATAATAAGGAAGGATGTACAGTCTGGTGAGGGGGCGTCAACCTGAGGAGGAGTCGAGGTTGGGTTGGATCTTCTTGCACTCCGTGTTGGCAGTCGGGGTGCAGTTCCTCACCGCCACTTCATCTTTTCCACACCTAATAGAGAATCAGGCAAAAAGAGGACTTTAAAAACACGAGGGACTTAACAGATGAGCGATGCCGTCTTGAGAACGTACTTCGACGGACAAATGAGTGAAATAAAAATGGATTATTCTCCCACCACTCACGTTAAATGAACCAGGCGTCAGGTGTGTCGTCCGTTTTGCTTTGCACAGACTCACCTTGAACACTTCTTGCACACCTCGCACGCTTCGGCTGGAACGCAAAACCTTCCCGGTTTGCACTGACACTCGGCGTCCTGAGTGTGAATACACGGCTTCACAATTTGCTGATCTGAGAAAGCGACAAGGAAAAGTCCTTGTTAAGTCAGAGTTTATGCTCAGAGCACTTTGAAAAGGTCGGATATTGATCCTTCTCTTGTCAAAACTAATTACCTTCGCGACACTTCGTGCAGCCTATACACCACTTCAGACTGTTGCTGTGCGAGGTGTACGTCCCGTCGTCACACTCCACACACTTCCCCCTCCGTCCTGCCGTGGTGCAGGGAGATTCCAGGCGTGTTCCTAAAACAAAACAAAAACCCAAAACCTCTTTATCCAGCACAAGTTCTTAATTGAGCCTTCAACTGGACCTGTCACTTTGGCTAAATAATAACCGATCACGATCAGGCTCGACCTGCTTCACAGCCCTGCTGATGGATTTCTGATCGGAGCCGGCGACGGAACTTAAGTCTCAGCGGAGTGAATCAGCCGGGTTCCATGTGGCTTACCAGCTGGACAGTTTAGGCAGCAGATGTTGCCGTGCAGGTACTCCTGGTTCTCTCTGCAGTGGACGTCTCGCTGTGTCCTGCTCCGTCCCCCGGCGAGGCCCGGCAGCAGCAGAACCCCCAAGGGTTCGGAAAAGAATATCAAAAGAAAAAAAATCTATGGAGAGAAATACAACAGTAATTATACTCAGAGCTGCTTTTCAATCTGTGGACTGAATAAATTAGCAACAATTCCAATAATAAATACATTTATAGGAACTTTAAAAGCAAAAATTAGAGCAAAATCTTTTTTAAAAAAAAGGACAGCACACATTTAAATACGTCTGCTTCTGTTTGTGTACATCAAAAACAGACAGTCTTATCCATTTTATCGACATTATTAAACCATAATAAATCAATTAAAGACGGACCAAATGATTAAAGAGGCACTGTGGAGTTTTGGAGAAGAAAGATTTACAATCTCAGTAACATTTATTGTTTTCAAAAGTGAATAAACGAGCTGTCCTCAGAGGAAAATAAGGTCCCAGAACACTATTTGAATTTAGAAAGGTGGCAGGGTCCGCCACATGTAAACAAACTAAGGTCAGTTTGTTTATTCAGTTTTAAAACAAAGAGAGAGTTTGTTTATCGAGTTTGTTTAGACAGAAAAAAAAAAAAAACAGCCAATGAAGATCGATCACTTCTGATTAAAAATACACAGTGTTCCTTTAATTTAAAAAGGTGGCAGGGTCCGCCACAGTTTAGTCAGATTACAGCCATAGTTCGACTGTGCTACTCAATCAGAACAACTGCAATTGTCCGAGTATACATGCCGGTGAGAAAATCGGATTATTGGGCCGAAGCATGTCATACCCCGGTCCGATAGGTGGCGCTGTACCCGTTTCAACTAGTGGTAACAGAAACACCTCCGGCTGACCTCTTTACGTCACCAGCAACAACAAGCTGCCTCGGCATTCGAGAAAGATGGCGTGCGAAGAGCGAGACAAAGCTACATCTTTGTACATTTCATATATGGTGTACATGATAATTACACAAACTAGATGCACAATGGCGCTCTTGCTTGCGGTGATTTCGGAGGAAAGACGTCGTCGTCGTCGTCGTCCTTCTACTTCCGGCTCACGGTCCCGGGAAAGAAATCTCGCACCTACGCAGAACGCAAAATCCGATCCGATCTGATGGAACGTATACATGCAGGAGTAATGCGACTATCATTCAAATAATCTAGGTGTTTTAATCCGACTGTGAGAAATCCGATCCGGTCCGATTTTAGTCAGACTAAGGTGTGTACATGCATCTTAAAGATCCGATCATAGTCGGACTAACACAGTAATTCGGTTTTCTTGAGTGTCATGTAAACGCACTGACTGTTTAAAAGCTAGAAAGGTGACAGGGTCCGCCACATATAAACACAGTAAAACAGTCATTCAGTCAATTCAGTCATGAAAACAGAGAGAGAGTTTGATTATTTAGTTTGTTAAGGCGTAAAAGAGAAAACTACATTAATGGTTTGATATAAGCGCCCTACAGATATACGAGTGTCAACGTTATGTGCCGATATGAAAACTTGGAGGTTTGAATGCACAAAATGATGCTTGGTTTAATTTGTTATTGTTCAGTTACGTAAAGTTTATTGTAAAACTGTACAATATCCTGCCTGAGTGTTTGACAGTCACCACTTTAAAGGGTACCATTCCAAAAAGTGTGTACACATCAGATAATATATCAGTATCCCTGATATCTGTATTGATGTAGCGCGTTTCACTCATTCGTGTTAATGTACAGAATTTTATGGCCTTTTCTTTTTATGGCGGTCCACATTCCTCCGTATGACATCACCTCCGCTCACAGGAAACGAGTTGTTTACCGAGGAATACTTATCAGAAAGTTTAAATACCGCAGACAAATAAAAAGCTGAGTCATTCCTCGTTCCACAGTTATATTCAAGATGATGCAACTCGTGGTCGCCACTCCCGATCAGGCTCACAGGCTGATAAACCGAGCAGGTGGATACAATGGAGAAGGGGGATTTCCTTTAGATGCGCTTACTCAATCTACAGAGCAGAAAACAGCCTGATGGAGGGACGGCTGCAGAGCGGAGTGATGCAAGAACACCATCCTCAACCTTCAGGTCCTACAAACAAACAGGAAGTGTCCAAGTACAGTCAATACCAGGCCAGGTTTGAAGGAATAACCTAATAAGGTAACCATGCGTGCCGGATTGTCCTCCACACCCTTTATTTCACAATACCTGCTGCCCTACCTTTGTAGAAAGATCACATGCCGGGACAAGTCCACCAGTATGTGCCATTCACTGCCCTGCCTTCACTTTTATATCATAATGACATTCTTAAAATACTTTAGGATTATTAAAATCTGATAGATCCTCTCTGGCATAAAGGGAAAACAATCATAAAGAACTCCATTCAAAAAACGTTGGATTCAAGCTTGTTTAACGAGGCAGGAATACACACGATAGTTTAATTAAAATATATGAACATATTCTGAATGTTCAGGAGCAAGTCTTTAAATCGGCTTGTGTATAATCCACAAAACGTCACTTCATTTAGGTAAGATTCAAACTTGTTGGCCAGTTCACAGTCGTCCTCGCTCGCCGGGTGTGTTGTTACAGGAGGCACTACTGCGTTTACCAATGCAAATCTGAACAAAGTCGAACAGCCGTATTGAGGAGAGATTACTGGTAATCATAAAAATATGATCCCCCGAGAATTTCACACACGTGTTCATGTGACAAACTGTAAGAGCATTTTAAATCGGCACATTTTTGAATAGATATTGGCGCAACATAGAAGGAAGACGCCCGGTTTAGAGTTGAGTCGAGAGGAGTTTGAATGAAGTTTTGAACAGTGTATGAGGAATTTGACACCAAACACACACACACACCACACACACACCACACACACACACACACACACACACACACACACACACACACACACTAATGTGACATTTCACGGAGGGATATTTGTAAAACAGCAGACTCGATCTCATTTCCCTTCAGATAAAACTTGTGATCAACTTGATTATATTCCGACAGTGTTCATAATTAACACTGGGATCATCAGCTGACAGTGAGGCGGACCTGCCGGTGAGCAAACACTGACCCGACACCAGATTAATCAATACTTTTCTCACTTTCAGGAAATGCGGTCGAGTCCCGCCAGCAGAGTAACTTCAGAAACACTTGCTCACCTCATGGTTTCGGGTCCCTCTCATGCTGTCATCTGTAAATAAAAGTCCAGAATCAGAATCCAGACTTCACCTGGTTCCGTCCTGAGTTGAAGTCTCAGCGCGTCTGCCTCAAAGTTCAGCAAAGCAGGTGTGACGTCTTCCCCTAATGACGATGACGTGTGTAGTGGTGGGCGGGGCCAGAGCGTGTCTCCCCACAGCCACCGTTCATCCAACAGTGATGAGGAAACGCACAGCGCTGCTGGAGGAAGTGTTCCAGCTCAGACAGTAAAGTAGAGGTCCCTGAATGCCACATGAGGAGAAGTATCACAAGTGTTTACTGTTTACTGTTTAATCTGCAACATGTCTTGATTTCTGGTTCTCCAAAAATACTACAACACATTTAATTTGACTTTTATTGCACCTCCATGCATCCTAACTCATTTTGAGTTGTGTGCTTTAGCTCTGTATTTAACCTATGAAACTAATGAATTATTATTATTGATGCATTGAACTGTAAAGGGGCATTATGTAGTTTTTTCTCTGAATTTTAATATTTATAATATTAATGAGGTAAAATTACAAACTAAGAAATCTGTATTTTTTTCATAACTGATAGCTGAATAAACAAGCTGTTCTCAGAGGAAAGTATGGTCCTCTTACAGGAGAGTTTGTTTATTTGGTTACTTTATACTTGACTTCTTCCCCCAAAAAAACTACAGAGTGCACCTTTAAGTAATTGCTCCAATACAACAAGTAAACATCCTGTATTCCACTTGAGCAGAAATACAGATGTGTCAGAAATATGAAATTCAAACTCATAATTTTAATATTTACAATGTTACTGAGGTAATAATACAAACTCAGAAATATTTGTTGCTCCATAAGTGAATAAACGAGCTGTTCTCAGAGGAAAATAAGGTCCCTGAACACTATTTGAGGCTAGAAAGGTGGCGGGGTCCGCCACATGTAAACAACCTAAGGTCAGTTTGTTTAGTCAGTTTGAAAACAAAGAGAGTTTGTTTATCGAGTTTGTTTAGACAGAAAAAAATCAGCCAATGAAGATCGATCACTTCTGATTAAAACTGCACAGTGCTCCTTTAATTTAAAGATGGCAGGGTCCGCCACATGTAAACAAAGTAAAACAGTATGACATTGTGTCGAGTGCACCTTTAAGTAAAACGTACCAATATAACAAGTACAGACAGGTTTCCTCTTTAGTCTTTCAGTGTATTGATAGTATTACAGAATTATTATTATTGATGCATTCAAATGTAATCAGTATTTTAAAGGTGCACTGTGTAGTTTTGGGGAAGAAATCTTTAAAGTGACTCAGAAGAAAGTTAAGAACTTTATTAGCATTTGTTTTGGAAGTGAGTGACAGAGAGACCGAGGGATGGATCGCGATGAGCTGATGTGTTTATACCTGATAAATGTGATTGGACCTGAGCACAGGTGTTAATAATACCTATATAACAACAGCAGACTGATCGCTGATGGTCTCTTTTGCTGTTACAGCTCATTAATAATCATCAGAGGAATCACAAACTGTTTCATAAACACTTAAACGCTCCTCGTAGTCACTTTAATCAGAAGAGAAAGATCTTTATCGACTGATATATTAATATAATAATATATTACATATGATGTAATAATGATGTCATATAGCAAAAGTGACCTGTTTTTATTAAAGGGGCATTATGTAGTTTTGGAGAAGAGATTAAACCCCAGAATGTATTGAATATTTGAATGAATAATCATCCAAACCCGAAATACATTTTCTTTTTGGTTTTCCATAACTAAAATAAGGTCCAAATGTCTCTGAAGTTGAAATGATGGTCCTGGAGCAACACTACTTGTGTTTCATGAACAAATCCAAAATGAAATCAAATCACAAACTGCACAGTGAACGACGTCCGCTGTCCTCAGATCCTCGATTCCACCGAGGAAAACTTGTCACACTGAGAAAAAAAACCTTTTAACAGGGGGAAGAAAAGATGGAAGAGCCACAGAGGAGAGATCACACTCTCAGGACGGAAAGACATATAATAGTTGTTGCATGTGTCACAATTTATAACACAATAATATCAGATAAAACTGTCCGCTATAGAAGAAACAGCGTGGACGGATAGACGACTATCACACACATATTTTCAGACCTTTTTATTTGTTGCATTCTGTTTCAGTCTCTTTACAGCCATTCATCGTTTATACAACATGCCAATAGTTCTCACAGCCTTTTACATTCCTCCTCTTCTCTGCAGACACATTGTGTAGGAGGAGATGATATCTGAAGATCTGATTAAGATCTGAAGCAGCAGCTCCACGTCTCCTTCTATGAATCAAGTCCTCCCCTTGACCTCGGTTCATTTACCGATGTGAAATATGTAAATACAAACCTCTTCCTGCTCGTTGTATGATGTCACCTTGGATTTATAAAAGCAGAAGTGCTTTTCAGGCTGAACGGGGGAACGGCATCAGCAGCAGCGTCAACACAAAGTGAATAACAGTTCATAGTGAGTCCTCTCTGCTGTCAGGCCCTGCAGGGAAAAACAGATAATCGTGCAAAAGCCTCTCTTCACAAACTGCATGAAATCAACCACCTTCACATCACAACCTCACTCTGCTTTGTCTGCCAGTTTGAATTATCTAATGAGCAGTTGTCTGCAGCACACAGATACGCAGCCCGACGGGAAGGAGTGGGTTATGTGTCGACGCCGGCCGGAGAACGAGGCCTGATGTGTGCTGTGGAATAAAAGCTGGATCCTGAGTTTCATCACATTGTGGTGTGAGTGAGCTGTGACAGTTCTGATGGCGCTCAGAATGGTGGGGCCGTTCTCATCGCCGGGTGACTGATGTTGTCACGGGCTGCCAGGTAGACTGAGAAATAGAGGCTTCATGGATCATACAGTCAGTCTGCGAGCCTGACGCTGTGCACTGCAGCTCATCCGCACCTCGCTCCTAGTCTCACAGCACGACACTGCGTTTCTGTTTGACCGATTTAATTTTGCAGAATCATTCAGAGTCGGCTGCATGTGGGAGAATTTGTGCAGCGTTTACCGCCAGCGCGCTGCTGGAACTTGTGTTTTTTGATGATAAGGGCCAGGGAGGAGGCTGTACCTCTGAGCCACTGTTTCCCAGATAAGACGTGAATTTTGCCTTCAGACGGACTCGTCTGCTCATCTGCTGCGCCGAGATCGAGATCAATCCTAATGATATGGAAAATGTATATTTCTCTCCTCTCTTGCTGGGTCTGCTGTGTATACTGAGAGGAGACGTTATGTTGCCTGGGGTTAAGTGGGATCTCTCTGACACACAGTGCAATTGGATATAGTAAAAAGTAAGCTCAGATGAAGTCAGTTCATTCTGCTTTTCATTGGAGGGGGAAACTGTATAAACCTTATAAAAAGGGAAAGGGAACCTGAACGGCACTCTGATGAGAGTACATTAAAGGGATATTCCGGTGTAAGTTTAATCCATGGTCTAAATCACCGTGAAACTGTGTTAGACTCCCTCTCGATAGACCAAGTTAGCAGACCGCTAATTTACGGAGTTTTATCAACCTCAGAAACGACCGCACGACAACAATACACTGCAGTAAATGGATCCAAATATAAACCGCCACCAAAAAGCCACAAATAATGCTCAGAACAGCACCAAACTTCAGCAACAGTACAAATAGGGTCTCAGCACATAGTCCGGGGCATCTAACCTCCGCTAGCTTAGCTGGATTTCTACTGAAAAGCTGACTAAATTTACCACTCTTCTGCAGCAGCTTCCTGTTGACGGGAAGTCCCGACGAGTCGATTACCGAGTGCAGTAGAGTTCCGCGGCTCATGGATGAAAATGTATGATTATGACTCCATGGAAAAGCAATCAAAGTTCATATGTGTCTTACCTGCCAGTTTATAACAGTTATTATCGAGAGCGGACAGGGAAAAGAACGGAATTGAGCATTTCTAACTGCACTCGGTAATCGTCGCGTCGGGACTTCCCCGACCCGGAAGCTGATGGAGGAGAGTTGAAATCTGTTTTTAGCTTCACAATAGAAATCCAGCTAAGCTAGTGGAGGTTAGATGCCCCGGACTATGTGCTGAGACCCTATTTGTACTGTTGCTGAAGTTTGGTGCTGTTCTGAGCATTATTTGTGGCTTTTTGCTGGCGGTTTATATTTGGATCCATTTACTGCAGTGTATTGTTGTCGTGCGGTCGTTTCTGAGGTTGATGAAACTCTGTAAATTAGCGGTCTGCTAACTTGATCTCTCGAGAGGGAGTCTAACACAGTTTCACGGTAATTTAGACCATGGATTAAACTTACACCGGAATATCCCTTTAGGAAACACATACAGTATGAATCCAAACAGTCCTGCTCAGTGTAAAGACAAACAGGAAATGGGCTGGAAGAGGAGCAGCTATGACTACCAACAGAGTCAACAGAGCGCTTTGTCAACACTCGTACACACAGTCACTTGGAATGAAAAGCTTAACCACATTATTTAAGGAGACGTGAAATGTTGGTGTGCATCAAACAAAGAAACGCTCTCCTCCAGAACATATGTTTGTCCTCGCTCCAGCTAATGGTTCCACACAGTAATCATGTAAATGCACTTGGTTACTTTCCACCGATATGTGCGTATAAATGTGTAAACTAGAGACAAAAATAAAGCATAGCATGTGATCATAATCTCTATTTCCACATTCGACTCCACAACACGAGCTATATTCCCCTGCAGAGGGGAAGTTACCGTCACTCCCTGATCTGGTGCTTTGACCTCGATGTTACCTTGCGAGGGAGTGACCGAGGTCGGAGCCTCAGACGCCACATTATCGACGCCTCGCATCGCAATCTGCATTCACATAATTCACTCTGTGTGAGTCGGCGATGACGATGGATGGAACACTAATTCATGGATAAATCCTCCACGGCACGGTGCACAATAACTAGCGTTTACACAAAGCTGAGATCTTTCAACTGTACATTTATTTCCAAAAAAGGCTGCATATACATTTGCAAATTCTACTGTACAGAAAAAACATCCAAAATGTCCATAATTATAGATACAATATACCACAAAGCTGCCCTGGCGTTACCAAACATAGATGTTCAGCACTAGAAAAGCTCTGCAGCCTATTTCAATATTATAATCTTAAATACTTTTTCAACTAATACCTTTAAATGTATGTCAGTATGATTAATTGTTTCGTTGTTTTTTTTTTTTTGTCATCCCCATCTGTAGCTTTACAACATTCACCATTTACAGTAGTTAAACAAGGCACAAGAATAGTGATATGAAGCCGAAGGCCATGCGTGAAGCAAAGAAGAGCATGAGACCGAACAACTCAGGTGACAGAAAAATCATGTTGACTCGACAGTGAAGCTTTTTTTTTTTTAATCTCATGAAACAGGGTTTAGTCTTACACCAAAAAACATTATACAGAGCGAGAATATGTCCGTGTATGAGCTGGAAACACATCCGGGGTGAGCGTGAACGTTGAGTGTGATGAGTGTACGGCACAGACGGGTCGCTCTCGAACGCAACACAAGCCACCGCTAAGCGTCACGAAAAAGCACACGTTTCCATTTTTTATTTATATATTTTTTTTTGACATTCTTTGCTTTTGCAGGGATGGAAAAAACAGGAGAATCCAGTTAAGTCACATTTAAGGATCAATCAACAAAAAAAAAAAAAAAAGCAAAAAAAAAAAGATTACCTGTCACTTTCTTCACTTACCAGCTTAAATCACAAGATAAAGAAGAGTATAATTTGATGCATAGAGATGATGCAGAGAAATAATTTTAAAAAAAAGAAGAGTTCTTTTATTATAGCAGGATGAAACCAGTCACATCATATTCGGTCGAAAATAGTTACTCATGTGTCCAAAGACACCGAATTCCTGATAAACCAGTGAGGAACATGTTCAGACAAATGTGCAGTTAATTAATCTTAAAAACAGTCGACGTGATTTAAAGGATATATCCACCAATTTTCCACATTTAAGTGTATTTACAGGTCAAGTTGCTCGACTAGTGGAGCGCTTTTTTCCAAAATCTGGTGCCTACATTACCCACAATGCAACTTGGAGGCAATTTATAAGATGACATGCAGCGTTTCACTACCTGTTTCACACACACAGTAGTTCTCCTCACTGACTTGTGAACGCACTTCAATGTGGATAATTCAGTGGAGTCGCCCTTTAAAGTTGAAGATTATGGGCCTGTAGACAAGAAGAGGGAATTGTGGGTCGAGTTTATTGAGCCGATACCGAAAATCTGAGGTTAATCACGTAGATCAGTCGTCATAATTGGAGCATCCCAGTCGCCTGAATGAAATGTTGGTATTTTACGTTTCTGTCACATGTAGCATATCCACATTTCTATGTTGCATTCACGTACGATGAAAGTGTTTTTATTCTAACGGGGAGGAGGGGGCGGGGCCAGCGGATCAAACCATTCTGAGGCGGGGGTCACAATCTTTAAATATAGGTGTAACATAGGTGTAGTTTGCGGGGAGGCAGCGGGGCGTCGACCCCCTCTAAAGGTTAAAAATTGTCACTACATTGAGTCTAAAGTGTAATTAAAATATCTTAAAGAGATTTTATAAAATATAAACGATGAATGTAAAAAATAAATTAGATTTCTTGGATGTTTGGTTTTGTAATAAGTTCATTTTTGAGCCGCTGTGTGTCTCGTTGCGTGACGAGTTCCCTCGTTTAGGCGTCAGTGATTCAGCTCGTAATCTCTCTGTTACAGTATGAGCAGTGTTCTTTGGGTGAGTGTGCATATTAATCATGTGTGAAAGACAAAAAAACATTCAGAAAATATTCAGAAAAACACACTTCATGCTCCTTTGTTGCTGTAAAGGCCCAATTTGGTCCTATTGTCTATCAGGGCCAGTCATAGTTTTCCAGCTCCATGCTTGAGACGGTGTTTCAAAAACTGTACGCGTGAAAAGCTCCCGGATATTTTTAACGAGGAGTCGGGATTTTTCCAGCCGTGTTTGTGGCAGCAGAAGCAGGTACGTGATCTTATCCAGTCACTGACGAAGTGCATCTACAACTCTGTCACGACAGAAAACTGAAAACTAAACCTGAAGAAATGTAAAGTCGCAACATAACGACACGTAAAGGTTTTCAACGTGTCCGACAGTGCTGATATTTATTCTGGCAGTTGGGTCGACTTGGATAAGAAACAGTCCAAAAGTCCCCACATTTATTGATTTTTTCGCTGCTTTTGATTTATGAAATTAATTCGTGTGAGATTGGAGGAACAATTTGAGACGTGTGGGCGCTGCAACAAACAACACACAATCCCAATCAGCGCTTTCATTCGCAGCACGAATGACTCATAACTGTATTGTTTGTTGGTGGTTCCAGGTACGCTGATGTGGTCGGCTCACTTCCTGACTTGCGTGTATCGTGAGACATTGTGAAACTCGGAGAATCAAACCGCACAGTTCACCGACAACGCAGCGTCTGAGTCACTACTGTAGGGAACGAACGAGGGAAGCGTCTCTGTGATGTAAAATGAGCTTCTTTCTGTTTATTTGTTGCAATAATGATGTAAAAGAGCAGAAAGTAGCTGCAGTTCTCGGTGTTTTAGTTCATGTAGCTGCATTTGTGACCTCAGAGATCAGTTTACAGTTCATGTGGAGGCAGCGCAGTCAGTGTTATCTGTATTTATGTGTATTGAAACAGATTTAATTAGTTCTGTCAGATTATTTTTATATATTTATATATTTATAGACCGTCCTTGACACACTGGCTGCAGCTCTGAGGTTAAAGGAGCATTCTGTGGTTTTGGAGAAGAAGTTTTAACCAGAAGAGAAAAAAATCTTCATCTACAAACTCTTTTTTGTTCTCATGACTGAATAAACTGAATAAACAAACTGACCTTGAGGGACAACACAGTTTATACTCTTTACCTTTGTTTATATGTGGCGGACCCTGCCACCTTTTCCACCTTCAAACGGTGTTCTGGGACTCTGAGTTTGTGTTAGTACCTCATTAATATTGTAAATATTCAAATTCTGAGTTTGAATTTCTTCTACTTAAACTACACAGTGCTCTCTTTAAATGTTTTTAAACTAGAACAGATTTCCTTAATCTTGGTGGCTTCTTCTTCCCTCTGACACACACACACACACACACACACACACACACACACACACACTCACACACATATTTGTTTTTTGTACAATATGCAAACTCCCGGTCCGAGTGCAACACGACCTCCGGAGCCATAAAAATGTCAGTGTGTGTGTGTGTGTGTGTGTGTGTGTGCGAGTGCGTTGGAGGTGGTCGAGGGCGTCTGGCTGTGTCGCGGCCCGATACGAAGGTCTACTTGACAGTTGTTAATGGTGGGAATTGGGCGATAAGATGCAGGGATACGCTCCCCGCGGTGCCAGGAAATGATGTTTTACAGCTCCGTGCGTCTCTATCTCTCGCTGGAGGAAACTGTAATGAACTGTAATGCCACGGTTGGAAATCTCACTCTGCCACATTACACCACAACCACCTCTTTTTTTTTTTTTCCCTGTATCACACATGGGGAAGTCACCCTCCTCCCGACCGCGCCGTCCTTCAAGATCAGACTGGCAGACACTGAATTTCTTATTTTCTTAAATGATTTTCTGTGTAAATGATCACACCGCACGTCTAATTTGAGGCACCGAACTTCTACATAGACTGGATTTTTTAGATTTTTCTTCTTTAAGAGATGAAAATGGGGCTGAATTTAAAGATACTTGGCTTTTTGAAAGTTCACAATCACAACATTTAAGCAATCAGCAGCTTCCTTTTTTAAAAAATATAGTATTGGACGCCAAAAAAGTAGCTTTCTAAGTCCTCATTCGTTCGTTGACACGGGGATATGGTGTAGGAGCGAGAGGGGGGAAAGAAACTAGAGATGACGCCACAGGTGTATTTCATTATTTGCATATAAGAGATTCTATGCAAATATGCTGGGGAAAATGAGGGGAGGACGGCAGGGACGGTCCTGGAGGAAGAAAGGAACTTCCCGTCTCTTCCAAGACAAACTCAGAAACTACAACTCCTCCTCCATCACCACTCGCCCTCTACGCTGGAATAATGAACATACACAGGTCCAGATTTAACTTCAAATAAGGAGCAAATAAATTAAACATTAACTTAAAACCCAAGTGGAAAGGCAGGAAAAAGATTTACAGTCCATCCTCGGACAGATTCTTAAACGAGAGGGGGGGGGGGAGTTGGTGGATCCACAGCAGGTACCGGCTCACCTCGACCTGTTGTGATTGGTCGGCATGTTGACCACTCGCACCGTCCACTCATAGACAACCTGACGACCTCCCAGCGCTCCGTCCACAGCGTGTCGTCCATCACCGGCCGTGCACGTACACAGATATATGCCTCAGTTTGTCAGTGTTTTTCTCTCTCTCGCGGTCTCTTTCCCGCTCAGCCTGTATATTCAGGAGCAGCAGAGTCCTCCGTCTTCTGATTTGTCAGTTTCCCCGTTCCGCACAGACTGCCCGCTTGTATGTGATTGAAGTCGGACTCTGGCTCGTCCTGGTCCTTGGGGGAGCTTTTGGAGTGGATCTTGCCAATCTCCTCGAGGGCGCTGGCTAGAGAGTCAAGGTCAGCAGTGTCCTGGTGGCGAGCCTCCCACAGGCTCAGTATGACCGCCGACGGACTCTGCTGCTTTGCAAAATAACCCAGGTTTCTGCAGAGGAGCACACAGAGCTGGATTAATGAACGACACGGGGGAGAGGTCAGTCTCAGGGACAGAAGACAGGGGACATTCAGAAATGGACTTGCATTATCTTGTGAATAAATCTGCGAATAATTAAAATGTTTTATTTAATTTCCTTCGAGGGTTCAGATCGATGATGACGCACAGAAAAACAAGACCAGCGCTCATGAAACCTCAGACCTTAAAGGATCAGACTCGTGTTGTTCCATCGGTTTCTTTTTCACAACAAATCCCGTTAAAAAAAAAAGCCAGCAATCTGTACATTTCCTGAACAGTCCGTGGCATCGTTAGCCCACCAGCTCTCACTGAAACTCTTTAAAACAACTGACAAATATATACTTTTAATTAAACAGAGAAAAGAATACAGCTGGTCACTGTGAAAGAGAGAGCAGTGAATTTTTTGGGGACTATTTTCTGCAGGGGATTCATCCACATTTGGTGCCCTGGTGAGCATTTGTGGCAGCAGGTTGGTGCCAGACTCACACACAACAATACATGTTAATAGATGTGTTCGTGAGGGATTTGTTGACAGTAAGAAAACGCATAGAACATCAACAGCCTTATCCATTAAAGGGATATTCCGGTGTAAGTTTAATCCATGGTCTAAATCACCGTGAAACTGTGTTAGACTCCCTCTCGAGAGATCAAGTTAGCAGACCGCTAATTTACGGAGTTTTATCAACCTCAGAAACGACCGCACGACAACAATACACTGCAGTAAATGGATCCAAATATAAACCGCCACCAAAAAGCCACAAATAATGCTCAGAACAGCACCAAACTTCAGCAACAGTACAAATAGGGTCTCAGCACATAGTCCGGGGCATCTAACCTCCGCTAGCTTAGCTGGATTTCTATTGTGAAGCTAAAAACAGATTTCAACTCTCCTCCATCAGCTTCCGGGTCGGGGAAGTCCCGACGCGACGATTACCGAGTGCGGTTAGAAATGCTCAATTCCGTTCTTTTCCCTGTCCGCTCTCGATAATAACTGTTATAAACTGGCAGGTAAGACACATATGAACTTTGATTGCTTTTCCATGGAGTCATAATCATACATTTTCATCCATGAGCCGCGGAACTCTACTGCACTCGGTAATCGACTCGTCGGGACTTCCCGTCAACAGGAAGCTGCTGCAGAAGAGTGGTAAATTTAGTCAGCTTTTCAGTAGAAATCCAGCTAAGCTAGCGGAGGTTAGATGCCCCGGACTATGTGCTGAGACCCTATTTGTACTGCTGCTGAAGTTTGGTGCTGTTCTGAGCATTATTTGTGGCTTTTTGGTGGCGGTTTATATTTGGATCCATTTACTGCAGTGTATTGTTGTCGTGCGGTCGTTTCTGAGGTTGATAAAACTCTGTAAATTAGCGGTCTGCTAACTTGATCTCTCGAGAGGGAGTCTAACACAGTTTCACGGTGTGTTAGACCATGGATTAAACTTACACTGGAATATCCCTTTAATGGGGTCAGTGATGATATTCAGTAAATATGATAATAAGTGGGTCACGTGCAAGAAAATCACCGCTTCAAACATCCTACAAGTCAAGGAAAAATAAGACATGCTGCTGTTTCTTTTGACTATTGTCTGATCATATCTAAACTGCAGTCGCACTTTTTCCCATCACAAAAAATACATCTATCTGTCTCCTAACAACCCTCTCTATCATCATCTATTTATGTCTCTTTAAATCTGCCTGATGCTGAAAAATTAATACTGCACAAACTTTCCCGCAGCAGTAAAACCAAAACACAATACTACCTTTAAAGACTATTAAAACTATAATCAAGAATAAATTACGCTCACAAAAGATTTTAAGTTATTACTGGCAGACACAGTTTGGATTGGATTTTAATTCTCAGGTGCTGCCAGAATTAAAGATGCCAATAAACAAAAAAGCCTTCATGTGTCATGCGGCGTCGGGTCCAGTTGGGGGCAGTGTTCCTCTGCCGCTCTCTGCTGCTTTCAGAGAGGGAATCAAAAAACATTGAGCAACATAAAAGGCTGCAGCCATTGGTCACATCAGGCTCAGTTCAAAGCAGCCCAACTTGGAGAGGAAAAGCTTATCTGGATAATTTGGAATCCCAAAGGACTCTTAGACAACGGCATCTCATGAATCATGCACTTAACTGGAGATTATAGCCGCCACGCGCTCAGAAAGGACAGACAACAACCGGATCGGGTAAATATTAGCTGTGGTCGTGTCTCATCATAAATGCATATTTGATTATCAAAGGACAAACAAGTGATAAATAAGTAATCCGTGATAGCATTTATGTTTGACTGACTGATGAGATATTGACAGGAATGTAAGAGACGCATATAAAACCGTTATTTAAAGGAGCACGCTGTAGTTTTTTGGGGGGGGAAGAAATGTTAATCAGAAGAGAAAAATCTTCACAAATTGATTTCTTCAAACTAAATAAACAAAGTCAAACTGTTCTGGGACTATTTCTTCCTCTGAGAACAGCTCGTTAAAAATATTTCTGAGTTTGAATTTTCTTCTCTTAAACGACGCACTGCCCCTTTAAAGGATATTGTATAATAAGGCCAGCACAAATCCATATTGCACATTACAAGCTACAGCACTGGAGAGACGGGATAATTACACATGTGCTGCACAGGTCTGATTAATTAATGAGGAATAAAAGATACATGCACATAACGCCACATGCATGAGATTAACAGCGCTCACAGGATTGTTGTTATTCTCCACAGCGTGCACTCACAGTCAGGCTGCTACAGAAAAAGGATTCACACACACACACACACACGCGTCATGCAGTCTCAGAGAGGATGCACATCACTCGCTCACCGATCTAAGTGGAGTTTCTGGGCTAAGAGCTGCCAGTCCTTGCCCTTGGCATTGGCAGTGTCGAAGGTGGCACAGATCCTCTGGCGGATGGACAAGGGGATTTTGAAGGCCTTGGGCCCCGTCTGGGACGTGATGGTGCAGTCCGTCTGCATAAAAAATGGAACGGACTCCTTTTCAGTCTGGGGGAACGGAACAGAAACAGACAGCGATCAGACTCGGGTCAGAACAGATTAGCAAATGTCACTTTGCTTCAGCTTGAAGCGGGCTGGATGGAGCAGATGAGTTGGACTTACTGGAGGACGACGCAGATGGTTGTTTTACATTTTGCAGCATCGCTACATAGACTGCACACAGACATCTGGAAGCCTTTTTACTTATTTGCCACCGTGCATGTCACACAGTTGCCTCCACTACTAACAGCCCAGAGTGTCACATTCTGTTGGAAAGTGTTGGTGACATAAAGGCTCGGTGAAAAAACTCAACATCTGAAATCTTAGACGGTTAAATGTGGGTCGGAGGAGATAATTACTGAAGAAACTGTGTTGCATCGTTTTATATTAAAGCAACATTATGTAACTATTTTACCTTCAAATTACAGCTTTGATCTCATGTTGATGGTACAGAGTTTTGTAACAGGGTGAATGAATGTCTCTGTCACTTGATGTGATGAGTTTTACGTCACAATAAAGAGCCAGCACCTACGTTACGCGTGACAAACTGTTACAGACCTGGGATTTGAGTTTACGACAGTGGGTGGCGCCAGATCACACAGAATGCCAGTTTTTCTACATAGCGTCTTGCTTTTTTTTTGACGCTAAGCTCACAAGACTTCACGAGTCAAAGGCTGCGAGAGGATCATCGATCTGCAGCGAACAACACACTGCAGCTCGCTACACGTTTTAACAAAGCGTCTAATTAACAGAGACAGAAACAGGAGGAAGGGAGAAAAAACTTTAATTATATATCACTACCTTGTTAGTAGGACAACTGTAAAATCAGCTAAAGCTACACATGTATCCTCATATGTTTGCAGGCTATTCCTGCCATCTTTCTCAGTAATAAGTCCTCCTAAATGCCGATCAGATCAATTATTAAAGCTGCACGTTAGATGCTAGAAAGGTGGCAGGGTCCGCCACATGTAAACAAAGTAAGGTCAGCTTGTTCATTCAGTCATGGAAACAAAGACAGTTTGATTATTTAGTTTGTTTGGACAGAAAAAAATCAGCCAATGAAGATCGATCACTTCTGATTAAAACTACACGGTGCTCCTTTAATATAATGATGGATCTAAAATGATGAACACTCTTTATTTCTTCTTCCTGCCAATCAAGGTCGGATTGAAACAAACCCTTTATTTCACCTGCGTCTGACTGTGTTTGAGCCGCGCCGGTGGCCTTGAGGTAGGACGAGCACGTTCGTGACTGCTTGTGAACGAGCAGTTGGGTGAAATCGATGAGTGGCACTCTCTTCTGCCTTAACAACTTCTGTCAAGGTGCTCTTGAGCGAGGATTTCCAACTCCTCGCTGCTCCAGTGGAGCTGCTCAGCGGCTGACAGAGGAGTGCTGTTACACCGGGCAGCTCCCAGGTGTTAACGCATGTGAAAGTGATGCAGGTTATTTGCTGGAACACGTGTCTCCCCGGATGAATAAAGGTTAAAAAATATGTACGGTAAATGTGGCGAACAGCTGGATCTCCCTTGTCTGTGTTTAGCATAAATCTGTGAAGAAAATTTGTGTGTCCTCCTCGCTCTATAAATATACAGCGCAAGCTCAGGAGAGCTGGCCCTGCTGTCAGTGGACACACTCCAGGAAGGTTACACAAAGGTTGAGCGTGAAAGTGCTCCTCCTCCTCCTCCTCCTCCTCCTCCTCCTCCTCGCCTCCTGCAGCTGCAGAGCCTCACCTCGGCCACAGCCGTGTAGACCTGCAGAATCTGCTCGTGGCCTTTGACCTGGCGTACGCTGATTTTGCAGGAGAGCTGGGCGGTGGCAGGGCTGTATCTCTCCAGAGAGAAGGCACAGTGCAGGGGCTGCTGGTTGCTGCACCACACTTGGGGGAAGGAGAACTCCTGAGGAGGCAGAAGGAGAAAGAAACAGGGCCATCAGAAACGTAACGCGGCACACACAAGCAATGTTAGCATACGCTCCAAATGAGATGATTCAGCTCCCGGTGCTGCGACACATGTGGCCACGCCGTCACGTGCTCGGGCCACTTACATGCAGTGAGATGAAAGGTAGGAGCTCTCTGTCTTCACCGGCTTTGAAGTGCAGAGAAATGAGTATTGTCGAGGAGAGAAAGAAGATATCCTGATATCATTTACAAATAAAGCCCGACCCCCTGGTACAGTTTCTCCGCTTTGTTCTATAAGCAATATAAGCAGGAATTTGGTCCAACAGGGAAAAGATTGTCTTTGATGTATAATTTATTTCCAGAGAAACGTTCCCATATGCGGGGAAACGTCCTTGACCTCTGCTAGACTCCATCACCGCCATATCTGCATATTAAAAGTGACCTGTAAACGATTCTAAGTGAAGACGGCCACATTAAAAGCGGCGGCCGGTGCGCCTACTGATGACTTAACCCCTGTAGCTTTGATCCGAGCTGCCCTGCGCGGCTCACAGCGGCAGATAATGGGGTCTGGGAGGCGGGGGAAGCGGGGGGGGGAGGGGTGATGGACGCGAGAAGCCTCAGATGCTCTTTAACAACTAAAAGCTGACTTGATGTATGGCACGCCCGCTCGGCTATTATTCTACACCTGCTCCACCGACGCGGGCTGGCGGTGCCTGCCTGTCGCCGCGGATCCCTCATAAATAAGGCTGTGAAGAGGTCAGGTGTCTTTGCTTTCACCCCGCATTCAGATCTGTAAGCAACAAGAGCGTACAGTGGGGACACAGCTCCGCCGCCCCGCCGATGACAACAACAGGTACAAAACAGCATTCAGCGGCTGCTGCACCGTGTGACACCTCGTGCTGTTTGCATCTTAATGCTCCTGCAAGCAGAGCAAACACAACGCCGCTAATCTCCAGTCGCATCCGTCTTCATGATCCTTCAAGAGAGAAATGTGCGTGACAGCAGGATTCACATAAAAACATCAAATCACAACCAGATGAGTGTTATGAGCTGAGCAGATTTGACTCGACTCGTCTTCTATGTGGGAGCGCATGTGACGACAGCAGGTACAAAACATCACAAGAGGAAAAACAGCAGCCTGCTCTTCTCCAAGGCTTAAAAACACACAAGTGTCAGGAATCAACAGTGAGCAAATCTGACACGCTCAGAAAACAAATCTTATGTTTTATTAAAGGGGTATTCCGGTGTAAGTTTAATCCATGGTATCTAACACACCGTGAAACTGTGTTAGACTCTCTCTCCAGAGATCAAGTTAGCAGACCGCTAATTTACGGAGTTTTATCAACCTCAGAAACGACCGCACGACAACAATACACTGCAGTAAATGGATCCAAATATAAACCGCCACCAAAAAGCCTCAAATAATGCTCAGAACAGCGCCAAACTTCAGCAACAGTACAAATAGGGTCTCAGCACATAGTCCGGGGCATCTAACCTCCGCTAGCTTAGCTGGATTTCTACTGAAAAGCTGACTAAATTTACCACTCTTCTGCAGCAGCTTCCTGTTGACGGGAAGTCCCGACGAGTCGATTACCGAGTGCAGTAGAGTTCCTGCGGCTCATGGATGAAAATGTATGATTATGACTCCATGGAAAAGCAATCAAAGTTCATATGTGTCTTACCTGCCAGTTTATAACAGTTATTATCTAGAGCGGACAGGGAAAAGAACGGAATTGAGCATTTCTAACTAGATTCAGTAATCGTTGCATCGGGACTTCCCCGACCTGGAAGTTGATGGAGGAGAGTTGCATACTGTTTTTAGCTTCCCAATAGAAATCCAGCTAAGCTAGCGGAGGTTAGATGCCCCAGGACTATGTGCTGAGACCCTATTTGTACTGTTGCTGAAGTTTGGTGCTGTTCTGAGCATTATTTGTGGCTTTTTGGTGGCGGTTTATATTTGGATCCATTTACTGCAGTGTATTGTTGTCGTGCGGTCGTTTCTGAGGTTGATAAAACTCTGTAAATTAGCGGTCTGCTAACTTGATCTCTCGAGAGGGAGTCTAACACAGTTTCACGGTGATTTAGACCATGGATTAAACTTACACCGGAATATCCCTTTAACAACTCAACATCAGTTCTTCGCTTAGACGCTTAAGATTCTCGGTTTGTAACACGTGAATCCAAAATAAAACCCGTTCTCATCACCGCCTGGAGATATATTCAAACATTGTTGCAGACAAGCAAAAGACAATATAAAATACGTCTTGGTAAAAGATTATTTAACTCTGGCAGGACTGCTGCAATAATTAAGTTTTAGGATTTTGCAGATTTAGCATCTTTTTTATAAGGTGACATTCAGCTGCTGCCATGGTTACCTGACATGTGGTAAAGGGTTTAATGCTCCACAGGAACTGGGGAACATCCTGGATGGACACCTGGAGGCTGAAGGTGTTCGCTCGGAAAGGCAACATCTTTGGCTCCTCGAGGAGCTGACCCCCTCTGCTCTTCTCTGCTGCCACCACTCCCTGGACACAGGAAAGAAAAGGAAGGCAAGATGAATTGACAGAAAAGACATCAGAAAGAAAAGAGGTGTAAGAGAAAAAAGAGATGGTGCAGAAGAAAACAAAAAAGAAAAGCCTTTCCTTTTCTTTTGCATATCAGCACGGACACCTGTTGCTAATCCTGTCCTCTGTCACATCCGCTAATTGACTCGTCACAAATATTAACACAGAAGCCAAGTAGTTACGTCAAGTCTCCGCTGAACGAACCATACGACTCCTGTCTACATTAGCATCACATTTGCAGCCTCGACATGACAGATTGAAGCTTGAATGTAATGCCGGGGACACCCGTGCGTCGGGGGGGCAAACGTCCATCTCCCAAATTGAATTTGCGATGATGAAAGAGCACTTTGATTGTCGCTCGCAGGTATTCATCCGTCATCATTGTTCAGCGTCCCGATGGGATGGTTCCGTGTCTGGTCTGTCTGTCCTTAGCAATCTCAATCACAAAAGGGAAAAAGACAGCGAACAGAGCTGTGACTAATGCCAGGCCGCACTGATTGGTTCTGACTGAGTGTCCGTGTGTGTGAGACGGTTCTGCAGGTACGTGTGTGTCTGAACTCTAACTCACGTGCCCGGAGCATATCGCATATTGCCGCAGGTGTGACAGCAATCAAACTATTGGCTAAAACACAGATGAAAGACACTCACAGGAAAAAAAACACAAATGTGGCAGCAGGGAACCTGAAATATGGCACTCCTCCTCCACCATCTGCCTCTGTCGTTCACAACGTCAAAACACCAAACAGCCGGACAACGCTGGATTTCCTTTATTTTCCCGTACAGCGCAGCTACAGTATCTTGGATCTGCGGTCGGGTTCCTTTGGTTTTGAACTCATCTGAAGCTCTCCGTGATGCCGCGACTGAAGCTGCGTGTACACAGCGACTGTTGCTGATCTGCTGTTTGACACATCACACAAGATTGACGCGTCTCAGATGATGTCTTACAACAAAGGCAGTGTTGCAATGTGAACGAAAAGATGAGCAATCCAGACGGAAGAATTGCGAAGGTTGCTGGAGTTGCTGTTGGAGTTCCAGTAAGTAAAAGTTCTGTTACTTTTCTGTTCACACAAAGTTTTGGAGGCTGCAAGTCGGAGTCTCCATCAAGCTCCTCTCACGGTTACTGTCTTTGTAGAGTGTTTTCTAATTGTGTCTATCCATCGAAAAGCAGCTTATCACAACCTGTTGTTACGTTTTGTGTTAGGCGCAAGTTGCACTGCATAAAGAGCGACAAAGTCTTGCACGTTGAGGCGGACGAGGACAACATTCAGGCCAAAACAAGCACAGGACTTTCACTTTTACATAGTTACATAAGCAACATAATCAAAGTAGTTATTTTAACCCAAACCACAATGTTTCCCTGAACCTAACCGAGTAACTTTGGTCCCTGTGAGTGAAACGGTGAGCATCTGGCCACACACCTACTCGATTCACTTCACCCGCTCGTCTCTCATATCGATCCATACAGCTTTTTAGCTCGCTATTAAAGTTATTTCTCTGGTTTCCTCGTATCCAAAAGTTTCCTGCCGAAGTTACTGGGGGAGCAACTTTGTGTACTTCTTGGTAAAACTAGCACGAGTATCGACGTATCATAATAACCAAGGCGCTGGTGAAGTGTTTGCTAAGTGGGCTAAGCAGTAATATTGGCAGGGTTGTCCCCAGAAATTGTTAGTGTAGTGGCGCTCCGTCAGCCGGGGGGGTGAAAGAGAGAGGTGGCGGCAGCCCACAAACACCGAGCTATAAAGCAGCTAACATTGAAAATGAGTTTAGTAGCGCTGAGCTAGCAGCATAGCGGTGCAGCGCCGCTGTTCCATCGTCTGGGGAGAACCCTGATTGGTGTTAGGTCGCTAACCTAGATCTTAATGAATAAGTGACACGCTGTACCGATCGCTCTACGACTGATTCTGGATAAGTGATAGCACGTGGCAGAAGAGGGAACATGGGGTCTAGGAATAAGGAGGACAGCCTCGCACTGAGCCAGCGTGGATATATAGTGTGGACATCTTTTTTAAAACTATTTTGAAGTTGTCACGATGGTATTTCTGAAAGCTCCTATAGACAGGGACCGAGGGAAAGTTGTGGCACTGTCTGAAAAATGACGACTGTGATGGAAACTGCTACGATCGTCACCCTGAAAATGTGATTATTTCTTCTGGATGATATTAGAATTCAGGATATTGTGGAAAATACTTTCCACTTAAGGTTAAAGGTTGAGGTGAACAATTTTATTGCAAGTATTTACGCCGGTTGGTAAAGTCAGCCAGCAGAACAGTGACACGGTTTGTATTTTCAGTAGGAAACTTGTATCCAGACCTGAATAACGCGACCTTGGAGATGGACGAACATTATTCTGCAGCATTCCTGAGCATCAAGACTTCCTTTGTCTCCTTTTTCACAGCTGACACAAAGATATTCACATGATTTCCTGTGATTTTAAGAAGCGTGTCAATATAGATATAAATACTAAGAATGTTTAACTCTGTGTACTCCTTTGAAAGAGACGGCAACAGTATGCAATCAGAAAAATTACAAAAACATGCCAACCACAACCCTTCCTGGGTCTCAGCTGAAGGAAATCTTTCCCTCACAGTGTTTGTGTTGCATCAGGCTTCGTGTTGATCCAGAATCCAGCCTGTGATTGTGCCGGAGCTTGGAAAACACACAGCAGAGATGTGGCGCTAACAGACAGGAGCCCAAGGGACGCACAAAAAAGTCTGGCATCTGCTCGGCAGGCTGGGAATTCATAAACCAGATCCAGGATGCATTTTAAAGCCAGCTGCCACTGACGGCTGCGACATGACAGAGAGGCGGCTGGGAGGCAGAGTCGGCAGAGGTGCTCAGCTCGGCTCGGCTCGGCTCGGCTCCACTGTTAGTCTGGTCTCTCCTGGGAGGACGGGAAGCTTGATTTCCCCGATGTTCGCTGATGAGATCTCAATGCTTAAAAAGCCCTATAGGTCGCTGAAGGATAATCAAATCAAACGAGATGAAAAAGGATGATGGGTTCACATGTGAATGGCAGTGATTACAGCGCGGCAGCCGCTGTCTCAGTCTATTAAAACCTCTGGAAGAGAATCCGTCAGGCTGAGGGCCCGCTATCAGCCCGGCAGGATTGTTTCACAGTGGTAATGAATCTGCAGTCATTCACGTGGTTTAACTGGTCGACAGCACACGCCGAGGTACCTGCTGCCTCGACAGGCCGGGCCGACACCACACACACACACACACACACACACACACACAAGATGATCGCTTTGAAACCAGGCCGTGACCCGACATGTAACTCCTAATAGAGGAGGAATTGCTAAAGCGAAAGTGTGCATCCTCACGTTTTTTGCCAACGAGGTCAGAGACAGCTGACGTTTCTGATGCTCAGTTGCAGAAAGACTGCTGAATCTGCCCAGCTGAATCCTGGACCGCTGGTGAAATGAGGTAGAAGTGCTCTCCTCCTCCTCCTCCTCCTCCTCTCTCTCCACAGAACAAAGAAACCTCAGTACAGCAGTAAAGATTAAAGCCATTCATCGGCCAGCGGAGGATCAAATCACCCCAATTGTAACAGCCTCACTTTGATGACCTTTTTTCCTCTGAAGGCTCTCGGAAAAACACATTTTCTCACGTGCCTCTGCCGGTATCAAGCCACGAACATGGTTCTGCTTTAATTCTCTCACATTTTGAGATATTTGCCTCTGAGATTTCTGCCTCCGTCCCGCTACAATCAGGATGAATAGAATCTAATTTGTGAAACTCACTGCTTTGGGAAAAAATGACATTCAAAGACAAGAGAGTCTTTTGAGAAATAACTTCCCCACTTACGCCGGATAATCCACAAACCTCATTAATGGTTTTTCTAGGACCAAGAAATAGTCCCTTTGAGGAACATTGGGACAGTGTTTTCTGTGAATTATCCGGAGTAACGAGGACAAAAGAGCAAAGGCAGTGCAGACACAGAGCAGCATTCATTTGGAGTCGTGTTTTTGGCAACCTCGCTAATGTCTGTCCAATATCGACTGTCCTTTTAGGTTTTGGGTTCATCTGCCACCGGTTCCTGAGGGAGACATCTTGCTCTTTAGCTGCTAAATGCTCCACTTTGTCCACCAGCTATTAGCCAACTGTTTGTGTCTGCTGTTTGGAGCAGGTAGTGTAAAGTGGGTTTATTAGAGCTTTTTTTTTTTGCAGGAAACAGCTGCCTGATATTGAAAAACAAGGCTACTGAGTACCACTGCAGGGAAGATGTAGGCTGTCGAAACCAAAACAACGAGCTGAAAGAAGGTAAAACTCTCCACAGAGCTGCAGAGACACCAAAAACTTCTCTCTGAATTCCAACACTGAATCTGAACTTCATTAAGGTAACTGTAATATAACTTCAGGTCAACTGGACCACGTGAAGTAGAAGCATTTGGAATAATTAAGCGCACATTACACCTCGGCCATTTTAAATGTAAAAACAATCGTACATTAGATTTGTTTTTGCCCAGAGGGAAGCCAAAGTATTTGCTATTTAAGCTTCTATTACTGACCACCTCTTCCTCGTGAATAAATGAGCCTGTGGAGAGAAACACATCGCTGCAGGAAATCATAATGATTTAATCTTCGTTGGATAAACAATGAGCCAAACGCCGGAACCGCCGCCCTCCCTCACCTGAAAGGCGTGCGGCGTGTCGTCCACGCAGTACACCCGCAGGCTGTAGCTCATGGAGCCGGCCTCCATGCTCCCAAACACAGCCAGCTTCAGCCTCTTGACGGCAGCCTGCGTCAGGGGCTCGCCCACCAGGGCGTACGAGCCCGGCTGGTCCAGCAGCAGGTGGCAGCTCGTCGAGTCCATCAGGCAGTAGCAGGAAGTGGACTCCTCCTCCACCGCCATGACGTCCTGCAATGAGACAAACAGAGGCGGAGTGCATGAGGACGCTGTGGGTGTCAAAGCTGCTTTTTGTCCCACTAGAAACGGTTGTTGGATCATGAAAACTAACTAATCCTGCACGCTGTCGACCTCCTGAACTCCGACAAGACGGTTGTGTTTCCACCTTTGTTACTGGGTTAGTTTGTTGGTTTGTCAGCAGGGTTACACAAAAACTACAGGATGCATTTTCATTAATGCTTAATGCTTAATGCTAATCCTCCTGTCTGTCCTCCTGTCTGTCCTCCTGTCTGTCCTACCGACTCTTCGTCACATTTCTGCCTGAAAAACACTGTCTGTCACCGGCAAGAAACTTTAACTCACTGAGTGTTTGTGTTGCAAATAAATCACTGCGACCGTCAGCCCTCCCAACCGAGACTTCAGTGAACTTTCCCCAGAAAACAGACTCTAACTAACTAATCCTGCACGCTGTCGACCTCCTGAACTGCAACAAGACGGTTGTGTTTCCACCTTTGTTACTGGGTTGGTTTGTTGGTTTGTTAGCAGGATTACACAAAAACTACAGGACGCATTTTCACCAAACTTTGGATGGACGATGGGTCTCAGCCCAGAATAGACCCCATTACCTTTTGGTGCAGATCTGAACAAAGGGACAGCTCATTTTATTAAACATTGTGAGATATTATGTCATGTGTCTTTACGTGTGAATACAATTTTATATGGACACAAAAACAAATCTGGGCCTCAGTTGAGGAGGTAAAAAAAAAAAGGTCCCCTGCACTTTTCAACAGAACCCTGTTCGACCCAAGAAATGTGGCAGGGTCCGCCACGTATAAACATAGTAAAACAGTATAAACTGTGTTGTCCTTTAACATCAGTTTGTTTATTCAGTCGTGAAAACAAAGAGAGTTTGATTATTTCGTTTGTTTCGGCAGATGAAGATCTTTCTCTTCTAATTACATCAATCATCATTATGTCTTCCCCAAAACTACAGAGTGAACCTTTAATGGAAGCATCAGTGCAATTCACTGATTTAAACTCACATTGTGTGTCAATGGGTGAGCCTGGTAACAACCTCCAATAATCAGTAATAATTAGACGTTATCTCACAAACTAATTGAGACTTTCCGCTACCTGCAAAGAAAAAAAAAAGTGTTCAACATGCTTTAGCGTCGCTGTTCCTCACAGTAGCACACGCAACTTGTTGCTATTGTAGAGCTAAACTATTCATGCCTGGAGCTACAAAGATATCAAGACTAGAAAACCTGTGCAGATGAGCTGTGTGAGACGACCGTGTACAGCAGAAGGCATTATGGATTGGGTTCTGCTACGCCGCTGTTGAATAATGGTGTAGGTAACATAACGCAGGTTTGAATTACAAAGCAAAAACCCACACGAGTTTGTAAGAAGCCTCCCGAGAACGTGCCAATAAAAAGAGCGGCGGTGTTCGTACACAGCAGAACACAAAACAGTCATTATGGACAATACAGAGTGTTTTATTTATGAGATGACAAGAGCAGCTGGGAAGCACTTCATTACTTCCAACTGGAATAAAGAAAATCTTTTGTGTACAGTCTTTCATTTCTTTTCTCTCCTTTTGCTTTCCTTTCCCTTAAATCTCCATTATTTGAACAGAGGACGCTGTCACAGACCCAGCAGGAAGCGGGAAGATCCATTATAACAAAGGGAAGTAATGACAAGACAAAGAAAACATCTCAAAGCGCCAACTACAATCTGTGTTTGTGCGACGAGCGAGCGAGCGAGCTGCTTCAAGTGCTCGTACTTGAGCTCATAAACAGACTTAAAAGTTTCACTTCAAGGGAAAAAAACTAAAAAGTCATTAGCAAATATTTGTTTCAACCTACTTAGGAGACAAAATGCGGATAATGCCGTGCACCTTCAGATCTCTTCCTGTCTTCATCTAAACCATCTCACATCGCTGTCACACAGTATGCCGCAGCCTCGGTCCTGGCAAACAGACACAACCTGTGAAATACATGTGATTATCAAAATTAACGAGGAACCGTGAGACCAATCAGCACGCTAAAAACGCAGCCCGAGGAGCAGTATTCATTCCCTGGCAAATAATTACCAATTTAACGGGCAGTATGGCGATTAAAATGATTGTTATCGGCCATCTTGTCCACGAGACAGCAGACCGCCTCCTGTTTACTCTCTGCTGGGCTGCATTAGCACAGTGTTAGTGGATGTGGCGGAGCTGCAAAACGACTTTCTGTGTGACTATATTTTTCTTGCTGTCAACATGAAAAGTCTCCAACCATGAACTGATCCTACTGACAAATACTGTCTGTTTAGCCACAAATCTGGAAAATCTTTGATTTACCAACTGCTGTAAATACCCAGCAGAAGACTGAATGTGTGTGACTCCACGGTTTAATATAGTCCCCTACAAAAGGTTCAGCGTCTCTGATTCAGTTGCACTCCTGCACAACCTCCATCTGCTACTGCCGACCACAGCCCCATTCACACTGGTGTCTACATGCGGGGATCCTGCGCCAATTTTGCCCCAGTGTTCATCCGCCTCTGGAGTTAGTATCAGGGCTGTATTATTGGCGAACCGAGCCAGGTGAATGGATCAGCCGGTTTCGTGTATCGAGGGCGTGTTGATGATATAGTCTGATGACTACACAGGTCCTTCACTCAACTAAATACAGAGAAATGTCCCACAAAGCAACGTTACTGACCAAACAACAGTAACGTAGTAACTGTAACTGTCTTTGGCAACTTATGAGGAACAAAATACCACAAACATACATGGAGAAGTGTCTGTTCTCCTGACCGTCCTCCTGTCTGTTCTCCTGACTGTCCTCCTGACTGTCCTCCTAACCGTCCTCCTGACCGTCCACCTGACCGTCCTCCTGTCCGTCCTCCTGACCGTCCTCCTGTCCGTCCTCCTGACTGTCCTCCTGTCCGTCCTCCTGACGTCCTCCTGACCGTCCTCCTGACGTCCTCCTGACTGTCCTCCTAACGTCCTCCTGACTGTCCTCCTGACTGTCCTCCTGTCTGTCCTGACCGTCCTCCTGACCGTCCTCCTGACTGTCCTCCTGACCGTCCTCCTAACGTCCTCCTGTCTGTCCTCCTGTCTGTCCTCCTGTCTGTCCTCCTGTCTGTCCTACCCACTCTTCGTCACATTTCTGCCTGAAAAACAGTGTCTGTCACCGGCAAGAAACTTTAACTCACTGAGTGTTTGTGTTGAAAATAAATCACTGTGACCTTTAGCGCTCCCAACCGAGACTTCAGTGAACTTTCCCCAGAAAACAGACTCCGTCCCCGCGAGTGAGCCAGACAGCGTCCTGTTTACTGATGCTGATTATGTAAGTATGTAATTTAGAGCCAAAAACGTAAGTTTGTCACTTTCCAGGATGTTTGGTGGGTCAGGATCTCAATCACAATACATTATAACAACATTCATATGATTATAAACTGACCGCGAGTTTAGATTGGCAGGGGGACACCGGGGGAAACACACCAACATCATCATGATGTGTACCGTCATGTCTCTTTAGGAGCCGCAGCGCCGGCTTTCTGTGTGAATTACTCGTCTTGAAGGCTGAGCTGCTTCACTCGGTGTGAATCACCATCGGCGGAGAATTGGCGAACCAACGCTGCGGACATAATGCGGCGTTGCTGTTTAAACAGGGCTCATGTTGATGAGGGAGTCGGTTCATCAGCCAAAATCCAACAACTACTTCTGCGTTTATAACACCTGCACACGTCCGTCTCTTTCACCTCATGCAGCATCCTTTGTGAAAATGTGTGTTGTATTCACACTGAGTCATCTCGGCCTCTTTGGCATCTGAACCAGAAGTGTATCTAAACTCATCAGGACAAAAGTAAAACTTACAAACACACACAACACACCGGATGCGACTCATTCTCTGTTGTGCTTTTTCAGCTCGTACATTGTAATCAGGCGCCGTATCGCAAATAAAATGAGATGCTACATAAAGTAAGAAAATGTTGACGCTCGGTTCAGCCGCATTCACGTCAGGAGTTGGGATTCCTTCTGTGAATACTTTATGTTTATGCATTTTGTACTTATGCCTTCTGCATCCTCATAAGCACAGCTTAACACGCTGCAATATGGTGCTGAATAATAACTGACTGAGGCTCAGAGCGCCGCGGAGCCTTCTGCGGGTAGTGTGTATTTTTAATGACAGCTGGAATAAGGCTGTTTTAATGGCGCTGAGCATTTGCAGGTATTATGCATCTTCAATACCCGCCTCTCTCTCTCCAGGTTAGACCTCAGTGGTATGTCATTATTTCTAACCAAAAGAAGCTCTAAGGATGTCTGCGCCCTTTTAATATTACAGCAAAATCTCAAAGCGACATAAATCTTGTATTTATTCATTTTCCCTCCGGTTCCTCTCCCCGCTCCCTCATTCACAACGCTCGCACATCTCCAGAAATTTGCCCTCTAACACCGAACAGAAACCTTTTTTCTTTTTCTTTTTTCTTTGGTCACACAATAGCAAACTTTGAAGGCTCACAAAAAAGCCAGGTTGGGTAAACACGAGCCTGAACTCAAAGGAGGAGGAAGGAGACGTATACGAACTGACAAGAGAGCTGCGACGCCTCTGCAGGCAAATAAGACGTCAGAAACAACATTAATCTCGGAGTGAACGACCTGAAGAGAGCCGACACAGTTCCTAATCTGCAGGAGCATCAGGTGGCATCAATATTAGAGCGGCCGATCTTCTGCGGCGAGGTTCGGTTCAGACGATCAGATCCAAACATGCTTCAAAATCAGCCCTTAAGACTGTTCAACAGTGTGTCAGGACCTACAACTCACGTCCGACTGAGTCTTTATTTGACTTTCATGTCTTCATGTTGGGTCATGAATAATGAAAGCTGGAGTGCAGTTGTCTTTAAGTAGCCGATGGTTTCAGGCGTTTGCTTCTTTTATTCAGGCTACTTGGTGTTTTTCACAGACTATCTGTGATGTTTCTGCAGAAACAGCCTCACTTTTAGTTGATGTTGCACCGCTGACCTCAGATATAACAGCTGCGAAGCCGATGAGGACTTTCAAAGTGCTCAGAGGGCTCAAAAACGGAAATTTTAACACAAATGTACATTTCCATGACAACTGGGCGACCGCGTTCGCCGAGGAAGATCCCGTCGTGTGATTGAAAGCTCCATCTAGAGGTTGATTATGTACTCGACGGAAAAACACATGAAAGGGCTGAGTGCCTGCTCGGAGCTTCTTTTACCAGAACCACTACTACTATTTTACTAACGCTGCTGAAAAATGACAAGAGAAAAAAGATAACCGCGTCTAGGGAGCAACCTTTCAGGAGGACCGGCTGCGAGAGTGCCCACAGGCCAGATGTTTTACTTTTCAATATACAGCGCCTTGCGGAAGTGTTCACCCCCCTTGAACTTTTCCACATTTTGTCAAGTTTTAACCACAAATGTAAATGTATTTTATTGGGGTTTTATGTGATAGACCAACACAAAGTGGTGCATGTGAAGTGGAAGGAAAATGATACATGGTTTTAATTGTTTTTTTTTACAAATAAAAAACAGAAAAGTGTGGTGTGCAAAAGTATTCACCCTCCCTTCACCCTGATACCCTTAAATAAAATCCAGTGCAACCAGTTTCCTTTAGAAGTCACCTAATTAGTAAATGGAGTCCACCTGTGTGTAATCTGATCTCAGTGTAAATACAGCTGTTCTGTGAAAGCCTCAGAGGTTTGATAGAGAACATTAGTGAACAAACAGCATCATGTAGCCCGAGGAACACACCAGACAGGCCAGGGATGAAGTTGTGGAGAAGTTTAAAGCACGATTAGGATATGAAAAAATATCCCAACATCTCACAGAGCACTGTTCAATCCATCACCTGAAAATGGGAAGAGTATGACACAACTGCAAACCTACCAAGACATCGAAGAGGCCCATGATAACTCTGCAGGAGCTGCAGAGATCCACAGCTCAGGTGGGAGAATCTGTCCACAGGACAACTATCAGTCATGCTCTCCACAAATCAGGCCTTTATGGAAGAGTGGCAAGAAGAGAGCCATTGTTGAAACAAAGCCATGCAGTTTGCCACAAGCCATGTGGGGGCACAACAAACATGTGGAGGAAGGTGCTCTGGTCAGATGAGACCAAAATTGATGTTTTTGTCCTAAATGACCCCTGAACACACCATCCCCACCGTGAAACATGGTGGTGGCAGCATCATGCTGTGGGGATGCTTTTCTTCAGCAGGGACAGGGAAGCTGGTCTGAGTCGATGGGAAGATGGATGGAGCCAAAAACAGGACAATCTTAGAAGAAAACCTGTTAAGAGTCTGCAAAAGACTTGAGACTGGGGCAGAGGTTCACCTTCCAGCAGGACAACGAGCCTGAACATACAGCCAGAGCTACAATGGAATGGACCTAAATCAACTTGAGAATCTCTGGCAAGACTTGAAAGTTGCTGTTCACAGACACTCTCCATCCAATCAGACTAAGCTTGAGCTAATTTGCAAATATTTCAGTGTGCATCGCTGGTAGAGACTAACCCAGAAAGACTTGCAGCTGTCAAAAAAAATTTAAACCATGTATCATTTTCCTTCCACTTCACAATTATGCACCACTTTGTGTTGGTCTATCACATACAATCCCAATAAAATACATTTACATTTGTGGTTTAAACGTGCAAGGCAGTGTACGTCTAAAGCTCAGAATTTACATGACAACAACAGGCTTTTTTATTATTTTCCTCTGCTTTGTTTGATGCAACAGACATAATCAATACATGTGCCTGCTAACAAAATGATCAAAGTGCCCGAGTGGGATTAGTAACGGGCCACCAGGTGAACAGATCTGATCCTGGGCTTCAAGACATTTTACGCTGGCATTGGTTGCGGGAATAAGTGCACCGAATCAAACTTTCTACAGAACCCAGAAGGTCCATTATGTTGCGTCTTTGCAGAGGGCCGCTGCGGCTCTTGAATGTGCTTCACGGCAGCGATTCATATCGCTTAGATAAACATTATTCAGGACGGCCGGTCTGCCTCTAAATAACGAGCTCTTTTAAGCGCTGACAACCACCACAACAGCCAGGGGCAAACCTGCGTTACTCATTATCCAGACCCCTGCTCAGCTCGCCAAAACTTTACGTCAGATCCACATTTACATTACTGCCTGACTGGATCCTCCCCTCCATTCTTCTCCCCACACCGCCCTCTTCTTCTCTTCTCTTGTCTTGTTATCATCTTTGCTTGTTACCGCTCCCCCCCACCCAAAAAAAAACGCAAGCAAATAATGCAAAGTGACGACAGCGATCGGGCTTGTTATGCCCCTTGGGTTCAGGATTAAGCTCTTGGGACTTCATCCAGACCAGTAAAAAGCAATCTTCTTCACCGAAGGAAAAGGCAAAGAGAAAAAAAAAAAAAAAGGAAAAAAGGCTGACATTGTTGGACTGAAAACACGAACATAAAGAGCTGGAAAAACACAATGTGTCCTGCTCCAGAGCATCAGAGCGAGACTAACAAGAAACGCAAAAATATCGGGTAAGAGTCGCAGCGCTTGGTTGTGCGAGAAGTTGATGATGTGCAAAGTGTGTGTGTGTGTGTGTGTGAGGACGGGAGGTGTTGTTCAAGGAGGCGGATGGAGAGTCGTGGTCAGCAGAGAAACAATCTCCATGACTCTCCCCCTGATCGCTTCACATCTAAATTCACTGTGCCATGTCTTCCCTGATCCACTAATCGATACTTGCCTTGTCTAACGGCCCGCTGAGTGACAGCGGCCGTGCCTCTTCCTGGCCATTACACGCTGTAATTGTTTCTTTATTTTCCTCCTGCCGGACCGGCCGTGTTACCTCCGTGTGGCCTTATGTCACCCTCTGGACCCAACGTGAGAGCGTGAGGTCGGATCAATCGGCTCGCCAGCAAAAAGCCCCCGACAGTGTAACACACCGGTCACGCGTCACGCTGGCTAACCGGGCCTTCTGTCGCATGAATCTTACGTCAAGGAGCTACGAAGCTCACTGTCTCACACTGAGCCACATCCATTAGCTGTGCTGAAGGCTGGAAAAGACAAAAAAAATCACCCGACCCTGATGTGAAATGAAATCCAGTGTTGACATTGAGGTCTAACAGCTGCCATACCAAGAAAATAAAGATGTGTAGTCTGTAGTCCTAAAACTCAGATATTGGTTAGCATTGTTGCACATCCAGTTTGGGTAAATTGGACTTTCTTTAGTGCTTTCTCCTGCTACTGACCACTCAATGCGCTTGACAGCACTTTCACCCTCCACACACGCTGCCAACTGGGGTTTGGACCAAGGATACTTGGACTTGCAGAGGTGGTGGTCAGTCTGGGGAATCAAACCAGCAACCCTCTGATTCACGGACGATTCTGATTCTTCTGTTCGCTCTTCCTCCTGAGCTACAGCCGGTTCGCTTGTCTCAAAATCTGTGAAATACAGTCTGTGGTTACAACAGACTGAAGATATTTACACAGTTTTTGTTTTACTTCATTAACATACATCATTAAATGTCCCACAGTTTACTCATAAAGCTCTTACATGTCTTACACGGTTGCTAACGAGTGTCTGAATGAGACTACAGAGGTTGTCGGGAACATTAAACGTCGTCACAGCGAACACGGAGACTCATCTATACTCACTAGTCTGTCTTTACAGGCCCAACTATTCTAACTCTTGTGTGAAAGATAAATACTTTAAGTGGTCAGAAACAAATGTGCCGTGCCGTCTTGGATAAAGTTGCGTAAAGTTGGGAGGCTGCAGAGTTTATAAAGTCGGGTGTTAATTATCAATACAAGTTATACTTTTTTTTACACTGAGTCATTTGCACCATTGTTAAATCAGAACATGACAGATTGGTGCAGCTTGAAGGTCCACAGCCGGTTATACAGATATTTGCAGCAGCTTGCGTGACAAACAGTCGGGCCGAGGGCGGGCTGAACCTGAACACGATCATAACGATGTGTGGACGCATCAGCTGCTTCCTGTTTGATACGCTTATTTTGTCACTCTTTGTTTCTGGTTACCTCGGGCGCGTGGGCGTTTCTCACCAGCCTTCTACATCCAGATGTTGCAGCGAAGGTAAGAAAAACATGCTATTTGTAGGTGTGTAAACAACTGAGTAATACGGTCGTCAAACACACATCTCCATATTTCACAACAGGGTTTTCTTACGCGTCTTCTGTATTTTCTGTTTCAGACCGTATTTGACATCCGAGCACAAACAGCCAGGGTTTAAAATCTAAGTATGTTACATTCCGTCCATGTGTGCTAACATGTTGTCAAGAAACTGCAGGAAGATTGTAATCAAGTAACGCACAAAACCCAGACGAGCTCAGTTCATTCATCTACATTGGAGCTGCAGAGCTGAAGAAGTGTTTCTATCTGCCCGTCGTTGCTGTTCAGACTTCACTCCTACGCAGACAGCTGGACGATGTTCTGCTGTCAAACATCTCTGGTGCCAAAAAACCAGGAAAAACTAACCAGCGCTGCGTTTGATTTTCCCTTACAGGAGGCACTTCAGGTGATTAGTGTGAATGTTTATCACCGAGAAACTTCCCCAGGTGACTAAATCCATTTTTAGACACTCATTTTTTGTATTTTCTTATATTGCACGTTTTCTGAAATTGAGGGCTCAAAAATGCAAATGAGGTCTTATCTAATTAAACGTGAACAGAAGTCTGAAAACAAAAACACAGGTGACTTATTATAATTATCATGACTCAGCAGTTCACGTGTGACACATCATGTAAAATAAGCATGCAGGGAAATTTTGATTCCCACATGTGAAAGTTGGATAAAGACACAAGTTATAAAATCTTGTTTCATCTTGTCGACATATTAGAGTCAAAGGTTCTCACAGAGGGGATTATTGATTATCTATTCTTATACCATGGTCTGGGGGAATACTCGATTCTGATTGGCTGCAGGGTGTCCATTAACCCCTGATATATGGACACCTGCTTAGTAGTTCCAGTCAAATTGCTGGCGTATCAAATCTGAATATTGTATTTCCAGCACTGAGTTCAGTCCGTCAGTCCTTCAGTGTCTTATCCTCTGAACACCACAGGGTGGCGACTGTAACACACAAGCTGCAGAAAGTTCACTTCCCCTCTGAACTTACTGATACGTGAATAATCTCACATCCCGTTCGCTGTTCAGCTCTCTACTTCAGGCTGCGGCCACAGTAACGTTACACACGGCTGGTTATTTGTTCGTGAAAATCTTGATATTGATTTGGGGACATGAACATGACTGGTAGTTAGCTAATCGTGTTAGCTAGCATACTGTCAAATTATATTAACTGTTTGTCAACCGTACGCAATGTTATTGACTTTGAATCTTGCTAGCATAGCGTTAGCTTTCTGGCTCATCCTGAGCGGACTAGAATATCTCCCGTTGCCAAGTCGTATCTATGGTCCGTCCTATTTACTGGAGGAGTGAACAACGTCTCCGTTGCATAAGAATCTTACGGGAGAGTAATGATTGTTCCAGGTTTTAGTCAAACCCTCAGGCGTTACCAGGGAAATGAAGTTATGGCTTGTGAAAAACTTTAAATTTTGATTGTAAAACGCATGAAAATGTAAATTAATGGTCTTAATTTCTTTTCTTTGGCAAGTGACCATGGTATAAGCGGGATAATGCCCTTCGAGGTGTCCATAAACAGAAGTTAATGGACTTCGCGGAGGCAACCGTCCTCCGCTGCGTGTCGGACGGTTCTTAGGCCTCCGCGTCGTCCATTAATTCCTGTTTATGCACACCTCGAAGGGAATTATCCCTTACTTATAACTCAATAAATCAGATAATACTGTCACGAGCCATAAAAACAATAAAATATTACCATGTTTTTAGGATTTATTCTTATTTAGGTCAGGCTGTTTAATGAGAACCTGTGCAGGAGGTCGTGTGTTCAGCAGGACTCCATCGTTCTCGCCATTCTTTCAATAACATCAAGTTTTGACACCTGCTCTCCCAACATCGTAAAAACACTCCGTCTGTGTGAACTATTAATTTATTTATCGAAATCCTTTTATGTCATCTATAAAAAACCAGAAGGAAAAGAGTCTACAAACACAGATGTTTTTGTAAACCTTCTTTAAACGTCCGTGTCCTGAATTCTGGTGACTTCTGCAGCAGCAAGTTTATCAGAAACGCTTTTAATTTGACTTTTAATTCTGTAGAATATGCAGAATAATTCACCCCTCTGGCTTCAGCTTGTGTCAATCTCTGCTATAAATATTCATATTCATACTAATATTCACCAGTTTTCATTCATTCATTACATTTTGTTCCTTGCCATTCAGAGTCTGTGCACACCGCTGTGCTTAACAGCCGCCGGATGACGTCGGTACAACCTGTGATTAGCAGGAAAATCAGCAGACTTTAGAACATGGACGCCCGCTTTTCTTTCAAACTTTCCCTGAAAAACAACATGAATTCTCTGAAATTTGCTGTATTTCTTTCTCTGTCCCTCTCACGCTCACTGAGGAGGAGGAAGTGCAGCACTGGACCACATGCTGCACAGCGCCAGAAGCAGGAAATGTGGAAAAAAAAAAGGTGCAAACATTCATCATAAATCAGCAGAAATGCAGGAGAATTGTGACTCCGGGGGGGAAAGTGTGCGAGGGCAGTGACAAACTGGAGACCTCTGAGAGAATCGGGAGGGTTGATAAGTGTGCTTTATCTCTTCTGTTGTTCACTTTGTAACAGAATAAATGCATCTGCATCTTCAATATCACTTTTATTTCACTCCTGAGCAGCAGCAGGCTGGACTGCAAACACAAACCGCAGGCACTACAGTTTACTGAGTTTACTGCTTTCATTCCGGTTGACATTTAGCCACTAAAAAACAAATAAAGCCACGGAGGGAAAAAAAGACAACCGGGGGACGGCCAAGTGCCACGTCAGAACCGAGCTAAGATCCTGTCGGGCTGCACTGGACTTGACAGGTGTGGGCCCGCAGCTCTCACCTCCCATTTGCTGTCCTGGGTTTTCCTCTTGAGCTGGATGTTCCAGTTCTCGGCGTCCACCTCGGCGCAGTGAGCGATGGTCATGGCCACTGGGCAGAAGAGGTCCAGACCCGGAGGACCGTACGTCACCTCTGGGCCCAGGAGGATTTCACAGCCTTCCAGTGTTTGGACGCTTAACACACAGTGACACACACACACACACACACACACACAGAGGAACAGAGAGTGAGACACACTGTAGAAGATACACAAAAAGAAGCTGTGGTCACAAATACCCCCTTAAAGTGAAACTCTCGCCAAAATGCAACCTAGGCTTTTTTTGTGAATGTATATAAGTCAAACCTTCGTGTAAAAGCATAATTACGACGAAAGAGGCACTTTTAAGATTTACCGTATTTTCATTTTCGTGTCAAACTCATTGTCAATGGGAGTGCTACGGGCACTTTAGCAATAGCATCAAAATCTCTATTTTTAAAACAGTAAGAAGTCTCGACACAACATGAAACTTTGCTGGTAGTATCACCAGGGTCTCTACACATGAACACGAGCATTGAGAACATTGTTTGTGTACACAGAGTTTACTAAAAAGAAGCTTTTTAAACAACTCACGTTAGCAGTAGCTTGTTCCGCTCGCCGCCGTCCTGCCAGTGGAGAAGTGTCGATCTCAGAATGTGACGTAACCTGGAGGACAGTTAAGGTGGAACGCTCCTAAAGCTTAGTTCCATATAAATGCAGGATAATTCGTTGTTATGTCGTTAGCGAAAAACAATATTGACCTTGAAGTTGAAAAAAGGAGCCTCATATAAGAAACAATACTAAATTAAAAAAGCTGGAAAAGTCACGTGAGATCTTGCGTGGATAGTTGTTGCTGGAAGACAGTAGTTCTACCTTAACTGTCCTCCAGGTTACGTCACATTCTGAGATCGACACTTCTCCACTGGCAGGACGGCGGCGAGCGGAACAAGCTACTGCTAAAGTGAGTTGTTCAAAAACCTTCTTTTTAGTAAACTCTGTGTACACAAACAATGTTCTCAATGCTCGTGTTCATGTGTAGAGACCCTGGTGATGCTACGAGCAAAGTTTTATGTTGTGTCGAGACTTCTTACTGTTTTAAAAACAGATTATAGATAGAAAGAATTATGCTTTTAACGAAGGTTTGACTCGGGTACATTCACAGAATGACCCTAGGTTGCATTTTGGCAAGAGATTTGCTTTAAAAACACAACAGCGTCTTTTTACTTTTTTAAATCCCACTGAGATAATCTGCGATCAAGACAAACCTCTGCCTGAGAAAACAGATCAGCCACATTGTGCCTGGTGTTGTTCATGGCAACATATGTCCTGCTGTGAGCATCCACACTTCACATGCCTTTCAGTACGTTTCCATTTATTATCTCAGAGCCATTATATGTGCTGCTGCTGCTGCTGCTGCATGAACGACACTCGTGGACTCTCGCTCCTCCAGTTTGAGTTATCTCTACAAAACCGCGCTGCTGGAATTTGTTCCCGCGCAGGTGAAGAAGTCACTGCGATTTGTCGGCGAGCTGGAGCGTGCTCATTAAAAGCGGCTTTAAAACAAACAGGTCGTGCCGGCAGATGGTGGCGGCAGCGGTTGGTTTTCAGAGAGCGAGAGAGAGAAAAAAAAAAAAGAGGGCAGGCGAGATCACGACAGCCGAGATCATCACCGCGTCGGAGCTCTCCGGGCTCACATCAGTCATCGCACGGCAGAGATCAGAGGAGGCTGATTTGTTAAGATTTTCTCCCCTGAATGAGAAGCGGTTTATAGTTGTCATGGGAGCAGCAGCTTTTAACGGACGGTACGCTGCACAGAGACTCAAACTAACGGGCTGAGAATGAGGAGGGATGCCTAATGGTGTCGTAGAAGACAGGAGCAGCCCGGGTCACAACTCAGGCCTGGAGGCTGACGACAGTCTCCACATCTCTGTTCACAACCAACAACTTACTGCAAAACTGTAAGATTATTATCTGTGCCAGAAGCTTTAAGATTTAAAGATACGATACGTAAGAATTGGCCACTTGTCCAACTCAAAACAAATATGGGGCCAGCTGGTTAGCATGCTAGTTTCAGTAGCAACACAGTGCATCGTAATCATAACGTCAAAACTGCTATTTATACACATTCTGTGAAACTGTAGGTCATATTTGAACGTTCTCAACTAAAATTCTACATATTGCTCCTTTAAAAAACATGCAAATTAGCTGAAATCAGATGTGTGTCTTTAGTTTCAAGAGTTATAATATAATAATAGGAATAATAATATTATATAGCAGCTTTCGAATTCAGTTACAAAGCAGTTTATAAAACCAATAAAACCAATAAAAGTGAATAAAAAAAGCTGCAAGACAGTAAAACTATTATCTGCTTATCAGCTCTGAGATTTAATCTGGACCCAGAAACAACCAGAAAAGATGGAAAGAGAGAAAAAAGGAATTGTGATAATCTAATCGACTGGTTATGAATGCATGAAGAACAGTTTCCAGATGTTTGTAGAGACGATCTGCTCCTGGGAACATCTGCATGGATTGATTTATTGATCTACTTTGCACTGCTTTGTCCTAGAATCAATACCTCTGTAATAAAAGCTCACAGCTCGTACATCAACATCACATGTACTTCATTATTCTTCAGAGTTCAGAGATGGTTAGAATCAGTTGACTGCTCTGCTCTCACTGCTGCGTTTGAATATTGAAGGCTGCTTCATTGTTAATGCTCCTTCAGGTTGCTGACATCCGCTCCCGACCTCCAGATACCTGCCTCAGCATCTGACCCAGGGGAGGCGGAGGGGGAGGAGGGGGTTGATATACTCATTTTCAACAACCTTGCACAGCCCACCTCGCCCTCTCCGCTACATCTCTTAGCTCACTATCAGTTTTTTCTGTTATGTCAACAGCCGGCCTGCTCACGACGGGTCCGGAGAGAGCGCCCTCGATTCCTCAGCCAACAGCCCTGAGCCTGATCACACATTTAATGTAAAGTGCAGGTGAGGAGCAGATTACCTGCTCCTTAAGTGGGCTGCAACTCGTCGGGGCCCCCCGAGAGTCCGGCAACCTTAAAGACGCGTCCAAGTTTTTTTCTAAATTCCACTTGTCATCAGGGTGAAGGGCTCTATACGGCGGCTTCTCCAGCCCTCAGATGAGGTGCATTATTTAGAGCGAGCGATGACTCACTCCTCGGGGACATGTGGAGTCGTGCAAAGTGGCAGCCTGGGCCGGCAGAGGATACGGCACACTTAATAAATGCACACATTAGCACGCTCCATTAGCTGCACCTTTATTTGCTTGTAGTCTCCCACCTGTTCGTCCCACTGTGATTCTGTCCATTTTTAAGGCGGTGCAGGCATCTTTCCGCGGCGCGTGGACGCATAAATCAAACAGGCATCTAGAGACGGAGCCTCTGCACCGCTTCACCATCCGGCAAAGACATTTCGGCTCTCCCGCTTTGATCGTTCATCCATCTTCTGCCAGCGTCTCCTTTCGACTGCGGAGCATTCATCAAAACAACTCCAGTAATCAAGAGCTGACAAAAGTTACTTGATTAAAAGAACAGCTCTGTAAAACATTACCAATAACTTCAACTAATCACCGATCTGTTGAGGAAAAACAGCACGAGGCACTGTGCCTTGATTTACAATAGCATCATAATGACTTCTCAACTAACTTTGATGCCACTTCATCTCCAGCCCCGGGCCTTGTTGTGCAACAGCACCACTTCACCGGGGAACGAACGAGTGTCAGCAACAAGGCTAATCACTTGACTTGACCACTCAGAGTGTTATTTGGTCACTTATCACCGAGAGCGCTACTCAGATAACTAAAAATAATGTCTGGAAATCACTGAACAAGTTGAATGGATGCTTGAAGCAGTGTGTCTGGTTGGCGATATATTGAGTATTTTCTCATTCATGACTCATATCAAGAGGAACGCAAAAGAAAATGGAAGAAAAGTTACTGTTAAGGCGACTTCTCGCTGATGTTGAACATCAAAATGGGATAAAATATTTAGCACCACTGTTAAAGGGATATTCCGGTGTAAGTTTAATCCATGGTCTAAATCACAGTGAAACTGTGTTAGACTCCCTCTCCAGAGATCAAGTTAGCAGACCGCTAATTTACGGAGTTTTATCAACCTCAGAAACGACCGCACAACAACAATACACTGCAGTAAATGGATCCAAATATAAACCGCCACCAAAAAGCCACAAATAATGCTCAGAACAGCACCAAACTTCAGCAACAGTACAAATAGGGTCTCAGCACATAGTCCGGGGCATCTAACCTCCGCTAGCTTAGCTGGATTTCTATTGGGAAGCTAAAAACATATTTCAACTCTCCTCCATCAGCTTCCGGGTCGGGGAAGTCCCGACGCGACGATTACCGAGTGCAGTTAGAAATGCTCAATTCCGTTCATTTCCCTGTCCGCTCTCGATAATAACTGTTATAAACTGGCAGGTAAGACACATATGAACTTTGATTGCTTTTCCATGGAGTCATAATCATACATTTTCATCCATGAGCCGCGGAACTCTACTGCACTCGGTAATCGACTCGTCGGGACTTCCCGTCAACAGGAAGCTGCTGCAGAAGAGTGGTAAATTTAGTCAGCTTTTCAGTAGAAATCCAGCTAAGCTAGCGGAGGTTAGATGCCCCGGACTATGTGCTGAGACCCTATTTGTACTGTTGCTGAAGTTTGGTGCTGTTCTGAGCATTATTTGTGGCTTTTTGGTGGCGGTTTATATTTGGATCCATTTACTGCAGTGTATTGTTGTCGTGCGGTCGTTTCTGAGGTTGATAAAACTCCGTAAATTAGCGGTCTGCTAACTTGATCTCTCGAGAGGGAGTCTAACACAGTTTCACAGTGTGTTAGACCATGGATTAAATTTACACCGGAATATCCCTTTAATAGTGATCATAATGACAGTATGGAGAATTTATGGGAAAAATACGCACGTTGGAGAACTTATCCAACAAACTGTGGGATTGTTTTTTAAATTCAGAAATCAATGTGAGGAGTCGAGAAAGCCGGATTGGTCAGAGCTCTGGGGAGGACATGTTTAACACCTGTCTGCATTCGTTGTCCTGCTGAACATAACTGAAGACAGTCGAAGTCTTGAGAGAAACACTGCGGCTCTTTTCTCCAAACTGAACGTACTGACGAGATCTGATTCATCGCACCAAGTGTTATTTCTTCAGAGAACAAGCAGCTCTCAAACGTCAACAAGGAGAATTTCTCTCACAAAACAAACAATCAATTTCTAAACCTAACCAAGAATTTATTGTTGCCAGAACCTAAAAAGCAGAAAACTGTAACGACACAGAAAATAAGAATAACAAGCTAACAGTATAATAATGTGTTCCGAGCTGGACACACTCTCTGGTCTCCTCAGGGAGCGTCCCATACTCAACCCACTTCACCACGACAGTTTGCTCAATATGTGGATTTTATTCACAGTTTCACTAAATAGTCGTCGCTGGATATTTTAAAAGAGACCGTGGGACAATTTCCAGACAAAAAACAGGTCGTATAAGCCCAAAACATGATCCTCTCCTCAGCCGGACCAACTGGTTTTTGCGCCTAAACCTCATCAGAACGTAAACACAGCGTCGTCACAACAAAGAAAACTGAACCTGAAAGTTTCAACATAAAAGAATGTAAAGTTACAATATATAAATGTGTGTTTTGCAGAAACAGTAACCTGCAATTTGTGTTGTTCGATACAATGTTCAGCTTGTCATCGCAACTTATTATTAGGCTCATTGTCGTGTTGGAAATTAGTTCATCAAAGAAATCCTGAACGTCAACAGCCGAGAGTTTAATCTCCAAAACTGAAGACAGAGATGCTTGTGTGTGTGTCTGTGTGTGTGTGTGTGTGTGCGTGATGATGATGACCATTCTGAAAGTCGATGATGTTATCAAGTCTTCTTTATCGGCCTGGAAGTAAAGAAAACCTTCAAACGTGTCATTAATGCAGCTTTTGTTTTGAAGGTATGTTTGGTTTTGCGGTGGAGGCCTCGGGGAGCGGAGTGTCAGTCGATACCGGGCAGCCAGCCCGTCTGTTTACACTTTATTCAACGCGAGATATCTCGACAACCATCCAGGTTTTCACGAAATCTGCTGTTGATATCGATGGTGGATGAATCATAATGGTTCTTTCCTTTAACACCAGCTGGCCCAAAAGTTTCCCTCGTACAAAAGCACATTAAGTCTTTTCGGTTATGGATGCTCTATGAACTGTTCTCTAACATCAGCACCGATCTGAAATGTAAACTTTTGGCATTTAAAACCACAAAGTTAATGTTCGAATGTCCAGGATGTGATCATTACAGGGAAAATATCAAGATCTAATTATCCTGGAGGAACATCTGTAGTGATGTGTGCTTTCTGTTTCTGTGTCGTTGTGTTTCTCAGCGAGGGGAGATTTAACATACGGCAGCGTAACAGCGAATGAGAAATCTGCTGAATGGAACCGACCAGAATTCATCCGTGACTTTTATTTCCTTCTCTCCTAATATTTCCGTCAAATGAAAACTCAGAGATCACTCAGCGATTGCTACTGAACGACTTAGCCGACTGTTACGCTTCAGTCAGCACGCGTCCTGAGTGATCCAATTAAAAGTGGACAAATGCAACTCTGCATAAGTCTAAAGTGACCACTTGTAATCGTATCTCATTTCCCCACTTTAAATGCAAATAAACGCATACATAACTTGGATAAAACAGACATTTTATTGTATAACACTTGCCGAATATACAAGAAGGCACAGACAATTAAGTATTTGTCAGAGACAGAGTTCACAAACTTTAAACAGTTCGATTTAACTCAACAAATCACCAAAGTGAGTGTTTTTTTAAAGGGGGTCTGGCAACTTTCTCCGAGGCCAACAAAGAATTTGCCTACAGGCTGCTGATTACCTAGTACTTGTGTGTTCATAACGAACATGGTTACGTTATTTTCAGCGATTTATATCTTTTTAGCTATTCCAAAAATGAAAGGATGTTTTGCTGTCTTCATCCTAGTTAATGTTAGCTATCTTTAAACTGTTATTTCCCTGCATGTCATGCTGGAGGCACCTACACACTGGTGCGCTTCTACTGACAACCATGTTTATTAGTTTATCATTTCAGCCGTCAGACTCTGCAGTGCACTTCCTCAGCCCTGAGAATATTCTTAGTTTATGAAATAAAACTTCGCCGCGGGCTGTCTAGACAACAATAAATAACATACAGTACTGTGTCCCAAATGTTTAGCCGGGCCTCTTTCATAAAGCACACATATGGAAACTAGTTTCATCATTAAAAGCTCTTTTCCTACCAGGACAAAGCCGCTTCTGCCTCAATAGCTTGAGGGATTTATCTCACAACACAAAGCGCTCGTAAACCCTCAGAGGCGAAAAAGGGAATATGTCTGACCTAAGCAAAACCACACCTTCAAAAAGATTTAGATGAGCCTTTGAAAAGCGCCAAGAACACATCTTTTTAAAAAGAAGCTTTAATGGGACTCTATCGGGGTGTGGAAAAGTAGGTTGGACAGGGATTAGGGCCGGACGCCGCGGAGGGAAAGAAAGGATGCGATTCTCTGCGTGTCCTCTGGCCGGCCAGGACGCAGACGGTGATTGACAAGCTGGCGAGATGTCGAGCAGGGGGAGAGAAATATGGATGGCAACAGTAAACATCTCTCTGCTCACGGAAAAAAGTAAGCACTTGAAAAGCACCGCTGTGGTACAAACCAAATACTGCCAGGCTGCAGCCTGAAACGTCTTTTAAGAGTTTCAAAGCTGGATAAACCAGTGGGAGAAGAAGCTGCTGTCTGCAGGCAGGTGGGGATCTACAACAGGAGAGGAAGGCGGCTGCAGACTGCTTGTAAAAGTTGATAAAGACTTCATGGATTACATTTGCACTATACGTTTAAACATTACTGCCCGGAGAGGATCTGCTGCGTAAGTTGGTGATTTATGGGCTTCTATATCCTGTGGAGCATCATGTTACCCTGCTGGGAGTGAAGTGGAGCTGCCCTGCATTCTTTGAGGTTAGTAAAAGAAACACATCAGTCATTTAAATGAACAGTGTGTCATTTCTGCCATCAGGCGTCTCTCTATCAAAACAGAGCTGAAGAGCTTGTGTGCAGACGGGTCAGAACTGGAAACAGGTGCACATCCGTTTACGAGCTCAGAGAATACGTGTTTCACTTTTAAGATTATAAAGCGGATTTATGTTTACTCCTGTTTATCGACCTGACTGCAGCAGTGATCTGCGGAGGTGACCTCCACCTGTCGGGTGTTTCTGTTCTGTCACGTTGGCTGCTGACTGGAGCTTAAAGGGATATTCCGGTGTAAGTTTAATCCATGGTCTAACACACCATGAAACTGTGTTGGACTCCCTCTCGAGAGATCAAGTTCACAGACCGCTAATTTACGGAGTTTTATCAACCTCAGAAACGACCGCACGACAACAATACACTGCAGTAAATGGATCCAAATATAAACTGCCACCAAAAAGCCACAAATAATGCTCAGAACAGCACCAAACTTCAGCAACAGTACAAACAGGGTCTCAGCACATAGTCCGGGGCATCTAACCTCCGCTAGCTTAGCTGGATTTCTATTGGGAAGCTAAAAACAGATTTCAACTCTCCTCCATCAGCTTCCAGGTCGGGGAAGTCCCGACGCGACGATTACCGAGTGCGGTTAGAAATGCTCAATTCCGTTCTTTTCCCTGTCCGCTCTCGATAATAACTGTTATAAACTGGCAGGTAAGACACATATGAACTTTGATTGCTTTTCCATGGAGTCATAATCATACATTTTCATCCATGAGCCGCGGAACTCTACTGCACTCGGTAATCGACTCGTCGGGACTTCCCGTCAACAGGAAGCTGCTGCAGAAGAGTGGTAAATTTAGTCAGCTTTTCAGTAGAAATCCAGCTAAGCTAGCGGAGGTTAGATGCCCCAGGACTATGTTGCTGAGACCCTATTTGTACTGTTGCTGAAGTTTGGTGCTGTTCTGAGCATTATTTGTGGCTTTTTGGTGGCAGTTTATATTTGGATCCATTTACTGCAGTGTATTGTTGTCGTGCGGTCGTTTCTGAGGTTGATAAAACTCCGTAAATTAGTGTTCTGCTAACTTGATCTCTCGAGAGGGAGTCTAACACAGTTTCCCATGGCTACAGACAGGAGAGAGAGTTCAAGTTGGTCGGTGGCGTCGCTTGCCGGCTAGCTTGCAGTTGATAATGGCTACAGTAAAGTAATCTGGCTGTTTTGGGAGGTAACAGTCGCTGGAGTAATGCAAATAAACAGGCAGTCAAGAAAAAGGCAGTAGCTGATGAAAATCTATCTGATGTGACTCGGGCACAGATGCTCACGGATGAGATAATATTAGCTTGATGCTAATGTGACTGCCCAATCCCGACAACTAACCAGATTGGGACTCCGATGTTTTGTTCACTTTCCTCTTTCACATGCTGATGAAACCCACCTCTACCTTTAGCAGTCGTGGATTTCTCTGGGTTCGATCACTGTTGGGAACATTTGGGTAAATGTAAGCACACGGCTCGACCAAACAAAGGGTTTCACTGCCGTGTCAAAGCGATCCACGTACAAAGACATCTTTAACCGCTAATGTTAGCAGATTGCGAGCACTCTTCTCTTTGTTCAAGCAGAGCTGTGTGAATAAACAGTGACATTTCAGAGGAAACTGGAAGCCCTTGTGGCTCTCTGCGGGGAAGAGTGTGCAAAACCCCCCTGGAGAGAAGCTCAGTCCATCCAAGGGTCATTACCTAGCTGTGATCGGAATACATAATGCTCGCGCTGCCAGGATGAAAGGCCTCGGGAGACGTCTGCGCCTTCTCTTCCGTCGTGCATGTCCATCAGCGCACCACGCTCCATTCATCACCGCATTCATCATCGTTTAAACAAGCTTGCCTCGTCGTGACTCTCTCCCAGAGCGCCACATTGTTGACATCGAGTGGAGTACATAACTACATATTGACTCTCTGCAGAGTAGCGGGGACAAAAAAAAAAAAGAAAAGAGAGATTGGAGGATTGAAGGGTTGACTTTGCTTCCTACGAGTCCGTCGGCTAAATGAAGGACTGTGCTGCAGAGGCCCTCCGGGGGGTCACGCAGCGCGGACCTGAGTTTCTCCACAGCTGCTGGGACATCAAAGCCCAGACTACCACCTGCGAGGGGCTTCTGGAAGCGAACACCTATATCGTGACATCTAGAGGACTCGTATAGGGACCAGGAGACGGGCTGCAGTGCTCGCTGGGCCCATCTGTCACACAGCCCGCCAGCAAACACAACAGAGATGTGTTGATGTCCGCATAGAGGGTCATAAACCAACACCCTGCGGGGGGTTACTGCCCACAAATACACAAATAAAAAACATGCGCTAAAGTGCCCTCCTGGGAACCAAAACGTGTGCTAACGTGCCGTCTTAGGAGCCAAAAAAGCATTACAAAGTGCCCTCTTGGTTGGCAAAACACACTAAACTGCCCCCTTGGCTGGTTAAAACATGATAAACTGCCCTCTTGGGAGCCAAAACATGCGCTAAAGTGCCCTCTTGGTAGCCAAAAAAGGGTGCCAAAGTGCTCTCTTGGTTGGCAAAACACACTTAACTGCCCCCTTGGCTGGTTAAAACATGATAAACTGCCCTCTTGGGAGCCAAAACATGCGCTAAAGTGCCCTCTTGGGAGCCAAAAAAGCGTGTCAAAGTGCCCTCTTGGTTGGCAAAACACACTAAACTGCCCCCTTGGCTGGTTAAAACATGATAAACTGCCCTCTTGGGAGCCAAAACATGTGCTAAAGTGCCCTCTTGGGAGCCAAAATGCACGCTAAAGTGCCCTTCTTTTCGCCCCTGCCCTTCAAAAAGTCTGTGCACGCCACTGCTGCCCACAAATACACAAACATATCACCACCACCACCACCAGTACTACGACTTTTAATAAGCCCTCTCACTATCTTTGCTTTCCATTCAGCTCCTTTGTTTTCATTAAGTGTTAGTTGTAAACATTTGCGAATTCAAACTTCTGGGTTTGAGATGGTCGTTACCTTTTATAGATCAGGCGTGTGAGAGTTCGGCGTGTTCAGATGTTACAGTCTTTAAAGACGGTGACAATAAATCCTCCAATTAAACTTTAAAGCACGAACGAATACTTTTATCGTACTTGGAAATAAAGAAAGAAAGAAGAAGGCATGGTGAGAAATAACACAGGCTCATTAAGACGAACTCGGCACAGACGATAAATAATAAGAGAATGTTCTTCGTTGACATCGGCACGCTTCGGTCTATTTCTGTTGTAATTAAGACGCCAGTGATGGAGCGAATTAGACTAGTAACTTTACCGCTTCAGGAAAGACAACAACATCTTGAGACTTGAAGGTCCTACTAACTAAATACTCGCAGCTGTAACGGAAGTAGCGCAGGGATGGTGAGTAATTAGCGAGAAACGGGACGGCGAGGACGGAGGAGGGAGCGTCGGGAGAGATGGATGATAAGATAGAGGGAGACTGGCAGACGGATAGATGCCCGAAATGGTATTTGGGTAAACTCTGGCCTCACCTTGTCTCTCCCTGATTGATCACCATGTACATCTCCCAGGACATATTTTCAGCCACGGCTCCGTGAGGCACCAGCAGGCCGACCCCTGGAAAAAAACACACACAAATGAGTCAACATCAACAACTCCAACACGCCTGACAGCGGAGGTGGAGACAAGGGCGTGATGTACATCCAGAGGTTAGTGGAGCTTGAATGCAACACGTGGAAGTTAAAAGTTAAGAGTCCAAATGTGTTTATTTTTACTACACAACTCATTGTTCCATCATTTCTAATCTCTCTTTAAAACGGAGCACAACAACATCTGCTTCATTACTCTTAATTAACATTCTACTATTTTTTTTCCCTTTTCTCTGTTTATCAGCTGTTATTGTCTCCACGTCTTATCTGCGTAAAGGTTATTCTTTCAAAGACTTCATTCGTTTTAATGACTTATTTAATCCTGAGTGTGGATGATGGGGTTAGAGTTTGGAAGAAATAGTACAAAAAAAAAAAAATCTTGCATGTATTCGTACTGACGCAGAGTTCAGGGACGTACGGACTTCTGTTCTAAACGACTCTTCTAACAGTTCTGCAGTACAGGCTGGTTCTGATCACATGTAGGTGTCGGGTTTAAAGACAGCTGGACACAAACAAGAGCGCTATGGTCTGCTGGATTTTGATTGGTTTCCTGCAGTGCTCAGACAGACCTTACGATACAATTGGGTGTGATTGATTCTCTCGTTAGGGATTTGTCTCCGCTTTCATCAGGTTTAGACTTTGAACTCACAGCGGCGCTACGTGGTTTTGGAAGAAGAAATTAAAAACTCAGAGGGTTAGGGTTAGGGTTAGGGTTTGTTTGAAGCTAGATAAGGTGGCAGGGTCCGCCACGTGTAAACAAAGTGTTGTTCTTTAAGGTCAGTTTGTTTATTCAGTTCATTCAGTCGTGAGAACAAAGAGAGTTCGATTATTTGTTGAAGTGGAAAAAAAATGACGATCTCTCTCTTCAGATTAAAAATTCTTCCTCAAAACTACAGAATGCTCCTTTAAGGGACATTTCATCATAAATGTCTAAAACATACGGAGTCCTACATCTCATAGGCTTATTGCAGTTTCTCGAGAAGGTGCACTCGATTTGCTGTCCAGGAATGATATTAATATTATTGATCAGTATTTCGTGCGCACATTATACCGACTTTGTGGCTAAAAATTAGTATTTTGTGGCCATGAATTAGTATTTCATGCGCACGTTACAGCTAAATTGTGGTCACAATAACATTGATCATGTCCATGTCATGTCTGCAGCTCCATAAAAACCAAATATGAACGAGACCAAACTATTTTAAAAAACGCCATCTATAAAGGGACACTGGGTCTCCAACATCAACAGTCCAGATGAATTTAGCAAAAAAAGGAAACAGAAATTTACAAAATGCTTTAAAACATGACGCTGTTGTCTTAAACGACTAAAAAATTGTTGTGTTTAGTCAGATAATGTTGGAGCGACACTGTAATCTCGGTACTTTCTCGCGGACTGATCAGCTTGAAGAGGAACCAGCAGACAGATGAATGATTTGATGTCTGATCTGTATTAAGCTGTGAAACGCGGGTTTGTGTGACTCTATCGAGAACAGAACAGTTGTTCTGCCGCTTGTGATCTCCCGACCAGAAACACTTCGGATTGTGTCGCATCTTGGTTGGAGAGCACCGCTGCCCGACACTATTCATCTGCTCCTGTGTGAACGGAGAAGCATTCGCACTGAACAGAGGAGAGAATATAAAAAGCCCTGCTGCGCAAATAAAAGGTTCAGAGGAGCAGAGAGGGAGATGACAGATAACTCTCGGTTCTGGCAGCTCTGCTGAGAGGGAATATTTTTGTTGTTGCTCTAAAAATGTGCATTTTAACTGGTTTGTTTTCATTAAATAAACATGCGGCGTCGCATGTTAGCGGCGGCTGACGGGAGTGACAGATTTAAAGATTCCCCGCCGACGTTTCTTGTTTCTAAAAAGGGTCAGTTCACCCAAATAAAACGGAAACAAACACGGATAATAATATAGTCTGAAAGCATGAAGAATGAGCAGCTGAAGAAAAAGGTTTTTCTCTTGAATATTTCACATCCTGTATGGATCAGTCGCTCTACTGGACAGATTCCCAAACATTTAGTTAATATGAATCATTTACACACCAAAGCGTGTAAACACAGGATCCAGGTTTGAAAGAATTCCTCAGTTCTGACTGCTTATATTCTGACTCTTATTCCCCCAGTCTCAAATAAAAAACAAAGCAATTTTACTTGTAAGCCCTTGTCGTACGTTTCTTTTTACTGTATTGTACCTGAAAAAGTATTTACATGCTAAGTATTATCTTTGAGTGCGTCTCCCCTCACAGAAGTTTTATTTGTATGACATATAAAGACCATAAACCTTTAAATTATCCAGCATTTCTCAAGTTATTACAAGACATTCTTTAAAAAATAAAAAACAAAATATTGTAGAATGTGTTTATTGTCTCTATTTTATTCTATCTCGATTTGTATTCATCTTTTCCAAGTACTGACTTGTTTTAACATGCTGAATTGTTTTGCGTCCGTCTACAACGACTCCTCGCGCCTTAAATTCCCCCCCCAATAAAGTATTTTTGAATTTGAACCCCTCAGATTTATTTTGCAACCCGTTGGAAGTTTCCATCCCTCCGGTCGGGAACAACTGCCCCATGAAACGCCTTCATTAACGACACGTACACAGTAACATGTCGCACATGCAGACAACACAAGAAGACATGTCAACGTTTTATGATAAACAACAGTTATTTCGATCATTTGTGAGCATCACTGATTAGATTAGCTGAGCATGTAGCTTCACACTAAACAACTAAACTTCCAAAGTAACTGATTTACTCGTTTCAAGAGTCCAGGGTTGCGATTTGGATATCTCTTTGTATCACACCGAACAAAAACAAATCAGTCTTCGCCCTGTTTTTAGGAAGAAAATGTTATTTAAATCAGTCTATGAATAACATACCAAAAACCTTCAGACTACAGAGAGGAATAAAGCTGAATGTCAGAGCAGCTGAAGTGGAGATTTGTGGCTCAGAGAGAGAAAAAAAAAGCTCATTTTAAGAAAACAGCCTTTAAAGATACGTATTGTAAAAATTCCATGCATTTTTAGACACAACACAGTGAAGTGGTGACGTCTTCTGATATTTGCACCTAAACTAAACTAAACACTGTACTGGACTAAAATGAAACACCTAAATATGTATTTTCAACACTTTCTCTCCACTTTTCTGAGAGAAGCCATTTTGTGGAAGCCCCCAAATCTCAAACCTGGCAGATGCATGAAGAGTTATATCATCACCTGTAGAGACTGCTCTTATTCTGATGTTGCTGAGCATCCTCAATCTGACATAATGGTCAGAGTGACGCAGATCTTTTACTCCTCTGCTTGTGTTTTTGTCCATGACCGTGTGTTTTCTGAATCTCCTGGTGACTGTGCTGATTTCTTTGGGTAGAAAACACTACTGAAAAGCTGACTAAATTTACCACTCTTCTGCAGCAGCACAATAGAAATCCAGCTAAGCTAGCGGAGGTTAGATGCCCCGGACTATGTGCTGAGACCCTATTTGTACTGTTGCTGAAGTTTGGTGCTGTTCTGAGCATTATTTGTGGCTTTTTGGTGGCGGTTTATATTTGGATCCATTTACTGCAGTGTATTGTTGTCGTGCGGTCGTTTCTGAGGCTGCTAAAGCTACGTGAGCTAGCGCTCTGCAAACTTTATCTCTCAAGGGGGGGGTCCTACTCAGTGTCACGGTGTGTTAGAACATGGATTAAACTTACACCGGAATAGCCCTTTAAAAGTGTGCACTGATTATCTGACACGACATCGTTTCTGGAAACTGATTTTGCTGCTGAACATCTTAAACGCCACTTTTAAATCCCGCGAACAACAACACATATTGGGACTATGAAATCAAAACTACAACTCTTTACATGTGGCGTGAATCCACTCTTTAAAAAGACGGCATTCAAAGGTTAAGTGAACCGCTCAGATCTAACCTGTGTTTCTATTTCCGCTCCGTATCACTAAGGTGACGAGGAAGAAAGCTTCAGTAATCTGCGGTGAAGTGCTGCGTACGGCCGATTATTCAGTCTAATGAATGGCGGTCCGTGTGGACGGGCTGCGTGAGTGCAGCACTTGACAGCGCCGACTCCTTTACAACAGCCCCTCAGACTGAAAGACGACCGCAGGAGGTTGATTTCAGCTCTCCACGGCAGCCGGGGGGGCCGTCGAGGACCACAGAGGGGGATGTGAGTGCGACGCGACGCGCAGCCCGACGACCCGGCGACGACTGCGACGGGGCCTCGCAAACTCCTCAAGTCCCTCCATCGGTGACAGCGTGACCCCCGTTTGTCTGAGAGAGCCGGCGGGGACGAGGAGGAATAACAAAGAGCTACCTGCCGTGGCAACAGCGCTGATGGGTCTTAGCAACAGCAAATATATATAAAGTGATGATCATATAGAGAGATAACGACTTCTTAGTGAACATGACAGAATTCGGGGGAGGCGTGGGAGGTCGGATGTGTCGGATGGACGTGGGAGGCTTTTTGATTTCCTTTTCTTTTTACTTATCTTTATGTGTGTTTCATAAATTTGGCATGTATTTACGGCTGGAATATGTGTGCCGCGCTGCAAACATTACGAGTGTGCATGATCTGATTTATGTTTTTAGTTTGCTGGTCGTAGTTTAGTCAGGTTTAGGCAAAATAAACTTCTCGACGAGGGTTAATCAAACACAATTATTGGTTAGGATTAGGAAAAGATCACACGTCGGATTAAAATAACAGCGGCAGACTTGAAAGTGTTGGGCCGCTGACCGGGCCGCTGTATTTGATGCACTGGGAGCGAGAACAGGCTGCAATCTCTTGGCAAGAAAGCACAACTAGTCTTTACCAAACAATTGCTTCTTCAGAGTCTCTCAGAGTCAGAGAGGACATTGCAAAAGCGTTTTATTGTGTTCTCTCAGGCAGCAACTTAAATAAACTCGAGCCGATCCCAGAACCAGACAGAACCGGATCATCAAGCTGCTTTAAGGTAAAAAAAAATTGGCTGGTGTAAATCCTTCGATGGATTTGTGTGTTCAGTTTCATTCATTTTACGTTAAACAACATTTAACAGACGACATCAGAGGTCGTAAAGAAGGGAAAGACTCAAGATGCCCAAAAAATAAAACTTGAGATTTTCTGCGATTGATGATTTGGGGGAAACATATCTCCGGTTTCAGACGCTTCACACAATGGATTTTATGATCGTCTTTCATCTGAGGATCATCTCGGGAAGCTCGGAAACATCCTTTGAAAGCACTAACAACATTTTCCAGAAAAGCGCAGAAGGGCTCTATCGTCTCCCCGGAGACTCAGTGGCTTCAAAGTGAGTCACTGAATCTTAGAAAAACTTGCATCGAGTGGCCGGTTTTACAAATTCGACCGCTGGAATACAGGCGCAGGAAAAACAAGCTTGCTGAAAGAAGCTGGTAGAGACGGCAAAAAATACCCAGGAAGCCTCAGACCAGGCTGAGTGACAGACGGCTCTCATCTTTATCCCCTCAGTCTGAGACTCTGGACTCAGGGAGATGCCATCGAGTGCTTCTGGCAACCAAAAAAAATATAGTACAATATTTCACTTTCATGGTTTACTCTTTGATTTCTTTATTCTACTCCCTGTTTCACTCTCTGATTATCTTCTGCCTACATGTTTTATTATTCTTTAAATGTCCCCGTGTTGTTTTTACGGATTTGTGTCCAAACCAAGATTTTCCACTTTGCTAAAATACGACGTTGAGGTTCTGTCCTGTTCTATTATTCATACCCTTTTTTTTTTTAGAAGCCCCCGACTCGGATCAGTCTGGAGGTTGAGCGTTGCACCTCCTCGGGCTGAGAAATGTTCACTGCACCAAAGTTTTTTGCTGCGTGTGCCGACAAAAGAAAAAACCCTCTACAAACACGAGTGGAGAGAAGCTTGTGGGAGATGTTGGATGTTTGTTGTTGTGTGGCGAGAGGTTCTGGGAAGAGTGCACTTTTCTTTGCTAAACAGCGCTGGCTGTGCGGCGGCGACCGTAATGAGAAGTTACTGCAGCCTCTCATTATGGAGCCGAGCTCACAGTGTGCGAGCGCGGAGAAAAGACCGAGGCGGTGTTTTGTTCTGCTAACAAAGCTTCAGCTTGCATCTACTTCCTGTGAATCTCACCGGTGTTTGGCACCACCAGACGTCCCCCGGGGTGCCCGAATACGCCGGTGGTCCTCAGCAGCTCTTTGCTGGCGCTGAAGGGCCCGTTAAGCGTCAGCAGGCCCTTCTTGCGTCTGTCCGCGGTGCTGCTGTAGTCTCGGCTCAGGTCCCGCGGGAAGGTCTCGGCGGGGGCTTTGGCGTGGAACTCGGCCCGCTCGGCCACACCCAGCGAGACCATGAAGGAGCTCTGAACTTTGACCTTAATGTCTGGCAGGGGGTCGAAGAGCTCTTTGTCGGCGCCGTCCTGGAAGCAGAGCGGAGTGCTGTACGTCCGGCCCACTGTGAGGTCGGGCTGCATGGACGAGTTGAGGAGCAGCGGGTTGCCTGCAGACAGATGAAGAGACAGCACAGCCACACAGTCAGCTCACATCAGCGTTTCATTAACGAATCAAAGAATTCACTGGTGCCCCACATTCAACAAAATAAGGTCAAGATTGTGCTTTTTTTTTTTGGTCATTTCTTGAGTTAAAATCTGAAAAGGCTGAAAAGCTTAGAAGCTTGCTAAGGATGTCTTCATTTCTGTCATGACAGGAACAAAGATAATAGCGGAGAGAATATGTGCCAGTCAGCCTGCAGATTAAATATATCAGTGGATTCCTGTCTGCAGCACAAAACACAAGATATATATAAAACTGTATTTCACTCAGAGCAGACATGCAAGATTTAAATCATCTTTAATCTGGAGAATTAACACAAAGTCCTGGATATCCTCAGGTAGCACGAGTCCAGTTTCTTTCCAGGTTTGACCGACACATCTCTGGACTCCTTCTCCTGACATTTTCCTGCGACTGACCAGAGGAGCTCCAGCACCAATTAAAACAACATGTCCGGGCAGGCGACCAGTGCATCTGAGGTAAGGGAGCACAACCTGGGCAGAAGGTCCAGGGCTCGGCGCCACGGTCAGAGCGTTAGATTTAATTACCGAGCACACACACAGCTTGATCTCCATAATCCATCTGCTGGAGTCAGCTCCTCTGGACGCTGAGTCGTCCTCCTGAAGGACAGGACGGAGGGCCAGGCGGGGGTGCGGGTGACTGCTCTGTAAATGAGGGGAGTCCTGCAGCTCCCAGTATGGACCCAACAGCCTTTTGGAGGGGGGTGTCTTCATCTGTGGCCATTAGATGTGACGGCGCTGCCAAGCGGAGCGAGGAGAGCGCCGCATCGATCTGGCAGACGCAGACATGTGGTGCCCCCGGACGAACCGTGCCAAGATAACGGCGAAGTCACCGAGTCCTTGCTGCCCAGCTGTTGCCTGCTGCAAGGCGGGAGGCTAATGTTGTTTTATTTTTAGGGAAATCGTTAATTACCGGGGCCGTGATTTGTGATGGGCGTTACGGGGCGCGTCGGTTCTGACTCTTTCTTCAACACTCAACTTCTCCTGACGTTTTGTTTGTCTTTCCAACGGATACGGAGCACGACAACACATGTCACTGCACGGCTTCTCCTATTCAAAATAAAAAAAAACTTAAAATAGACATCTAGAGAAGTTTACAGAGAACAGGGCTAAAGAGATCAGACAATAAATAAATCTACTGAAACGTCTCCAAGCAAAGAGCTGAAATTCTAAATTCCCACGTTTGAACACAACATGATAAACAATATAAACACAGTTTCAGGGCTTTTTGCTTAAAGTCCAGATCAGTGGATCGGATACTGTGACACATTTCAACTGCGTGGTTCCAGTTAAAGTAGAAAGTTCAGAGGAAGTATTGTAAAAAAAATACTATTTTATATCCTTGTCTGCTTCAGTTGTGTAAAATATGGTTTAATGTTTCGTGTCCTCCAGCTTTACGGCACTAAAAACTTATTTTATAAGATGATTAAACATAAAAATGGTTGGAATGTCTCATAACTGATGCTGTGAATAAAACCACATTTCAATTTTGCCGTTGATTTAAAACACGAACAGTCACGTCTTCACTTTGTCTCGTACGAACGGTTGATTTACTGTCACAGATTCTTCATTGATCACCTGCATCCATTCATACATCGACTTCTGCATAAACAGCAGGTTTCAGTTTATTTTTAACATTATTTGAAAATGACGCAACAGTCTAAATGCTCTGATAAACTCACTGATAGATGACTTCTGAGCAGTCACCTCGCGTGGTCGCCCGGCACAGCGACGAATAAAATATATAAGAGAAGTTCTGTCATAATAGCTACACGAAGAGGAAAACAAAAACTCCACGAGGATTTCAGTGAGGCTCAGAAACCCACTTAGCTGCTAAATAATAAAAAGAGGAACACATTACATCACACGCTGCATGATGTATGACTTCATATGTGTGTGTGAGTGAGTTCTGCAAAATAAAAACTCGGCTGTGACTCAACTGAATAAAATGAACCGTAAAACTGTGTAAATGTTAGTAAAGAGTGAGGTTTCATCTTCAGGCGTCCAAAACTGAAGCAACTCGGTTTACCATAATTTTTCGCCACGGTCTGGATGATTACTCGGTTCTGATTGGCTGCAGGGTGTCAATTAATTCCTGATATACGGACACATATGGATCCACTCAAGCAGCTCCACTCAAACTGTCTGTATCTAAATGAGTGGCGTTGGCATCAGCTGGCTGCCAACACCTTAATTTGATCTAATTTTTAAAAAAAAAAAGGTCTGAATATCTTAGTTTTCCTTCAGTGTATCGTCCTCTGAACTCCACAGCACGGCGCCTGAAACACACAAGCTGCAGGAAGCAGAAACTGAACCTACTGGTATCATCTCGCATCGATTTCGCAAAGTTACTGACTTTTGAATCTTGCTAGCATAACGTTAGCATTCTAGCGAGTCGCTGAAGGGTTCTACGAGTTGAGCGGACTTATCCAAGGTTCTTTTGTTCATTTTCTGGAGAAGTTAAAAACGTTTCCATTTCAAAGGAACCTTTGTGGGATTGTAAAGACTGTTTCCAGTTATTAGTCAAACCCTGCAGAAGAATTCGCTTGTGTAAAATGCATGAAAAAAAAAAGAATGATCTTGGCATAAGCAGAATAATGGAAATGGGGCAACCATCTTTCCCATATGTTGTGGGAATCTGCAGATTATTTTCTGCTGATCGAAGACTCATTTCAGCCAGAAAAGGAAGAATGCTTTAATTTTTAGTATTCATACAGTTGCAGAGATATAACCTGCGACATCTCTGTTATCGACTCCGTCACGAGGCGTCTTTGATTGTGATGATACAGAATAACATCTCTGATAATTGCTCATCAGACGGCGTTGCATGAGAAATGGAGAGATGCATTTTTCATTTCTTAAACGGCCTCTTCGTGACAGTGAAGCTCTGGGCGACTCCAGCTCTCGGTCAGAGCTGCAGCACCGGCGGACGATGCCTCTCTGCCGCTGACATTCGATCACTGCTAAATTTTCTCCCCTCCGGTCGAGTGGAGAATGATCTGATTATCGCTTGAGTGTGCATCTTTAAGAATGGCGCGGCGAAAATGGAATGGCAGTGGTGAGATGAGAGAAGTTAATGAAATGTACCTCAGGTTGAATACCTTGAGGGATAGGTTTGGAATTGGGCCTCTGATTAAAAATCACTCAGAAGGAGAGGTAATGCGGAGAGACAGGTTCAGGTCCAAAGACTCATTCAGCACTCTGCCTTACAGCCGCTCCGGCAGCAGAGAGCCATCCGAAAATCATTCAAGAACTTCTTCAAGAATTTAAGGGGTTTTTTTTCTCGCGATTATTAGGCATGAAAATGCTACTGATTTGCAATTAAACGCACGCTATAAGAAGTGTTTGCCCCCCTGGAGGAAGCGTTTAATTTCGTCCAATGTTTATGAAAAGGACGGTAAAATGTTAACAATGCGGTCGCAGCAGAAGTAGGCTACTATAAAACGCCCGGGCAACCTCCAGTACAAACTGGCGCCGGGGAAGTGTTCAACATTTCATGTGGCGCCTCGGACGGGCTGAAAGAGATGAGAACAGAGAGGAGTGATTGTGGCCGGTGGAGGGCACAGCAGGCAGGCTGCAAGGAGAGCTGGCCTATTTAAATAGGATTGATGACCTGCTGAATGTCGACCCAGCTCAACCCGCCTTCCAGCCCGCCGTTTTCCTCACACACAGCCCGACGAGGGGGCGGGGTTTGACCGACTCGCGGGGCCTTGGGGGAGCCGAGGCGCAGCGTGGGCTCCGGCAGATCTTCTCACGGGTGCTGTCACCGCGGCGGCCACGATGGATCACCCTTCGCCACGATGGCTATCACTTGCGCTAACCCAGAAGTGTCAGTGACAGTAATATGAATGCCTGTAGCGAAAGCTGGCCGGGACAGCCGCAGTCACATAACCAACAGAAGTTATTGCTGTGCACAACAAAAACTGAATTGATGTTCACTGTTCCATAACCCCCACATTTATCCATCAGTGGTTTAGGCCAGTGTAATCTGATGGAGGAGATTGGCTGCCTGACAGTCAAATGTGTGGTCCGCTGGGAGGGGGCGGGGCCACGGCGGTCTCTATCAGAGATTGATTGTCTCTTGCGTCAAAATAACAGAGGAGCAGGTCTGTCAAAATAGAAGGACAGGATCATGGAGGTATAAATCCTGAGCAGATGGGGAGCCTGCACGCCACGCTGCTCCATGCAAACAAATGCCATCAATCAGAGGGGGTGGCCCTGCCGCTGAGGTCTTTGATGACATCGCCTTTTGGCCTTGTGGTTGTTGGTGTGTGTCATCGTGGAGCTGATGGGACTCTCTCTCTCTCTCTCACTCTCTGTCTCTCTCACCTTGTCTGGTTGTCTTGAAATTGAACGACTGGAAACCCCCGGCGAGCGCAGAGGAGTCGATGACGTCCACGCCGTACTCGCTGTGGTTCTTCCTGTACAGCATGACGGCGACCACGAGGATCGCTACGGCGATGATGCCGGCCCCCAGGCCAGAGTACAGAGCGACGTCGTTGGAGCCGTCCATGCCTGAAGCACACAAGACACACGGGAGAGGAACGCTAAGGTCAGCGGCTGATAAAAGTCGAGGTGAAGAAACAATGAAAGTACAAATTCAGTACAGTTACACGCAAAACTCAACACATCCTGAGGGGTTTTCTTTTCATGTTAAAAGTCTACCTATAAACTGAAGGCTGAAAGACTTTTATTGTGAAAATTAAAGGGGGAAGGGGCACATTATACTGAATGGGAGCACAAGAGATCAAAAATATAGGCTTTCTCCTCCCTTTCAATGAGGCAAATTAAGGCTAAGGCTAAATATCTTTTGACTTTTGTGTTCAAAGTCACTAAATATATGCCTTTGCTAATATAGAATAATAACTTTGACTACAGTGGAATCTGGGAGTCGTACATCTTCGTCCAGCCGGGGTTATAAAAGCTTATAACAGCTCGTAAGAAAGTAAGAAGTCGTCTAGTGGCATAAAATGTTCTGTACAGGTGAATAAACTTCAATTTGAGAGACAGCTACCGCTGATATTCATGCTGCTTGTCCGTGCTAAAATTGATGCTATCGCTAATTCATTCCTGTGATGTTGATCTTGCACTCTGCTTGCGATTGTTAATAACCGCGTCTGACTATTAACCGAACCCCCAGGAAGAAACACTGACTGCAGGGGGGCTTTCAGAGTGTCCTTCTGAGATTCCTGCAGCACCTGAGTCTTTTCTTTCCTACTGTGATGAAAGCAGCATTACCCCCAAAAAAAAAAAGGGAGAGGGTTTTTTTAGTGTTGCACATAAAAGAACGTTGTCTTTGTTACTTTAATTAAGACTCAAACCATGTGGGGGAGATGGAAAAATGAAAACTGTGGAGACAATACGGTTATTTTATGTGGACGATCAAGGTCAAACACAGGAAAGGAGTCACAATGTGTTGCACTGGCTGCGGCGTGGAAATGAAACAAGAAGGATGGAAAGTGGTAAGATGGAGCAGACCATCTGTCTTATCTCTCCATGCTACATTATGCACCGCAGATAGGAATAAATGAACATGTCCAGCCGTTACTCTAAACTGTTACGTATCACACTCAAGCTGCTAACATGGAGGGTGATTAGCCTAACTGCCTTTAGACCCACCGGTCTATATCCAATAGCTATGATGGATAACTCACGGCGCGGAGAGTCGGGAGCCCATGTGGTGTAGCTGGTGGTCACCAGTCCGTGCGAGGACCAATAAGAGGCAAATTAATTTAGAGTATTCCTACCAGGGCGATCACTTGCCAGACACCGGCTTCATGGACTCCGCCGCTCAGTCACTCAACCTTTCCTTAAAGCCTGTGAAGACGACGGTAGGCAGGACTTTAACACTAATGTGGCAGGCTAATGAAAGCACTCAAGCTAGCACCTGACAATCACTTAGTCAGCCTAGCTCCGGCAAGTGATTGAAAGCCGCCACAGGAATGCGAGGACAGCGCCGTAAATTGGTCAAATTAGCTCATTTGCAATGATTACAACCCATTAATCCTCCACAACATAGCACATGTTCACTTGTCACAACCAATATATCTCCTGGCTCAAAGTAGAAGCACAGCTGTGATGTCACGGTTGTCATAAAAAGTCGGGCACTGAATAATGACATGAATGTGTAATGAGCACTTGCTGGGTTAAAACAGGAGTTGCTCAGATCAAAGTGAACTAAAAGGGCGGTAATTCATGATGTCGCCGCTCGCAGAGTGCGTACTGAGCGAATGCAAACGACTTTCACTCCCTCTCCTGCCAACTTAAAAACTCGTAATTTATCATCTCTGGCCCCGCGAATTCAGGGCAGTACATATTAGTGGCGGATGGGGGAGGGGAGAAGGGTTGAAGATGAAAGAAATCCACAGAGGAAGACTCACTTTGAGGTTTAACGTCATGTAGCAGCTTTCGATCTGCAAAGACAGAGAGATAGAATGAGACAAAGGGGAGAGAAAGTGGTGATTAAAGTCCGAGCCTCTGTGAAGTGACTAACAAGTGTGGTCTGGTCCCGAGCAGCAGAGAAGCGCTTCCTGCTGACTGTACAGTATCTGATAATGGCCGGGCGGGCATCGTTACCGTTCCTCATTCCAACGCAGACAAAGGTGGTGAGGTGCGAACTGCTCAAAGGCCGGGAAATAACTCTGAGCGGGCCAATTATCTCCTAACACGGGTCCAAAAACAAGCTTGATTTACACGCTTTTTCGACCAGACTTTCTCCAAATGTATATTCTGGAAACCAAAATGAACATCATCATCATGAGCACGTCGGAGTTGGGCTGAAAAACCAGTGGGACTGTGATTTAAAGGGTGATTATTTCCCATAGATTAAGCTACGAGTCTCGGTGATTCATATATCAAAAAAAAAATGACATCCGTGTGTGCCGACCATATTAGATGCAAATAAATTATCATTTTCAAACTCATTACCAGGACGTCAGACTAATTGCATCTGTCATCTTGTAGAAAATGCGCTCGGGATGAACAGTTCTTCCCTTGGACGACAGATTGTTTTGTATGTATGCGTGACTTTCGCTTAGCAAATGTCAATTAAACTTGAGTCTTGACTACAGCCGAGCACGCCTACTCACGCCGTTAATGTAGTTCTACCCCACACAGATCTATTTCTATCTCCGAAGTTCAGTCAGTGATAGCTACTAGCATTAGCACTAGTTACTAGAAGTAGATGACTGCACAGTGTAATGGCTGCAGAAAGCATGGCGTCATCTGCGTATAGACTGATTATCCCACAAACTTCACTTTCAGTCTGTGCAGGTTAACTTACTGCCCAGTAAGCATGTGTCTGCCACAACCAAAACAGGAAGAGACGTTTTCCCCGGTCGCTGTCACCGGTCAAAAGTGGAACAACTGGAAAAACTGTGAATACTCGACATCGCAAAATAAACCAGCTGATGGAGGCAAACAACGTAAAGAGTCTAAAGAGGAGAGCACCGAAGTTTCCGCTTCACAGAATCAATCTCACTCAAAGCGAAACTCTCGCCAAAATGCAACCTAGCGTCTTTTTGTGAATGTACCCGAGTCAAACCTTCGTGTGAAAGCATAATTACGACGAGAGAGGCACTTTTAAGATTTACCGTATTTTCGTTTTCGGGTCAAACTCATTTTCAATGGGAGTGCTACGGGCACTTTAGCGATAGCATCAAAATCTCTATTTTTAAAACACTAAGAAGTCTCGACACAACATGAAACTTTGCTCGTAGTATCACCAGGGTCTCTACACATGAACACGAGCATTGAGAACATTGTTTGTGTACACAGAGTTTACTAAAAAGAAGGTTTTTGAACAACTCACGTTAGCAGTAGCTTGTTCCGCTCGCCGCCGTCCTGCCAGTGGAGAAGTGTCGATCTCAGAATGTGACGTAACCTGGAGGACAGTTAAGGTGGAACGCTCCTAAAGCTTAGTTCCATATAAATGCAGGATAATTTGTTGTTTTATCGTTAGTGAAAAACAATATTGACCTTGAAGTTGAAAAAGGAGCCTCATATAAGAAGCAAGACTAAAATCAAAAGCCGGAAAAGTCACGTGAGATATCGCGTCGCGTTGTTGCCGGAAGACAGTAGTTCCACCTTAACTGTCCTTCATGTTACGTCACATTCTGAGATCGACACTTCTCCACTGGCAGGACGGCGGCGAGCGGAGCAAGCTACTGCTAACGTGAGTTGTTCAAAAACCTTCTTTTTAATAAAACAAACAATGTTCTCAATGCTCGTGTTCATGTGTAGAGACCCTGGTGATACTACGAGCAAAGTTTCATGTTGTGTCGAGACTTCTTACTGTTTTAAAAATAGAGATTTTGATGCTACCGTAAAAGTGCCCGTAGTACTCCCATTGAAAATGAGTTTGACCCGAAAACAAAAATACTGTAAATCTTAAAAGTGCCTCTTTCGTCGTAATTATGCTTTTACACGAAGGTTTGACTCTTTTACATTCACGAAAAAAACCTAGGTTGTATTTTGGCGAGAGTTTCACTTTCAAGCCAAAAGACCAACACACTTTCTGACTAGATCAGTAAAACCTGCCTACTTATTAATGTGTTTTACTCTGCCTGTGTGTTTTACTCTGCCTGTTCACATCACTCAGATCAGGATTTCTAGGTCAAATTTGGTTTCTCATTTACTTTGGACAGCAGCCAGGCCATTAGCGGTAGCCGTGATGCTAACACTGTCTTTACTAGAGTGGCTCCAACATTAAGGGAAGACAGCTGAAAAGTTGTGTTTTCCCGCTGGAATAAAACGGTCTCTCCGATGATCTGAAACGTCACTCCTTCAAATCACAGTCCCGATACAAACACGTGGCGTTCAGCCCTCTTTCACTGACTTTCACCATGACCCAAACAGTGCAATGACATTTCATTACAAACGTGAAGAATCATTCAAGAGTGAATGTCTGCATTTCTTACCCTGTGACAGATTCAGTATGACAAACAATATGTCAAGTGAGCGGCTCACAGGAGAAAGAGCGCTGACATCATCATGCACCGGGCATCCGTGTCAATCCACGCTGTGATTTTTTTTCTTCCACCTCCTGCTCGATCATGCTTGTGATGATTTGCCATGTTACAGCGGGCGCATATATGGTGATGATAATGACAGGAAAATGATGACAGTGATGATGCTGATGTGGAGCATAATGACAGGTCTTACTCTGGGTACACAGTCCATCTGTGCAGTTCTCGGTGGCCTCGCTGTTCCCTTCGCACATCTTGCCTCGGTGTCTGGGTGCCGGGGAGTTGCACTCCCGACTCCGCTGCCTCTCACACTGGCTGCTGCACACGGTCCAGACGGTCCACTCGTCCCAGCCGCCGTCGACTGCAATGTGAGGATATATATAAATGTGGACGAAGACAATAACAGATGTTGTGTATGTGTCAGCGCAACAAAAACAAACAAGAGACAAGAGGAAATAATTTGAGGCGCGCAGGAAGCAGCTAAGGCGAGCCAAAGGAAGACGAAAGAGGAAATTAGGCAAAAATTTCAGTAACTATTCTACTCGCTTTGTTTTAGGAAAGATTGATATCAACATCACATCTGTATGTAATGTACTGGAGTCTGGACTTGAGCCTTAGGCTAGATAAGACTGCAGGCAGAAGGAAACAGCTAGCAGCCAAAATTCCCCCAAAAATAAATACAAAAATTAAAATAAACAAAAACCAGATAACTTCACTAGTTGCAGAAGCCACATTTTGTTTTTGCTTTGCTCAGAGCAGCTGTTTCCTCCTGACTCCTGATCTATGAGGTTCATCCAGACTGAGTAGTTTTCTTTAACTATTCCATGCGTGAATTATAAAATCACGAGTATTTCTTATTTCAATGTTTGTTTTCACTCTTCAACAAGTAAAGAAAACTCCCAACAATAACTTTTGTTTAAAATATGTTATCTAAAAGGAGTGAAATGTCCACTGGATGTGAAAAGTGACTCAAGAATAACAGTTATACAACAAAGTTAAACCACAACGTTTTTCAACTAAATAAGATGTTATTTTGATAAAAACGGACCTTTAGTTAGACCCAGTCTAAAGTTTATTCAATGTTGCACTTTAACAAAACATTCAAGGACATTATATATGATGATTTAGAATAAAAATTGGAGAAAATAAAGGCAGAATACAACATTTTAGAGCGTAATGCAAAGAAGAAATGGACAAAAATGTTATTGAAAACACTTTATGATGAGAAAAAAAATAGCTTCCCTACATCTGTTCACTTCAGAAAGTGAATATATATAAATGTCCAGATGTCAACAAAGAACAGATAGTTATCTGTTATGTAACAACAACACACACACACACTCAGTATGACACACAGTCTGCAGGGTGGTGCTACAGCTTGAGAGACATTTTCTCCCCATTAACCCGCGGGCCTGTTTATATAATAGGATTTGATACAAGGCTATGAAACAAGACAGCCTGGTGCATGTTAATAGCTGGAAGTCCTCCACGGTGCTCTGTCATCTGATCAAGGAAGAACTCATCATGCTTAGCTTAACAAATATTGGGAGACCATATGGCGCCTGAAGATTTTCTGGCAGCACTCGAGCTGCCGATAAAACAGTCTTGTGGGCGGTGGAGAAGGTAATCTTCCTTTGTGGTGCTCCACGGTCCCTACCTACACTCCGCCGTTTGTTTGTGGCTTCTTCTCTGCTACTTGATATGCAAATGATGTGTTTGTAACGATGTGGAGAGAATGCAGAGCGCTTCCCGAGTTAGACCGCAGTCGCTGGTGAGTGAATGCATATTGTTTCTCCCGACAGTTCCCCTCTGACTAGCTGCTGTGATTCTGTTGATTGACCTCATCTGCTCGCTGGTAAACAACAGCTACAGCCTGACAAACTGTAACATCTGAAAAAAAAATAACTCTGAGTCACTCTCAACTCGCGGATACTCTTCATAATCCAAATTTAATTTTGTTTTTGCTGGCTGCGTTTCTTAAAACTGTTTAGTCGCCACCAGATCCTCATTAATTTGTTTTGGTGACACTTTCGCAGCTAAGCAGACGTTACTCGCTTTAATATTCGTGCCTTTATTTGCCGTCTTTCAGTTTGAACCCTAAATCCTGACACATCAGAGGATTTTACTTTTTCTACCAAACAACACTCTGCAAAGTGAATATTAAAGTTTTCATCCACTCGCTAAGATTAACCTCTCATCACGACACATTAATTGGTGATAGATGGTAACGCAGTGGACGTGGACTTACCTCCTGAGTCATCTTGTGTAAATTATTTAAGGATCTGTGTTGGACAAATATAACTAACACACTAACACATCAGGGGTAGCAGTAATATAGTTTCCCATTATGGCTGAACTGTGTCGTTTTTTAATCAAACATTACTTCAAAAAGAGAAACAGTTCATCTAGATTTGGTCTTCTAATCGTTGTCTCTGTAATAACTCAGAATAAACTACAATGCTCTTGCTCATTAAAGTAAGAACAAGTCACACTTGGTGTATTTGTGTAGTTTTCATAGTTTTTTGGACAGCAATCACTCCAGCAGCAAGATAAGAGCCTGAATCACTCGTTTTTTTCTTTGACAGACATGAAAATTGTGGTCATGCAGCACCACACTTGTCTGCGCACCAGGCTGATGACTCATATGTGTCAGAAATCTCAATTTACTATTAAAAATACAGTGAGCCAGAGTGTGTCTGGAGGATTAAATGTGACCTCAGTGGAATGGGACCACAAGCAGGAAAAACAACAAACATCCTTTGGTCGTGGGGTTCGGTGAGCGACATCTTCTCCAACCTGCGACTCTGAGCTAACATGAATCACAACCAGAGCAATTAAGACTTTAGCAGCACAACATCAGAGTGCATGAAGTTTAACGAGGGTGCATTTTATTGCTAATGAGTTTACTTTTCATTTGTTGGAGGAATAATGTGTCACTTTACTTTAAATTGTAAAATTCACATTCCTATGACACTGTAATCTCCCATAATGCTCCTCACTTTACCCGCTACTCCCAGTAAAAGTTTAAGTTAACACTAAAGTTTAATTAGGTGTAGATGTCGTCGCAACAAATATATAGAATCTAGAGCCTGTCCTCACGAGAAAAACGTCCATATAGGTTAAAAATGAGAGCAGGCTAATACGACCCATATACACGTCCGGAGGAAGTGAGGGTACGTAGCATAACGACTGGAGAACCGCGTGTTGGGAGGAGGTCGGAGATGGATGGTCGAGTCTAATGAGCACAGGACGTTCATTCAACAGACTGCTGGTACTGTCCAGTGTGCAACCATCAGTTAACGAACGTAGTGAGGTAAGTTCACGTACGTAACATAAGCCAAGTTATTCAGGTAACATATGTATGTTCATAACTGAAGTTACAGGAGTGATGTAGTGATTTCATTGCAAATTTTCTCCGTTGTGGGACTAAACCTAACCAGCCTTCAACTTTACGATGGAGGTCCATTACAGTGGCGTGCACAGACTTTTTGAAGGGCAGGGGCGTAAAAAAGGGCCTTTTAGTGCGTTTTGGCTCCCAAGAGGGCACTTTAGCACGCGTTTTTGTCATCCAAGAGAGCAGTTTATCATGTTTTAACCAGCCAAGGAGGCAATTTAGTGTGTTTTGCCAATCAAGAGGGCACTTTAGCACGCGTTTCAGCTCCCAAGAGGGCACTTTAGAACGCGTTTTTGCCACCCAAGAGGGCAGTTTATCATGTTTTAACCAGCCAAGGGGGCAATTTGGTGTGTTTTGCCAATCAAGACGGCACTTTAGCACGCGTCTTGGCTCCCAAGAGGACACTTTAGCACGCGTTTTGGCTCCCAATAGGACACTTTAGCACGCGTTTTGGCAATCAAGAGGGCACTTAGCGTGCGTTTTTGCCACCCAAGAGGGCAGTTTATCATGTTTTAACCAGCCAAGGGGGCAATTTGGTGTGTTTTGCCAATCAAGAGGGCACTTTAGCACGCGTTTTGGCTCCCAAGAGGACACTTTAGCACGCGTTTTGGCTCCCAATAGGGCACTTTAGCGCGCGTTTTGGCAATCAAGAGGGCACTTAGCGTGCGTTTTTGCCACCCAAGAGGGCAGTTTATCATGTTTTAACCAGCCAAGGGGGCAATTTGGTGTGTTTTGCCAATCAAGAGGGCACTTTAGCACGCGTTTTGGCTCCCAAGAGGACACTTTAGCACGCGTTTTGGCTCCCAATAGGACACTTTAGCACGCGTTTTGGCTCTCAATAGGGCACTTTAGCGCGCGTTTTGGCAATCAAGAGGGCACTTAGCGTGCGGTTTTGCCACCCAAGAGGGCAGTTTATCATGTTTTAACCAGCCAAGGGGGCAATTTGGTGTGTTTTGCCAATCAAGAGGGCACTTTAGCACGCGTTTTGGCTCCCAAGAGGACACTTTAGCACGCGTTTTGGCAATCAAGAGGGCACTTAGCGTGCGTTTTTGCCACCCAAGAAGGCAGCTTATCATGTTTTAACCAGCCATGGGGGCAGTTTAGTGTGTTTTGCCAACCAAGAGGGCACTTTAGCACGCATTTTGGCTCCCAGGAGGGCAACAATTTCAACAACTGGGCCACGAGACATTGTGCACACCACTGGTCGAGTGTGTCTGTCACTGGTCATGTCGTGTTTGGAGACACTTGACGATCATCGTATTCAGATGTTGATGGCGGAGGTGGTACGAGTGTCTGTTGACTTTGCTTTAAGTTGTTCTGTCTTCCAATCAAACCCTTCAGCCTCTCGTTAATCTGCCTCATCACGGTGCAGTCTCTGACCCCGTCCACCCTCCTCGCCCTCCCTGCACTCACACCATCATTAAGATGGTGCTCCGGGCTGCCTTGTCAGAACCGGACAGGCCTGTCAATCAGCGGCTCAGACAGCTGGGTTCATCTCAGCCCACGCTCGGTTTCCTGTCTGCATCTCCTTCCTCCCACAAAGACACGGATCAGCCCTGATAACAGGGAGCCCTCTCCGCTGCATGCTACTTCAGTCGTTCTCCTGATCCCTCTGGGGCACGGTGGTGGCAATCCTTCTTCTTCTTTTCTTCTTTAATTATTTTTTTTTCCATATGGATTCGACAGTGTAAACACAACCCACCCTCCCCTCCTCTTCTCTCTTAAAGCTGCATTTAAGGTTGACAGCTTTCATTGGCAGTGAGAGGCAGCTGGTTGAAAACTTTTTGACACACAGACATCAGTCAGCGTCTGAAAATTCTATTTTTTTTGTTTATAGACTACAAGCCGGTGAGTGAGTTTTTTGTAAGCCAGACGTTAGAGCACCCTGAAAGCAGAGAGCTGAGTCACTGTTATTGATCACCCGCCACAGCAGAGTTTCTCCTGCACAGAAACTCACGGCGGCACACTCGCTGTCATTTTCTCTGTCGCCTTCGTTAAGAGCTACATGTTTCTGTCAAATCTGAACTGGAAACTTCATGTGCATTATTGTAAACAAGTGAGACAAGCACAACATAAGAAAATGACGCCTGCTCGCTCTTATTGATTAATGGAAAAGAAAGTTTGGCACGTTATGGTTTCAGCACTGAAGCCAAGAGCCAGACTACTGTATCTGTTTTACAAAGCTGAATTATTTATGTAATATTGTGTGGCTTGTATATTTTAAAGCTGAGACTTTATCGTCGATGGTGAGGTAAGAGAATTCGATATTAGGCGGTCCTGGATTATTGACTACAAAATGAGAGGGGTTAAAAAGCCCTGCGCTCTTGTAACTTCTGGGCAAATATACCCTGTAAATGTATTTTACTTACCAAAAGTTTGTATTCTTCAGGCCTGAAAAACTCGCTGAATGCATTTCCTTCCTCATAAATCATTTACCAAGCTGAGTATTTCAAAATCTGCATTGTCTACGTTCATGTTGCCCCGTTCTCGCTCCCAAACCAAAAAAAAAGCAGCATGGACAGCGGCACCACGCGTCAAACTTTGACTTTGGTGGCGCTCCTCTTGCATACTTTCTGGAGGCGTCCCTCTCGCATAGCAGTACAGCGAGAATAATCTGCACTGCGGGGGTGTTTTGGGTAGTTTGGTGAGTCTGAAAGTCAAAGTTGAGTTGTTTTTAACTTGTGTTACGTCCTAAATCTAACTACGTGGTTTTGGTGCCCTGATCTAACCAAACTGTGACCATTTCACAAAGCTAACAGTCCAAAACTCATAATCTGTGGAACGTTTGTCAGCAAGCTTGATTTTTATTTTGCTTACTATCTGCAGTTTATTTCTGCAATCAGAATCAGAATCAGAAATGCTTTTAATGCCAATTAATTTGCTGTCTGTGGTGCAAATTCTGCCGCTCTAGTACATCATATTCAAAGCTCTAACTCAGTGATATACAAAATAAAGTGTGCCTGGTTTTCTCTTAGTGACTGTTATGACTGTTTACTATTAAAGTTAGCTGGTTAGAAGGAAACTAAACTAGCTAAACTATCTTCTGCTATTTGGGTTTGAATTCCTTAAAATGTCTGACTTACACGAAACACATTCAGATGTACAAATAATGATATAATTAATTATTTTCTGGCTTTATATACGTTTCTGAACATGTCTTGTGTTTATAATGTTTGGCATAACATACATACAACAAAATACTTAAGTAACGATACTGTGTGTATCATTTTGTGCCAGTAATACCATGTTTTTTTGTGTTTTTTTATTCATTTAACACCATAAATCTGCATTTTTAAACTTGATTTACAAACTCGAACAAAGTGTCAGGACTCTCTCAGGCTTCTGTCTCTCAGTCCCTGGTCCACATCTCTCTCTCATCCTGTTCTGGCATTCTCCGTCGGCATTAAGCTAGACCTGACTGTCTGTCCCCATCTGTGTCCTGGCAGTCTGAGGCCTCCCAAACTGAACAAATTGGCACGAATGATGCTCACTGGATGACCTCGCCAATTTCCGAGCCCCGGCTTTCGAGCTCCTGGGCTCTCTGGGAAAACAAGTCAATATGTGTGGCGCTGACAGCATGTACACAGGATGTGCAGCGACATGCTGCGACTGACGGGCCTACAGGGACCCCGACATCTGCACAGAGGTGACAAGGCGTGCAGATGAATTCCATACCTTCAACATACGTTTGCCTCGCGCGTGTTGATACAGACGCTCAGACTCCAAACTTGAGAGCCGTCACACAACGTGACAACGTGACAGACAGCCGCCAGATGACATTTACCACCGGAGAGTTCAACTGTGTCCAAAAACTTCTTCCTTCCTGTTTCCGCCCCGAGTTTTGTCACGTACTAGTCCTCCAGACCGAGCCTCAGTTTCTAATCTCACGCTGCAGGTCAGGTGATCGCAGCTGTTCATAATGATATATGATATAAAATAATAATTCAAACTATTCTTTTGGAAGTCTTTCAGTGGTTCCAATGATTTGCTATTATCACAATTGACATGCACGTCTTGTAACTGGATGTACACAGCGAGAAGAGAAAGTCTTGTAATTTGTGCGCAGATAAGGCCCATTTACTGTTTCTGTCAGGTTGTAGATATCAAACATTTTTTGTCCCTGTCAGTTCAGATCTGTCACAGATTTGAGATTAAAGTCTGCAGGAATATTTCAGGCAGAAATAATCTTGCCTAAATTAAAACATCGGCGAACAAAAGCTGAAGCCGTTTTCTGGAGCAAACCCGTCTTCAGACGCAGTTCGATCATTCGTGATCACGATACATTTTGTAAGAGACATTTTCATGAACGCAAAGAGGAAAAGAGTTGCACAGATCTACGTCCTGCAAAATGTTGATACATTATATGAACAATTAACCAATTAAATGATCTGTATCCATATCTGCATGGGTGGAGCTTAAACAGAATGTGTGTGTCTAAACCAGGAAGTTGTTAATTAAGCCTCAGGATTCTTCACAACTACTGATAATGACACATCTAACAACTCAACACTACTGCAAAACATCCTGTCCTTTAGGGTTGGTTAAGCATAATCAGGTTATACGTTACGGCACATTTCCACCGTTGTGATGACAGCCAGAGCTGGCTGGAAGATCTCATATCATTTTGTTGTTACAGACGAACGGTGGAAGCCAAGAGAGCCGATTTGTGCTTCATTTACTGCACGAGAGAGAGCGAGAAAGCTGCTACGATGGCGAGCAATACCTACTGAACATCTGCACGTTTTGCCTTTTGCTCAAAAAGCGTAACCCCACAGAGCTGCTAACACCGCAGCACTCTTCTTTTATTGCCTCTTTTATTGCGGTTAACCGGACCAATAAGTGCAGTTTTGACTCCGTGTCACTCCCTGCCTTCAATAAACGCTTGTAGACACACGACTCTCGTTCTGCAAGATTTGTCTGTGAGCTGACGGGCCTGCATGTGTGCCGCGCTCACACTTATAGGATAACCTCCTGCCTCCGCGAGAACAAACCTCCCCGTTTCGACTCGCACGACAACAAATTCCACCCGTGTTGGCTCTTGTAAGGCGAAAAAAACTCATTTTTTTCAAGAACTATCTCAGCTCACCTTCTCCCCCCTGAATCACACAGCACTCTGAGTCATATCCCCGCTCTCACCGCTGCCTCCTCTTGTCACTTCGCTTTGCATCATAAATCCTCGCCGCTTCTTTTTATTCCCTCTTATTTTCTTCCATGCAGCACGATCAGTTCAGCGGTAGGCTACAGGGGGTTTCTATCAGGTCACTACAGGTCTGTCCGTTGCAGTCTTTATTCTCGGTTGTGTGTGATGTTATTAAGGCAGGATTTTAAGCTCATTCTAGTCATTTAAACAACAACGGATGAATGTCTGAGATGCTGCAGATGTAGGCGACAAGAAGTAATAGCGCAAAGTGCCTTGAAAAACACCAGGCAATAAAACATGTCATCTGAAAACACAGGAAGGAGAGAATAACTGTGCTGGAAGTGTAAAAAAAACAAAAACAAAACAAACAGCTTGTCAGCCACTAATATCATTAGTATTTAAAAACAGCTTTTACATTTCTGGCAGCCTGTCATAATCTCTGACATATAAACAAATATATAACAACTTTCGACACCAAGAGAAAAGAAAAGTAACTCCATAAAGTCGAAGTCTGTGTTGTATCTACATGCAGAAACTCAGAGTTTAAGTGGAACCTACTTGGGCAGAGTGCGTTGCAGGTGATCTTCTGCACAGACATGCCCTCGCAGAAGGCCCCGCCGTTGAGCGGCGCCGGGTTCGTGCAGGTCCGAGAGCGCTTCTGGACACCCCGCCCACACGGCACATTACAGGCCGACCACTCCGTCCACAGGGACCAGCCGCCGTTCACTGGAGAGAGTTCAACAAGTTCAGAGACGGAGAGAAAGGTAGAGCGAGTGCACAACAACACACATTACTTTTTCCAGAACTGTGGCATAGTTAAATACTCTGAGAGCCGAGGTTATTAATGATTATGCAGGCTGCGAGGCGCTGCGAGGCAACAATGCATAACCGCTGCAGCGGATTGAACACAGCACACTCATTGTGGCGGATGTACAGCGCCCTCTTTCCTAATTGCCAGCTCAGTGTTCCTTGCTCTTGGATTAAGATAAAGACGTGAAGCTGTGCGAAAGCTAAGAAAACAGCCATTAAATGAAATTGCCATTTCTAAAGGCGACACTGACTCATACTGGTCGACAGGTTGGAGTCGACCACTTAGTGCTCTGACTGAAGCGGTTTACTCAATGATCTCTGCGACGACAAAGCTAAATGCTCGGCGGTGCCATCAAAGCCGGTGAACCCGCATTGCTGGAAGGCCTCTGGCAAATAAATACTTAATAAGCAACACTCCTTTTAAATGAGATTAAGACACAGTGGCTTATTTCCTTTCATAAAGTACACATTGATTTTAAATGAGAGGCAGTAAATTGGGTCTTTGAATAATACATTCATTGAAATAAAGAGGAAACATCGCTCCTCGGCGGAAACATGGAGATGGGTCTCTTAATCACTGGTGTAGGGGCGCAGGAAACCAAACAAATTGATCTGAAGCGCCATGTAAACAGTGTGTCAGCACACTCTAATGTGTTGGAGCAGGCAATAACCGCTGCCGGGGGGAGGACGGCGTACCGAAGACGATCACAGTGGCTGTGGCGCTGCGTCTCTTGGCCACGATGTTGCTGGCTAGACAGGTGTAGTTGCCCGAGTCGGACAGCCGCGCCTCGTTGATGATGAGGTTGTGGTCCGCGCGTGTGTCGATGTTGTCGTCCGCCTGGGAGCTCAGCAGCTCCTCGTTTTTCAGCCATTCCACCTGTACGAGAGAGGCGGGAGAGAACAGAGAGACGGTGAGCTCGTAAACATTCAAAGTGAAACTCGCGCCAAAATGCAACCGAGGCTTTTTTTGTGAACGTATATGAGTCAAACCGTCATGTAAATTACGACGAAAGAGGCACTTTTAAGATTTACGGTATTTTCGTTTTTGGGTCAAACTCTTTAAGTTTGTGCTACGGGAGTGCTAATTAGCAATAGCATCAAAATCGCTATTTTTAAAACAGTAAGAAGTCTCGACACAACATGAAACTTTGCTGGTAGTATCACCAGGGTCTCTACACATGAACACGAGCATTGAGAACATTGTTTGTGTACACAGAGTTTACTAAAAAGAAGGTTTTTGAACAACTCACGTTAGCAGTAGCTTGTTCCGCTCGCCGCCGTCCTGCCAGTGGAGAAGTGTCGATCTCAGAATGTGACGTAACCTGGAGGACAGTTAAGGTGGAACTACTGTCTTCCAGCAACAACTATCCACGCCAGATCTCACATGACTTTTCCAGCTTTTGATTTTAGTATTGTTTCTTATATGAGGCTCCTTTTTCAACTTCAAGGTCAATATTGTTTTTCACTAACGATAAAACAACAAATTATCCGTGTATTTATATGGAACTAAGCTTTAGGAGCGTTCCACCTTAACTGTCCTCCAGGTTACGTCACATTCTGAGATCGACACTTCTCCACTGGCAGGACGGCGGCGAGCGGAACAAGCTACTGCTAACGTGAGCTGTTCAAAAACCTTCTTTTTAGTAAACTCTGTGTACACAAACAATGTTCTCAATGCTCATGTTCATGTGTAGAGACCCTGGTGATACTACCAGCAAAGTTTCATGTTGTGTCGAGACTTCTTACTGTTTTAAAAATAGAGATTTTGATGCTATCGCTAAAGTGCCCGTAGCACTCCCATTGAAAATGAGTTTGACCCGAAAACGAAAATATGGTAAATCTTAAAAGTGCCTCTTTCGTCATAATTATGCTTTTACACGAAGGTTTGACTCATATACATTCACAAAAAAAGCCTAGGCTGCATTTTGGGGAGAGTTTTACTTTAATCAACCATTGAACACAGTGAAATATCCTGATGAAAATGAGCCTGTAGTCTTTAGAGGAATAAACACCCTCAGTGTTGTTGCTCACTATCGTGTGGCTCATGTACAGTGAGGTATTCTGTCTTTTTGGGGGCGAATATAAACCCTGTGGTTAAACTCAGAAGAATAACACAAGTTGAATTTCACTTCTCTTTATGTGCGAGCACAGACAGCTTGTTAGACTCGCTTCAGCTCCACCCACAAGCCGCCTCTTTGCTCTATTTTTGATTCGGACGGAGGTAGGCGGAGTCAAGTACTGCCAAGATGGTGACAGCCAGCACCGCCCACTTTGAGCTTCGTTCTGTTTACTTAGAAACCAAAGGATGACGTCTCGGGGGATCCGTCCACTATTTTTGCATCGATGAGTGCATCGTCATCCCCGTTCGCATCACGACTGGATGTTTAGGAGCGATCAGGGAGGCTCCTTTGAGCGCTGCCGTTTTGGAACAGGTATAAACACGACAAACTAGTTTGTTCCAAGCACACCGGACCTTCAAATCTCAGCTTCTCAGAACCACAGCAAGGCAGCACAAACACCAGCACTAAAGCCATCACGCAGTCAAAAAGCAGCACTATAACCAATTACCAGCAACAGAGAGGAAAAACTAATTATGAATTACGAACTTAGTGATGCTTTAGCGCTTCTACCCTGGTAAGAAAGAGCTGCATCGCTGCGCTTGCAAATTATATTCATAGTGTGGCAGAATGGGCCGGGCTTATAGGACCCTTAATAATAAACAACACTCAGGCAGGATGCAAATAGGAAGTGCCTGTGGGTGTGCACACACTGGGTAAATAGAAATGACACTCAGAGCCCAGGGATGATGGATTGCAGGTATATATTGACACGAATAAAAATGATAATGAACATCATAACACAGTAATCATTCCTCACATTCGCTGCTTTTTCACACCTATCTGAGTGAATGGAACCGCTGTTAGCAGGAGTGGGAATTTTTCCTTTTTTTCCGAGGAGAGCAGCGGAGAGCGCGACGGCTGCAGCATCTTTTTTTTTCCTCTCTCTCTCTTTCCATTTGCCTTCAAGAAAACTTGAAGGCCGATCTTCAAAAGACCGCCAGATTCTTCTCTACAATTAAAAGATAGCCTTTAGCGCGAGGTTTCGTCGGAGGCAGAGCGCTTAGCATCGTTGATAAGGAAATAGAGCGACAGAGGACTGACTGGGGGACAGAGTCTAATTTCTCATGATTAAACTCATCTGTCACTAATGGGTGACACGAGTGGTGGCATCCCCCCTTCCTCCCCCCCTCCTCCTCCGACTCTTTATGTATTTATTTCAAGTTGATCCTGGGAAATTTGTGACTTGAAAGAGGCAATTAACGTGTGGCACGAGCCGGCCCTCTGCAGTGTTTGGGGGCAGCGCTGCACATTAGCTGTCTGTCTGCAGCTAACGGCCCTCGGGTAATGATGAAAAGATTCACCGAGCAGAAGGGAAGAGAGGGAGATACACAAAGACAGGGAGAAGAGAGGGAGGCGAGGGGGGGGGGGGGGGGGGGGGGGGGGGGGGGGGAGAGGTGGGAAAAAAATGAAGGGACAAATACAAATTAGAGCGGCAAGTGTGTGGCAGAGGATGTGAGAAATGAATCCCCTAATTGGCACATTTGTTTCAATTAGGATGTGGTCATCAGTGTCAGCCTTGACGGAGGGGTTTCCATGCGGGGGCCCCCCCCCCCACATCAGGGCTCCCTCTCTGTGATTTCAATACCTGGACCGCCCCTGAAGGTCACCTCATCCGAGCCCTGCACAGCAAGCCCGGTCCTCTCATCCACTCAAGTACACACTCACACACAGACACACACACACAACCACACAACCACACATCTCATTCAGATGACATTTGCTGATGATTAGATGCTGAGAAATGTGGCTGCTGAGGGGCAATTAGAGGACAGAAGAGCAATGTAACGGGTGACACGGCAGCCATCATCAAGACTTATGAGGAGAGCGCAGATCAGGACCTTGCCAGCTGACGCGTTTTTTTCATGTGCTTATGCGCCTCGTCGGCCCACTCCTGGGTCTAATGGTCATTTGATGTCAAGGTGACGCGGTACAAACGGGGAAAAAAATAAAAAAAAAGCTGTCTGCTGAGTCATGCTTAGGTGTCGCAATTTAGCATGTTCTCCACCCCTCCGAGCAGTTTCCAGCCGCCTGTGGAGCAGTCGGCGTGGGCGGCGGGGTTTTTTAATTGCTGAGAATATCATAAACGCAATTACATGGATTAAGCGTCTCTGTCGGGGCGTACCCGAGAGACGGGGTGACGCCAGCGGGCACCACTGAGCAGCGTATCAGGAAAAACCATACCACCGAGCACGAGGCTAATCCACCCGACGATTCGCGCCCCCCCTCCTCTGCAGCCAATCAGCAGCAGATGTAAAGAAAGGCACGCTCAGTGCCCGCACACACACAGATAACCACAGAAAACTTGGCTGAGTGTGTTCATGAGAGCGGCAAACCTGTCAAAGTCGGAGGGGGGGAGCGATCTGCATCTTAGCGGTGCTCCCCCCCTCCGGAGGTAATCAGAAAAGATACGGAGAGAACACAAAGTGGGCCCGCGTCGCCCATCCCACTCCCCTGTTGCTTCCCAAATGCCACCTCTCCTCCCCTCTGAGCAACGTGGCACTGCATTACTATTCCACCCCGATCTGTCTTATCTTAACGAAATAAATAGAAGGAGCTCCCAGCTTTCAGCCTGTGCTGGGTGGGGGGGGGGGGGGTCGTAATTGCTTGGCTTAATGATGAAGCTCATCATCTGCTCTCTAGGAGACTTTCTCTGACCTACGAGGAAGTAACGGCGACGCTCGGCAGCGGGATCGGAAAAGTAGAAACAAGTGCAGGGGAGGCGGGAGGTGGGACGGAGTTAAATGCTAACTTGTTTTGGAGTATCATCGCAAATGTCTTTGTGAAGCTCAACAGAGAACAGCTTGTATCACAGTGCAGAAGCATTTAGTTGATTCCCCTTTGTGCCGCAGCCTGGGCTGTCTACCTGAGCTACTGTAGATCAAGGGGATTCATCGTGGATTAAAGGCTTTCATTCAGGGAAGTTGAAATTGGCTTCCAGTTTGGCTGTTCATTTCACACTTTCTCTCAGAGTAACCCCTCAAAAGGAACTCATTATACAGGGTTCTCATGGACTCCTTTCTCCCTGAGTTAAAAGATCTGCTCTGCATTCACACCCCCTGATATCTGTGAAGTCAAAGTGGGGAGTTTCTCTTTGGATCTGGAGCACCAAAACGAAATGACAAATAAGCCGCTCCTGCGTTCTATTAACCATAGGCAAATTAAAGTCTCTGCTCTTTGGATGAGATGCATGAAGGATCTTTTTCTTTTTTTTTTTTTTTTTTTTAAGGAAAGCACTTGAGAATTTGCATGTTGCAGTTGACACTCACAGAAGATACTCACACACCCAACGTCCCAAATTCAAATCAACGGGAAATCCACAAGTATTTTTCTGCTGATTAACTTCTGAATGGATTTCTAAAAATACACCGAGCATTAAAGATGAAGCCTGACTCAGTTCGCCGACCCATTTAAGCATTCAGTCTGAGAGAAATACGCCATCAACCATTGATTAACTATCGGACTATCTGCCCTCGCTCCTCACACAGGCTCAGACACTCTCTCTGTTACGTCTCCCCTTTAAACGAATGGGATGCGACCTCTCTTACTCAACGTAGGCTTTCTTACGCTGTTGTGGTGCAACCTGGTTTTTGAAATGTCACCCTGAGCAGGTCGCTTTGAATCGGCTACGCGATTAACAACAAGCGATTGGTCCTATAAAATCCGCCTATTAACGCTGAGATTTGGAAACCTGGAAATGTCACAGCTTTAAAGGGATATTCCGGTGTAAGTTTAATCCATGTTCTAACACACCGTGACACCCAGTAGGACCCCCCTCGAGAGATAAAGTTTGCAGAGTGCTAGCTCACGTACCTTTAGCATCCTCAGAAACGACCGCACGACAACAATACACTGCAGTAAATGGATCCAAATATAAACCGCCACCAAAAAGCCACAAATAATGCTCAGAACAGCACCAAACTTCAGCAACAGTACAAATAGGGTCTCAGCACATAGTCCGGGGCATCTAACCTCCGCTAGCTTAGCTGGATTTCTACTGGGAAGCTAAAAACAGATTTCAACTCTCCTCCATCAGCTTCCGGGTCGGGGAAGTCCCGACGCGACGATTACCGAGTGCGGTTAGAAATGCTCAATTCCGTTCTTTTCCCTGTCCGCTCTCGATAATAACTGTTATAAACTGGCAGGTAAGACACATATGAACTTTGATTGCTTTTCCATGGAGTCATAATCATACATTTTCATCCATGAGCCGCGGAACTCTACTGCACTCGGTAATCGACTTGTCGGGACTTCCCATCAACAGGAAGCTGCTGCAGAAGAGTGGTAAATTTAGTCAGCTTTTCAGTAGAAATCCAGCTAAGCTAGCGGAGGTTAGATGCCCCGGACTATGTGCTGAGACCCTATTTGTACTGTTGCTGAAGTTTGGTGCTGTTCTGAGCATTATTTGTGGCTTTTTGATGGCGGTTTATATTTGGATCCATTTACTGCAGTGTATTGTTGTCGTGCGGTCGTTTCTGAGGTTGATAAAACTCCGTAAATTAGCGGTCTGCTAATTTGATCTCTCGAGAGGGAGTCTAACACAGTTTCACGGTGTGTTAGACCATGGATTAAATTTACACCGGAATATCCCTTTAAGCTCAAAACCTAAGTGTGGAGATGAGGTGGATGAGAGTGGAAAGAAAACCAAAACAATGAGCTAAAAGAAGCTAAAAGACTCAGAGGAGACTGTTATAATTGTTGATGCGTTCGACACTTTTCACAAATTGAAGCACGCTTCCTTTTTTATAATCTTATTTGCATGTTGTGTGTGTTTCCACCTGATCTGTCTCGGCGAATCATGTTCTCACTCTTACCCCCGTTTTTTTTTGTGTCACATGTGGTGCTGAAGTGATTTGGACCTCTGCGCCTTGGAGATAAAGAGGTGTCAGGATGACAGTCCTGCGACAGGCCCGGCTGCTCGGAGGAACAGGTGCAAGCAGTTTTTAACTGTCATTTTTTTGGGTGATCTAAAACAACAGACGACATCTCGTAGTACGAACCCGTCAGTCACGCTGAGATGTCTCTGCAGTCAGTTATATTTATATCACTTGGATATAAAGGCTTCACAGGGACCTCTACAGTCACAGGAAGGTCTTGTGTTGTTGTACAGTGTGTCTATAACAAAATGTACAGACAACACAAAGAGAGTCGAATGAGTTTAATATTCATTTTATGATCTATTGTAAACAACAATCTGATTTCTGAGGCTTAGTTAACACTGACGCTTGAAAATCAAGCCTAGCAGTCTTGATCTACTGACTATTTTCTGATATTTGTTTGCAGTCCAAAATAATAAACCTGCCTCAGCCCAGTGTCAACTGAAGAGAAGTGACTGCTGATAATCTCATATCCAGTTGATGCCACTTATAACTCCAACAAAACTGAAGGGACGGTGAAATAAGCACCAGACAAACACGTCCGATGTTGCTTGAAACCGTACGGTCTAATGTGACAAGTCAAGGCGACAGTCCTGCCGAAGTCTCAGCCTCTTGCGTATATAAACTGTTTCCGCCACACGACACAAAATGATTCCACTGTGAGCGACTGGCGACTCATTAGCTGACGAGGCTGACTTTTCCAAACACAGCGGCGTTCAGGAGCTCGATGTTTACGCCGCGCTCCAGATTGCGTTGGGTCTGCGCTGTGCTTCGCGACGGTTGCATCCTTTTCCTGCAGCTGCACTCAAGAACAGAACCACACTCAATGGACGCCACCTCAATATTTCATGGAGGAGGTGCATTGATATCGACTGAGCTGAGGATATCTGCAACACGCTCTCTACATTATTCACCTCCGTCTCTTGTGGCCGGGCTCATTTGTGTTGACAAAGGACTGGATGGGAGGATGTGATTCCGTCTGTACCGCTCACATTCAACTATTTTTATCCCCATTGTGGACTCTGCAGCGCTGGAATGACATCACTCCTCCATTTTCACCTTGAATCATTTATACAGCGGCGGGATCGGAGGTTGACCTCCACTTAAAATCTGTTCGCTCATCAGCTCCACGTCCATGCTGATTATCACTGGACCACATCTAGAGGGACATATTCTGCACTTGGAGAGGAATGTGCACTTGGTGACATCTTTTCACTGAAGCTTTTAAAATATCATAATTATATATTCACTCCAGAAGTCAGCCCTGCTGGTTCATCTCACTTTGAGAAACATCTCTGTCATGTCTAACTTGGAGCTGTCAATTAAGTTGCCACCAGGCCGGATTTAAATGCTAAAAGCAATCAGAACCATCACATGCTACTGTAGCAACAACAAGCCTGTCTCATAATACAGATTTACCCTTTAGTGTCGGTGTGCAACATGCAAAGCCTCGAGTGAGACAGCAGTTTGATTCGGTTCGGTTCACACTTCTTGGTCAAGTTTAGAAAAAAAAGGCTGCTGACTGTTTGAAAGTTCTCCTGGGTGACCTTCTGCACACTTGATGGGTTTTACATTAGTTAGTTAGTTAATATTCTAGTGCGTCTCGTACGGATGCTTAAAGGGACCTTCTGCATCCGTACGAGAAGCAAAGTGATGTGATGAAATGTCACGTGTTCGACGCCCAGGAGATGAGAACAGGCTCGAAAAGCAGCAAATGTGTTTAAAGTGTTTAAAAATGGAGAAGCTGAAGCCAGAGAATCTAGAAAAAATTAATAAATGATGTCAATGAATAAAGGATTGCTATGGCAACGGTGGCTCATGAAGATGCAGCGGCCAGTAGTTCCCTCTCAAATGATGCTACAGTCTTGTTTTCTTGACTTTTGTTTTTGTCATTTTTTGACTTTATTCAATGCCGGTATTTTGGATTAAGAGCGGCGGACTCAGAATAAGAGCCATGCTAATCCAGCTTGGTTTAAGGATGTCTGGTCGCAGGAAAAGGAAATGGATGAAATGAGACTGACACTTGTCTCCGCCACGATATCTCGGATCAAGCTGTTGCACTGGACCTCGTCTGGGCCGACAGGGAGCAGAACTACAGCTGGACGAGGAGAGGTGGACTCGTATTCTGCACCAAATATGCCACAACTAGGATTTGTTGGCATGTTTACGCCTGATGTGATGTTTTAAATACCATCGTATCCCTACAGAGGCTGAATTGTGGTTTTTATCCTCCATTGCAGATTTTAAATGGACTTCTATCGCACTTTTCTAGTCTACTGACCACTTAAAGCACTTCACAACACTTATCACATTCACACATTCACACACTGGTAGCAGAGGCTGCCATGCAAGGTGCCGACCTGCTCATCAGGAGCAATTTGGGCTTCAGTATCTTGCTCAGGGACACTTCGACGTGCAGACCAGGGGAGCCGAAGAATCGAACCAGTGACCTTCTAATTCCCTCCTGAGCTACAGCTGCACCGATTATCAGATGTAGACGTTAGAACCAGCAGGGCAGTAAATGCATCACAATGGTCGCAGCCAGAAACCACGAAACCTACGTACGTCCGCAGCTGTCGATGCACCGTAACGCCAGCTGGGACCTAAATCTCAGATCTGCTGCATGACGTCAGAGACAAACGCAGCATCATGCGTACAGGGACGTGAAGAATCAGTGTAAATATCAGTCCATAAATTAATCGCAGGAGCAGGACTTGGATACCAGCGTGCATATAAATGAACTCAATAACCAACACAGATTCCAGACCAGGCACGGGCTGAATGATGAGATTCCCTTTCATGACTTTTATTTCTTCCCCAGCTCACAGTAGCAGCTGCCGATGGATCCAACTACAGAACCCCCCCACCCGCTTAAATCATCCTCCAAATTTGTAATTGGACCACTCACTTTGTGGCCTGACCCACTTTTAGCCAGATGTTTCTCACAGTGTGAACTCACAAAGACTCGCAAAGCCTGATGGCACCATAAACTACATCTGATGAAGAGAGTCTGATGCCCGTGTCTTACTGATGCACGTTTCTGTTCCTTGGGAAGGATTTTATTCAAATGTGTGCTGTGAATCCTCTCCATTTCAACACCTCTATTTCTAAGTGTTTATGTGCATTTATTGCTGCCATCCAACACAATCTGTTAAAGGTCAGGCTGAGCGGAGCTGAGGGGAGAATCTGAGCAGAGAGTCTCTCGCGCAGGAAAGACGACGGCTACTCTGCTGCTGATCTTCTCCGCTCAGTGGGAGTATAAGTTTCTCCTCTTTCAGGAGAGGAGGAGCAGGCTTACCTCCGCCACAGGAACTCCCTCTGGGGGGCGACAGTGCAGAACGATCATCCCGTTGATTGGCACCTCCTTCCCCTGGGGGTCCTGCTCAAAGTTTTTCCTCAGGTCTGTGTGGGGAGATAAGAGGCAGCTGTCAGGTGTCAAGTGTTACGGTCAGCCTGGCCTCAATCCTCTTCGGCAGCTAACGCGCCGGCCTGCCCCCGGCTCTGCACGCCACGACCTTCAAAACCCAATATAGCTCGTGGAAGATAGAGGATCCCGTGGCCCCTGTGCTAGGTAATCTGTTGACAAGGTGGTTTGGAGGATACACTGGGTGGGAAGGGAAGTGCACGAGGATTGCTCTGATCATCTCGGGCATTCATGTGCATACAATGGCGACGGAGCCCATTCTGCCCCGTCTTTGAGAGGCAAACTGCACTGCTGCTTTCCACTGACAGCCTTTAAACTGTCAGCCTTATAGGACAGAGGGAAGTCGCCTTTGAATTTTCAACATGTGTTTCATGCACACTTGGATCGGGAGTGATTCCCTTCACATCAGAGGGAATACGACAATGACAGTTCCTTTTAAAACCTTCGACAGGTTGCTGCAAGTGCCGCACAATGATATGCAAATCCCAGCAGATAAAGATTTTGACATCACAGCTCTGAACTCAAACTCTTACGTTCTTCAAACGGCAACAAAAGACGTGTGATTTGTCTGAGCCGTCTCTTTTGGGGTCGTATAACCCAATCAAGTTTAAAAGAGTGAATTCAACCCAGCGCGGGGCTGTGAGATTACCTGTAACACCCTGTGGCAGCAGTATTGGATTTGGACAACACCAGCTGTGAATAGCTGATTGTGTCTAAACTTGATCAGACAGCATTTGTTTCTGGGAATTGATTATTTCACCACCGACAAATCGGATTCGTTTTCTGTTAAGATAATGTCGGCTCGCTGTGTTCTCACAGTTTGGTCCAAAATCAGCGAGAAAAAAAAAACTTCAAAAATGTCCCTGCTGTCTTTCAGCTGCAGACTGTTAGAGGTTAAACTCACACGAACAGACAAAGTAAATCAGTTTTGGGGAGCTGTCACTCCGTGTGATCATAATACGACCGGGACCTGCAGGAGGAAATCGTGTTTTTTGTCGCAGTGACTGACAGCTAGTCACACTTTCCTTCGCTGTATTTGAGGAGCTCTTATTTGTCTGCCTTTATCTTTATTTTTGATTTATCTTCTGGTCTGATGGTCACAGGAAAAAGCTCCGGTCACTCCCTCCTTCAGCTCTGACAAACCAATCAGTGCTGGCTAACTTAAAGTGCATCGCTACCAGTGTGCCAGCGCTGAAAAGACCCAGACACCAGATTTAAAACACTCTGACATAAAGACAGGTTTGACCATGTTTGGCACAGGCCTGAAAGCTCCTACACTGCAGGTTTAGAGTCAGTAGCTTATTCTTGCTCATTTGTCGGATATTTTGCAAAAATGCTACATGCAGCTCAGACCGCCGAGGTGTTTCCATACTCACAGGCGATGCGGACGGTGGCCTTGCGACTCTTGGAGGTGCCCAGGTGGCTCCAGGCCACGCAGAGACACCAGTAGTCCTCGGGGCCGTGAAAATCCTCCACTTGCTGTCGAGACACGTTGATCATCACCTCGCGCACCTTCAGCCCTGCGAGGACAGAGAGGATAAGACAGTTAGAAAACCGCGGTATAGAATGTGTTGGATGTTCTGTCGATAAAATCTGTGAGCTGACACGGATCCAACAAACTTGAAAGGTTTCACGTTGGGTTTTGATCGTCGAGCTATGGACAAGGTTTGGATTTGATTAGCTCGGCTGGTTAATGAATAATATAGAGGTTCCTAAAAATGTGTTTACTGTTGCGTCAGGTTTGGGCCTTTAGTTGCACAACATGAATGAAATGATCTAATGAATGTGCCTCCATCTTTCTGATAGAAAAGAGACAATCCTCAGTAATTCCTACTTGGAAACAGGAAGAGAAAAAGCTCACGGCTGCATTAGCTTTAGACGAGCTACTTAAATAATCCTGTGAATTAACCTGCTACCATCAGCTGATTGGAGTAATGTTTCTGCAGGTTTACGCACTGGATGATTTAAATATTTGACCTGATGATGGCGCTAGCGTAAAGATCAGGTCATTAATGAATTTTTGCACAAAACGTAACGTCAATATGTCGAGTAGGTGTTGAGATCCGTTGCAGACAGACCCGCAGCCATGCCGCCATCAGAGCTGAGAGTCTTGCTTTGAGTCTTGGATGGGCTTTGAGTGCGGCTCATGAAGGTCAGGTCATGAAGAGGCTGGGTTCATGCCTTTGCTTCAGGCACGTGCAGAGCTAGCGCAAAAGGGGAAATCTGGAATAGTAAAGCCCTGCATTCTAAATAAGGGTCTTTACTGAATCTTAAATCAATACCTCGATACGTCCACGGGCTTGTGTCAGTGATCAATGGGTTTTACAGGATTAGTTATGCATAAGTTCTTAGGAAAGGCTGACACACTTCCTAAATCAGCGCGCTCTCTCCCCCTCGCCGCTCAGCTCTGAGAGCATCGCTAAGGAAACCTGGCAGAATCGCAGTCCCTCGAGGGCCTCGACTGTGTGTTTTGAGCGCTCAATGCCGCTAACAAGGGGAGAGCTAAATCAGCTGTAGCAGAATTAGCATTAATAATTTGGACCACACTTAACCACTTCAAAGAGCATGTGTAGGCTCCCCGCGCAAGCGACACAAGGACACTGTTGCATATTATGTAACACAAAAGGCATGTGAACACAGCGCGCAGCACAATGCTCTTATTCTATTGAATGCATTAAGGAAAAAAAGACACTCTCTATTTGAAAATCCTCTTAGGCAACACGCTGTAAGCCCGTGGTTGGAAATGTTCGTCACCCTGTCATATAGCTTCAGATGGGTATACAGCACCCCATTTTTAATCTGAGTCATCGGCTTAGGGCCTGTCACATATGTTTTCTCACTGCTCCTTGGAGCTTTTTTGCAGCCTGCAGGCCCGATACCCACGGCTGGATTAGTGGCGAAAAGAAGTGCAATGTGTTCGGGACTGAAAAAGACCAATAGCCGAACCCCTCCACCCGCTCACTCCTCTGGCTCTGGTGCATCCACCCTCTCTTATAAATAACACTTTAATCTGACATGCTCTTACTGAAGTCAAACAGTCTCATACTGCGGCTGCACAGCTTGCGAAGCGCCGAGCAGGCTTCCGTATGAATGCCAATTAAGCCCGAGTGAATGGCAGCGGAGCTACGCCAGTGGATCCATGCTGGTGTTCGCGGTGAAATTAAGAAATGGAGAACATTTAGTGGCAGGCGGTCTCCGCCGCGCCGGGGGAATAAATGACAACAACAGAAAAGTGGGGCTTCTTCCTTCTTTGTCGCACCAAACACGCTCGACGAGCGGTGAAATTGTGATACAAATTAGGCTGGTTCGTCTCGATGTGGTGCACTGCGGTGTACGTGGTGGACCAGGGTGGTTGGAATTGTGATTGACGGGCCTGGAGAGGAAAAAAGGCGTTTTTTTAAGAAAAGGGAAAAAAAAAACAAAGCCGCGGCTCTACGGTCGGTGCCTCCTAGTCGCAGCCCCTGTAGAGACTGAAACACAAGCATAATTCATAATTTCTTGAGCAGCGGCAGAGAGCTGGCAAGTGACAGTGAACGTGCAGGAGGGGGGGGGGAGAGACAGCGGAGAAAATAATGACTAATGGCTTTCCATGATGCCCTGAAAAGTGTGAGTCTGTGTTTTAGAGAAGAAGAAGAGGGGAGGGATGACAAACACACTGATGGAGAGGAGGGGAGAGAGAGAGAGAGAGAGAGAGAGGAAAGGCGGCGGTAAGCTTTCTCAGCAGAGCGACACATTTCCTGGAGACCAAAAACCGGCGTCGACAGGTGGTTTGCCGGGGAGACGGAGACTAGCGCTGCCACTGTGTCATCTGTCAGCCCTATTTGTTTATAGGCAGAACACTGTTGACAGGGCTCATTAGAGGAAACCACTTGATCTGCACTCCTCCCCAAATCCCCCCCCCCCCCCCACTCGCACTTCTCCTGAGTCACTTGATAAATCCATCCAAAAAGGCTGAATCACTCCTGAGGAAGGCACAACGGCTGAAATAAGACACGAGACGCGGGCTGTTCCCAGAGCGTTGCTTTATGTGCAGCAAATTTTAGTCCTGCGTTATCTTCTCTCAACCTCTCTCTCTCTGTGTCCTCCAGTTCTCTTCTGTTAACCATCTAATAGAGGTAAGAAAATTAAAATATCTACCAAGTGCTCTGGCAACAAAAATACCAATACCACTGGCTCTGAAGCAGAGGGAATTCGGCCCTGCCCTCACTGTTCAGGTGGACATTTGTTCAAATATCATTCAAGTAATTCACAAAGTAAAGGCCTTGGTAAGCATTTTACACTGTAACCACTACATACTGCATCTTGGTTGGGTTGGATTCTTAATTTCAGGATAAATCAAGGCAGGGTTGGAGTTGTAATCAGCTCTGCTCTGATGAACGTAAAGGCGGAGATAGATAAATAGGATAATAGCCGTGTGGCATAAATACGTCTCAAGTGACCGCATCTTAATTTCCGGCTGTTTATGCAAATATTTTCACACAAAGAAAGAAATAATGTAATGTTTAACATTTGCTGAATGAACAAGAAGTCAAAAGTAGAATTTATTGTAGACAGTGTTTCTCAAAGGTTATACAGTAAGTCTCAAAACTGATTTTTCAAGGGAATCCGGTGACTTTTTTCCACTTTGCTCTGCAAAGAAGTATTCTGTACTTGAATTGATTTGAAAAGTTCACATTTTTACTGTCTGTAGGTTATGTTCTTTAATAAATCTGGTGTAAATGGTGAAATCTTTTGAAACAGTGTGTTCAAAACAGCTGCTGGGAGGTACGACGCACTTCAGACTGAGAAGCAGACAGGATCAACTTTAAACACACAAAACGACAATGCCACAAAAAAACAACGCTTTTTTACAAGGAAAGAAACATCTTAAGTTATTGTATTTACTGCCGATTTTACAAGAAGGCACCAATGATTTTAAATTTGCCATAGCCGTTTCACAAAGACGATTAAGTTTCTCCTCGTGATGCAACAACTCTTAAAACGGCTCAATTTGTAAGGGAGTCTGGGATATTATTAGTTATTAGCCGTTATTAGTGTTCTGACTCCTTCACTAAGTCCATGTCTGTGACATTAACACTCAGCAGTGACTTCTTGTAACAATTGTGTAAAGTAGATAACAACAACAGTTATTTACATCATTAACGTTAAGAATACTCATTACATTGAACAGCTCATTATTTGTGATTAAAACAACAGTTGTTGGTAATGTTTTAGTATTAGTGACCCTCATAGATGTGTGATTGGACTGCTCCCATTGGCTCCCACGTAACTCGAACCCTGTGCACCTATATTATTATTTTTATCGAGTAATTACACAATCATTGACAGCCGGTGAGGAGCTGAGGGCTTTAATGAAGAGGTTCGATGCCACCTTCAGCGGCTCTCATGTCTTTGGAAGCAAGGTGTGAAATTGCCGCTCACCTCCAGCCAACTGCGAGTAAATTATGGCGACGGCTGCTGAGTTAGTGGGTTTGACAGGAGGCGACCATCGATCAGAGCCTCTTTTCTATACTCAATAAACCTTTCTGGCTGGTTTAGAGGAAATAGAAGAAGAAAAAGACTGAAAGAAACAGATGCTACTTCTTGATCCACCTTCCGCTGTGGCCGGTTGAAAAGAGTTCGCTTCCCCTGCTGTGTTTTATATCAGCCGCTGGATTTACAACACCGATATGCAAATTGTGTGATGGTTTAGCCGGTTTGAGACGACTGTGGCAGCCGCCGTAATAACGGACGCTGCGTTCCCGCTCGGCCAGCGAATCGCATTCTGGGTGTTTATGTTCTTATCAGCGTGTTTTACAGCGTCGTCTCCTTTTTGATGCCTTACAGGAGCCGTGCAGATCCCTTTACTGATACGTACCACCGTTAAAAGGACAGATGCTCGTATCTTTACTCGCTGTGATGTTCTGCTGCGTCTGCATGCTAATAAAGCCGAAATCACAGCGCTGTATTTATCAAGAGCTTGACGCGTTGCCACAGGTTGTGTTTTCTGAAATGTTTTTCTATAATCTAAATTATAAAATACAGCACAACTCATCATTATACGTTGTGTTATACACACGTAACCTGAGCGTGTACACTTTATATCGACAGCGGTCTGGTTGTGTTAGCTCGCTTACAATTACATTATCTACATAATTCTACATGTTGAGGTCAAATTCATGTTATTTCTTTGCATTCGTGTCAAAAAGGTGATCGGTAGAGGTTAATCTGCAGTCTGATAGCTGATTGTAATTGTAAACAAAACCAGATATTAAGGATGTGCACTGGATCCCACATTAACAGTGTAGTTCAAAAAAATTAGAGTGATATTCTGTGAAAATCTGTAACACAAATATTCTAACCTTTCATATCAAATGTTAAATATAATATATGTAAGGGATAATGTCCGACGAGGTCCATTATCAGGAACTAATGAACGATGCGGAGGCCGGAAGCGTCCGACGCACAGTCCATGAATTTGTGACATCATCCCTTACATAAAATATTACATATATTTATTATATTCAATATCCAGCTCACACCGCGGTCGCTTGCCAAAGACAAAAAATGAAACATATATTTTAACGTTGTTTTTCACAAGCAGTGACTCTGTTTCCGTGGCAACACCTGCCACTTTTCTAGCTTCAAACAGTGTACTGGAGACCTTTTTTTTTCCTCTGAGAACAGCTCGTTTATTTAGTTATGGGAAAAAATGAATATATCTGAGGTTGTTTCATTACCTCAATAATATTGTAAATATTCAAATTCAGAGTTCCTCCATTCTCCGGTTCTCCATTTTTTTTTTTTTTTATGATCGTAAAATGCCTCTGAGACAAAGGCTAATAATAACCAATAATCATTCTGTTTTATTTGTTTGCCCATGTGCTTGCCAGCTTGCTTGTGTGCCGCCCACATGCTGTCAGAGCCACGGGAGAAAATTTTAAGCGAAACCGACAACACCACACTTAAGATCTCAGAACAACATTAGCACATTAACGTCTTCCTCCATCAGGGTTTCATTATGTCCACCTCAGCCCGCCGAGTAAGAGAGAGACTGGTTTCCACAGACACACACACACACACACACACACACTGGACTTAATGCTGACAGAAGAGTCCTGCAGGTACTGTTCTGAAAACTCTCCCTGCTGCTCAGTAACTGGAGCACTTACAGTGCAGAGGCTTTGTTCAAAATGAATCCCTAAATTAGCCGCCATTTCACTCTGCCCACATTCATATTGCATACCAGCAAAACTGGAGTCAATGCACACAGACACACACACACACACATACGTGCATGTGCATGGAGCCATTAGAGTCTATTTCACCTATATTTTTGGGGAAGGATATTTAATAGCACATCATTTTTTTTAATCCCCACCAGAGAAGAGAAACTTTTATCTCCCAGGTCCATTAGGCCCCGTGCCCACTTCTTGGCTGTGTAAGCGGAGACAGCCCCAACCCACAGCCCTGTCTCCTTGAAATGATACCCAATTTCAAGCCTGCAAAACGTGAAATCAAGCCTGACGAACCCAAAACATACCGCTAACAACCAACACATCTTGCAGTGTTATGAGACGGCGAGAACAGACGTGACACTATCCAGCGTTGGTGGGAAACAGCAGCAATTAGAGCTATAGTGGCTCATAAACAAAGAACAGGGACGAGTTGTTTTGTGCCTCCCTGTCTGCGTCTGTTTGGGAGCTAAACGCAGATTGATACATCAAGTCGGCCGCCTCAAGTGAAAAGTCATCACTGGCTCCAGTGTTTCAGTGTAACTGGATATGGCACGGGTGTTTGCAGGGAGTAAGCAGACAGAGAGATGGTGCTCAGTTTATCTCTCCACATTCATCGCTATTTCGTTTCTGCTTCAGGTAGCATCTATAAAACGAGTTTCAGACTGCACCATATTGAGCGCATTAATTCTAATCACTGGAACAACACTCCTTTGTGTTTTAGAGCAGAATTTGTCTAAATTATACCTGTATTAGCTTCATTATCTCCACAAGTGCAAGTCATTTTGTTGTTGTACTGTGGTGCAGCACTGCCAAATAAGCGGAGAGGAAAACAGTGAACTTATGCGGTGTACCGGGTCCATCAGCAGTCTTGGTTCAGTGCCCGTCGGGGACATTTGTGGTATGTCGCCTCCTCCTCCCTATCCCCATGTCACCGATCGAATAAGAAAAGTGACCCTTCAAGTCCTGAATTTTGTCCTGCTCAAATCATGCAGCACAAAGCAGCTCCCAGAGTCGTCCTGCATCTTGACTTTCTCGAGTAAGTGTCGCGGAACACCTTCCCAAGGGGTCAGAATTGGATATAAAAACACTAGTGCATGCATCGATACTCCTGTGACGGCTCAGGTATTAAAGCTGAACCCGCTGAGTCATCAGCAGCGACAAAAGGCTCCTTTCTCTATCGTAAAAAAAAAAAAGAAAAGAAAAATCAAATCTTTACAGCCTATAGTCCTCAGCCCTGGCAGCAAACATGCGGTAAGGCTAAATAAAATCATCTCGAGGAAAAAAGAGAAGTTATAACCCTCTCCTTTCCCCCAAGGAGTATATAGTGGTGGCGAGAGGGTGTGTGTGTATGTGCGAGGTGTATTGTCCAGGCCACGTTCGGTTAACAACCCCATTAACTGGCTCACAAAGCAACCCCGTGGCAACAATAACATCAATCCCGGCTTTAGAGGCCATTATGTTTCAGCACACCGTGCTGGAAAACTGAGGCGAGGTGAGGCTGCAGCAGTGGAGTAGCTAGAAAGCTGGGACGGTGTCACCGAGCTCAACCACCCTCTGTCCAGCCGGTAACCCCACCCTGACCACACACACACACACACACACACATTGACAAGGCTCCAACATGCCTCCCTAAGCTGCTTGGCAGGTGTGGACTGAGGACATTTATCTGCTTTAGTCAGGCCTTCACACTCCACGCACACTTGCACACAGTTGTGTTTCAATCACTTCTGGGGACGTTACATAGACTTACATTCATTTCCGAGAGCCTTACCCTAACCATAACCACCACATGCCTAACCCAAACCCTTTACCTTAGCTTTAACTAAAACTTAACAAAACATTAAAGTGAAACTCTCACCAAAAAGCAACCAAGGCTTTATTTGTGATTGAATATGAGTCAAACCTTCTTGTCAATGCATAATTACAAAGAAAGAGGCACTTTTAAGATTAACCGTAGTTTCGTGTTCGGGTCAAACTCATTTTAAATTAGTAGTGCTATGGGCAAATTAGCAATAGCATCAAAATCACTATTTTTAAAACACTGAGAAGGTTCGACACAACATGAAACTTTGCTTGTAGTATCACCAGGGTCTCTACACATGAACACGAGCATTGAGAACATTGTTTGTGTACACAGAGTTTACTAAAAAGAAGGTTTTTGGACAACTCACATTAGCAGTAGCACCTCCAGCGCGCCACCGTCATGGCAGACAAAAAGTATCGATCCCTGAGTGCGACCTGACAGGTAGGAGGTCCACCATTACTCTCCTTTCTGTTAGGTCGCACTCGGGGATCGACACTTTTTGTCTGCCATGACGACGGCACGTCAGAGATCCAGCTCCAACGGTGAGTAGTTCAAAAACCTTCTTTTTAGTAAACTCTGTGTACACAAACAATGTTCTCAATGCTCGTGTTCATGTGTAGAGACCCTGGTGATACTAACAGCAAAGTTTCATGTTGTGTCGAGCCTTCTTAGTGTTTTAAAAATAGCGATTTTGATGCTAGCGTCAGAGTGCTCCTGTACTCAATTGAAGATTAGCTTGCCCCAAAACGAAACTACAGTAAATCTTAAAAGTGCCTCTTTCATCGTAATTATGCTTTTACACAAAAGTTTGACTCATATTCAATCACAAATAAAGAGTTTCACTTTAAACCAAGTCTCCACCCTGAAGTTTTATGATTCATGTTATGGGGACTCACATTTTGTCCCTATAGTGAAGGCAGGGCCCCACAGTGTGAGGGAGTCATTGGATTTATGTCCCCACAACGTGAGTAATACAAGTCCACACCCTCGCATCACACCACACACACAGGCACACACACCTTATGTCCAAACACTGTCTTATTATGTACACATGCGTACATGGAAAGCCCATACAGGCAGCACAGATAACATATTCTACCCAGATGGCCGCGCCACACACATAATGTAACTATCATACAAACACACACCCCACGTAACAATATGTACGCACAGATAAATACCACCCACGGCCAACACACACACACACACACACACACACACAGTGTGAAACGTCTTCTGCAGTGTATGAAGGCGAGAGCTTTGTCTGCTTGCTGCTCACCGATGATAACATTCACACTGCACAGATGCGGAAAAGAAAGGTCAATGATCCCCCCCCCCACACTTCCATTCTGCTCCATGGGTTAACTACTGAACACTAGGATTCTATATGAAAACATGTTTGTGTGCAACTCCAAGTGCTTAATAGCCAGATTCCTCCAAGGGAGGCTTAACTGCCTCAATTAAAATCACATAAAGGAGAACGCGCAGGTCCCAACAGCATAAGCACGTCTTCTCTTTTAGAACAAACAAGGATAAAGAGTTTCCCCTGATAGAGTCAGGTGGATGCTGCTTTTCTCACACACTCCCGGGATGGAGGCAGTAATCACGATTAGGGAAGTGCCAAGAGAGGCACGGCAGATGAGTGACGGCTCCCCCCTGCTGTCCCCGGCATATGGGTGGGAGGGGACCGGAGCACCCAGGGCCCAGAGGATCAGTCAGCTCTCCCAGCGGGCGCCCTGCTGAGCGTCTCCCAGATATGGTGAGACAGGGGGGAGGTTTTCATGGCAACTGTGCGAGGAAGTGCTGAGGGTTTTCTTCACAATAGGAAATAGGACAGCGTTTACTTGAGGGGATGGAGTTTAGGAAAATCCACCTACACTCAGCTTTATCTCCTGAGGCTGTCAGGAATCAATCACGGTGGCTTAATTATGTGGAAGTCTTGGTCTGCATTACAGCAGGTAGCATTAAACAGAGGTGTGTGAGGAGAGGAGGTTTTAAAGGGCCAATGCAGAAGAACTTTGGTTCAAAATGTGCAAAAATTAACTACCGTTATCAACAGAATGTGTATAAATAGCAGGTTTGACCCTCTTTGATTACAGTGTATTGTGTTGGAGAGATAACTGCTGAAGTGACCATGCTAACCAGCTAGCTCCAGGCCAGCTGGGCCCAAAGCTCAAAACACTAAAAACTCACCTGGTCACCTGGTTGCTTATTACCTTACTACATGCATGAACTCTAATTATTTACTCATAATTGCCCTTAAATACACATGAGCACCAAACTGCAGACAAACTAATTGGTTAAATAGTTACTAAAGATTCAATCGGTTGATTTATAAAGAAAATTGGTGACATGATCTTTCTTTTCCTTGCAATTTCTTCCAATGAACCCCCCAAGGTCAACATTTAACTTCTTCCTTTTTCTGTCATTGCTGGTCCATCTTGAGCTGCTTGCTTTACCTCAGTATTGATTTACTCATCCCAAAGAAAATAAATAGGTGCACTGTTCCCCGCGAAGTGCTACCATAAAGTGACACGGAAATTAGCTTCACGTTTAATTTGAAATCCACATTCAAAAAGGTGTTGTGTCCAGGTTTTTAGCAGTAGATACAAGAACTGTAGATTGAGCCTGCCTATATTCTGTATGTTCTCCTACAGATTTTCATTCTTGTGATCATCACACTTGAACTCCCCAGTGTTTGACAGACTAATGAAATTCTGTGGCTGCAGCTCCTTATGGCAGATTCCATTACAGGCTTTACAGACTGACACCTCAAACACTGTTGAGTCAAATCCTAATCCCATATTGGTCTCAGCCCTGGTAATATTCTTTTCATATAGCTCCCCTCATATTTCTTCCACGCTCATGTCTCAGATAGATATCAGTAGAGTTATTAGTGGAGCAGAAGGCTCGGAAGATAGCTGTAAAAATTAGACAGCAGTCCAAGCTTATCCGAGCTTCTATAGAAGGATTCACTCAACTAATGTGTCCAAACAGCCGTCTGATGAACTGACTGGCATCATATGCATCATAATTACACTGAATATGATTTTAATGAAAGCAGCTGTCACTGTATTTATTCAGCAAATGATTGAGAAACGGCTGAAAACTTCAAAAACATCTAAAAAAACTGGGAATGTTCTGCTGTTCCTCAGAGAGGGCTGGTTGTCACATTTTATGCAGTTTGAAAACATGAAAGAAATCTGAATTCAATATTCTAATCGAGAGAAACAAAAATACTGGAGAACAGCCCAAACATATCTAGGACCATGGCTGGATTTACATACTGGGTGGTCCAGCTGCATAAACTTGTTGTTGTGCCACCACTGACTCCTGCTTCACATGGACGTCTGAATATTTTCCCAAGACATCAAAAAAACAACCAGTACCTGAAATAATACGACCCCGGTCTAGTTTCATTGTGTTATTGTTTTAGCCATGCTTCTGGTTTCGTGTTACTGATTAATCTTCAATTAGTTGTGGATAACCTTTTATTGGTTGAATTGGTCTAAATTCTCTGATTCCAACTTCTTTAAAGGGACAGTGTGTAATATATCAAGTATTTAGCGCCATCTAGCTGTGAGGTTCTACATTGCAACACTCCTTTGCTCAACCCTCCCGTTCTGAAGACGTTCGAGACGTTCGGGAAGCTACGGTGGCCCTGACGGACAAGAAACTCATTTTCAAAATATGGACTCTTACCCAACAGCATTGAGTATTTGTACTGATTCAAGTAATGAGGTAAAGATGTAGTTAGTTAGTGTTATTGTTAGTGACGAGTGCTTTCGCTGAGCTCCCTCTCAGTTCCACAGACAAGCTAGCTCTGAGCGAAAATGCGTTTAGCCTTACTACGTAGTACCACATAGTGCTTTGTGTCCCTTGTGCTATGTATATTCAGATAGGTAATTCTTTGCTCAGGAGGATTAGTCAGATTGTTGGCAGAGGTAATTGTACACCAATGAGGACTTACTTATGAACGAAAACGTTGATTTGAGTTAATAAATTACTTAAATCGTTACACACTGTCCCTTCTTTTTTTTTTCCTCCTCCATGACCGTGATCAAACCATTTGATTGCATCAATGTTTTCCACCCTTATCGGACATTTTATAGATCAAACTAACTAACAGATTAATCAACAAAATAATCAACATATTAGTCAGAAATAAAAGAATCAATAATTGCAGGGTTGGTCCACCACTTTGGTCCATACTGAAAGATTACAAATCGCCAAATATGTCCAAATTCAATGGATTGCTTTGGATTTGTGGATGGACAATAATGAATACTACCAATTTTCATAATCCTATGACTATCCATGAAACCACCTGTGACATCAGTGACAACATGGTGGACATATTTAACAGACATTTTATAATGTTCAAACATGCACTGCTTTTTTCTAAATCACTTCACGTAATATTCACAGTCTTTCACAGTTATAAAAGTGTGAACTTCAAGCCTGCATAAAACCTGGAACCTCATCTAATTTTTGCCATCGCCTGCCAGCTCCTGCAGTTCAGTCGGTATGCCTGAGTTAGCATGAACAAAGGTGGATGAAACCTCTTAATAACAAGAAGGCATTTACTGGAGACTTCATCATGATATTCTCATAATTACATTGAGCTGCATCAAGTATTGCTGTGCATGCAGTCCGTGAGAATAAAGGAAATTATCTTGATTACTATTTCTGTCCTCTGCATATCTCATCCTAATCATCTCTCTGCATTGTTAAGCTGCTGTAATATGTTCAAATGACCTGATGAGAAATTCATCGCTGGGAAAGAGTCCAACTTTATTTTCCTCTATGCTTCATCCAACTCTGAAGTCCAGAGTTAAGTGTTGAAATTCAGTTTATTTATAAGATTGGCGAGAACATCAGTCCCGTCTTAAAGGATGAAACCCTCTTTCCTTTTTTACACATCCTGTGTATCATCGGTTTGAGAAGGGCATTCCAGAGGTAGTTTGCAATAATTTGTATTTGGCGTCTCCATTTCCCCTCAACCTGTCTCATCTACTTCTACTTTACTTCCACCACTATTTCCCAGAATGCCTTTCAACAAGGGGTGTGAGCCTTGCCTTCAATCTCTGAGGGGTTTCTGAGCAAATAAATATATTGTTGCTCACGACCCAACCACTGTGAACACTGGGGTGTGTCTGCAACCTGGCCCTTGCACGAAATGTCAATTGCCTTGTAGCTGCATTGCATTCTGGTCCAGTGGGGTTATTGTGGGTGGAAGAAAAAGGTATCTTTTTCTATTCTGTGATGGATTTGTTGCTGTATGATTGTTGAATGTTGGTCTAAAATGGTGAGTCTGGACAGAAGGTGTCAAGAGATTCACACTAAAACCTGAAGTCAACAAACACAAGCAGAATTGACACGATGGGTGTTTATTTTCTTGCTAAAGAAGCTTGCTAAAATTTAATCTGCAGCTGCTGACAATGTTTTTTTTTATAGATGGGACTAGAATAATCTATAAAAAATGCAATCAATATCCATGCACACACTTTGCAGGATTGCCTGTCCTCTGGTGCTGTGCAGCACACAGTGCACAGTCCGTCTGCAGCTGGGGAACTCAAGGGCATTGTCAGCTTTATCAGTGCCCAATGATTCATCAGGGTAGTTGGTAAATAAGAGATGCTATCAGGTGCTCCTGGTGGCATTGAGGACCCATGTCCTAATCAATAACATTCCAATTCTTCACTGATCTTCTTCTCTGATTAGCCGCACTAATCCAATACACAATGTTGCTGTCTATTACTGAGCGAGGACAAAGCCTTTCTGTGAAGACTGCCCTTATCTGTGGTTGAGTTTACTACTGATATGAGGCAGGCCTATGCCAGGGGCGGTGGCGAGATCATCCTCGGGCTCTTCTAATTGCTAATCCACTTGGACCAGCAGATAGAACGGTGATTTCACTTGGCCTGGCAGCGCCACAGGCAGTTAAGTGCAGTGATTGTTCTGAGGCGGAGAAAGTTTAGGTAAAATGGCTCAGAATTTTTTTCAACTCCCCAAATTAGGGAACGGGAGACAGCAGAGTGGCACGGGTAATGAACAGGTTAAGACAAGGAAGGGCGGGTGGGCTGTCAGTCAGCGAAGAGCGGCGATGGCAGCAGGCACGTACTGATATGGGAAGGCTGATGAACAAGCCGAGCCTAATTTGACTTAATGAATATGAAATATGCATCAAATTTCCCTTTCAAAATGATCTGCGAAGAGCATAACGGATGGAAGGAGGAAATTAATCTGCATTAACTAGTCAGTGTTAAGCTTCTAGAGACTGATTATGGAATGGAACTGATTTTCAAATGGTCACGTTACACACATTAGTGCACAGATTTCTGAATAATGCAGCCCACACTGTAGGTAAAGGATATAACTATGAGTTTGTCATTTGTCACACTTCGTTTTTTTAAAGCACAACCTAATTTGGATAATTGCAGTAACTGAACTGTCATTACTAGAGTTGTAACGTACACCAGTCACGGTTCGGTCCACAGTTACAGCGAGAAATAAAAACAAAAGCATCTGTGAATGTTTATTTTATCTATATTTTGATGAGATTTTAGTGTCAAAGACAGACAAAATCCTCTTTGCTGGGGCAGCAGGTAGCATTTTAGTATTTCATGATAAATATAAGGAACATTTTAAATTACTGAGCAGTGCACTTCGTGAACACTGAACAAACACCTTCCCAGAAGGGGCAATAGGTCACAATAAGCTATAAATCATCATAAAAATAAAACAACTTCCACCTTGGCTACACTTAAACAGTCAAAGAACCCAAAAGTTGTGGATTACACTGTAGTAAGTGATACAATGAGTATATTCAATGTGTTTCAATCCAAATATCATGCATCCTTGGAGCACGCCGTACTTGCAACTCTCTCTCAGTTGTTGTTGTATGAAGTCCAGGTACAGAAACTATTTCAAGACAACTGACACACAAGGTGGGGGGCCACTGGAACTTTATAACACAAACAGTCTTATAAGACCCTGAACCCAAACTGCTCTTTGGCCAGCAGATCCGGCACAGTTCAATTACAATGTTTGCACAAAGGTAGCCACAAGGTTATCACAGTAGCATCTTGACTGAAAGATCAGGTTTGAGGGTGAATACTGGAAGGAAACTGAGGATGTGGAGGAGTCGTCATTAATCTCAACCTCTCCTGGAGAATGCAAACAGGATAGTAATAATCCTTGAGAGAATTATCAGTAACTCTGCAGTTCTCCTCAGATCTATGAAGTCTTTTTAGTGTTTTTGAGTTCACTGTTTTGGTTTTTCTGGTTGTTACTGTTTGGTTTCAGCCTCACCGCTCTCATCAGGGTCATTTCCAATTTTCAAACTGTAGGAGAAGAAAAATGTCTGTACTTTTATAAGGTTATTTTTTTTCAAGGTTCAATAGTTTCACTTTAATTCTAGAGCAAGGAATTTCATATTTTACATTGATTGATTTTAACACAATGGCTGCATGTTGTAGCCTCGAGGCAAAGCAGGATTTTTGGTGTAGTTTCTCACTCTTATCTGTCAAAGACACCGATTAGCTTCCTTCCTTGCCGGATGCTGGATGTTGATGTGGCATATGAGGTGAGCTGGCAAATACCACCAAGTGAACTTTCCCTTGTTCTTTCCCCCATGCACACAGAACAGCAAACAATTGAAGTTCAAAATTTCATTTTGCCATTATCAAGCTTACAACAATTTCACAGCACAGCAATCACACTATAATGAACTTCCAGAAGCAATTAAAGCCTCTTTCCTGTGGAGGGACCTTCATGAATACAAGAAAGACGGCTTTTTCACAGCCTCTAATCACAGAGCATTTCCAGCCGAGGTGTCACATTGGCTTTGTCGTTTGCCAGAAAATCCCTTCAGGAGGCCTCAGTCAAGTCCTCTAATCAACATGCTTCCACCTGATGAAAACTAATGGGACTTAATTCATATGGCACGCCACAGCTTCCCTCATGATTCAAATCATCACGTCGACCTGAAACTAAAATCTGAATTAGCTGAACATGTATTGGATGTAGACCTGGTGCTGGTGGATTATTCAGGCATTATTTCAAGATTTCCAGCTGCGAAAGTCTGACGCTCCACATATCTCCTCACTGATTAGCCAAAGTTATGGTCTATACACGGAATAACTCAGTGCCTACTCAAGGTAATTTGAGAAAAGTGAAAACAAAAATAAACAGAATGAAACCGAGGCTTTCGAATAATTAAAATAATTGTAACAAGGACGTTACAAATTAGGCTTTAAAACCATGATTAAAAACATAACAAAGGCATTTACGACTGAATCTGATTTATTGAAGCTTTCTCCAAAACCCTTAATTTCCAGAGCACAACATCTAATTTGCCTAATCAGAGGAAGCAAAGGCCAATAAAGCAGGTGTTCTATTAAGACGGATACAGAGAGAGAAAGTCATGTTCAAGCCAACTCTCTGCTTACACGTCAATACAAGATAATAAAGGGCCACTCAAGCGATGAAGTGTTGCATGTCCACAAACTTGGGGAACTCCAAAGATAAATACAGTAAACGGAGGCATATTCACTTACAGACTTACATTTCCCATAATGCAACTGGGTAGAATCTCATTACAACCTTCGTGCCTGGTTAACACCCATGCTTTTTAAAGTTTACACAAAACAGACTATAGAATGGTAGTTAGTTACACGTTTCCTGCAGCCAAAAACACAAAATGTACATTACGACTCATCCTACCCTCCTCGGACTCTCCATGGACTGGCAGCTGCTAGTGAACACAGTCTGACCAGGATTGAAAAACACAGCCTCCAAGAAGGCAGAGGCTAGTTTGACAAAGGGAATACAGTACTGAGGTGGTTTTCTTGCAACCCAGAGCTGAGTCAGCAAGGATCTCTAAGCAGAAAACATTTTTAATGATTTTCCAGGAAGTTACAAACTCTGAAATAGCATTAAAAATACCCTCAAAGAGAGTTGTTGTTTGGAAGGCAAAGAACACATTATACAACTTTCTTCACAGGCACAAAGAGTAAACAATGTTGGATATGTAAAATCAGTGGAATGCCTCTTTAATATATTCATGTCCTATCATACTTTTTCTAGTTAGTGTGGTCGAGCCAGCTTTCTTTCCATCTCAAAGTTAAAGCATTGTGCCAGAGAGCCTTTCCTTTTGTTTGGGAACAATCACAGTCATCGCTGTCAGAAACCAACATTGATCGGTGGTATGAAAACCAGCAACAATCAGCGGCCTCTCCAGTCTAAAGCCGGGCTCACACTACCAGAATCCTGGGCTGATTTATTCCCCATCCACCCCAGCCTGACAATTGGAGGGGAAATCTGTTCTGGGACCTTGGTCGGCTCTGATGTTCGGCACAGATTATCTGGTAATGAGAAGGGTTTACAGATCCAATCTGAAACCCTCCGAACTGCTCGCATATTCATCTGAACCACCCCAAAGAATTCAAATATATTTGATATATTTTATTTAAAATCTGAATGATTGCTTCAGTACTTTCTGAGCTGTATCATACGAACCAATGAGGGAGACATTCCGCAGCAGCTGAAGGTTTTGCCAAGGAACAGTTAACATCGTAGCCCTCGAAGCTAACGTTAGCTAACATTCTACTGTAGACTGACATTAGGATTGACGTGCAAGAATACAGTTGACAACTTGTGTCAAATTAAAGTTGACTAAACTGACTTGTGCTGTTGTTTTCTTCTGCAGGACAGTCTCAACTCATTTGTGATCCACTCAGAAATGGACCAGCTTGGAGTTGGATACATTTAATTCAAATAATTTTCTTTGTGACGTGATGGGAAATTAGACATTCCCTGTCTCTCTCTTTGTCTATACAAACCTGTGGACAATTTGTTAAAGTTGTTTAATGCTACTGGACTGTTGATTTATGGTCCAAAGGTTGCAACTTTATGTGTGCTCTCAAGTAAGTAATGTTAGTTTAGAAATCGAGTCTGCTAAGATAAACTTATGACGAGCCTCCCCTCTCTTTAAACTTGTGTTCCCATGCATCAGGTTTAGCTGCCAAGTTAAAATCTGAATAACTGTGAATGTTTTTTCTGCCTCTAGTTTAACTTTAATTGGAGGGGGGGGCTTGACCTTTAGCAACACAGTTGGCTTTTAACTTCAAACTACTACCAATATTTTGCAGTACCATCTGGTTTTTCTATTTTCATTCCAAATGAAAATATAAATTCATTGTACCAGAAGTTAATGAAACTCCACTCTCCACCCACACTGATGAAATTCTTTCGAGGTAAGCTCTTGAAGGTACGGTGACCCATAACATATACGCTCTGGTAATGAACTCTAAGGCAGAGGCCCTTAGATTAAATATTAATTTAAAAGTGTTATTTAAGCGCTTAAATATTCAAATGTGAAATAAACATGGAGTTGTACGACTGTATTCTGGCTGCAGTAAGGGAGGAACTATCGGCCGAACACAATTTTAAGAATGTGTCATTGTAACAGAAAAGCATTTGAAAATCAGTCCTGTACATTTCTGTGAGTGACGACTCGTGAAACTTGCTGAAATAGAGCTGACATGGCAAAGTATGTCCATCCATCTAGCACTGCAAGGAGCTTAGAATAAGCACATACTGCACATATTGCTCGACCCAGCTATGATTACTGAAGCTGCTCTGCCTTTGTTGGCATTTCAACTTAAACCAGCTGAGGCCACACTGACATTCTTATTGAAGGTCAGCCTAAGTAGCTGTGGACCTGAAACCATCTGCATGCTGAGAGAAATGTTGCGTTAATGGAGGAAAATCTAATAGAAAATGAAAAACCTGTGGCTTTCATATATGTATATATTTATACTTGTGCTAATATTAATGTATTTTGCTGCTAAATTAAAACCTTACTTCTCACCCTGTTGGTGAGAGTCAGTGTTAGCAGAGAAAACGATGTCTGCACTCTAATAACAACTTGTCACTTGAGAAACTGTTTCCTCAGTGCTAAATTTGTCTTACCAGCTGCCATAAACCAACAGTGTCATAAAGTATTTTCCAGGGTTTCATTTTTTGAAATAAAAGAATTTCAAACATAATGACGGACTACTCGGTGTATTGAGATTTATTCTAGCACATTTCCTGACATGAAAACAAGGGTTTACTTTATGCATCACGAAGCTGAAAAATTATTGGTAATATCAACAAAATTTCGAACCGAAGACAAATCAGAAAGATCTCCCCTGTGCTCCTAATCCTCCACAATTCATTCCAGTTACTGCAAAGCTCCATCTGTTTACGTACTTTGTGGATAGTAGTCAGTAACACATTGTCAAAATTCCAATTGAGCCAAGCCAATACTTAAGCAACGAGGTGAAAACAGTGCAAACTACTGATTGGTCAGAGACAAGTATAAGCTTTTGACACAGACACATCAACTGCATTTTGAATTTTTTTTTCAATCACTCAACATAATTTAACCGTGAAGAAGAAGTGCAGATGTTCCGCTGTTTGTTTACCAGTGAAAGGATCTCAAAAGGAAAGCAAGAGCTCACCTGACATATTTAGTAAAGATGGGAAAATTTATATTTAAAAGACGTTTCTGCTTCTGTTTGAAGAAAAAATGAGTAGATAACAATTAAATATACCGTACGTTGTCGGAAAAGTGAAGAAAAATAAGCAATAAAAATTAATGTGTGTTTGTGTGTGTACTTGTCAACCTAGCTAACAGTGGTCCTTCGTATTATCACCACCAACAGTGGACGTCAAAGCCAACAGGGGACATTTTTAAGATTCCTCGTCTGGCAATGCCTTGAATCATGCTTAAATCATGTCTAAAGCCTTCTGGTTCATTTTCTTTTCTTTTTTACTGTGTCTGCTAATTTTATCATCATGAACAACAGGAGTCATTGCTGAACGAGTTGATGTAGATTTTATCTTTGCAGAGTGAAAAATGAGGGAATGTCTGCTTCCCTCCAGATTTTTAGGCTCAAAATCAACATTGGAGGGAGTTGTTGGTGCTCTTGTCGCTTTAAAGACTGTACAGCCAGAAGTCTGTGCAATGCTGAGGGACTAGTTACATGTTGAAAAATCCTACGGAAGAATCTTAAATAATAAGTAAGACCATGCCATGCTAAACATCCCTGGTTCCTACTGGTATTTTCTTTTTCTGGGAAAAGGGAGTTAGCTCTGAGAATTAAACAACAGCCATCTCGGCTCCTGGTGTCCCACACAAGCTGTGACTCCCTCCATTATGAATCATACCAAATCATCTGCTGACTTTTTAGTTACACCCTCGATGGCTGCACAACCTTTTTCCTGATACTACATGTTATATTAGCACTGGCTGGAAAAGTTCACACAGCTTTATCTTACCGGTGTTGAGGTCCTTATACTCCTGGGAGAAGTGCTCATTCTGGTGAACCCATTCCCCGTTGCATTTGAAGAAGATCTGTAATGCCGGTGCGGCTCGACAGCGTAGCTTAATGGGGTTGCTCTTGACGATGTAGGCGTCCTCCGGCTCCTGGATGAAGTGCGGCAGGGTGCCCTGCACCGAGGGTGGGGCGTCAGGTTGGGCATCCCCTGTGGCACCTGCAAACCAACACCGCGGTTACTTCATCATCCAGCGTCACTTTTAGAAAAAACAATACTGCATCGAACAAAAGCTCCTCTGACAGACAGCTGGATACACAATTTAGCAGTGAAAAACACTTTGGCTTCACTGACAACAGTATACCAGCAACTGCTTAAGAATTTAAAACGATTGCTCGGTGGACAATGTTTTGAATTCCCCGTTCATCAAAAGCTAACGTATTATAGAAAGGCAAAGAATAAAGAGAGCACAATTTGTCCTCCATTCGATGAAAACTGTTCACCACATAGCAATTTGCAGATGAATGAAATCAGAGCGGACCAAGTGGAGAGGAATTAGGTGGGGACTGATTACCCAAATTGTGGTTGTGGAGTCTGAATACATCTTATCTCACCCACAGGGCCCAAAATGTTGGTCCATACACAAACAGCCTTTGTGCTGCCGCCAACGTGCCACCATCTTTAATGGCGATTCACAGCAGGTTACCCCCCCTTTTTCTCTTAGTGTGGCGAGTCCCCGACCCAGTTCAAAACTATTGTTCATCGTGGCGGCTGATTGATCTGGCCACAGCTTTGGAAACAACAACCTCAGACTGGGTGAGGCCGTTACTTCACATACAGGATTTATTTTTATTTTTTGGTTTAGAAATGAGGTCTCGGCCTCACTCAGTATCCTGTGCTGGCCTCCTCTCTGTAAAGCACAGAGCTCTGTGAGCTTGGACAATAAGGAACAAGATGTTTGTGCTCCTGCCATCCCCGGGATCCTTCTCAGAATTACACCTGAGTCCCATCAAGGCAGCTCCAGCTAAGCTATTCAGTGCCGTAAAAAGCCCATGAAAGCTATTATGCCCCACATCAAATCCAATTCTGTCCTCTGAAATCGAATCGGCCCTCTCACCACCTCTCTCAATCAATGTTGTCCTTGTTAAATGGGTAAATGAATGGATGCCGGTGTCGAGAGAAGCCACACATAAAACAAACAGGCAGAGGGGTGAATGAATGGAAATAATATGCTGACATTACCTTCTGTAGGACAGGTAGATGTCTTCATCGTATTGATAAACACGCTTTGTTTGTACTGTGTTGTCTTTGTGTTCAATAGACGGGGGAAAAAAAGACAAAGCAAAGCACTGAAGGGGCTGCAGATGTATTCTAATGAAATCCTCCATTAGATGGCATGGTCAAATACATTATACGGTATGTCAATGTTTTAATATTCATGGCATGCAGAGAGATTTGCTTTGTGATGTAAAAGCAGGCAAATGACATGGAATTATGGGTAGCGATGAAAGCTGGCAATGTAACCGTATACCAGGGGTGGAAGAGAAAAAAATGTAAATTCATTTTAGTTACGGTCACAAATAAGCTTTTATTAAAGAAGCCTTCATTTTCCTGGGAGCTGTAGTTCACGGTGGCAGAGTGAAAGTGGAGACTATAGGGAACCAATCTAAATGCTGATGATGTCATTACATTCATTTGCTATAATGATGCATTATGCAAACCACTCAATTCAAGTCAATATTAAGCAATCCTAGTCAAACTATCCTGATAAAAATCCATCTATTCTATGGCATACATTACATTTGATCCTGTTATATAACCATGAATTGCATGCATGAAGATTTTACTGGAAAAAAAACAGTTGGTGAGTTGGAATTATTTGTGAGAAATGGAGGAAATCTGACAAACGCTCAACATACAGGTGCTGAGAAACATCAAATGTGCCTCCGCCCTCACATTATCTTCGACACAGCCGACAGATCCACAGGCAAATTCGTATTCATGTCACGCAAAGACATTGAAATAAAGTAAAACAAAACAAAAAACAATGAGAAAAGCACATGGTGTGAGGAGAAATCAATGTGCCGGTGATTTCCTAACTTCTGAAAATCAAAGGCTGCCCTGTAATTTGAGCCGGTGTTCTGCGCTCAGAGGGGCGGCAGTATTTCTTTGTCCATACATATCACCACATGGGGAGGCAAGCCATTATCTGAGCTGCCACTGCCACAAGCTGTCCACACACACGGAGGTGGTCTCCGTCTCAACTCTATGATGTATAAATTATGCCACCTCAGCGTCAAACAGCCCTTTTTTCTCTAGTTTACAAGGAAATAATTATTATAACCTCATGCAGGTAATTATCATTCTCGTCTTTAGGCAAACTGTAGGATTTTCATGGTACTTTGTGCAACCTGGTGCGACCTGCGCCTTGTCAACATGCATCTGTGGGAGAGCTATTTTTCAAAAGAACATCGCTGGCGCCTGTCTGCACACCTTGTCGTGTCCCTGGCAAACTTTGCTCTTTACGTAGAAAAAAAAACACCTCACAAAGTCTCTCTCGCTGAGTGCACATTAATCTGAAAAAGCAGACAGCTTTTAACATGAGTCGTTTATCTTGCAGCATCTTTAAAAAGCAAATTAGAATCGAACTATTTCACGAACAACGCTAAAAAGATTTAGTTTTGCTACATGAATATACAAAGTAATTACACATGATGTAAATAATGGCTACTATTAACTGCAATACTTTATGATATCGACAACACAATGAGCAGTAAATCAGGAGGATAACGTGAAGGTCGATCACATCAGAAGCAAATAAACTAACATTCATACAACGGTCCATGTTTTTTAAGTTATCATTTTACTGCCTGTTCCTCTCTGTGGATTAGGAGGTTGGATTACCCTTTAAAATACCAATAAAACTTCATTAGCACCTTCACAGTTCACATGTCAGAAGTTCACAGCTCAATATCACCGAAGACAGATGATAAATTCCAAGATGCATTCAAAAGAGGCAAATATTCTTTATTGTTTCCGAAAGTAACTTTGTATACTAACTCAGCTCTGTACCATCATGATTTGGTCTCCCACACAAAACAGTGGGAGAGCAATTAAAAGTTTATTGCGCCTCACATCACTAACGTCACGCCTCCACGTTTCGTTTATGACTTATCAACCCGCTGAACCCAAGACGCTCGGACACATCTGTGTTTTTAATGTCCTTCTTTCAACCATGTCGTTGTTATTTGCATATTCTTAGCTTGATGCTTAGCTTCAAGCTTCTGAGGCTGAACGCAGCGAAGTTACAGACATGCGGTGTTGAGACGAAGACCCTTTCCATCCGAGTACGTGGATGTACGTTCGGTGGTGAGTTCAGCGGGTCAGAGCGACAGCGGGATTCAGCGGTGAGTAGAGCTCATTGCTGCCTCAAATTCAGTTACACAAAGCTGCCAGTAGCCACTGTGATGGACAGCTCTATATTATTAATTCTTTTTTTTTTTTTTGTCTTTAGCCTGTTAATTACTGATAATGAATGTCAAAAACAGAAGCATGATTGCCGGTGCTGACTACAAGATCAAGAAAACAGCTTTTATTGCTTTCGCAAATTCACACGGAGGCCCCGCTAATAAAACAGAAATTATTCAACCAGAGAGAAACACTGCTTCAACATAATTTAAAGCACTCACACATTTAATGGTAGGGGCATGTAATCCTCCTCCATCCAGCACCTTCCCCGGCACCACTCTAATCAGCTAATTGCCGCTATGATGAATAAAAATAGTACGACGCTGCAGAGCCCAGACGCGCCTTTTCATTTTGCACAACAACTAATGATGAGCCATGTCCTTTTTTTTCCTCTCTTAGCGTTCAAACATTCAGCAGATTCAAAGGTAGCAGATAATTGGAACAAGGTGACAATCCACGCTCCATAAACCTGGAGCTGCAATGTTGGGCGCTCCACCCATGATGGATGCTCATAAATATCAGCCTTAATGAAGGAAATGACTTCGCGCCAATAAGTCACTTATTTCCTCATTATGCTGGTTAATTTTAACACTGCCTCTAAAATGCTCCCTCACCCTACTTGCTGCCAGTCACAGGTTTCCACCTGACTTAACATGAGGCTCAGTGCAGCGGACCTGCAGCTGATAAATACCCTTGGTATCAATCTGCATACAGGGACACAGACGACATGGTGGCGGCACTGTCGGCTCAGGCTGGCTGACAATGCCGGGGAGCCAGGGGACCATGTTGAACAAAAACAGATTCAAATCAACAATCTCTTAGAGACATGCCAGGGCGACGAGCGCTACAAGGCCTGTTTGGTTATGCAAGGAAGGACTAAGGCATTACAGGTTTTAATGATGAGTGTACAGTCATGGAGCTTTGAAGGAGCAGCTTTGGACTTTTTGGATTATATTTACCGCAAAACCAGTTGTTATGAAACGAGCTCTGCCAGTGGCGTTGCATACCTCAACACAAAAGTGCTGGACCACGAACAACATGTTGAATATTTTGAGAGGTTGGTGGAGGGGGTACTGAAGTTTCTTCATTCTTGAGCATGAATTTTCTCATCAGGTTACTATTTCAGAATTGACCCTTCCTGAGTCCTGCCCAATTAACAGCTGAGCATGCTTGGTACCCGGATGAACCTCAGTCAACCTTCACATTTCATGTCAAAATCATGATGCCAGACCAAGCCAGGCTAAAAAAATCAATCAGATTAAAGATGAACTTCAGTTGAAATCATTAAAAAAAAACTAAAATTATGAGCAGAATATAAACAGATAGAGTAACTAATGATTCAGTAATAAGTAACTACTCAGTATCATGTCTCCTTTTACTTGAGAGGGCACAAAAAGTAACTAATGGATAAGTAATCTGTAACTAATGAGTCGACTGAGTAACTACTTAGTATCATGTTTCACTTGAGAGGCACAAAAAGAGGATTTCTGATTAAAAAAATAGTAATCAATGAGTCCACGTGCTACTCAGTATTTTGTTACAGTTTCCTTAAAGATACACAGTTAGCAATGACTATATTTAACATATTGCACGTTTAATGTTTGAACAAAACTGACTTCATTCTATTATATGAAACGTATCAGAGCTGTTACTCCGGGACGATGTGCATCGGGTAGTGTTTCAAAAATCTGAAGTAAATTACACAAATCTGCAGCTGACAAATATTAGCATGGCATGAAAAATTGGATTTGGCGAGAGCCCAGCCGAATGTGATTCTGCAACAATTGCTCTTTGAAAAGTGAATGATGTCAGAACAAGACTCATATTGTATTAACTGGCACTGGCGTGTCTTAACACCACAACACCATTCTCGCTACTAGACTGACAGCTTGCCTCAGCGCCAGCCCTCTGCTAACCCTCTGCTAAAATGGACACTGGAAGTGAAGGTTTCGTGAAAGATCAAGCTGACAGCGCTGTATGCTTCCTCGCCGGGCCTCCTGACTGAGTTGGACATGACTATTTCACACGGCCCCTCTACAGCCAAAGTCCTTTTTTTTTTACAAAACCACACATTCCTTCCTCTCTACATCAGCAGGATCACTCGGGACTTCTCATGGATTTTTTCACAGGAGCCGAGATAGGATGAGGAGCCTCAGCCTCAGCGGTGTGAGTATCGGCTTTACACGGTGAGCACCCTCTCAGCCTTTCAGCGGGAGTCCACCTCATTTGAAAGGCAGAGAGTGGGGAGATGTCAGACTAATCCTTGACACTAAAGTAGAAAGAGTGGCTGAGCAAAAAAAACGCAGCACACGACAGGACTTAGAAGGCCGCTGAGTGAACTCTCACGGTATAGGTGCTGGAGACACCAGTCAAAAAATACACACAGTCCCATTTGTGATAATTATGGGTGAAAAAAAAAACAAAAATAAAATGACGTTTTCCTCTCACGCTAACCTCGATATGAACTCTAAGGGAAATCTGATTCAAATCACAAGGCACGGGGAGTTTGCATGCTAAGCTGTGTACAGTTTACTTCATTGCCAACTATTTCCCAAAGCACACTCTCTATTTTAGGATGCATTTTCTACTTCACAGGCTTCCTCTGGTTTCAGCGCAGTATAAAACTCCACAGTATTCGCTTTGCTTGTTATCCATGTCACTGCATTTAGGTATCACTGTGGTATTACGCAGTCCTGAGGAACGGTAGAGACTCTCACAAACCGCCGTGTTCACGTTCCTTTGGGAAACTGCAACACATGAGTTGGTCGGCTGAATTCATATTATTTCTTCTTTTGTAGTTTGATTTCTGTTTTTTTTTTGTAGGCAGCCTGCTCTTAAAAAGATGTAGACCTACAAAAATCTATTAGTCGTTCAATTATTTGATTTGATTTAGTTTTTTTTACTGTGTGAGACTAAAGCTTGCGTAAGGTTACAAGATAAAAAGTCCCAAAACATCACAGAGTGTGTGCCTCATGGGTAGTCTAATCATGTAGCTGCTCAAACATTGGCTCTGTTTTAACAATGCTTTTAAGTGTGGCTATGGAAATGTTAAAACAAACACATAATACTAATTATTCTCCTGCTCAGATCCAAATGTGAATCAACTGTCCGCCAGAGATAATGAGGAATAATGAATTATCGAAACTCTGCTAAGAGGATGAGGCTTCAGTTTCGGCACCACCACAGTTGGACATGCAGAAATTCAAATAGTTCTGGAAACATATCCAGACATATAAAGTGTTGTGATGGCAGATTTACAATCTCTCCAAGTTCCCTTCACGCTTCACCCTACAAATCATTTCTCATGTGCAGGAGGCAGCAGCTACATAACAACTACTTTAAAGTTGCACTGTGTATATTTGGGAAATACATTTTAATACTTAAGAACAACACAATTTCATACTTTTTTACTCTGTTTATTTGTGGCGGACCCTGCGACCTATCTAGATTTAAACAGTGTTCCAGGACCTTATTTTCCTCTGAGAACAGCTTGTTTATTCAGTTGAGGAAAAACAATGTATTATTACCTCGTTAATGTTGTAAATATTACAATTCTGAGTTTGAATTATCCAAAACTACAAAATGCCCCTTTAATTATACACAAACGTCACATTAAAGGGATATTCCGGTGCAAGTTTAATCCATGGTCTAACACACAGTGAAACTGTGTTAGACTCCCTCTCGAGAGATCAAGTTAGCAGACCGCTAATTTACGGAGTTTTATCAACCTCAGAAACGACCGCACGACAACAATACACTGCAGTAAATGGATCCAAATATAAACCGCCACCAAAAAGCCACAAATAATGCTCAGAACAGCACCAAACTTCAGCAACAGTACAAACAGGGTCTCAGCACATAGTCCGGGGCATCTAACCTCCGCTAGCTTAGCTGGATTTCTACTGAAAAGCTGACTAAATTTACCACTCTTCTGCAGCAGCTTCCTGTTGACGGGAAGTCCCGACGAGTCGATTACCGAGTGCAGTAGAGTTCCGCGGCTCATGGATGAAAATGTATGATTATGACTCCATGGAAAAGCAATCAAAGTTCATATGTGTCTTACCTGCCAGTTTATAACAGTTATTATCGAGAGCGGACAGGGAAAAGAACGGAATTGAGCATTTCTAACCGCACTCGGTAATCGTCGCGTTGGGACTTCCCCGACCCGGAAGCTGATGGAGGAGAGTTGAAATCTGTTTTTAGCTTCCCAATAGAAATCCAGCTAAGCTAGCGGAGGTTAGATGCCCCGGACTATGTGCTGAGACCCTATTTGTACTGTTGCTGAAGTTTGGTGCTGTTCTGAGCATTATTTGTGGCTTTTTGGTGGCGGTTTATATTTGGATCCATTTACTGCAGTGTATTGTCGTCGTGCGGTCGTTTCTGAGGTTGATAAAACTCCGTAAATTAGCGGTCTGCTAACTTGATCTCTCGAGAGGGAGTCTAACACAGTTTCACTGTGATTTAGTCCATGGATTAAACTTACACCGGAATATCCCTTTAACCATATAGAGAGACAATAAAAGGACACAATCCAGGACAACGAAGATACTGCCGACTCCTTATTTGTTTATTCATACCAGTGGGATCAGTGAGCAACATGGGGCTGAATTTCATCTTAGTGTCAGCCAAAAAAAAAGTCCTTAAATTATCCTTAATGAAGTCAGGATGATCATGGCGTCCTTGCCTCTTGGTCCATTATCAAAAAACGATTGTCCTTGTCCTGCAGCTGCATACACACACATGGATGTACAAAAAAACACGCACAAAACAACAAATTTGAACACACAAACACAAGCAGACGCAGGTATCCCTTACATACATACACAGGATGTACACGCGGCCATATTTTTACCACCAAGCCCGCGTGCACAAAGACATCAGAGCAAAGCAGCTGTGTCTGCTAAGTAATTGAGAAGAAAATAACTCCTCGAGCAGCAAAAGATTTTCAAATTTTTTTTTCATCTGCTAGGTGTTCTGCCCGGAGGGGATTAGTCCCTTTGTGGGTGATGAGTCAATGTGTGCAGCCTCACCGCATTAAAAAGCACGAGCTCGCCACATTGTTTACAGACACACATTTTGTAGCATGACATTGTCAAACAATATTCCCACTCCACCTCCCCTCCAACGCCACCCACCCACGACTGTACGCTTCTCTGTAAAGCCTCTTACATGGCCTGTAATCAATTTTAAAAGGTTGAATGGTATGAAAAGCAATTACACAGCACATGTGTCCGCTGTCAGGCAGCTGGCGAAGGCTGCAGTTTGAGAGGTGGGCTCCCCAGTGATTACAGAGCATAGATCTGGAGCTGTGTCAGTTATAGGTTGTTTCTGTTAGATCCTCCTGTTACACCAGAGGCCCGAGCAGCCTTACAGGCCTGATTGTCTGAGACAGCCTCTGACAGTTATTGACAGGCCGCTGCACTTCCCAGAAAGGTCAACTGGGAGAGAGGGGAGAGAGACTGGGAAGCGAAATCCTGATGTTCAGGCTGCTCACATATCCCGTTTCTGCTTAGCCTCAGAGCGGGATGCTTTTCTTCGCATTATCTGGAGAACCTGCTTAAGGAGCGATGGGTCGATAATAGCAGTTTATTTAATAATCAAATATCTAACACTCAGGCTCTCCTCTTCATTGACGGTACATGAGAAAAACAATAAAAATTGTTTTTGTCTTTGGGCGTTTGGTAACCTTATGAGTTTACAGCGACTCCTTCAAATTCTCAACGCTTCTCATGCTGCTGTATATAACCTCCTGCTGACTGATACCACACAATATGTATTTGGCCTAGAAAGCTCGGAAAAGCCTCTTTTACTGAGAAAAAATCCTCCGCTCAGAAAAAATCATGTTTAATATCTACAGAAGTTTGTTTGGAGTAAATAAATACATGTCGGAAAACCCAACAGCCTTCACTGCCTTTAGCATAAAAAGTACGTAGCGTATAAAATGTTCCTGCTCTGAATTTAAAGCAGCCTAAATAGTGACACAAATATAGTGCGTATTTCTAGATACAAGGTCAGACCATTGACATAAAGATGGATGGAGGAAAGATGGAGGATGGATAGAGCCCTTTCCTTCGACTCCACATTCCCTCAACCGTACAACGTCCGTATTCCTACGCACAATTGCAGCCGCTTGGGTCGGACTTTATGCTGCTGTCTGACGGCAACGTAAAGCACCCAAAATGTTTAAAATGTAGCGTACACTTAGAGCCAGCGTCTCGTTATCGGAAGGTCGCTGGTTCTGCATGTCGAAGTGTCCTTGGGCAAGATACTGAACCCCAAACTGCCCCTGATGTGCTGAATGTATGAAAGAATTACTGTAAGTCGCTCTGGACAAAAAGCGACTGCTAAGGAAGGGATAATGTATAGAACGGCGGTCACTATCGGAAAATTAAGTCCCGACAGGACAAACCTTCGCGGAAGGGTCTGATTCGTCCTGAAGGGACTTATTGTCCAGATAGCGACAGCCGTTCTATACATTATCGCGCTTATTACACGGTTATCTGCCAACATGAAAAAAAACTTGACAGAGTGTGTCTTTTTACAATTTATTTGTAACCGTTCATAGTGTTTTTCAGCAGAGAAATATAGTTGACCAAACTGACGCCATTTCTCTTCTCCCTCTTCGCTGCTTTCCTCTCTTTTTCTTTTCCTGACCGGTGACGACGACTCAGCCTTTCGCCAAGAGTTGAAATCACCGTATTTTCCAAGAATATTAAAGTTAATGTGAAACTCATCCATACTAGTGGCCTTGGAGTACGTTTTTTCCGATATGAAGTAGACTACAGATCAGCTGACGTTGCTTAGCGACCGAAGACGCTGGGGTGAAAAGTGACCGGACTACTTGCGGAGCAAAGATTTTAGAGAGCGGAGTGCTACGAAATTTGTGAATCAGACGCAAAAAAGCCACATTCCTTGACAATGGTCAAATATGTTTAGCAGCGTTTGGAAGGCCCATTCAAGTCAATGGAGAATTCTACATTATTAAGAAGAGCCCTGTAATAAGTGTAGATATTTGTTACGTGTGCCTTTTTTCAGGAGGCTAAAACACGTCTTGCCGTCAGTACAGCGCTCTGCTCGGCGTAACGCGCTGCGTCTCCACACAGAAGACAGTCATCTAACCAACACTATCACTTTAACACCCTGTCCTATTAGCAACAAAACAACATATTAATACAGCAGAAAAAAGACTGGACATGCAGCTTGAACCTGACATCAGAACCGTCACTGGATCTTCACACATTCAACCCATCAACACCCCGTCAGCTTCTGATTCAAGCTCGGCATATCTTTCCCCGTCGACGCAACTGACAAGATGAAAAACCTGTGAAATCCTAAAAGATCACACTACGGCTGTGGCAGCGTGCCGCGTGTTTTCACAGGACCAGGAGCGACACTTTCCCCATCGGCATGCATTCAGGTGTTGTCTTCAGTCTACGAGACATTCCAACAATCATCGGCATCAGCAGTTCATGTAGGTGTTGATTAAAAAATTACTTTCTGTGACTGAAAGGTGGAAATCTACCTCATAAGAATGTAGAATATGTTTCTTCTCGTTCATTATGCCTGAAATTAATTGGATAAGACTCCTCTTCATACGTCACAGTATCGCTACTCACGACCTTTTCCTCACCTCTCAGCCAATCAGACGCCCCTTATGTTCCGAATAACGCTGACATAGTTGTTGCTCTGGATAAATACTGCAGCGGTTGTTGATCATACGAGCTTAAACAGGTGGAGAGCGTGAAAAAGTAAAAGAGAAGCGACAAAAAAAACACTCTTCATGGATCGCGACATTATGAAATAAAATGTAAGATGACAAAAACAGAAGAAAACTAAATTTACTATCATGAAATGACAATAAAATTCTGTCCTCGTGAAAATAGATTAAATAAAATGTCTGTTTAGTTTGTTTGAAGTTATCTCATTAGAACAAATTATTCTTGTGACTTCTTGATCCTAACCCTCATTAATTTATTTATTTAAAGGCACAGTATGAAATTCCAATAATTACCAATAATTATAATACAGCCAGATCAAAAGATTGCAAGTGGTTCTCTTCGTTGTTGAACAGCCATCGTTGTTGATGAAGATCTATCTACGTGACTCAGGCAAGTTTTATTCACGATACGTTTGTAGCGACTAGAGACGGATCATTTGCGAACGTTCGAAGTTCAAAGTAACGACTCTTTAACACGAACAAACTGCCCTGATTCCACGTTTCACTTCTCTCTCAATCGTTCTTTCGTTCTCACAGACTTGTCTCTGTGTTGTTCACTGTTTAGTTGTCAGAGTGGTGAAGAGGACTGAGAGTCAGCCAATCGTATGCTGAGTCTAGGACACTGTCTTGGAATTTTAGCCAATGAGAAACAGGAAAGCATAGCAACCGTTTCCATGAAAAAAAACATTTCATTTCGATCGCAGCTCATCGTTCTCGTTCAGTCAGTCAGTCACTCTTGGCTTACCTTCAATACATGTCAACTTCATGTCAAGGTGAATAAACACATTATCCACTGTTGTGTTGTCTAAAAGTACACATAATCATGAAGTTGCAGCTGTGTATTTACCTTGAACTACAGTGTTATGTTGACCGTTTCAGAACGAGGAGCTGGGAACTGTGCATGATTCACCGCTAAACATCTTTGTACTGAAAACGCAACTGAACAAACAAACTAACGAAAGATTTGAACTGAATCTCGACATCGAACGATGAAATCCACCTCTGGTAGCGACGAGCAACCAACTGAAAGACATTTCTCCGTGTAGGACCATTGTTGAGAGGTTTTGGGATGATACCAGTACCCAACAAAACATTAAGTAAAATAAAAAAAGACAAAGTTCGAGTTGTTTTCAGACGCTTTGATGCAGAAACGTTCAGTAACATATCTGAAATACATTACAGGTGTCATTACGCTGATGAATGTGAAGTTACTTCATATCTCAGGTGACTGACCCCGAAGAAAAACCCAAAAAGTTTCTCTATCGGCCTCACAGTTCACTGAGAAATGGCTTGTTAGCATTGTTAGCGGTTATAATGGATACCGATGGGTCTACCAGTAAGCTGCTGGCTCATCAGCATTACATTTGCGTCTCATGTATAAACATGAGGTGTCTGCTGTCCTAATCCTCACAATACTGCTGAATCAATCCGCCCTTTATTAGACTCCAAGCCACTGTAGGAATGTTGTTGCCAGAAATACTGATGACACTGATTTACATTTTACTACAGAATGTATCGCTGCCGTGGATTGTCCTGTAGGCGAGCCAACCTCGCCTTTATGATCACAGGCTCATCAGATTTAAAACTAATCCTGGGGCGGAAGACAAGGCGTGGATAGATCTGTTGTCAGGATGTTTGATTCATAGTCATCGACACGAGCCTCGCGCTACAGAATAAAAAACTTGTAATCTTATAAGACAAATTAAATCCATTTTACGCTCTAATGTTTCTCTGTTTGATGATCCAAGGTGTTTGAAGAGCGTTTTGTCACAAAATTAATTTGCTTCTAGTTCCATTTCTCTTAGTGAAATGATTAACAAAAGACTTCAAATGTGTTTTTGGTGAAGGTAGACGTTATGCTTTATCTCCACAGGCTGGGGAAAAGGAGCAGCGACACACTTTTACGTTGTGTTGGCTCTGTATTAGAAATGAAACAATGACGGTGAGGTAAAGGTGTTGACTCTCTGAGTGCTGTTACATCCCCATGTTGGGAAAATATGGCTCTTTTATACAATTCCCTCCAAAAGTAAGGGAAGGGTTAGGGTTAGGGAAAGGAAGTAATGTGCGTTAACACAAAGTAAGAAGAGAAGAAGAAGAAGACTACTGTGAGTCACATCAACCGATCAGAAAAAACGAAATTTCCAAAAGAAAAAAATATTTGAAAAACTAAATTTGCTCTGATTATCGGGCTTTAAAGGATCAACAGCGACTACAGAGATGCAAACACTTTTCTAAACAACATTCAGAGTGAGTGACATGTAAGTAAAAACAGACATAAATCAAACATCACAGAGCTGATTTTCTCTCTAAGCTGAGACAAATGAAGGCGGCCCCGTCGGACTGGGACGTGTCTGGCTGACTGAGCGGCTTTGATCACTCTTTCAGCGATGGCGAATGCCTTAAGCGTTACCTGTGCCGTCTCCTGGCACATTTAAATTGAAAGGCCAGAAACTAATTACCAACTGCGACTGCCTGACAAAGCTCCAATTCCGACTCATTTCCCCTGTCAAACAGAGGAGGTGGGGGGTCGGGGGGGATGGTGGATGCTGGAGCTTGTCAAACACAAGACTCTGCGTAAGCCGCCGTCCAACACCTCCACCCCTCAGACTCTAACTGTCCAGCTCGCTTGCTGTCTCCTGATGTGAGGAAAAGGTGCACAGCGGCTCAGCGGTCGTGAGGTAAATTGAATCTCAAAAGACGAGAGCCATACGGTTGGGGCTGATTTATTTACAAGCTGGCTGATGAGGGCCACAGAGGGCCCACACTGGGATTCAGGGGAAATGGCCTCTAAACCCGAGCGGAGGCGGCTCTGATAAATCTTATTTAACACTCTGCTTCATACGGAGGAAAAACTCAAGGTGCTTCCACCAAGAGTATACTCACACAATCACAGATACAGATAGAAAACAGATTCTATGCATTAATGCAAACCTCTCTGGCCCCGGCTGAATTCTTTATTTCCAGATTCCACCGCGGCACAACAGTAATTGGAGCATGCTGTTTTGTAGTCCACGCAACATTTAGCTTTTCAGGGTCACCGGGCTCGAGCCGATTGCAAAAAGCAATTCACATGGTGGAAAGCAAACAAACGTGACAGGTCCGTGAGTGACGTCTCCAGCTCACATTTCATGCGGTTGAACTTTGATTTCTCTGGATTGCAGGAGCAAACTCCAGCGTTGCGTGGACGTATCAAGCGATCAAGCTCGTGACCTTTTGGCTCTTAGATGACAGAACTGACCACAACATAACAATGAAGTGAGCCTGCAGAGCTTTGTCTGAACTGCAACCACTGCCAGTGTGTACATACTATACAGCACATGCATTGTCTGTAACTTGTTCAGGAACATTCAAACAAAGTTTAATCCACTAAAGAAAGCCACGCTGCACAATTCTGTTCTTGGATTGTTAATCTCTGGTTCAGTGTTTAAGGAATATTGCTGAATGAACGTAACATGGAGACCTTTTCCAGCTGCCTCTGTGCACACCAACGTTTCAAACTTCCCCATGCATCAGCACAAGTAGAGAGGTTACACAGCAATGTCAAAAACACCTGGATATCTGTATACAGGCATCACCGGCCACCAGAAGTTAACCATCACACCAAGCTGTAGCAGCAACAGTCGCCACTGCAGCGTGACATCTGGACGCAAATCAGAGGAAACTGGTAACTTTGCCACAAACTGGCAACGATGGAGGAAAATATTCATTTTCTCCTGAAGCCAACATGCCAATCTCCCTGCAACCAGGCATTTCGTCTTTCAGCTGTCAGCCCCGTCTCATTGACTTATGAATATATCATTTTGTAATTGATAGAGTGGTTTGCTGGAGGCCCTTGTTAATATTTCACTTGACCTCTCACCAAATTGGAGTTTATCATCTCTGACAGATGACTTCACCGCGTGAAGGAATGCGAGGTTGTAAAAACGAAAGCTGTTGCTCCCTCTCTCTCTCTCTCTCTCGGTTTCATTAAAAATGCAACACAGAAACCTGCCGGAGGTGCGGCGTAACGAGCGGAAGCAGGCACCTGGGTCCTCAACGGGTTCCCATTCATGTGGGCTACCGCACGGCTTTGTCTGGGAAACCTCATATTTCCCATCACCGGGGGGGTTAACGCACACCTTTCCTGTAGGATCTAATTACGATCCAATTGGCAGAAGGCTTTGCATTCGGATAACTCAAATATCACCGGTCTTTGTGAGCAAAGGATATTATCATATGTGCCTTCTATGTAGCACTATGAACTAAGTGTGAATATAATAAGTCATACACCCGCCGATGTACGAATGGCACAATATCAGGCACTATGTAGGAGGAATTAGCATGTAATATATAGGCGATGTGCTATCATATCCATTAAAATGCGGATAATTCAATCTTCATTACCATCCATTATGAGCGGCATCACATTCTAATTATGTAAAATGAGATCCTATCACGAGCAGGCAGGAGGAGGAAGGGGAACTGATAGGCCTGTTTTTGAAGTGTTCCCCCCCCCAGCAGGGACGGGATGGTTACAAGCGGGTAGATATTATCTCCTCTGACACCCATTGTGTAGCCGACTCCCTCTGCAGAGGCACAGGCCTGGAAGCATTGTTGGAATTGATTTAGTGAACGGGGCTCCCAATCTTTGGACACTTTGCTGCTATTGACTGCTGCTTCAAATCAGAAATTCGAACAGAACTCAGTCGGGGATTTAATTAAAACTCAAAAGAGGGAATGACTGACATTGTGGACAGGGTAGTTGCGAGAAATCAATTGTGCGATGCAAATGAGTTTCAAATCCCTGCTTTGCCTTCTGCTTCTATTATTTATTTATCTCTTTTTTTTTTTTTTTTTTCCTCCTCCACAGCACCGTGCTGCATTCTTAACTGGGGGCACGGCTCCATCTTTATTCAGCAGTTAAGGAGATAAGCAAATGTTTTTAAGCTCATTACTAAAATGTGTGCCATTACGATTTGGATTGCCACCCCATTTTCATGTCATTAAAAAAAAAAAAAAAAAAAAAGGGGCTGTCAAAGATCCAAGCACTGCCAATATGAAAGAGAGAAAATCCACCCTGAAACACTTTTAAATCAAAAATAACAGCTCTCGGTGCCGTCTGCTGTGTTTCTGAGTTTTTTTGTGTATTTTTTTTTTTTTGTATTTTCGTGGATACCCAGCCAAATGTAAATGAGACGTCAGGATATTTCCAGCATGAATACAGCATAGTTTGACAGCAGAACATAATTCAGCTATCTGAAAAATATCAGCAGCAAACGTCAAGTTTTGATCTCAGTCCCTCAGAAATGAAAGCAGTGGGGTTTTTTTTTCTGGAGTTGTCATTTTGCACCAATGTTGAAATCATACAAGGGAAGAGAGGTTATTCTTCCTCCAAACTATTCCTATTTCTTCCTCCACATTGGAAACCACAACCTGAAGACGAGGTTATGTGAGGCAAGCTGAGGGAAAGTGAACAAACCGAAGAGGCAAAAAAAATTGACTGTCGCTTGGCAACGCCAACCCACAATTTTTTTCGTTTTTGCTTATTGTCGTCTGGCGAGGCTGAATAGGCATATTGCTCGGGAGAGAAGTCACTTCAACAGATGATTGGCAGTTCTCTTATTCGCTCAAACATCACCGGCTGCGTCTCATTGGACGAGGAGCTCGTCTCTCTGAGCTCCATTGGTTGTATGAAACACGACGGCCGCCATGGAAACCTTTGTTTCGTTACCAAAATACATTTTTAAGGAAATTGGAGGCAAATTGCTACATTATTCTGTAACACAAGCTACAATCTTTTGAGGTTTAGTGATAATTAAAATATGAATGAAATTGGAAAATAGTCGTCCGTAGTGATGAAACCATCAGAGGATTATCAGCCAGTTGTTAATTTCTCTTCAGCTCAGGCTCGTTGTTTTTAGTTGTTTTTTAGTTGTTTTTTTTATCAGGATTAGTTCGAGGTAAAATCAGGTAAAAGGAGAGTGAAAATTAGAACATGGGCTGTATTCAAAACTGCCTGTTATACTGGAAGTATTTACTGATTTAATATGCCAAAAATACTGATTCCTCAGGACAGTCTACCTCGTGTACAGTGACTGTGAGTTGATAGTTGCAGAGTTCCATCTGTTCGGGTGGATAGCGGGGGCAGGGCAGGGGTTTGTGTTTGGATGTGTGAAGAAGATTTGTTGAACATTAAAGTGAAACTCGCGCCAAAATGCAACCTAGGGTCTTTTTGTGAATATACCCGAGTCAAACCTTCGTGTAAAAGCATAATCACGATGAAAGAGGCACTTTTAAGATTTACTGTTTCATTTTCTAACCCAAACTCATTTTCAATGGGAGTGCTACGGGCGCTTTTACAATAGCATCAAAATCTCTATTTTTAAAACAGTAAGAAGTCTCGACACAACATGAAACTTTGCTCGTAGTATCACCAGGGTCTCTACACATGAACACGAGCATTGAGAACATTGTGTGTGTACACAGAGTTTACTAAAAAGAAGGTTTCTGAACAACTCACGTTAGCAGTAGCTTGTTCCGCTCGCTGCCGTCCTGCCAGTTGAGAAGTGTCGATCTCAGAATGTGACGTAACCTGGAGGACAGTTAAGGTGGAACGCTCCTAAAGCTTAGTTCCATATAAATGCAGGATAATTCGTTGTTTTGTCGTTAGCGAAAAACAATATTGACCTTGAAGTTGAAAAAGGAGCCTCATATAAGAAACAATACTAAAATCAAAAGCTGGAAAAGTCACGTGAGATCTCGCGTGGATAGTTTAAACATAGCGTTAATTTGCCATCTAAAATAAAATGATCGTGAAGTGAAAACCATGAATGTTAAAGCAGGAAACAAAAACAACTTTGTTTTTATATACATATTAGAATAGTGATTTGTTGCTCCACTGAAGTTTGCCAGCAGCACCGCTCAGCGCAGGTTATCTAATATAATTTTATTTCAGACTAATTAGAAAAGGGAAAACTAAAACGGCACAGCTTTGAATGAGTCTTGAGATCCCTCTTTATAAATTCATTCATTAATTCATTGTTGAAAGAAAAAAATACAGAAACCCACAAGCTCCAAACTCTGAGGGGGATATTTCCTCTTCCTCAGCCAAGATTATTTCATGTGAATATTTAAAATGCACCAATGAATTGATGCCTCCCTCCTCATTTGCTGCTGTTTCAAATCCTAGCTGAATGTAATAAATGCAATAAAACATTCAAATTGCACAAAAAAAGAAAAAGAAACTATAAAGTGAAAGTGAAAGTGAAAATAAATATAAAATGGCCAGTTTAATGGTTTTAATGTGTCCTAATGTACCGTTTGAACCCTGATTGTATTCATCTTTTTGTAATTAATTTTTTAAACAGTAAAATAACTCACATTAGCACGACCGCATTGAACTTCTTCAGTCCATCACTGCTTGTCGTCAGAGAAAACGTCAAACAACGACTAAAATTTCTCTGTTTTGCTGCGTTTCAGCCAGAGTGTGAGTGAGATTCACCGAGGTTACTGCTGATGACACATCTCTCGGCAAATGCTCGTAATTATAAATATGTGACGACAGCTCTTCTCGTTGCTATTAGCGCGCAGCTTTCTACTGAATGACGTCCAGTGAAAAGGGCTTGTCTTGACCCTCCTCACCTTCCCCGTGGCTAACAGTGCGTAATCATTGATAATTGGCAGCCAGCAGCATTTACAAAAGGGCCAGTGATTAATGCTAATTAAGACTGGAAAATATGTGTAGTGCGCGTGTGTGTGTGTGTGTGTTGTCATGTGTGAGGGAAAGACTTGTGCATCTGACCTTGCACTTGTTCTCTGAGCCCGGTCCCAGCAGCTGAGTCCAGCTCTAACAACCAGCCTGCTGCAATCAAATATGCCGTTTTCAAAGGCGGCCGAGCTGCAGCCTGCCTGCTTAAACACCTCCTGCATCACACATGGAGTAAAGAAAGAAAAGCTGACAGAGACAGAAGGGGTGGTGGTGGATGGAGGGTGGAGGGTGGGGGTCTCTGAACGCCCTGATCTCTCCTATGGATCTGTTGATGTCTCCACTCTCTGAGGAGGAGGAGGAGGAGGAGGAGGAGGAGGTGGAGGAGTGTCGAGTCAGCACAGAATTTGAATGACAGACAGCGAGCGAGTGAGAATCTGGTACAGAGTGTCTGAGTGTGCATCTCAAAGAGGAGGAAACAGGCAGGCTTTGTGTTCTGCCACAACTGTCAGAGGATGTAGATGAGAAGTGAGGCTTTATTTGCAGTTTGCTGCTTTCACTGATACTCAACACCACAATTAGGACTGTGTGAGATACAGCAGAGTACAACAAAAGAATATCGCTTGGATTTTGGAGAAGCCCAGTCAAGTCTCCGTCGTGCTCTAATCTAAAAGTTCCTCCTGTTAATGAATTAAATGTATCTGTGATTCTGTTGTTGTCGCTCTCTCTCACCTCCTCGTGTCTCACATGTGTCTTCCTGCTCATCATTTGTCTCACACTATGGAAATACACAAAAGGGAATAAAAACCTTTTTCTGAGCAGGTTTTTGTGCTGTCAACGCGCACAGGAAGTCATTCACCTGAGAGCTCGCCCGCTGTGGTAAATCCTTTGAAAACATCCCATTATACTGCATCGTATGTTACCATATGTTTCAAAGAGCGGAAATTACCACAAGTGCCGTTGCTATGGTGCAATGCAGTTTTCTTTACCGCGCTGCACATTAGCAGTAAATATCACCATCATCCTGGATTTCAACTCCTGCTGTCGGTGCTTCTCTGTTTGCTTCAAAGCTCTGACTTTTCCACCAGGAAGCACTGAGCTTTCTTTCCTCTGCAAAGAAAAAAATAATAAAAAATTCCATCTTGCAGTTGTCATCTTTGACCTTCATGCCAGGTCAGCTTCCTACTTAATGTCATGGAGAGTGGCAGCCGTGCCGCGATGAACAATCTGCGTCTCTAACTGTCTTTTAAAGCAGTTTAAAGAGCCAAATAGGATTTCTCTACCATGACAGACAAAGATGTTCTGAAGACAGGCTTTAAAAAGGCCTTAATAAAATTGTGCTCTCCTCATGCTGCCGTGGACAGCTCTGCCAAAGGTTTTACTCCATTTCACTGACACTTAACAAGAGCCAGGAGAGGATCCCACTTATTCAACATTACTTCTCCACTGGCGGCCTCATTATCTTCCATAGAGCAGCTTCTCAAAAGCTCCGGAGACGGATACAATACGAGGGGAAGACAGGTTTCAGCTTTGACAGAGTAAATGCTGTCAAACCAGGGCAGCTGTATATTCAGTGGATCGCCTCTATACATCCTTTACATGTAGTACAAGTTGGTGTTGCTTGCAATTAGAGCAGCAGCGTCCCCGTCGATAAGTTTCGGATTTTAATTCAGCCTTTAGTCTTTCCCCGTCTCGCCCAGACAGAGTTTGGGCCGATATCAACAATTTAACAATTCAGCAAGTGTCCAAAAACAAGCCTTTGGGTGGACTGAGCTGAAGAAACGAGAAAGTCTACACCAACGTTTGGCACAGCGAGTCTTGTCTCAGCCCTGTGGAGCTTGTTTGATGTAGCTACTGATGTGCTGTTATTTATGCAGAGCGAGACCACAGAGACCACAAGCGGAGCGCTGTGTGACCCACATTCGGCAGACTTGAAAGTGCTGCTCATTGCCAAGTTTAACAGAGGGCAAAAGTACACAGAGGGCACGGCTGTTTCATCGCGGCTGCTCATCCTGTGCAAGGCCGCCTACGAAATACAGAGCACCTAAATGTTTCACGAAGAACGAGGAAGCGAGCAATGATCTTTTCCAGACACATCAATCTGCTTTAAAGACGAAACCTTTGGGGTCATGCTTTGATTTCGGGAACATCTCCGGTGCGAGGGGTCAATGCTTTTGTTATGTAGCTATAAACAGGACGCCGGAATACAAATTAGCTGTCGGTTCTCTTCCTCTGGCTCGATTTTACCACAAACTGATTTTTTAAACTATTTTCTTTGGGATTTTGTTTGACAACTTCTTCAACGTCTGTCAGTCACCTCAGAGTTGTCAACACATTACAAGCTGAGAAAGTCAAACCCGGCGGAAGTGCTACAGAAAAGTCACAGGGATCCATCGAACACATACTCAGATATTTCAGTCTGGACTAAAGCCAGACTGAGCGACCGGTCGAGAACCAATCACAGTGTTTGTTTACAATGGGAGAAACTGTCCTGCCGCTCACTTATGATTCAATTTAATTCATCGTGACGTTATTTCGAAGTTCATTAAGTTTCCCCAAAACTAGGAGTAAGTCTGGGAGGTTGCTGTTGTGTAGCAAAGCAAAGCAACACGGTGCATAAAGAAGGCACAGCAAAAACATCTAACAGGTCTTTAAAATGTTGCAGTTGTGGCTCATATGACCACAGAAACAACCACGTTTGCAGATTTCAAATATCTCTTCCACAGAAGAGACCATTGTTGTTAGCGAGGCGTCGCGGGGATTCAGTCGATTGCTCTCCCTTGAACTCTGAGCCACTGTCATGACTTTAAAAGAACAGCTTGTAAAAAAATCTGTCATTATCTTCACACCCCCGCGCTGACAGATATTCTGTTTCATTGTCCACGCTATGAATCACACTTGAAGCATTTAGAGAGCTTCACTGCAGCTTCAAAGCTAACACCATCAGCGCAGCTCCGATCTGGTTGGTGCTCGAGCTCGACGACTCGTTGAGGCTGTAAATAACGTCTGTTCAAAATGATTTGTGTATCTCGGATGCGTATCTGTGACTCGGATTAAGCCAGGTGAGCTGTATGGAGCAATATTTGATCCCTCAGTTTTTAAGGAGAATTGTTTTGTGGACCACGAAACTTCACCTGACCTTTCATCGGCATGGAAGTGAGTGGGTGACTACATTTTCATTTCGAGGTGAACTGTTCCTTTAAACAGACTCCAGAGCAGTCAGGATTATGTCATCGACAAGAACAAATAGAAAGCACAAAGATTCAAAAATATCTCACCACACCCCAAAAAGCGCTCTGTTGTTATGTACAAAGCTGGCTGTGAAAACGAGCAGGTGTGCATCACATCTCACTCAGCTCGGCGCTTTCATGAGAAGTTTGTTCCCTCAGAGAAAACTCGGGACAATCTGTCTCCGCAGAGTATCAACTCAGAAACCTTGGATGTCATATTTAAACTTGAGTTTTTGGAACATGAAGTTGAATTCGGGTGTACAGCGCTGAGATATTAAACATCAAAGGTCTGTTATACAACCTGGCAAAGAGGTTTTGAAGTCTTTCCTTTAAATCTTTAAAGGTGGGGCTGGTAAAATGAAGAAACCAGCAAAAATTGTAAAATGATTCAACTGAAAAAGAGCCAAATGCCAACCCACCAAAACACATGTACAACCACCGCCTGACCACACAGACGCCGACTGACCTGTAGCTCTCACTGACCAGCAGGGGGGGGTGTTAGCAGCTAGTTCGCTACATACAACAACTGCTTGTAGCTCTTTTTGTCTAATAAATATATAAATAAGCAACTCTGTTAATGCCACAATCATATAAACAAAAGCAAATGATGAACAAAAACGACACAAACATGACAGTTACCTGTTACTGCTGCAGCGGAGTGCTTTGTGCTAACATTAGCCACTGACAGAGGCCGTTGCTGCTGACACTCACTCTCTCTTTGGGTCAGGGGCGGTGTGCTTTGTGCTAACATTAGCTGCTGACAGAGGCCGTTGCTGCTGCCGCTCACTCTCTCTTTGGGTCAGGAGCGGTGTGCTTTGTGCTAACATTAGCCACTGACAGAGGCCGTTGCTGCTGCCGCTCACTCTCTCTTTGGGTCAGGAGCGGTGTGCTTTGTGCTAACATTAGCTGCTGACAGAGGCTGTTGCTGCCACCGCTCACTCTCTCTTTGGGTCAGGGGCGGTGTGCTTTGTGCTAACATTAGCTGTTGACAGAGGCCGTTGCTGCTGCCGCTCACTCTCTCTTTGGGTCAGAGGCGGTGTGCTTTGTGCTAACATTAGCTGTTGACAGAGGCCGTTGTTGCTGCCGCTCACTCTCTCTTTGGGTCAGAGGCGGTGTGCTTTGTGCTAACATTAGCTGTTGACAGAGGCCGTTGTTGCTGCCGCTCACTCTCTCTTTGGGTCAGAGGCGGTGTGCTTTGTGCTAACATTAGCTGTTGACAGAGGCCATTGCTGCTGCCGCTCACACACTCTTTGGGTCAGGGACGGTGTGCTTTGTGCTACTGAGTTAGCTAGCTGCTGAAAAACACTATACTGAGAGCTCTGCACATCGTTGTCATCACTAAAAATGAACATGGCTATGTGTAATATTTTACCGACCTTAGCTTTCCTTTGTTCCTGTGCAGTTTCCAGACATACCAGATCAGGTGTATAACCCGATTTAATATGTAATATAATGCAGATTCGATTCAGAGAGAGAGCTATATTAATATAAAAAAGCTCAACAGGATGCAAATCTGATCACTGCTGTTGTATCAGACAGTGACAGAGGGAAGGCAATCTTATTTCTATATTTTGTTACATACATATTGCAGCTGTAAAGTTAGAAAAGTGCACTTCATCAGGTCTCTTTTCAGAACGGGTCAGGAAGTCACCTGAACCACTGCCGGGCTCCGCGCTGTGTCGACGGTGCAAACAGGACTCGATTTTTTCCTCGCTGCACATCAGAAGCCAGAGCTGGCTGGCAGTCAGGAGGGAATTAATTACACACTCACAATTCACAGTTCTGACTGCAAACACAATGAGTTCAACACAAACAAACACTGGTCAGCATTCATTCCCGCGAATGAATAAAACAACACCAGTCATTATCTACGCCTCTCATCTTTCCTTTTGTCTCAGCTGCTCCACTTTGCCCAGAATCTGCTGACAGCCTTTATTGTGCAGTTCAATATCAGAGACAAAAATCATCCGCATCTGATATCTTGCTCTCAACGATCCTCCTGCCACAAGACGCTCAACTATCATTTAACTCACTCCCTCGCTAATGATTAAACACATAATGCACCATTGTGATAGGAAGCATTTTCTCTCTGAATAACTCAGATGGAAATAAATTGGGGTATGATTAAAACTATAAAGTCATTTCTTTGTCAGAGTTTGTCTCAGGCAATAAACTTAAACGCTTGTTGACTATCAAACAGAAATGCTCTTGTGTGACTGTAAACCATTATTGAATCAGAAATGGATATGATGATAGCAGTGCATTAACTTGGCGCACTCGCAGGCGGAAACACATGAAGCTTTTAATTCCACTCTCCTTGGCTCTGCAAGGCCTTCGCATTCAGCTGAATTGGCAAAATAACATCAGCTACCATCTTATCAGGCAGGTTAGTAAAAAGTCACTGATATGTGGCTCATATTAGTGTGACCGGACATGCAAACAAAAGCAGCCATGGCGACGCTGGAGGGTTAAATGGTGGGGATGCCCATGCGGTTTGGTCTACAACACCTGGGGACTTCATGTAAGGCTGTGGGTCACAGCATAGCCCAAGGCGAGGGGATCTTAAGGTGGTCTAACAGGGGAAGTGTTGTATTTTTCATGAGGAAGCTGGGGTTCCATATCAGGGGCACCTGAGGGCAGGTGGTGCTGATAGTAACTGTGTGAAAGGAGTTAAAGTGGAGCAGTTAGCTGCTCCAGAGTCAGATACTTCCCACAGGAGTGCATGGAGACCAGAAGTCTTATAGATCATGAATATTCATCATGTGTACAACTCTAGAGGAAATCTTACGTCATATTACATCTTTAGCTTTTACATTACTCTCTACTAAGCCAGATTTGTTGCAATTAAAGGGTAACTCCACCGATTTTCCATATTAGAGGATGTCCAGCGCTGGTGAAACAATTGGTGAAATTAAAAAGGTGGTATCTCCGGTTCTGCTGTCTCAATTTTAATCACTTTTTAAACTGTCCATAATGAGTCCAACAGCTTAACTGGAGTACACTGCTTGACTGCTTTTCAAAATGTGGTGCCTACATTACCCACAAAGCAACATATCCTGTAACATATCCTCATTGTCCTGTACTTGTACTGTCTTTTGTTGTACTGTTGTTGTTATGTGCGGTGTCCTTGAGTGCTTTGAAAGGCGCCTTCAAATAAAATGCATTATTATTATCATTTGTATTATTATATCCATTTAGTGACATCTCTGGAGCCCATTTATGAGCCACAAAAGGATTTTTACGTTTGCAGTAGTACTTCTTTCTTGAATGTGTAAAATTGGTGACGTTGCCCTTTAACCACTCCAAATAAAACTCCAAATAACATCCTGGTGTCTCCCCCAGCAATTAAAAACTGAAGAAGTCTTGCTGTGGCACGAAGTGGAGAAGCTGAGAACGATTCAACTTTATGCTAATTTCCTGTGACATGCGGGAGCGACAACTGTTTCGTTCGGTGCCGGAGCCCAGCTGCCAGCAGCTGAGCTGTTAGCTGCAGCTCAAATGTGTTGAGGTGCGTCAAACAAATGTGGGAAAATCTGATCCTGAAAAAAATGTATATAAAAGGATTGTTCATTCAGTATTTTTTTTAGGAGCTACCAGGACTTGGAAGCCAGGCATAAAAACACTTTGTTCTGTAGATTAACTCTTAAATTGTGCACAGTAGGAGTTTAGTCAGAAGTGTATACCTGTTATAGCTTTACTGTTAGCATTGTTAGCACTAGCAGGTTACTGTGCATGGGGTGTGTTATGTTAGAAGCAGAGTCAGAGTCTTTAGCGTGCATTTTTACAAACACCTGTTTTGTAAATCCCTCCCTTAAGCCGCATACAGTCAGCGATATGAGCCGACAATGAATCAGTGTGTGCTCAGCAGACAGAGTCTGGAGCTTCAGCCTGTGCAGCTGCACAGCAGACATACGGACACAAAGAGGCAGGCTGTCTCCAGCCTCTCACTGACTCTGGAGCTTCCGGACATGTTATTGCTCAGCACATCATTTGCATATTTCGATATTGCAGTTTTTACATGAGCACAAGGAGCGAGGGAGCGCTGGCCTGTCGTGTCATGTAGTGGCCACTGAGAAAGAAAAAAAATCAATATGCTACTTTCATTTGCAATAAACTTGCAATATATTTACTTTTGCAACAGTGCTACCGTTTTTATGCCTCAACAAACTAAATAATCAAACTCTCTTTGTTTTCATGGATAAACTGAATAGACAAACTGACCTCAAAGAAAAACACAGTTTGTACTGTTTTACTTTGTTTGAAGCAGGAAAGGTGGCAGGGTCCGCCACCGGGACCTCATATTCCTCAGAGAAAAGTTTGTTTGTTCATTTATGAAAAAAATGTTTTTTTATGACTTTGAATTTCTTATCCAAAATGACTTTGTGTCCCTTGAAACTTGCTGGAATCAGAATTGGTTTGTATTATTATTTTTTTTGTTTAAAGCAACCATGGTCATCTTGGTTAGTCCCGGCATCACAATAGCTACATCCCTTAAAAGATAATGTAAGAGTTGTTAGCTTGTTGGTGTTGGTAGCGTTGGTTGGTGTTGCAGGTTTTCATTACGGCGTCCATGCTAACAGATTGGAGCAGCGTTACATTTAGAAAGTCGGAGTGTGAAACAACCTGTAGACAATCACATCGACGTCACACCAGCGTTTCACTACAGTTTTAATATCTGCCCGTGTAGAATATGAGTCGTTGTTCCTCTGCACTCTCTCTTTCCCCCTCCCACCTTCTTGCTGTTTCAGTGTGGATAAAGGAAAATCACACCATCAAATCTACTGATAATTATTAAAGGCAAACACGTAAGCGATCAGCAGCAGACTGCTGTGGTAACCTGCCATTGTCAGACTGTAGGTTGCTAGCTTGGAGGTTGTTGTTGTTGTTTCCAGTAGCAACAGTGATGTTGTAAACAGTAACACATAGATATCGGACCGCGGCCTGAACGGCGCCCAGCGGCACGCTTATACCAACAGTCTACACCAGCTGAGTCAGTACTTGGACCACGCCCACATATGTTTTCGTATCATTGCACTTCTCACAAAATAGAATAAAAATGAAAATTAAGAATGTCTTTCTGTGTTAAGCTGCTGCATGCATGAGCTACACACATGCATACAGCAGGTCACAGCTCTGCCTGCCCTGCCGGTAAAGTGTGGAGGGGGCAGAATCGGAGACGGTTCTGTTCCTTTTGTTTTTTTTTCCAGTAGAGCAGGGCCTTGAATCCTTCAGCTGAAGGAGCTCTGCTCTCCCCAGACACGCTTCCTGCACACGCAGCAATACTGGGGAACTCTCGACCCTGATTGGAGAGGACAGGCTGGTCCGATCGGGCCAGCAGAGTGTTCAGGATTCGGGATATGCGACTGTGTCCTGGCAGGGACACCGGTCCGCTGGGCTCTGATTGGCAGCAGGAGCCAGCATGGCTCACTAGCAGCACACCTGATGACAGGGAGGTTCAGCCAGATAAGGCTGTCTTGATGCTGCCCACATGACAGCCTGCCATAATCATACATTCTTCTGGAAGTGCAGCCTGTATCCTGGGTATTTCTACATCAGGCTGGAGGAAATCACTCTTCAGCCGAACATGGCTCTCTCCAGCTCAGTGGAGTGATGGACGGCCAAGCGGGCGAGACAGCCTGGTGGACAAATAGCTTGTGCTCGCTGCTCCTCCACCGCAGAGGACTTGTGTCAAAAGCAATGCTTGACACCGCGGCTTTGAAGCCTAATGGCATGAGGGCTGCGAGCAGACAGCTGGTTAGAGAGGGCTGCACGGAGCCTAGAGTGCATTATTAAGTGTAATGAATGTCAGCGTAGCGAGCTCATCCGACACATCAGGTGCCAATTATGGAGGTGGGCCCTGATTTGGTTCTAAACTCAATGCACAGAGGTAAAGCTCCTTTGGCCTAACTGACATCTGCCTCATTAACTCGCAGGAGCGCGAGGAGAGGGCTGGCGACCATCGTCGCCTCCAGGCCTCCGCGGGCTCTCGCAGGGGCACGGGGACTCACATTTTCCCCCCGACGAGCCTCCGCAGAGCTTTCTTCATACCTATTATTGATGAGTCGGAGGGTGAATGGAATATGAATGGGGCACAGCCAGAGTGACATTTGGAGGTGATTAGATACTCTTGTGCACCGTCGCTGGAGTGTTTGGCAGAGCAGTTCATTCATTAGTTAACACGGAGCGGCGCCTCAAATCTTCACGCATAAAGAGGTAAATAAAGCATTCATGGATATCATTGCCTTGGGCAGCCGGAGCAAACACTATTGATTTTTTTTGGAGTGTTCTAAAATAATGGTCACAGATGTGTCAAGACATTCATCAAACCGTCAGAGCCAAAATCCTCCATGTAGTAAAAAGCCAATATGCCGCTCTGTTCTCTCAGAGCGATCGGAAATCTGTGCCAGTGCTGGTGGTGACAGTTTAGCTCCTTGGTTTCTATATCCTCTCAACCAATCACACACACACACACACACACACACACGCACACAGCAATCCTACAAAGCAGCGGCATTTTTCCTTTCACAGAAAAAAACAACATGTGCAGCGTTTTTAAACCTCGAGCGCGAGTGTTCACAGACAGACTGGACACAAGTTGGATCGCATCCTGTAATTTAACGTCAGGATACAATTTATTCTTGTCAACAATGTCTCGGAGCTGAAGGATACCGCACCGGCAGATTTATACGTCCTCCCGAGCCTTTCTCCGACCAACAAGCCTCGGGGTGCATGTCGTCTGCTCGTTCAATAATATGTAATGTACTCACCACCATAAAGCAGATTCTCCCAAGACACCGCCGACTGTCTCACAGTATATATTCTCGGTCAGCTTGGTGGCTCTGATTATTAGGCCGATTCATCACAGAGAACAACGAAAACACAAACACCAGAGGAGGAGGAGGAGGAGGCCGTCCGCGGGGAGTTTTTATGACTGTCAGCGTTGAGCTTTATTGGAGGAAGTATAACAGGTCAGCCGAGAGGTGACCAGATGATCTGACCTCCGCCGACCACGAGGGAACGCGCACAGGAAAGAGTGACCGGCGTAATGGAGTGATCTATGCATCGCCTCTCTGATCAAATAACCACCCGTCAACAGGGTAAGGAGGGAGGGGGAGGCTGACGTTAGGCTGACGGACTGCAGATAACGGAGAAGCTGTTTTTACGTTGGATACGGCCTATAGTTCGCTGTCGGCAACCAAAGCAGCCTCGTGTTGTAGTGAGTGAGCGACGGAATAAAGATGAGGCAGATCTGAAGTTCCTATAAAGAGAAATTCAGCCGCTTTCAATCAGATTATTCTGCCGTTTGGAGCTCTGAGCTTTTGGAGATGAATGGAAATTTTTTTCTTTCTGCTTCTCAGTCGGTGCAATTTAAAGGGACACTTTGTAGTTTTGGGGGAAGAAATTCAAACTCAGAAATGTATTATTTACAATATTAATGAGGTTATAGTACACATTCAGACATAACAAGCTGTTCTTAGAGGTTAATACGTTCCTAGAACACTGTTTGATGCGAGAAAGGTGGCAGGGTCCGCCACATATAAACAAAATTTAAAAGCATCGTGAGTCAGTTTGTCTATTCACTCATGAGAGTGAAGAGAGTTTGATAATTAGTCTTCCTCTTCTGATTAAAATGTTTAATCAGAAGTTTAACGTTTAGCTGTGACGCTCCAGAAACTTTTAAAACTTCACCCAACTTTCCATCAGCTTTGGGGCGAGTAGCTAACGTCACGATATGCCGTCTAAATTGCCGACTGCCACCGGCTGAACAACCGAGAAATCAACTGTAGTGAAACGTAAAAAACAACAGCAAAGTCTTGGAGGGTTACTCACCTGGTGGATGAATCGGTGGATGAAGACACGGTGCCCAGCAGAAAGAGAAGAAGAGAAAAAAACAACATTAGCAACATTAGCAACATTAGCATTGTCTCAGTAGCCTAAACACTGACAGGTTAGCCCCAGATATGTCACATGGTCTCATTTAAGTTTTCTGACAGTGTGCTGTAACTGGCAGCCCTTTGGAAGACCTTGTTTCTCCATCTCGCCCCGTTCGTTGTGACATTTGTACCATCAGCACTCAGCCACGCTGTCACAAGGCCTCTGGAGGTCCACAAAGGCTGTCTCTCTGCTGCAGTCCCAATTAGGAGGCTTCACCTGCCCAGCAGGGGATGCAGTCAAAAGTCTTCAATCTGTCAGACCTGTGCACCGCCGCGTCATATCACTCCTCAGAAACCACCGCAGAGGCCAACAGCCACTGCCTGAAAGCCTTTTGTTTCAATGACCGCGATGGCTCGACCGAAATGTCCGCCGCGCTTTGACAGCCTGCCGCTCTCGCTCCTTCAAGGGAGACACATACACAGTAAATACTGCATGTCAGACGGCGCTTATTCTCCAGAACAAGCACAGTGAGCGATGGCGAGCGGGAGACTCCTGGAAACTTCTGAACAGGCACGATGGAAAACACTCGGCGCGGGTTTGTGGGGCAGGGCTGTGGAAATGTTTTTTGAGGAGCTCTAATAGGCTGCATCAAAACTCCATCCGTGTCCGCGGAGCCCCGGCTGCTTTTTTTTTCCACATCCTTTTAAAAATTCAGTCCATTAAATCTAAAGCTGGTCAGGTCAGCAGCAAAACAGTTCAGCCACCTTCAAATCCAGAGAAGTTTTACTGTGGCATTGAGGAAGTGGGGTTTTGGGGCGGGGGCGGGGGGGGGGTCTCCGGTCAGGACCTAGCGGCGGGAGCTTGCTCCCGAGGGCCCGTTGGACAGTCCTGGCCGGTGACACATTGATGTATGAGCTCCAGTTTTTGCTCCCGCTCCCCCTCAGCACAGAGAAGCAGGTGTGCTGATCAGTGCCACTTGATCTGTCAGTCGGATGGATAAAAATAGCCTCGGAGATTGAGCTGGGAGCAGGACTCGCCTAAATCTTTGGTGGAAACTCAATTGACTTTGAAAGGCTCCTCGAATGTTCTTGACCACGGCATTTGAGCCAAAGTCTTCTCAAGGTCGAAGGTTTTTAATTGCAGCTTCAGTTATCTGTCGGGGACAGCTGAGAAGGCTTGTCGTAGCATTCGGTGTCCGTTAGCTTAAAAACAGAAGCCCCCTCCTTTGTTATAGCGGAGACAAAGTCATATTCTGACAGGAAGTAATGAATTCTCTCTGCTGAATCACAACACGATATAATGAATTAAATAGAGGACGAACAAGCATCTATTCCATTTGATACAATCTCTGCGTAAGTGCACAAGACCAGGCGAGCATCCAGATAAATGCACAAGTTCGTCGCAGTTTCCCGGCTTTTTTCCCTCCCGGTCATATAGTGTCAGATTTACTTGGCATATCCTCCCCGGCTGTAGGGCTCCGGGAAAAAAATGCATAACTTTGCAAGTTTTCCCTGAAGTTGCCTGATCAAGAGAGATTGAGGCCAGAGACTATAAGACGGGAGAGAAGCTGCAACATCAGCAGCTTTCATTGTGGGGAGGCTGAAGAGGCTCTGCTCGTTGTTTGAACAGCAGGCGGCTATTACACCACATGGATGCTCAGAGTAATTAAATGTGCTCTGTTCCCCCTTCATGTTCCTTTCTCTCTTCTTCACTGCGCCTTAAATCTGCACAGATAGGTTCAAAGAAGTGTTAATGTCAGTGTTGTTTGCTGAAACCTTTTTTCCTGCCAAGTGTTGCAGAAGTGTTTTATTGGCTTGTCGCGGGGGCCTCGCAGTTACAAGCGCGGCGGATAAAAAAAGCACCCGAGTGAGCATGCATGTTGGTCAGTCCGCGTGATTAAGTCCTCTATTAAGTCCTGAAGTGAATTAGTTATGTTGTAGTTACGTTCCCTTTGACTGGGTTCACTTTTAATGAGCAATTCTCCGTTTCATTTCCACTTGACACACTCATATCTAACTTTGTACAAAAGGTACAAAATGAGGTGTTAAGAAGAAGCTTGTCTAATTAGCTAGCCACTCGTGCCGGTCCCAACGGCGACCGCCATTTCAAATATTGAGGCTATTATTATGATCACTCTCCCCATTATCATAAAAGCAAAGCAATGGGCCATTTAATGTGGCTTCCCAAGTAAACACTGTGCAAATCATATTCAAATCGCACAGGCGCAGCAGGTGGCCGTGTCAGATGTTTGGCTCATAATTCCATAAATTAGATATTCCGCTGTTTTATGCATATGTCGAGCTGATAGATGAGAGCGGGCGGTCATCGCAGTCGCTCGCCTACCGTGACTTCCCGATAAGATGTTTCCATAAGTGAATAAAACAAGCTGTTCTCAGAGGAAAACAGAGTCCCAGAATCGTATTTGAGGCTAGAAAGGCGGCAGGGTCCGCCACTTATAAACAAAAATAAACAGCTTAAATTGTGAGTTTGATTGTTTAGTTTGTTCAGACAGAACAAGATCTTTCTCCCCCCCAAAAAACTACAGCGTGCTCCTTTAAAGTGCTGATTCATAACTGAAAATGCCTTGGAAAGACTTGGAAAGACAAATACACTCGTATTCCATCGCAGAGATATCACTCGTGTTACCAGCAGACCCTAAAATAGTGCAGAGACGTCAGTCGTCTGTTTCCTGTTTGAGAGGAATAAGAGAAGGCTGTCACGGGTGTCAAGAGCGAAAATGTCTGGGTTTGCCACGATTAAAAAACATCCAGTTACCTCGGGCGAGAGGTCCCAGCATCGAGAAAACGAAGGATTAATTATGTGCATATGTAAGAGAGTCAAGACGTCGTTTAAAGAAAAGGAAATCTAGCCAAGAGGAGCGACATGAATTGTCTGACAGAAGCGTGTTCCACCCCCACCAGTCCTGGAGCACTTGTGTTCGCTGTAATGTCTTCATCGCTGCAAACGCGCCCGCGTAAGGGGAAGGAAAAATAAGCAGAGATGAGAAACGTCTTTTGTATCGAACAGATTGTTTGTTTCATCACTCTGCTTTTTTGTCCGTGCCCGGGGAATATTCCAGAAGAATACGCCGCTGGCTTGGTAATTTTTTTTCCACAGAAGTCGGAATTAACTGTGAGTAAATAATTCCACAGTGGAACAGCCCGGAATATTACAAGAGCGACGCCAAAACGAGAGCCCTCCCTCCGTTCAACAATACATGGCAAGTGGGAATGAAGATGGCACAAAATGGAGAGCACTTAATCTCTGAAGTGTTCTGAATGAAGTCAGGGCTTTTGTCATCGGGTTTCTTGGCACCACGCTTGGTGAAAAACAACATGTCCAATAACTCAATCGCTCCTGTTTCTTGGAAAACACCCGTCTGCTCGCTTGTTCACGCTTTGTAGAAATAAGTTCGACACGCTCGCCTCACGTGACTGGTCGCCTTTTAACGGTTTGGGGAGTGGGGGTGGGAAGAGGTTTGAGGGGGATGTTCTACACGCATCATCTGAATTTCCGCCGGGGGAGTCGGCGCGGAGGACAGAAAAATATCTGAAGGACGCTGCTGTGATCTGTGCAGAAAATAAATAAACCAAGCGTGGCCGTTTAATTGCTGCCTTCGACTTGGCCTCTCTGCGGTCTGCGGGGAGCTGAGCTGCCGCAGAGCTGGACGGCCATCAGAGTAAAGACGCAGAAGAAGAAGAGGGGAGGAGGACGGTCACGGTGACTCACAGGCTTAGAGTTTAACCTGGCCTGTCCGGCTCCCCGAGTCCTGTTCATACCTCATTCACAGCCACGATTTCGCCTTTGTGTGTCAGCAAGGGCATCGGCAGGCCGGCTCAGGATTCAGCGGATAGAGATCTAGGGAGGCCCAGCGCTTTGATAGAAGAGACCGATATTGCAGCGGAGGCCGACCCTCTGTGGAGAGGGCGTCGAATGAAATGATAACAGATGAGATATTGATTCAGCGCTGATTACAGCCACACAGATGAATGTCAAAATATTGTCACCGTCTCATTCTTCATTATATTATCACTGCAGGGACAAAAGGACGGCCAGCAGCAGATTAATTCCACTGGGAGACATCCCAGGCTTTTTTTTTTTCTATGTCAAGGTTAGCTAAAAGTGACTTTACTGTACACGATGATAGACTCGATATCAGATTCAATTAAGCAGAACATGTTCGCAACAACAGAGCAGCCCTGCAACGGATTGAATGGAGTCTGGTCCGAACACGCCCGGGGTTAAAGGTTCAGGTTCCTCTGGGAACACTTCACTAAACAACTCAACATCAGATGTCATATCGTCTCATTCTTCTTTTCAAGTCCTGAAGTGCTTCAACATCTGCAGATTCTGCTAATCTGCACCTCTCGTTTCAGTTTACAGGATGTAATATCAATTTTGCAAGAGTTACTTTCTGTTAAAGCTGCTATTGTGTTGCCACTGTGCCACTTTTCTGTCTACAAAACCAAAGGCCCGGGACTGAGAACAGTAAGACTGGATTCCTCAAGAGAGACATGCAACACAGCCCACAGTCCACGCTTAATACAGGAGCACAGAAAAACAGGTCATTTACGGGGAGACAATAGGAGCCGTTTTAGACCAATTATCAGGAAGAAAGTTTCAAAATCGGAGACAAAATACTGGACAACAGCCCCGCATAAAAATAGACATGAGGGAAACGTGGGCATTATGTAAGCACATCAGACAGAATGCAAAACCAGTGATCATCGCAACAATTGAACAGGAGTCTGGAAAATGAAAAAGTCTAGACAGAGAGAGTGTGTTGGGCAGCAACCACTTTTTTCTGGTCAACTGTTGGTAAGACGTCTTACATTTTTATAAGGTGTTGTGATGAATTTCTTGTCAAATTGTTGCCTAGTTACGCATCCAGCAGATGAGGAACACAATCATGTTTGTCGTTTCCCTTTTCTACTGGTCAAAACCTGCTGAGATCTGGATTTTACGTGCAAAACGTACGACCCGGGTGAACACCGTGCAAAGCGATGGTGCGTTATCAACATCAGGTGGAGGCGTGCGGATAAAGATGGATTTTGGGATGTTTTATTACTGCACACAGTGATGGAGGCGGAGCTTCGTTCATTCCTATGAAAGTTCGACTTCCAAGCTGTGAAAATAATCTGGATCACCAACCGAGCCGGCTAACTTCCGGTTTAGCGCCCGGCTAACTTTTCCATATGATATTCGACCGATTGCCTCATTGTGTTCTCACCTAAAAATCACATAACTTCTGACACTTCTATTTAAAACATACCCACACTACATGACGTCACCGCATGTACGTAACATATCTGAACCACGTCGGCAGTCAACCGTAACAACAAACGTAAACACGGCTCGTCATGAGCGACCTACATGGTTGTTTTTCTGATGAGGACAGTCTTTGTACAACACTTCCCTTCATTCACCAGCTCACACACACATTCACACACTGATAACAAGACGCTGACATGCAAACTACCGACCTGCTCATCAGGAACTATAAGTCTTTGCTCACACACAGTAACTGCGACCTTGCATGTAACACCCGGCTGTGCTACATGCCCATTTACCAACTGCACTTCCTCAACCTTGCTGTCTGAGCTCGCCGCATGAAGAGCACAACACTTCCTGCAGTGGCACTGAACGTCGGCACGGGACATAAATCATGTGGAGTCGTGAAATATCGAGCTAAGTCCCGCGGGTACGGGCAGGACACACAGGAGACCCACAGACAGACGTTACATGTATAAATCTGCATGTAGATGCACTCGACATTCAAAATGCACAATGAATGAATGTCTAACACGTGCTAAAATATGCTCTCAGATGGCCATGTGTCATATTAATCCTCCAAGACACCTTGTGTTGGGAGATTAGGTCTTCCTCGGGACCTTTCCACCAAACCTTAAAGCACCAATATATATCGACTGTTCTCATACTATAGAATTATGTTGAGCTGAACCGTCGATATCCACAAACCAGAAGCCGACCAGCCAGAAACATTTCAGTCCTCACAGTAACATCATCACAAAAACTCATTTTCTCCCGTGTAATATCGAGGATGAGGTGATTCGCGGCCTCATTAGTTATTCATTGCCTTTAATGTCTGAACATCTGGTCAGTGACCACCAGTGATCCATGCATAACTGCCTCTGCCCCGCCGCCATCCCGACCACCAGAATAAAAATCCATCCAGGCTGCCGTCCAGGAAGCTGCGGGGTTTCTCCTCCAGCAGCTACGCATCTTCTCGCTGATCAGCAGCTATTCACGGCAGCCGGGCACCTCCTGCCTCCAGCTTATGTACTGGAAATCAGAGGAAGCACACGCAGGAGATCACTCCAATCTGTATGATAATTTGAGCCTCTCGTCTGGGATGTGGTGTGTCGGTCCAGTTCAGCGGCTCCGGAGCGTCTGGTGATTTAATCTACATGATACGGTCAATGTAATTTCTATATGGTGCGGCAACCCCGGTGTGAGAAGCACTCCATAGAATACAAGACACTTTAAAATAAATCAAAATCCGGTTTAATGCGCACTGGGATCGTAGCTTGGTGCTCGATGTGAAAAGCCGGAGTTTTATGGAGCCTTAAAGTTCTGTGGTGTTAGACGTGGATCACGAGCGGAGCGGTGGTACCGTCTCAAAGAATCTCAGGTGAAGACACGAAAAGCCGACTGTGCGCTGCAAGCAACATGCAGGAACGATCACCCAAAGGAGCCTAATTCTCAAAATGCCTTGAAGCAAAAAAAAAAAAAAGTGCAAAGAATGGAGGGGTGCGCATCCCGGTGCATCTGCACAAATCTCTCCAAAGCCACAGCACCTGAGAGCAGGAGGATTCCAGCAAACAAGAAAAGCCCGTTTGGACCATCAGCGGTGCGGCTCGGTTCTCAGAAGAGCTTTCAGAGTGTGCTCATGAGCAGCTTGCATGTACAGCTGGGAGTGAAACTTTAATTATCTTGATGCCTCCATCACATTCCTCGGTCCGACCGGCGATCAGGGCCCAACCCCCCCACACACACTTCCATCGGGAGCTACAGGAAGGCAGGTTAATAGGGTGCATGTTTCACTGCCAAGTAAATTGGGTGTGTTTCAGTGGGGCAGGAAATCAAAAGCCCTCTTCCAGAAAATACTTTGAGGAGGGAAAAAAAAGAAATGCATGAAAACTCTATCAGACATGATTTCCAGGCTGGTCTGGGATTTAAAGCCAGAGAATGTTGGACTTTATATTTACAGGAAATCAATTAAAAGCTCTTAATAACACCTGACTCAAAGCAGAATTCAGATTTATTATAACTTGGGTTTTATTATCATAGTTATTGCCATCAATTGTCCTAATCCTAACACTCATATCAGGGTATTTTCAAGTGGGCAAAAAGTCAAAGCACTTTTGTTAAAATACGAATGCAAAGACTGTTTTTTTTTCTATTACATGCAAAATAAGATCGTTTCAAATAAAATGCACAGCTATAGGGTGACTTTTTCAAACATGAGCAGGCCTATAAAAGTATCAAGACAATACAATTCTGTGTTGCAGGAGTTTGAAAAAGTAATTCCCACGTCTTTTCAAATCAATAGTCTGGTGGACAAATGCCACAAATGTTACTTATTTGTTGTTATTATTTATGCACATACATACATTCAGACACGTTTATGTGATTGGCCACTGTAACATGATGTCGGTGTCACTTGTACCCTTGAACATTGCTAAGATGAAGTCCTATGAAGCATTTTCTGTGCAGTGAGCACCGTACAAACGTCTGTAATAATTCCTCACAGCTCCAGAAGAACTCAGCACCAGAGGCAAAGATGATGGAGGAAGTCGATTTGCAAATTGTGATGGATCCTCGCAGTTTGGGTAATAATTTTAACATCGTTATCTTTATTTTCTCTTCTGATGAAACAATCTGAATTCTAATCATCTTTTCTTGTTTTTCCGAGGTCTTTCAGCTTCATAAGTTGATGGGGTTTCCTCTGATGGTCAGATAAAACTGAAACAAAAGCTAGTAGGTTAATATTTACAATATTAATAAGATCATAATACAAACTCAGAATATTTTTTTCCTAACTTTTTCCATAACTGAATAAACGAGCTGTTCTCAGAGGAAATAAGGTCCCAGAACGCTGTTTGACGCTAGCAAGGTGGCAGGGTCCGCCACTTATAAACAGAGTAAAACAGTATGAAACCGTGTCGTCATTTAAAGGTCAGTTTGATTTTTCGGTTATGAAAACAAAGAGAGATGATTATTTTGTTTGTTTAGGCAGAAAAAAAACGAGTCAGTCAAGATCCCGAAAACTACAGAGTGCACCTTTAACTTCCAGTATTCCCGAAGACCTGTAAACACACAAGTTACCCTTTAATATCATCATCATGCTAATCGTAGTGTTAAAGGTGCAATATGTAATAATTGTTTACTTAAAAACAAAGCATGTCACCAGAATAACTAACTGCTGCGAAGTGTAACTACTGTTGGATAGCTAGCTCAGTTAGCCGTGCAGCTAGCAGCCCAGGCTGGGAGCTTTAGGACGGGTCGGTGCGAGGTGGTTAGCATGCTAACTTCAGCAGATATCTCTGCAACACAGCACAAAGACATCCTGCAGTCTAAACTGTTATCTCCTCACATTCTGCTGATATCTTTTGGGAACGTTTCTAATTAAAATTGCACCTTTAAACTTAAATTGTTAGACTTGGTGTTGATGTGAACGTAGCTGTTAGAATTCACCGCTTCGGGCGCGCGGATCTCAGCTCCATAAGGAACTGTGTTATGTAACGACACCTACTGTATACAGTGGATGTATGGTCTTTGTATTTCCAGCATTACAACCCACACACTGAACGTTTGGATCTTATTCATGACTTTCATTATGTGCAGCTCTGGAAACCACTTTTCGCTCCGTGTGCAGCGCTCGCTGTTATAAATGGCCGTGCTGCATTTTTCCGTCACCGCTTCCTTCAGCCGGAGTTCCCAGAAACCCTCCCCTGCATTCCCTGTGCTTCATCATGTCGGGGGCCCGGGCTGCACGAGGCATATCCAACGGTAATTAAGGTCAGACAATTAGATTCAGCCAGCCGCGGTCCTGGTGACTTAATAAGTATAGACAATTATCCAAAATTAATATGATAGATGCCATTGTCTTGCGTTGCTCTGCTCAGTCAGACGTTGGCAGGGCTTCAGGTTATTATTACAGAGCATGCATCCACCGCTGGTTTGAATAATGACGCTCTCTGTGCGGCTGCTGCCGTTTCATTACAGAGAATATGATTATTAGTTAGAGGTGCTATGTTCCAGCAAAATGTAATGCAGTTCAGTACCAGGTGCTGCGATATGAGAGAAATCAGTTATTTCACAGTATTACTCAGTGTAGAGTTCTGCATTAATGTCAGAATGGAGGAGAGTGAACGTGTTGTGTTACCGTCCTAGAATAATCTGGTCTCTACTCAATATAAAACCTTTTACTATCATTAAAATCTCATCAGTTATCAGTTTTCTTTCTTCACACGGACGTAGCTTGGCTCGCAAATAACACAACCATCCAACCATACACCAAAGTGGAAAAGGGGAAACTGATTACAGTTACAGAATATACGTACGTCTCCTGTTGGAATAACTTTAGCTTGATTCTCTGGACTTTAATGGACAATATTCACAACTTGGATTCATTTGATGAAAAGCCGTTTTACAGGCTGAAGGAACACAACTCATACAATAATGGACACAAACTAAGATTTTATGACTCACCACTTTTTTTTACGTCTTTGTTTTGCTCACCATGTGGGTAAATCTGAATAAACTATCCTTTAAATGAACCGAGTGACGGACCTGTGGAGAATTTAACTCTTCTAACCGTGTTTATCACGTCCACACTGGCACATAGCTGACGTTATGAGCTGCTTTGAGTAAACGTACAAAGGTTGGTGGCGCCTGTTTGGTCGGACCAGGACGGAAAACATCTATAAACACTTAATTTCAGGTGTTATCACAGTCTGTACACTGAGGTAGTTGGTGTTAAGAGTCTTGCTCAAGGGCACTTCAGTGGTGGTTAAAGGAGGATGGGCGAGCACTGCTGGTTCGGTATGCTTGATATGCATTAAATGACTGTAACACATCACTCTGCTGAGGTTAATTGCATCACTGCAAGGTGCTCAACCTGGTTCCAGACTACCTGTACACCTGCACACATCTGAAATGAAATGAAGTGAAGGAACTGGAGACAATAACACTCGTATTTTCTGCTCGGCAGGTTTTTAAACCAGGCATTTTTCATTTTTCTGGAGAGGATTTAGCAGAAACACTGTGCGACTTCTCCGAGTTACTTAAATCTCAGAGGAAATCACCTTCACAAGTGGCATTATACATTCAGGTTTCGGATTTTGTCGAGCAATTTGCACTACAGAGTCCGCTGTTTTCTCGCAGCTTTAGCTTTTGACACCTGTTGTCACACTGTGGTTTTACCATCTGCTACCCGGTAACACTCGAGGAGCTGTTCCTCGAGGACGGCAACAAAGGCACTGAGGGACACACTGCTGCAGCCGGCTGTGTCTTATAATGAGTGCTGTCAAGGATTTGCAGCACTGAACTTTTGCGCCCTGATCTGTGGCAGGTCACCGTCGAGTTCATATCAATAATTCATCTCGCAGCTCAACTCCCTTCGCTGTTATGAAACGAATCTTGTTAGGAAGTCCTGCCAACACCGTCTCCGCCGCAACACCCAACTTTATTTGTAACTCTCGCTGCTCCGACTGGGGAAAGGAAGCGGGCGGACGGTTGTTTGGGAAAGATTAGCCGAGTGCATCTACATGAAGCGTTTGTTTGGCGGCAGGAACAGGAAGCGAGCTCGAGTCGTGTGTTATCTGAAGGGTAGAGTCGCCCCACAATGGCTCACTTCTCCTTTCTCAGGGTCGGAATAGATGAGTTCATGAAAGCAGATAGAGTGTGGCCCTTGCTCTTTATCCTCACAGTATGGCTCCTATACAGCTTCCCTCTGCTTTATTGTGAAACAACCTGGAGCTGTCAGAGGCTCAGTGGAGACCCGGGGAGAAGAGGGCAGGGAAGTGGAACGCTGTGCCGGATGGGCTGCTCTGATAAGATCCAGGGAGACTCCTCCGCCTCCTCCTCTGCATCCCCCTCCGCTGGCAGCAAGCAACGGTAACCTTTACTGTCAGTGACAGTTGCTAAAAGCAGCGGGGGGATTTGGAGACATTATGTTTGACTTCTTTCAAATTAGCACCCGTTTTTTTTTTTTTGCGTGTGTTGTTGTCGTCGTCGTCTTCTCCTGGCTCTGCTTATCAAGGTGGCCACAATCAGTCAATGCACCGTGAATAATTACACGCCTGGGGATATCGAGCACACGACGAACAGACTGTAAACACTCGACGTGATGCTCAGGTATTCACAAAACCTGGAGAAACGCGCTGAGGAAATCAAATGCACCACTTGACACTGCTTACAGGAGGCTTCAGATGTATCAGGCCTTGATCACACTTGCTCCAGTTTAAATGAGATCCATCCGCCAGAGTAAAGCGTCTAACAGTTTCCTTATATTAGCGTGCTAATGAGGTCCCAGTGTGATACTTTTTAATGAAACCGTCCAGGAGGCCAATTGTCCATAACTAATTATCATATGCTAATTGGCACACCAAAGTGCAGAGAAAGAGGACTGATTTTGTTTGTCTGCACCTCTCATTACTTATTTCTCTCTCCGTGCGTGCGTTGTATCAAAAGTCCTTAATGAGCGTAATTACGGCGGTGCGGCTAAAATATTTCTTTAATATGATTACCACCGCACCGACTATAAACAGCGAGGATCTTGCTGCATGTGGGTGTGTAATTTGGAAATGTACAAAATGTTAACATCTAGCTAATAATAACCTTGGGGGTGTACCTCAGGGAAAACAATAGCTTTGGCTGTTCCCCAGTCGGAGTGAAGTGTGATTATTATTTCGATCACAGCGTCTCGCTCCGTGTGCGGCGGTCTTGATAAGCCAGGTGTAACCAATTCTTCTCGCAATATTGCACATTATCCTCATTTGCCACCCTCGGCGCCGCAGAGTATGAAATAAGGTGAAGAAGAAATCTCCAATAGATCTCGCTGATCTGAGAAAGAATGAACTCTGAATGAATAGCACCATATCGAATTATGCTCAAGTGAAAGAAAACATCGGGTGGCACCTGGCAACGGACCATATTGGTTCAGTTCTGGTTCAGCGTTGCAGAAAATAGGACAGGGACCGCAAACAAATACAAATAACTGCTATTGCTTTTAGAGATTGTGGCTGACCAGCTCCGCAAACTGAATACAGCGACATGTTCTGGTTCAGAGCACGGCACAAAGGCGCCCGGTTCCTGCTGGGAACCACATCAAGATCGGCCTCGTCACGGCACCGGGGTGGAAATAATCAAACTGGGATCCACATCGATGCCTGACAGGCTAACTGCACTCAGCATCACGTGGCGCTCCGTCACGTATCTCCATGTTGTGGGTCGTTGTGTGGAAATGAACACCATCCTCAGTACCGGGCTGCGCCTGAGCATATACACGTGTCCAGATTCTATTATGCTAATTTAGGTGGCCATTAGGTTTGTGACAATTAGCCATGGACGATGAAGCCAGGAGGTAGGACGGAGGTATCGTGCTGGATCCCCATTAGCTCATTTGCGTAGGATCATTAGACAGCGTGCGACGAGAGCCACACCAGTTGTTGGCCGCACGGCAATGCACCTTGCAGGAGGACTGCGGTCGGCTCCGGTGGCTGATAGGCTTTACTCACACTCAGCGATTGGGGGGATATTTCAATGTTAATGATTATGGTGCACAGCAATTCTTGCGAAAAGCCATTAGAACAGTCGGGCAGCGCTCCCTCCCTGGATTCTCAGTAATCTCCAGCGAGCAATTCCCCGCAGTTACTCCGGACAATGATTTTTTTGTTTTTTTTCGAAAAGGTCTCTTCCTAGGATGTTGAACAACGTGAAGTCATCGGATAATGTCAGCGATCGGACTAATGGCCATGTCTGATTTGAAGCTTTTACGTGGAGATGCAGGAAGGATTCTCGGCGCACCTTTGTGGCGCGTGACAGCTCATTAAATCAGAGCAGTCAACATGCAGTACATCACCGCTCAATTACATTAACCAGTGTGCCGCAGTAAAAATGCATCAAGCTAAAAATAGAATGCTAGACTCGCGAAAGTGTGGTGGATATTTGGGAGAGCTAATGACCCGCGCTGGCTCCAATGAGCATGCTCATTTAAACCCTGAGAAACATTGTCTGTGTAGTTGTTCCCCGCAGCCATGCAGACCTGTACGAGCTTGATGGATGGCAGCTTTTTATTGACCATCCATCACGGCATGTCAATACACTCCTGGGAAGAAAATATGTTTATGTTTAGATTGCTGTGTGTAATGGAGTCGTTCAAAGGGCGGACAGTTGTGTCGAGGAACGCGGCGGTGGACCGTAATGAGTCCAGCATCTCCAGAACCTCGGGAAACCTCCGCCTCCCGATGGTTCCCACTTCTTTTTCTCCCAGGAGGACCGAACCCACACCTTCCACCTTCCACCTGGACCCCACTGATGTAGAGCCGCAGCTTCTGAGAAACATATTGACTGGCCAATCTGAGAAAAAGGCAGAATTTCAAACAGGTTCCCTGAAAACCGGAGGCTAAAATCATCCATCACCCTGGGCTGCTTCAAATGCAGACATCAAAAAAGCTGCCTTATGGATTGATCTTGGTGATCATATAATGGATTTCGCCAGTGCCAGACTGACGGCTGTAATGGGTTTCTATGCTGGATGGCTATCGGAAGTCCGTCGCACAGGCTCTCCATAGAGCGCTCCATACGTTTGCCGGAGGCTTCTTATACCTGCTCTTGGGGGACCGTACACTAAATTGACTTCAGAGGCACTCAAGGAAACAAGAGCGAGAAACATCAGCAGCTCCTGTCGGCAGAGAAACACAAAAACCTCGACATTCCTTCCGTGATCTATATCTACCTCACACAGATGCTTTGATGCAGGTTTTTCTGCTTTGCTCAATATTTGCAGCCGACACTCTCCAAACTCTGCACAGAAAATGACCATATTTAATAATTTACTTCCAATTTGGTACAGAATGTTCACTGAGTCCACGGCAGATAACTGCAGGCTGTTTTGCATTATAATGATTTAGTTACATGTGAATCAAATTAAGCAAATGGAGCACATGACAGAATTATGTGCACGGCGCTCTTGAGATGGAACAATTTTCCTCTGCAACTCTGAGGAGCGATTTTCCAGTTAAGTGAGCGGCTGGTGCATTCGTCCTGTTCGCTGACAGTAACCCGTCATTTTGCGGCATTTAATCCGGTCGAGGACGGAGCGCAGCTTTCAATTAACTCATCAAATAAGCCGAGTGACACGTCCATCATGTGCTCGGCTGTGGCAAATTGTGTTCCGAAGCACAATGCAGCGACACGCTGTGCATTTATCTCGGGGACAAAAAGTCTTTCTGAATCTGTTTTTCCATACAAGGAGTCGACACAACATCCCGACGTGTTGTGCGCTTAACTCCTTCTTCCTGTTGCAGCTGTGGAACATCAAGTTATTCAGTTTAAAGACTTAAAATTCAGGAGAGTGAACCCAAATGCAGTGGCAGATATTTTCCGCTGTGTGACTAATTGCATCAATCATGTACCTGGAGGAGATGGCACCTTGGATTCCCAGAACAGCTGATTACCACACACAGAGACGGCTCGGCTCAGTCCGGCTGAACTGTGAAGCTCGCCTGCTTCCGTAACAGCTCTCATGCTTCTCCATCAGCCAGTCAGGTTGACCTTGACATGGCGGCGGAGGGGAAGGATGGCGTCCCCCCTCTCCCATCCCTGGAAATCTGTGAGTCTATGTCCTCACTACCTCGGGCAAAACCCGCCTTATCGACAGCCGACAAGTGTCGGGGCCGGACTGCAGCACGGCCGTCAGCCACCAGTCACACTTGGTAGGTAGGAGGAGAGGGGGAGCAATAAGATCTCAGCCCGAGGACTAAATAAGAGATGAGCTAAATAAATAAGTGGAAGGTTCTGGGATATTAATATTGTCAGGAGCCGGTACTATAGGTCGCCTCACTGACATACAGCACTGCAGAGCCACAATTAGATCCACTCATCTGCTTTGCTTCGGCTCCGTGTGGGCGCAGAGCAATCAGCAGCACCTGCTGAGACGAACTGGGAGGCTAACAATGTTCCAGCTAATACCTCAGACTTTATTTGAAAAAGTGCTTGAGTCAACGATCTGCAGGAGGAGGAATCCGGGCTGTCTTCATATGAGGAGGCCACAGCTGCAGCCGGCCGTCAGCTCGCTCACAGCAGAACAAACTACCGCTGGAATACAGGTGGAGGAGTAGAGCGCATACCTCCGCCAAGGCCCAGGAGTCCCCTTTAATTCAATCAAGCCTAATGCAGTATCAAATAAAACATGTTTTAAAGGTGCAATATGGAAGACAAATCCATACTCGAAACATCTAAAACATATTGGGGGCAGCTCGTCTCCGGGGTAACCGCTAACTGCTGCTGCCGTTAGCTCGTTGGCTCAGTTCGGGGTGCAGTTAGCGGTTTGGACAGTGTCAGTGGTTACCTGTTGTAACGTCAAAACTGCTTTTTCTTCACATGTTCAACTAAAATTCTTCCGTGTTTCCAGTTTGAATCTGGTCGATTTGGATTCTTTTTATTTAGATCTACATCAATATTTTTTATTCCCGTTGAGATCTATGCGTTATTCTCTTGCAATGATAAAGAAGGTGAGAAAATATTCCCCCCCCTCCCGCGCAGGCTAATCAGGCCGCGTCCATATTCATGCACACTCCCATGCGTTTCTGATCAATCCAGGGAAAAGGGCTCCCCGTAGACGACCTGTGTAGTATTGATGAATCAATCCAACTTCATCATATTCATCATAACAGAGCCGGACGACCAGCTGGTGTCGACCCGACATATCGGTAAATGCATCAAGTCCGGCCCCAGCAGGCAGAGCTGTAAGAAAAACAGCAGCTAATCTGCATATATTCAGGTCACGTGAACTGTTGCGGGCTTGGTGACACCAGGGTCCACTCCACGCTCAGAATTCAATAGAATCCAGAAGGAGGAGCGGGCCCGCCTGCTGTCCTCAAAAAGTAAAGAGGTTGAAGCCCATAACGTGGACTCTCTCCGGTCCAAAAAAAAAGAAAAACAAGTGAAGGATGGATCTTCAGCGGGCAGCACCAGCTGTTCAAGCAGGGCCATTAGAGTAATAATATCCCAACGCAGGACCTTCAGGAGCCTTTGACACCTCCTCCTCCTCATTATCCCCTCACTGATTTTCTCTGGTGGTGGTCCGCCGGGTCTGCATCCTCCTCGCTAAATTGGGAGACTTGGGATATCTGCGAGCCAATTCAGCTTTGATGTTTCATTTTTTTTTTAAAAGAGCCAAAGAGGAAGTGACATCCCAGCGGAGAATATTATGCTAATTACGGAAATGTTAATTAGGCCCAAAGGGTTAATTTCCCTCTGCTTTTATATCAACTCTATACTTTAATCCGTCTCTCAGTTAAAGTGCTTGTACTGGAGAATACTTCGAAATGATCAGTGTGACAAATTTCGAAAACACAGCTTTCCCTTCCTTTTAACTCAAAGTTCCCTTAATCCTCCTTCTTTGAAATGTTATTGGTACAAAAACCCACAGCCAAGGAGCTCCTTCTCTCTCCTCACGCCACAAAATAACATAATCTTCTTTAAATTACCACATAAACTCAACAACATATTGCCGCGCGTCTTCCTGTATATTGCACAGGGGGATCGCTAAACGGAGAAAAAAAGGAGAAGAAGAAGGTCAAAAAATACAAAATAATCCTAAAATTTGCATCTATTTTGGAAACCGAAATAGATTCAGACACCAACAACTTAATTACTTTTCATTTCATTGGAATCTCTGCAGCAGAAAAACACCTAATGGATGATAATTACTTTAATACCAGGGGTGCTATTCTTTTCTTGCAAATTTTCTCTGCACAGCGACAGCTCGTACCTGCAGGGTCGACGGGGCCGCGTCGCACGTGAAACTCTTGATTCAATATAAACCGCGCCGTGTGTACTTAAGGGTGAATCTGGCTCACAGCTCGTTTGCAGAAAACCAATGAGTACCCTCAGACAAAACGGATCGTCCCCTACAGGCTTGTTCATTCACCTGCACGCTTTACCACAAAGCCAGTGTCTCCCTTTCTGCCATTTCATTAGTGTTAATTCCCCCTCAGGGACGTGGGAGGAAACGTCAAAGCACAGGGTCCATTTCTGAGACGTGGAGGGGGGGAAAAGAAACGTCGCTCAGCGCTCACACTGAGTGATGAACAGCGTCCTGACACAGCAGGTAACGGTTATGTATCACCCTTTTTTCCTTTATGTGATGTGACACATTAAAATGATGGGCGTTACGGCAGGAAGTGATGGATGCTGCAGTGCAGCCGGAGCTGACGTGCAAAACTTTGCATTGGAGAGCAGGAATTCATCTCAAGGTTGGTGCGAAAGTAAAATTAAAGGGGTGTGGAGCTTGACTGTTCCAAGGTTACGTGCACATTAATGCATCTCCCAAGGTCTTCCTGTTTTTCAATGTTTGTTTTTTTTAAATCTGTGTTTAATAGCTCCAAGTACACAGGCAGAATTAAAGGACAAATTCACCCAAAAACATGAAAACGATGTAAAAGTCAGGTGAAGGTGAGTGACAAAACATTTCTGGAGCTTCACAGCAAAACTGAACAGCTGAAGTAGATGGAGACTCGTTTTAATGTAAAATGCTTCCATACAGCATTATCTGACAAAAAAAAAGTCTTTAGAAAGATCCAAAATTAATTTAAAGAAGATGTTATCTTGCTACAACAAATATTTCAGCCTTTAGAAGAGTTTAAATAACTTCTTTTCAAATCAGTGTGGTATCAGGGGACTTGGATTATGCCGGACGAGCTGTATTTGGTTTTAATCTGTTGTCTTTTTCCATTTTAACACCAGTTTTAAACTCACCGCCTGCAGATTTTTAGAAAAACGCTGCTACACTGTTTCGCTGTGAAGCTCTAGAAATGTTTTGTCGACTACGAAACTTCACCTGACTTTCCATCAGTGTGGAGAGAGGAGATGATGACTTCATTTGTAAGTGAACTGTTCCTCTAAAATGCTAAATAATTGCTAACTCTTTAACCATAACCATCTTTCATAAATGGCAGATTTATCGTTAATTATCAGTAAGTAGTTAATTCACTGCTAAACAATGACATTAAAGGGATATTCCGGTGTAAATTTAATCCATGGTATAAATCACAGTGAAACTGTGTTAGACTCCCTCTCGAGAGATCAAGTTAGCAGACCGCTAAGCTAGCGGAGGTTAGATGCCCCGGACTATGTGCTGAGACTCTATTTGTACTGTTGCTGAAGTTTGGTTCTGTTCTGAGCATTATTTGTGGCTTTTTGGTGGCGGTTTATATTTGGATCCATTTACTGCAGTGTATTGTTGTCGTGCGGTCGTTTCTGAGGATGCTAAAGCTACGTTAGCTAGCGCTCTGCAAACTTTATCTCTCGGGGGGGGGGGTCCTACTCGGTGTCACGGTGTGTTAGAACATGGATTAAATTTACACCGGAATATCCCGTTCAGCAATTGTCAAATTACAACTGATATTTATAATGCTTTTACAACTGCTTAATAAATTGTTTTTATCAGGTAAATAACTATTAATAAAGTTGAATTAAGTCTTATTTACCATTTATTAATGGTGGTTATTATATTATGAACTAAATCTACTGCATGTGCAGCTGTGTCTTTACTTCAGGGCTGCCCGCCATAATTAATAAGATGTTTCCAGCAAAAGAAAAATATAATAAATTACTCAAAAATAAATATAAGTTAATCACTTTTTATGATGTTGTTCGTGCTGTACATTCTCCCTAATTATGAATCATTTTACAGAACATGAGCTGGTGGTCAGAGCGACAGATTCTTCAGCATGTTACTAATGCAATCCAGAAGCTTCACAGCAGAACGATGTCGCACCGACGGAAAATCACAACAGAAAAAAAGCGAAAGCAAACATAAATTGTCTCCAGTCCGGCATAAAAGCTCGCTAACTAAAGCCCCAAGACAGCGTACTGATTTGAAAAGAAGTTATTTGAACTCTTTTTAAGCCGAAATCTTTGTTGTAGCAAGATAATATCTTTTTTTAATTAATTTGGGATCTCGGGGCTTCTAAAGACTTTTTCTCAGATCGTGATTGACGCGCTGTCTGGAGCCATTTTACCATGAAAACAAGTCCCCGTCTACTTGAGTTGTTAAGGAGAACGCTGAAGCACTGTACCGCTGTGAAGCTCCAGACATGTTTTGACCTTCATCTGGCTTTCCATCATTTTTAATTTCCTTTTTTGGGGGGGCGAATTCATCCTTTAAATCTGCCTGTGTACTTGGAGCTATTGGAGGCGCGTTCCACCTTTTGGCTTCAGTTTTTACCCACAAAAAGAGAGTTTGTGCACTTCTGATTAACTCCATAACTGTATCCGTATCCTCAGTTGTTATAAGGTGCATACTGCTGTTTGCCCTACGAAGAGAAATTCATTTAAGAACCACGAGATTGTTACAGACTTCAAGTCAGATTTTACACGGGCTGTCGTACGCCCACGCCGGCAGCCGATAACACTGATTTTTGCTAATATGTTTTCATATTTGAAGGACTCAAGGGGATATAAAGGGGCGAGCGAGGGAATTCAATGGAAGGATTTGTGCAGCAATAAAAAGAGAAGGTCAACTGCGTTATAATACCAAATTATTCCACCCGGCCAATGAAAACAAAAATTCCCACTTTTATTGGATCGAAATGATTCAGAGCAGCGCTGCAGCACGCGCAGACAACAGTTATACATTACGCTCTATTAAAAGGAGCCGATATGAAAAGAAACGCACTCACAAAAAGAAGGAAAAAGAAAGAAAAAGCCAGAGCGTACACGGAGTGGGAGGGTGTGAGCTGCCACGCCGGTCATCACGACACCCACCGGAGCAATGAGGAACACCCAGACGAACACCTCTCCCGCTTCTAAATCCAGACATGGAGAGCGCTTTCATCCATTAAAAATGATGACTGAGGGAACCAAACAGCCCCTTTTTTTTTTCCTGCACTGACGCTGCCTAACACTGTAATATGGTTAAGCGGACATAATTTGCACCTGTCTCTTCCTGTCAATTTCTAAAGAGGGATGAAGTTGCACTCAGGCAGAGCAGGTAGCATCACACGGCGTGGAGTTCGAACCCCCCCTTCCACTTCCACTCTCTCTCTCTCTCTGCAGCACTCAGCTGTAACTCACACTGTAATTCTCGAGAGAAAGAGGAGGGGGGGGAGATGTAGAAGTTGAAGAATTTATTCACATCCAATTGCAGCAGAGGGGGAAACCGGCTCTGCAAAACGCTTCTGCTTCTTTAATGTCACTTCACTTGGCACTTCGGAGCCTAATTACCCGACTTGGCCACCCTTTTTTTTTTTTTTTGCAGACGTGTCCCTCAGATCCAAGAAGAACACGTATTTAGACATCATCAGTGAGGAAGTAATGTTCACTTCCAGAAACCTGCAGGCACAGGGGCCAGTAAAGCCAACTGGATGCAAAGATGCTGCGTTATGACTGCCAACCCCAGCCTTAGGGATTGGACCCCAGCCTTTGTGCTCTTTAGGTACAAAGATCCCTATCCCCCCCCTCCCTCCTTCCACCCTTCCCCTGTAATTGATTTCCCTGAATCTTTAGATGCAGAGCCAGAAACAGTGAGCCACAGAAAGGCAGCTGATAGAGTTAATTAGGAGTAACTGTTCCTGGATTAGCGATAAAAGCGAAGGAACCATTTAGGCAAAATGCATAAGCCAATTCTCAGAGAACAATCCATTAACTAAGTAGTGCTACACAGCGGAGCGTTTCCTCATGTACTGTTTATCTTGACGATTAAACTCCTTCCATTGTCTCCAGAATTGGAATATCCCAGAACAGCTATCATGAGGAAGTTGTCTGCCCACAGTTTAAGATCCCCCCTGTTAATTATATGTTCAGTATAACAATAGATTATTTTCAATGCCCGCGGACGCTTTTGTCATAATCAACTTTAATTAATGCTAGAATCACACAATGCCGCAGCGTTTCTGTTCACACAGCACTCGATCGCACATTGGACTTTTTATTTTTTTAGATTTTCCAAATATTTCTCGGGAGCGGAGGCAGAATTAATCTCTTCGTTTAAGTCGAACCTCAGCGGGAGCGGTCGCAGAGGCAGTTTTTAAATGCGAGAACAGCACAGATTATTCTGTGGGCATCAGTTACCAGGAAACACTCATTCTTTCAGTCTAAAAAACAATAAATCGAGGGTATTTATGTAGAGAGCTAAAGTCCTGATGTCACATCCTCGCTGCAGTCTGGCACTAAAGTGTTTCTTCTGATGAGTCTTTTACAAAAATACCTTCCTCTTTCATGTTCCTGTAGTTCAAATCCATAATTACAGATGATGATTGAGTATCCGCTGCTGCGCCGCCTTGCAGATTTTGAACCTTTCGCGAATTAAATAAAACAACAATTTCCTCTGTTGCCATGAAAAAAGCTTCAGTTCCCGTGAGGTTGCTTTGTGTTTACTTTGCATCCTTGCATCAGTTTGTTTTTCTCTCGTCTATGATATCTGCCGCTCTAATCCTCTTTAACAGTGTCGTCAACTTTTAAGCTGTAATCTCCGCTGTCCCCAAAAAAAAAAGTAAATACCAAAATACCTTTGGTCCTCCCCGTCTGGACTTGCGGCTCGACACTTAACTTCTCAGTATTTTCATGGGGAATTGTGTTTAATATATGTCACAAAAGACAAATTGGTTGTGACGAGCAGCTCTGAGGGAGCACCAGTCCTGGATGCATCAAGGGTAAATATGTGTCAAACTCTCACTAAACTCTGGTTTCACTCTTCTCTTCTCTCATGAGGTAAAGTACAATCGACCCTCCAGCTTCAGGCAGCGCTCAGTGTTACAGGACATCAACACACAATTCCAAAAGTGGAGCTCTCCTCCCGTCAGTAAATGCCGATGTGACTCTGGGTGTTTATTCCTCCAGATGGTCCGGCTCCACACTTGACCTACAGCTCTGCCCTCTGCCCGGCTTCCTCCACAGAACACTGGAGGCAGAAATTTAATTCATTAAATTAAAATTAAAGGGATATTCCGGTGTAAGTTTAATCCATGGTCTAACACACTGTGAAACTGTGTTAGACTCCCCCTCGAGAGATCAAGTTAGCAGACCGCTAATTTACGGAGTTTTATCAACCTCAGAAACGACCGCACGACAACAATACACTGCAGTAAATGGATCCAAATATAAACCACCACCAAAAAGCCACAAATAATGCTCAGAACAGCACCAAACTTCAGCAACAGTACAAATAGAGTGCAGTAGAGTCCCGCAGTAATGATCATCATTGAGCTGCGGGACTCTACTGCACTCTGTAATCGACTCACAGGGCTTCCCCACAACAAGGAAGGCTTCTCGGGTGGTGAGATTTGTTTATCTATTCTGACAAATCCGGCAATGAAATCGAATGTTTGATGCCTCGAAATATGTGCTGGGACCCTGTTTGTAATGTTGCTGAAGTTTGGTGCTGTTCTGAGCATTATTTGTGGCTTTTTGATGGCGGTTTTATATTTGGATCCGTTTACTGCAGTGTATTGGTGTCGTGCGGTTGTTTCTGAGGATGCTAAAGCTACGTTAGCCAGCGGTCTGCAAACTTTATCTCTCGAGGGGGGGTCTAACACAGTGTCACAGTGTGTTAGAACATGGATTAAACTTACACCGGAATATCCCTTTAAGGTAATGCATTTGCCTTTGACTCTGTCTCAGGTCAACAATGTCCAAGATGCATCCATAACCGGGGTCAAGTTAATGACTAGACCAGATTATCTTTGCAACAACAGCCGTGGGCATAATAATAGCTCTTTTTTTTTTACTAATCTCTTGTGTTTTCCACTGGGTTTTTTTTTTTTTGCCATACTCAGCCACAAAAAATACAACGCTGTAAGTCTCTTTAATGTGCACAGAGGCTTAGTCCAACCATTCTGATTATTACTACATCTACAAAGCTCTGCCTCGCAGTCTGCCGAAGCCACTCGCATAGCTCTCAAATGCTTAAAGGAAATCACAAACACTGATAGATGTAACCTCGGGGGGTTTCACTCCCGTTGGTGGGGGACGCAATCTTAAAAAAAATGCATGTGCTAATGACAATAATGGTGATCTTAATTTGCACTGCTGGGAAAAAGAATCCAGCCTAATTTTTCTTGTGTGTGTGCAGAGAGCAGTGGGAGCTGTGAGCCACCGCAGCCCACTTTACTCACCACAGATGGCGTTAGAAGAAACGCTGCTTCCATCATTCAGATCCCACTCCTCGGTCCAGCGTGGTGACAGGCGGCGCACTGCACAACCGGGGGGGGGGGATTTAAATCAACCGGACAACAACTCTGCATTGCCTCTTTGACCTTTTAACAGACTGTGTTCAAGTGTGCCGTTAACAACAGCAGGTTAAACCAACTTCTGATAGAGCTGTTCTGAAAACATTTCACCAGGGGCCTCCTTTCCTTCTGGCTCGGGGACAACAAACGGCAGCGATATATAGAGAGCACAGCGATAAATCCGTGTCATTTATCACAGCACAGAGGGAACATTTCAAATAATTTAAATGTAAGGTCAAGAAGCGCTGCTACAGTACATCTGCACCCCCCCCCTTCACCGCCTCTATCTGTCTCTCTGGTAAGAGAAACGGGAGCGTAATAAAGCGACCAATGCACAGGAGGAATATTAGACTAATGAAAAGCTCTTTCCTGCCTTGGCTGCCGGCCCGTCTTGTGTTCTGCCTTGCGTCTACCATTTCACAGCATGAAGCGGTGAAATGGAATTCTACTGGCAAAACAATAAGGCAGCCCCCCCATGATGGTGCGTCATGCACTTTTAGCTCCACACACACAAAAATCAGCGGCAAACAATGATGACTCAAAGGGGAAGGGCGAATTTTAATACTGCATGTGCATATAGAATCACTCAGTTGTAAGTGGCTCATCTCTGAGTGGCACGGTGTTATTCTGCTTGACTCACAGAGGAGAAGCGTCTGTATGTGCTGGCATGGGGGCTCCAGCAGAGTCTTGGACTTTTTTTGCGGCGACATGAAGGGCAGCGAGCAGGGGCAGCAGGTCCTGGAACATCGTGACATTGCAGGTGATGGGAAAGGTGGCTGAGCAGTGGGCCAGTCTGTTTGGGAGCACGAGCAGAAAGCAAACCCCCTGCTGATCATGAGCCAAAGCTGTCAGAGTGCTGTGGAGCTACACCCCCGGCAGAGTCACACACATTTAGAGTAAAGTCAAGAGTGAAGAAGTCTTACTGGGAACGCCATTTGTTCCACCTTATGGTGTCACTGCACCGCAAGAAAGGACTCCTTAGTGTAACTGTTCCAGACGTTACAATCACAAAAACAAGTTTTAAGACAGAACAGATGATATTAGCCAGACTTTGGGTTTTACGACGAGAGACGAGAGAGACGCATCAGGACCTCAGTGCATCATCGACAGTAGCCGTTTTTAGACAGAGCACCAAGCCGCCAATTTGGTCTGCCGATTTTCTGCCTCGGAGGGTACACTTATTTCCGCCTCGCCTGCTATCTAAAAACGAGGCGGCAATGTGCTGGTCTCTGCGTGAGGTGGGCGGAGGTGTCAATGACCTGCACTGTTGTGCGACCCACAACCGGGGAGTTTTAAAACCAGGAAACAGCTGATCACAGCAGTCAGTCCATCACTTCATCCACGGACGTCAAGATGAGCAACTGGACAGCCGCTGAGATCCAGGAGATGCTAGCGTCTCCTCGGTCTCTGCAGCTGTTTGGTTGTGTTAGCTTGTTGTTGTGTCGGCAAGCTAAGGACGGTCGCTACTTTCAAATTAAAAGCCCCCCGCTAAGAACCCAGTTCTAAACTCCAATGGGGTGCGATGTAAAGCTCTTATTTCGAAGACAAATTCGTTGTCATTGTTCACAGCCCGACTTGGAGCTTCACGGCACGTCACATGTTTACTCCGACCTCAGAGGAAGAGGAGGAATATTACGCCTCGGTTTTAGAAAGACACGCCGACACATTGCCGTCCTTACCTTGAAGCAAATGTGCCGCCTTTTCTATCTACGACTGACTCCTGACTCATCATCAAGACTTTCACCAGAATCCCAGCAGAAGCACAACTAAGCATTATAAAATGTAAGAGGGTAATATTGTTCTGCTACTACGGCCTCAGATTAACCTGGTCTGAATAAATCAAAACCTTTTTTACTTTAGCTGCATTTAGAAAAGAGCTGGAAAAAGTCACCTGTTGTTAAAACAAAGTGTGCGCTCCCCAGTTACCCCACCGATACAAGGGAAAAATGATTGCCTACAATCACGGATGATCACTTTGTTGATTGCCAATAAGAGCTCGTTGGAGCACAGCAGCAAAGATGCATCAAATTACCGATTGGCCTTCCAAGCTGGAGGCACTTGTTACGTCCTAGAGGCCGTCTGGATGTGAACACGGGGCAGAAAAACATGGGGACACGACACCGAGGAGGAAATATGTCTTTCGTTTGATGAATTAGCAACTTCACTTCTTCACAGTTTGGATTATTTTGATGAAAAAGCCTTTTTGATTCTTTTGATCGGTGGACCCTTACGGACTAAAGGATTATAAATCATCGAGGAATGTACCCAAATTAGGAGTTTATGACGGCTTCAAAGGCTTTTATCACCACCGATACGCTGCTATCAACACAGATCCAAGAGCCAAGGAGCCTCAGGGACTAAACCAGGAGCTGGATCGGATATAAACTCCTCCGTGCACTCCCGTTTCCACTTAATATAAAGAACTGTCTCAGACACATATATGGCTGAATGCTAACAAATTAAAATGACCACTGTGTCGTGCGCCCGGCGATGCCATGCCTTTGAAAATAACTTCCTTGAGAGGGAAACAATCTCAGTCTGAGGCAAGAGCTGGCATGCCCTCCACATCTGAAGAATCTAAACAACCGCAGCGGATGGGAGATAAGTGACTGCAGCCTATGATCTGACCATCAACAGACGGCCGTGTCACACTGATGTATAATGCAGCTGTCCAATCTTCCAGCTGAGATGTGCAACTTCACAGGCAAAAAACACCCAGGCTCGCAGTCCTCCCGTTAATAATAGTTTCTTGTCAAGGGAAAGCGCTGGCATGGTAATGCATCATGTCTTACACAATGTATGCCATTCCAGATCTCGCCGGTCCAGCCTCGGCACTTCTGCTGTTTTATTAGGAATTATCTGCAGTCGATTAATAAATGTCGCGCTGGCTGAGTCCCACGGGACGAGGGGCAGAGAAGCACGCCCTGATAATGGAGGGGGATCCATCATGTCTGCCAGTCAGGGCACTGCCACCGCCACCGCCACCCCCGACGCATGATGCGTATGAGCGAGGCGACGGCGGCTAATAAGGACGAGACTGTGAACACCTGGAAATGATCCGATGATGAATGTAGGAGGCGCTTTTATTACGCTGGCCATTACGATGCACAAAGATTGAATCAATCATCATCGTGTGCACCTAAAATCAGTGAATTAATCAAGATAAACATGAAGTGTACTTTTAATGATTTAAAGGGGCAACATGTAGATTTGAGGACGAAGTTTTAATCAGTAGAGAGAGAAATCCTCAGTGACGAAACTCTCTTTGTGTTCATGACCGAATAAACTGAATAAACCAACTGACCAGTGGCGTGCGCAGACTTTTTGAAGGGCAGGGGCGAAAAGAAGGGCACTTTAGCGCATGTTTTGGCTCCGAGGAAGGCAGTTTATCATGTTTTAACCAGCCAAGGGGGCAGTTTAGTGTGTTTTGCCAATCAAGGGGGCACTTTGACACGCTTTTTTGGCTCCCTAGAGGGCATTTTAGAACGCGTTTTGGCTCTCAGGAGGGCACTTTAGCGCACGTTTTTCAACAATTGGGCCACGAGGGGGGGCGACTGCACATCACTGCAACTGACCTTAAAGGAAACACAGCTTATACTGCTTTACTTTGTTAATATGTGGCGGACCCTGCCACCTTCTGGCTTCAAACAGTGTTTTCCTCTGTGTTCATTCACTTATGGAAAAGATAAATATTTCTGAGTCTGTATTATTGCCTCATTGATAGTGTAAATATTCAAATTCTGAGTTTGAATTTCCTCTCTAAAGCTACATAGTGTCCATTTAAAGCAACATTATATAACAGCTACATCATCATGTTGGTGGTACGGTGTCCTGTGATAGGTTGAATGGTGTCTCCAGACTTTGGATTTGTATTTACAACACTTGCTGTACTCAGAAACTGTCGAGGGGGGGGGCCAAATCACACAAAATGCCAACGTCTACATATTGTGGCCTTTTCCTGAGCCTCACCACACAGAGATGATGGAAGACCGCAGACGACTTCAGGAGGTCTAACTATTAATTACCAAATTTTCAGATGTGTATATCCGTTTTGTACGGTGGCCCTGAAGTGCAAAACACAACGGCAAATCAGAAAACACAAACGCAAATCAGAAACGCAAATGTTAATGTTGTTGTGTTTTTTGACTTGCGTTTGTGTTTTCTGATTTGCCGTTGTGTTTTGCACTTCAGGGCCACCGTAGTTTTGCGCCCAACAGCAACAGCTACCCCACAATGACGATCCATCCCGTCGGCAGATCTGACGACAGTGAAAAGAGCTAATTTGCAGTGAAAGCTCGAGCATCCATCCTCTGTGGACAAACATTTAGACATTTAAAACCACAACTGAAATTTATCAGCATAAAAAATGCATTTTTCACCGCAAATGAATTCCGACTAAATCATCTATGAGCTCTCAGAGGACGACGGCGAAGCGCGCTGTTTTCCGGATATGTCATGAATAAAAAGGCCTGTGGGCTCTTAACGGCCTGTGACCCGCTGAAAAAACAGAAAGCTCAGCGCTCGTTTTCCCCCAGTGCTCCGGTAATAGGCCAGTGGAAATAAATGTAATCACTGCACTTTGTTCTCCCCAGTGATATTTCTTCTTATTACTTTTCACCCACTCTGCCGCTCGGGCCACCATCAGAATCTCATTTGATCGTATTTACATTCGCTCTGGCTTTAAACCCCGGTGATGCTAAAAAGCAATTACTACTTCAAGTTGCCGTCTGCCAAAGAGAGCCACACAAGATGTCCTTGCCAAACTGCGGAGGATTCCCACCCCGGTCTGCAGCTGACATTTAAGCTCTCGTCTTCCTTCTGTGAGCGCGGTTCACTACATTTAGAGGCAAAGGAACTGATTATGACAAACACGGCCTTTTAAAAAGAGGCCTTTGACCGGGAGACAATCCCAACAAAGTCACATTATCAGAGATTAACACCAGAGCCGCTCAAAGAGAAAACAACAGAGGGAGGCGGCATTTATAAAATTAGAACGTCATCGGAAATCTCGCCGACTGTCTGGACGGGGAACCTTCATCAACCTCCTGAAATATCACCAGCCTGGGCTCTAAATTAAAGGGACATTCTACTGATTTTACACATCAGCCTCAGCTGGCTAATCACGGAGAGCACCGTGGCATTCAGCCCGAGAAGAAAGAAAGCAAGAAAGAAACATCGTGTCAAGTCTCAACGACACTGTTCTCGACTAATTTCATCATTTCATCGAGTTACATTCCAATTAACACGTCCCTGCAGTAGATCATATAAAAACACGCGATGATGTAACAGTTTGCAACAGCGTCCGCGTGATGCAACCGCAGCCGCTGCGAAGGACACGACCACAAAATTGATAAACCCCCCGATTTTATTTTCCGTTATTGCAACGTCCATACCATTAAATGTAAACTCTTAAGCAACCCCCTGCTTCACATTGATTGTGTTGCTTTTTGCAAATGGAGATTCAATTACGCCGTTCTTCCGAGCGAGCGCCGAGCAAACGACACGGACCTATCAATAGTAGGCTGCTCGGGGGACAGATGCAGCGGAGGATAAGCGAGATAGCCAGACCTCCTTCGCTGTGCACTCTTTGTTAAATTACCCAAGCTTAGTGCAGCGTACTAAAGGCGACTAAAGCAATTAGTTTTCCACCAGTTGGTCAACTGTCAGAGTACTGCAGGCGGAAGAAGCATCGTGTATACGGCGCCGCTTTGGACCAGATGGCAGCAAACAAGAATTATATCTGAGCATGAGCAGTCACGCTCAACCGTTTATGGAGTCGTTTTTTTTACAAGCGGCGTTAATGGATTGTGCGAACTAACATCTCTCATCCATCCTTTGAGATCTGGTCGGCATCTAAAGAGCCGCTGTGTGCACTCGTTACTGTACAAAGTTTGGACAAAGAGCAAAGACTCTCATTTTCATCGTCACTAGAAGAGCAATGAAAGAGGATCCTCCAATCAATGCTGCTCTTTACAGTCGGCGCGGCAGCGCGTTCTGTAAAGCACAAGCAGCTCGCAGGGATTACGAGAAATGACATGGATTTAAGGTTTTATAGTTATATTTTATGTAATCCATTATGCCTCTTAATTCTCGTCTGGATATTTGTCTTGTTATGTCTCTTACTGGTGTCGTCTCACTTCTCCTCCCGAATGAGAGACTCTGCTCCCGTCCTCCCCGGCAGCAGAACGGAGGCAGAACGAAACGTGGAACATCGCTGAGGTGCTACAAAATGTGGAAAATGGTATAGAAATCTCTCTGCCTGCATTTACGACTCTGCTTTCCATACAGCCCCCGGGGGCTACTCATTACTCAAGGACTTAAGGTAGTGATGGACTACTTCAATTAATTCCACACAGTCTGCATATACAGCAGGCGTGCATCCAGCTGCAGCGCCTCACCACGGACGCCGACACGTCTCTGAGAGAAAACCAGCAGTGACATTTCATGACGTTGGTTTTATTTTCTGATGTCGCTCCACCACCTCGCTTATTTTATAACTCCCGAGCGGCCACCTGCTGCACAAATCCTGACTGAAAAACAAATCTTGCTGTTTGTTCCGGAGAAACAGCTCTATTTGTTTGATGGATTTGTCAGCTCCAATCAATGCCGTTGAATTAATTGGGCTTTATTTAAAATTCATATTACAGAAGCAGTCAATAGGAAAAAGCTCCGGTGCCTATAAATGATGCTGAAACGTTCCCCTCCCAGACTCCTGCTTCATCTCAACACTCACACTAATGGCAGAGTGTATCCTTGACCTGCTGGCGGGTGACGTTAAAAGCTTTTTAGTGTTGGGAGTGATTTCTGTTACTTTGCAGGGGATCTTTGGCTTGTAGAGCGGATATGGATTCCCCATACCCTGAACATCGAGAGGCTGAGGGGAGGAGATGACTCTTATCTCAGTGTGTGTCCCACCGCTGAGAACATGACATTAAAGTCTCAGAGACCAAGCAAAGTTGTTGTTACTTATAAAAAAGGCATGAATTTACTCTTGGATATTTACCGCAGGCATCTAAAGGCTCACATAAGTGGTTCCATTTAAGCCAGAACAATATCAGTGTTGTATCCCGTTATGTTTTAAAGGGATATTCAAGTTTAATCAATGGTCTAACACACCATGAAACTGTGTTAGACTCCCTATCGAGAGATCAAGTTAGCAGACCGCTAATTTACGGAGTTTTATCAACCTCAGAAACGACCGCACGACAACAATACACTGCAGTAAATGGATCCAAATATAAACCGCCACCAAAAAGCCACAAATAATGCTCAGAACAGCACCAAACTTCAGCAACAGTACAAATAGGGTCTCAGCACATAGTCCGGGGCATCTAACCTCCGCTAGTTTAGCTGGATTTCTACTGAAAAGCTGACTAAATTTACCACTCTTCTGCAGCAGCTTCCTGTTGACGGGAAGTCCCGACGAGTCGATTACCGAGTGCAGTAGAGTTCCGCGGCTCATGGATGAAAATGTATGATTATGACTCCATGGAAAAGCAATCAAAGTTCATATGTGTCTTACCTGCCAGTTTATAACAGTTATTATCGAGAGCGGACAGGGAAAAGAACGGAATTGAGCATTTCTAACTGCACTCGGTAATCGTCGCGTCGGGACTTCCCCGACCCGGAAGCTGATGGAGGAGAGTTGAAATCTGTTTTTAGCTTCACAATAGAAATCCAGCTAAGCTAGCGGAGGTTAGATGCCCCGGACTATGTGCTGAGACCCTATTTGTACTGTTGCTGAAGTTTGGTGCTGTTCTGAGCATTATTTGTGGCTTTTTGGTGGCGGTTTATATTTGGATCCATTTACTGCAGTGTATTGTTGTCGTGCGGTCGTTTCTGAGGATGATAAAACTCCGTAAATTAGCGGTCTGCTAACTTGATCTCTCGAGAGGGAGTCTAACACAGTTTCACTGTGATTTATACCATGGATTAAATTTACACCGGAATATCCCTTTAATCTCTACAGGTTCACGGCACCGTCCCTTCAGATTTCATCAATTGGTAGTGACGACAGATGTTCAGATTTTTAGAAAGATTTCAGCGTATAAAAGGATAGAAGAGCGGCTCGGGGATGTCAAGACGACAATCTGAGCATCCGTACTGTCGAACAGATGTACTGATAGCCGACAAAAGAAAAAAGAAACCATAGGTGTTCTATACGTTGAGGCCCCATCACCCATTGTGTTCACCGTCAACACCTTGGATTTCACATTCAGTTCATGTGTCTTCCACCTACACAGGTTCTCAGACAGCTCTGTATCAGCGAGGGGGAGGAGGAGGGCTGAACACCCTGCAGCTCAACACCAGCAAGACGGGGGATAGGTGGGAAATAACCCCCCAACACCTGTTTCCATTCAGAGAGGGGTCGCATTTAAACTGTGCAGGATTTTTCACAGAGAGAAATAAAAAATGAAGAAGAGAAAAGATTATCCTGGCCAAACTATTATTAATTTACTATTTAGATCAGACAAAAAATAATAAGTCTTTGTTTTCCCCTCAGGGCCATGTTAGTAAAAGCTGTGCAGTATGCTGTATGCCGTGGTTGCAGGACACTGTGCATTGTATGAGGCCAAAGGAGTATAAGGAATAAAGTATGTAATTATAATCATGCCATCATGACCGAACACTGGTCACCACTCATCATCCAATTAGCAAAAGAAATGTGTTGAGACATCGCTCATCTGGATGACAGCTGATGTCATGAACTGTAGAAAGCGGGCGGTTGACTCACGCAGGCACCAGCGGCTGACATTAGACGTTCACCAAGCGAGCAGCAGCTTCAGGCGAGCGCACGCCACGCCGTTTCATAACCGCTATTAGCTGAAAGCGAACGCTAATGCGGCTCAAAAAAGACGACCGCAGCAGCAACAAAAAGAACCATTTTCCCAGAGTGCTGTGTGGGCACAAGCCACAGCAAATCAGCAAAGATGCAAACGTGGCCCACAAGGTTGAGATGAATACATGTTGGTTTACATGGGAGGGTTGAGTAATCCACAGCGGCGCTGACCCCAAAGAACTCTCAGATTGTATCAAAAGCCAAAATGAGTTTCAAAAGGGAAAAATTTCGAGCCTCGACGAGAAGGCAGTAGGAGGATGCCTCAGGCACACGACGAGCTGAAGAGCTACACAGACGCTACCCGCTAAGACAAAGCAGGGAGAGTACGATGCAATATTCATATTCTCAATGCTTCACCAGGTCACAAGCCAAGCTGTCAGGACCTCTCAGGCATCAGAAAACCAGCGAGAGCCGTTTCCTCCATCAAACTCCATACTCATTAAAACAGAGAAAACAGGCTTAATATGCCACAACTCAAACACTAACGCATTAGTCACCAACGACTACGGCAAAAAAACTAAAAACAGCCAGTGAAAGGTTGGAGGGGGAACACATGCCATGTGTTTCATCACCTTCCAGCTAAGAAACTCAGAGGAAACAGCAGCAGCTGTCTGCTATCATCAAAACATGGCTACCTCATTTTCCTGTCCAGAGTCTATCTTGAAATATGCTGAAACCCATCACGGCACGCTGTAAACTAATGCCTGATGCCTCTGCCGTGCTGACAGGCTTTAAATGTATTTTCATATTACCCCTCCGTTTCACAGTGGCCACGAGTGTCGGGAGGCTGGATCTGATCATTTGTCAATCCAGGTTGATGCTCGGTGGTGACTGATGTTATATGAGAAACGTGGCTCGTGTGGCGAGTGAGGGAACAAGACTGTCGGAAAACAGACAGACCATAAAACAGGGAGGCGGTCAAGAAGGTGCCTTTGAGAAGGAAATAGAAGCTAGGTGCTTTCTGACAAATATATTAAAAATGCACGTGTGGCGCACTGAAAGCGCCGATTTACCGCCGTCTCATTTATTGTGATGCTTTTGTGCGGCGACCACGAAGCTTTGAAACCGATGTGAGAAGATTAAGACTGCAGTTCCCATGTTGCCCTCTTCCACTGAATCATTCTGAATGTATTTCTCTCTCCGTCTTTGAGAGCTTTACATCGTTAGCACCAGAACAACATCGTGACGAAGCATGAAGCTCGATTACCTAGATTAGATTAAACTTCTCCAAAACCGCGTTTATATCACATTGCATGAGGAAACACACATTTCCTGACTGGCAACAGATTGAATCACAGCGACATCACACACAAAACACTGTGTAAAAACAACCTGCAGTTGATTTGCATTACAGAGACATGTGAAATCCACATTCTTGTGTATTTCTGTCGGCACTTTCAGCCGCGGCGGTGATATTTACAGACGCACAGTGGTTCAACCTATCAGCTGTCAGTGCAGTGTTGGTTTATGTTGTGTGCCAGCCGGGTAATTAATCAGGCGTCCAAACAGGCGTTAGTGGAAGGGTTGTTATTAATGACGTATTAAAGCATCAAACAATCATTTTTGATGAATGACATGTGGAGCCCACATATATCGGCTGACAGATATCGATCAGTTTCATCATATATGGTGGAAAAAAGATGCTCGGGGTGGTTAATCATCGTGAAACTCCCAGCTACTCATTTTGGTTATTAGTTTAGTCGGTTCCAGTTTTATTTTGTAGATTATATCCTCTCCTGAGTGTTTAACTCTGTGTTTTCCTTCACTCTTCGTCGGTTCGTCTACATTCCCATGTCGGTTCTGCCTTTTTATTAAGTTTTGGTCTTACGTTTGTGTCCTTTGTTGCCTGATCACTACAATTTGAGACATCATATCGTTCTCAACCCCAAAACTCTGTCATGCTCTAACTGGATGTATACGCTTTTTTTAAAATAACATTGTGGAAGAAGAAGATGTAATTGTATGTGATGCAGAGTTTTCTACATTTAAGTTAACACGAACAACAACAACAACAACAACAACACTGTGATTGGTTTTCCTGCAGGAAGCCGTCACAACACGAATCATCTCAACTTAACGTGAAGTTGTCGTCTTTGAACGCTTGAAAGGAGAATACTGCCAGAACTACGTGAAGCTATTATGATTCTGTCGTGTCTGTTTTAAAATGTTGTGACAGGTCTGATTTATACTTCCATGCATTGTGTCACTGCAGATGTAACTTGTGCCATCAAAACACTCCACAGTCTAGAAATAATGCTGCTGCTGGAGCTTTGACGCCGGCGAGCTGCAGATTTTTTTTAGATTTCTTGATGGCGACTTGTTTGTTTGCTCTGACACCGTCTCTGACCCCGGACAGAACAAACATATACCAAACTGCTATAATGCGAACAGAAAAGTTTTAAATTGACAAAATAAACTTTTCTAATGAGGAAAGTTGCTCACTGTACAAGATGTTGATCGGGAGCGGATTCAGGTCAGACGCTCGCTCGCTCTGAGGCTTTCACTGCTAATCCATGTGCGACAAACACTGTTTGGTTAGCAATATTTTAGCTACAATTAGACGGAGTTAGTCAGTATTTACATGTCAGATTGGATCTCCCAAAGCGGCTTGATGCTAAGACATCGTGCTCGCTCCAGTCCTGCTTGTGCCGTTCTTACAAGTGTCTTATGTGTTCAAACTGCCGTTGATAATCTCTGAAAATATGCTGGATTCTTTGAGTAAATCGCTGAGCTTTTCCTCCACAGATGTAAAGAAAAGCAGAAGATTATATGATTTATGTTTTCACATTTGAATGTTCACGACGCCACAGAAATAAGAGCTGTGTTAAACGGGGAACTGTGTCGTTTTACATCTGTTTATCCTATTTTCACACAGTTGTGTCCATCATATTGAGGGAAAACTATGTTCATCACACTATTAAATCATTTCCCCGGTCCTGTTCTGCAGCACCTGTGTGTGTCGACCACTGGTCACAAACAACACGATCCGATGACTAACACGTGGCCACCAGCGAGACCGAGAGCTCCTCCAGGCAGGACAGGACACAGCGGGCTGAGACTGCCGCTCGGCAGTCCATTCATCACAACTTGTCCTTCAGCACTGTTCAGTCCCGCTAGGCCTGCTGCTGCACCATGGATCAACAGAGGACATGTTTGAACAGCTGACCCAAGGCCATGAAGGTGGAACTGCTGCAGCAGAGAACCTTCGAGGTTGGCATATCAAAGGCCAAACATCAGGCGGCGAGAAAATACCTGTGATCTATGAATCGGAGAGAGTTTCTTACAACTGCACTTTCAATTCTGACTGCTTGCTCTGATTGACTACACCTCAAACTGAATCTAAAGAAGCCATATGTAAGAAGTTTGATTGAAAACATGAAAAAAATACTAAAATGATCAACAGAATGTGAAGATATATGACATCCATGTATCATGTTGCAGAGAGATCTACTAAAGGTTGCATGCTAACCAGCTCGCCCCGGTCATTCCCCTGGAGCTCTGAGCTCACAGTGTGCTCACCGCTAGCTGCACCGCTAACTGAGCTAAATAGCTAATTGAAGCTACAGTTAGGTGTTTGGTGTTTCCCACAGGTCGATCACATCGACTCAGAAAATCTGAGCAAATTTGAGCTACTAATTGTTTTTGAATTTCTGTTTTGTCAGGAAATGTTGAAAAAAACATTGTATGTTCTTTTAAACTTAACAAAACATCTGTGTACTATTACACAGTTCCAGTCATAGAGCTCATTGTATATTTATATCTATACATACTTTTCAAGGCAATCCATCAATTAGAGAAACACTGAGGGGATCGGTGAAGTCATTAGAATTGTGCTAATGCATTTAGTGTTGAAACATTTCACAGCACGCGTGATATTGTAATCTGATAGAGGCCCTAAAGGTTCAGACAGAGGATCAGCAGAGCCAGCTGGATTCATTCTCTCAGGAAAACATCAACATCTGGGCAATATTTCATGACAATCTATCTAATAGATCTGAGAGATGTCAGTGTGAACCCACCGCCAGAGCGACACACATCCATCCGTATAGAAACTAGCTTCTGAAATCAAAAGGTGGCCAACAGCCTGCAATATACCAAATAATGACACTGATGCCTTCTTGGTTTCATTGGATGGACTCCCAGAGATTCATTTAGAAACTCAAGTCATTCAAAAGGCAATTTACTTGAGATCGGCTGACATAGATTTCAGCAATGACCCATACATCAGCGCGACGTGTTTTTCGATAACAATATTGAATTCTCTCTGACTTGATAAGAGACGAGACCTCGCCTTTCGCTCCACTCCGACTCTACAGCGGCTCACACCCAGATGCTATCCGGCCAACGTCGTATAAAAAACATATACACAGGACTGTGTGTGGGTTTCCTAATTATCACGTGTGTCTTCGGGAACATTCACACCTACCGCACACACACACGCACACACAGGTCTCAGTAAGGCTTATGGCTGCTTGAAGGATAGCTAAATAGGATGCTATCATGAAGCAGCCTTGAAAAAAAGCTCATCCGGTGTGCGCTGCACATCTGTAAACACAGATATGAAGAAGTTCACAGAGCCTGTGCAACCTAAAACCTCTAAACTTGGTGTTTATTACCACACCGATGCAGCGCCGGCGACCGCTCGACAGCAGAGGCCAAATTAATGTGAAACAAAAAGAGACATTAGCGCTGCTTTTTTTTTTTTTTTTTTTTTCATAAAGAGCGAGTTCCACTTGTGCTGGAGCTGGAGAGTAATTGCTCCGCAGCGCAAGTGTGATTAATTACAGTTTGCAGCAATAAATACGTGTTTATTTAGAGCACATGTAAGGATCCGCAGAGATTACGGAAATGAAAAGAAGTTCAATTAATAGCTGTGAATATTTAAGCAGAGTTTCCTGCATCACTTTATTACAGTTGTGCAACACATCACTATAACTTCCGACTCAGCTGCTATTCCTACCCACAGTTCCATCTATTATTAAGGATGTATGAATATTACATTGTTATTTACATTATAATGTATTTTGGTTCTGCTGTCAGGCCCCTGCAGAAGTTTCCTCAGAGTCTCTCGGATGTTCAGGACCAAATTTTTGTTTGGGTGAGCTCGCTGAGATAAACTCTTGAATCTAACGATGTTCAGAGTCAGGAGGCCCCAGGTGAGTTCGGTATGGAATGGCCTTAATGCAGAAACAACACATGTCGTCTCTCGCTCTTCTCTTAAAGGCAGCTCACCCTGCCCGAGTCTTTTTTTTTCCCCCCTCATCATTACGCAGTACAGTGAATCCTCCGCCGAGCGCATTTAATTCCCAAGTGTGTTTCTTCACCCTCGGGGAGTTCTTTTGCAGGTGCTGAGAAAAAAAAAATCACAGAAAGAAGAAGAAAAAGAAGTGTCCACATGTATCATTCAGGTCTCATACAAAGATCGCCATATTTCAAAAGAGAACTCCTCAGCCGGAGTCTAGACGGGAGCGTGGAATGAAGACGTGTGGCTGCAAGAGCGCAACTGATTGAATCTCCTGACTGAGATGGATGACGGGTATCTGCAGCTTTGTATCATGATTTAGCGCTGTGACTGAGTGGGCCTTCTCACCCTGTCCTGATTGCCGTCCCCTCAGATTAAGTAAGACGGAAGCTACAGCGTCCATCCAGGACGGATTAGGCCGTCATGACTCAAGCATTTCGGGGAGGAAGTCTATATAAAAGCCCGCAGAGCGAACTGATTCTCAGGAAATGGGTTTGAGTGAAGGGTGAAGAACCAAAAGGGAACATATATTACATCAAATTCTGTTTGCTTTAAATTCCTGCTGATGGTACAGTGTGTTGTAATGAGTTTTGTTTGTAATTAGCACGTCTGACAAAACTGTTTCAGAGTCGGGAACAGTGGGGTTGCGCTCTGAAACTATGGGGGGCGTCAAATCCCACAAAATGCCAGTTTTCTACATAATTTTGCATTTATTTTTATGACTATTAAATCTCAATTCAAGCTCCACTGCCCAGCTTTTAGCACAGCTTCTCCTTTAAGGTGTGGTTGAAACCTCTTCTCAATAATCCAAGTTGAGAATTAGTTTTCCAGCTTAACTCTAAGTGTTTTATTTTGTTAACCGACAGTGAAAAAACCTCAAGGTACTCAATAACCCTGTCCTGATTGCCGTCCCCTCAGATTAAGTAAGACGGAAGCTACAGCGTCCATCCAGGACGGATTAGGCCGTCATGACTCAAGCATTTCGGGGAGGAAGTCTAAATAAAAGCCCGCAGAGCAAACTGATTCTCAGGAAATGGGTTTAAGTGAAGGGTGAAGAACCAAAAGGGAACATATATTACATAAATTTATGTTTGCTTCAAAATCCTGCTGATGGTACAGTGTGTTGTAATGAGTTTTGTTTGTAATTAGCACGTCTGACAAAATTGTTTCAGAGTCGGGAACAGTGGGGTTGCGCTCTGAAACTATGGAAGGCGTTAAATCCCACAAAATGCCAGTTTTCTACATAATTTTGCATTTATTTTTATGACTCTTAAATCTCAATTCAAGCTCCACTGCTCAGCTTTTAGCACAGCTTCTCCTTTAAGGTGTGGTCGAAACCTCTTCTCCTTAAACTAAGTTGAGAATTAGTTTTCCAGCTTAACTCTAAATGTCTTATTTTGTAAACCAACAGTGAAAAAACCTCAAGGTACTCAATGCACAATGATACAGAACTGCTGTCTTTAAGTTGACTCACAACGGGACTCAGCTCCGTTAGTCATCATCCACTCTTCAAGCCATTTCTGTCATTCAGTTGCAGGATACGCGTTATTCCCCGGAGATCCCACCTACAAAGGTTTGGAAACGAGGCTGTTTGGCCCTGAATGCGTCAGGGCTTCTGCAACACAAGCCTACAGATTCGGATGACAAACAGCGGCTGGATGTCTAAGTATCATTCAGCCACGGAGCGGACGGGAGAACCCAATGAGCTGCCGGGCTGATTGCTGACTACATTAAGTCCGTTAGGCAGCGCGTTGATGAATCCACTCGTTGAAATGCGAAGGTAATAGTCTTGACATAGCAAAGACATAACTCACCGACTGTACCTGCAAAGTCCCCAAATGACAGCAATCCCAAGTAGCAGCCCAGTCCAATATGAAAGAGGACTTTGCTTTTATTACCATCATCATTACTGTATATCATTCCTGAATGTACAGCCATTTGGTTTCATTTAAATGTAAATCTGGGCACTGAACTGCGCTGCGTTGTCACCCACGGCAGCCTGACTATGATGATTCATTCTTGGATCGGCAGGGAAAATATAAGAGCCCCTCTGCTTTCTCTGAGGGAAAATAACAGATTTGACCTTTGTCTGTTTTCATGAAAGCCCTGTACACAGCAAAATAGAAAAACCTTGATTTTTTTTTTTCCCAGAAAACAAAAGTAGCTACAGTTTTGTGCATCCTTTGTGCTCCGCTGCCTTTCTTTTCTTTTTTTCTCCTTTTTTTTGCCCAACCTGAATAACAAGAACGGAGAGGTACAATCTGTGGCGCAAGGTCAAGGGTGGACAAAAGCCTAGAGGGAGAATCAACGAGTCCACGTGTCAAATGAGAGCGCCACGACAGACGACAGACAGACGCGCCATGTGGCGATGCATACTTCAGTGAGATTTGACATGATTGTGCATCTGTGCAGCTAGAAGATGCTGTTTTTCTGCTCGTATCCGTTGAACGAGGTGACTGTCAGGGGCTCCAGCAACGCGTGAAATCTCGTGTAGACATGAGCAGCGGTTTATCCTGATCTCATACCATATTCTTGTCATCATATACGTACTGCTTTAGGACAAACTCACAGCGGAGAGCATGCTGAGTTATTGGCAAATCAATCCTTCATCAAATATCACATAATCCCCTCGCTCGTTATTTTTCTTACTCTACGCGCGACGCTCTCTTGATAAATCACAAAAAAATTAATCATCAGGTCTCAAATAAATATGCCTACGTGTCAAACGTCATCAACAAGACTTTCATCAGGCGCCAGGTTAGAAGGGATATTACATATCAGTGCACTCAGAGATCCTTTCTGCATCTCTAAGTAGGCCCTCATTAGGAGATAAATACATGGCAACAGCTGAAAACTGATCCATCAGGAAGTCACATCTAATATCGCTGCTCGGGAAGCTGGAAAACGCTCTTGGATTTCAGGACCAGTAGTGTGCAAACATGATTGAAAAAGCCTTTTAAAGGTCCCTCCTGGGCCACACGCTGCTTACTCACAGCCGCGTTACACAGGAGGAGCCCTCCTTCATGACCCCTCGCGTGAGTCTCGTCGTCGCCAACGGGGCCTGTGAACATAGCTTGTGATCCTTGAGAGCTTAAATCTCGCAGAGTGCGAGCTAGCACTGTCACGTCCGCTGCCGTGTGGTTCACGGAGTCAACCTTGTGGGGAAATGTTTCGTGTGACACCCGTTGTTACGTTTATGGCCTTCGGGACTGATGTGACGTGCGGAGAAGTGGCAACACGGAGGGCGTCGCTGGTGTTTGAGGAGCTGGAGACAGCATGAAATGTCACTTTGATTCCCGCGGACATGATGGAGGCCTTCAGGGTGCGTCGAGGGAGGAATTTTTATGCAGCAGCAGCCAGAACTTAAATTAATCGGTGGATTTATTGATTGGTCGGTTTTCAAGACAATGGATCTATTTTGAAACACTCCTCGATCAACAAGGTTTCATCTTTGAGTTTAATATTGAAGCTAAGACGAAAATATGGCAATATAAAGATGTTATCTGAGCGGCCGATGTAGCCTAATAAGACGTCTTTCTTACAGCCCGGTCTCTTAAAATGAGACTTGGCTTCTTTGCCTGACCTAAAGTTCTGGTGCGACCTCCTCTCTCATACAGGATGTGACAAATATAAAACTGGAATAACATCTAAACCCTCTGCCCGAAGAACATCCGCCTCAAAACTGTTAAATCCTTCGCCTCTTGGAGCTCTTTGGTTGTGAATCCTTCGGTAAACAATGGAGGAACATCGTGAAACAGGAGTCCTGAGTGCAGCTGACTTGTGTCTTCTTCCAGAGATTCTGGGTATCAAAGTCTTTCCGTTTCAAACGCTGCCATCTGGGGGTAGAAATGATCTAAACTGTATAAGTTAGCCAACATTTGCAAAGACTAGCTGCATATCATCTGCTTGTATGATCTTTGAATCCACAGTTTAAATAATGATTCCCAGCGCAAAGCTGACGGGATCACAAGAGAAAAGAGAAGGGGTCACCAGATTATTCAAAGGAGAGGAAAATATATTTATACTCGTCTGATTTCTCTCTAATCTTTCTGTAATTCTGGATCCATTTTAGTCGAGATGACCCCCGATGGCGCCATCAGCTAACCCTTGATGAAAAGGCCTAAAGCCTGCAGAACAAAAAGAGGTGCAGGGTTTGAACAATGTGTCCACTCTGCCTGCAGGGAAGTGATAATGAAAGATGCTATCAAGCTGCATCGTGGGAGTTGTAGGATCCAGTGTTTCTTGAGCTTGACACAAAATAGGGACTAAAAGTCGAGATATCAGCCGCTTCTGTTCTTTTTGAATCCATCTCTTGTGAATTCCCCCAAGACTTCACGGCGGTGCAATAATGAATAGCTGCGGTACCCTTTAAACTTCTCTCGGCTCATAAATACAATGTGTGCAACCTGTGATGATGGGAGGCGTCAAGAAGACAGCGCTTCATTGTAAGGAGGTCACAAGCCCCAAAACTGTTGGGAGCTGCATTGTGCTTTTCATCATCTCTGCTTAACTCTGAACATACTTTGATATTTTGCTCAACAAGACATGACACCTTTTCTCCCTTTCATGGAGATAAACTATAAACAAAACTGCCCTGAAACAACACTTTGATTTGACAGTCGCACGCAAGCTGCACGCCAAAATCTCAAAACGCCGAGCGTCTTTAATGTTTGACACGCAATTTCCTCCAGATACTCAAATAAAATATGTTGCAGACAAAATCCAGCAGAGTCAACAGTAAGATGAGGAAGCTGGAGTGTTTCTTAGTGCTGTAGTGGAGATGCTATGGCCTCAATCTATTACTGCACTCAGATCAGCTCCACACGGGGCACCATAACATGTGGCATTCAGGGGGGCGACGTTAAAATCCCATCAGATTCAGAAGCATCGCTGTGCACACTCACCTCAAGAGAATCTGAAGCGCCCTGAAACCATTACAGTCATCAGCAGGCAGAGAATGAGCAGTTTTATAAGATCGACACCGACACAATCAGATGACTCAAAAAGCATGCTCGCCTCCTAACATTTGATTTTAAATTGGGTGAGTTTCAGAGCTGAGGAGATAAAGGAGTCTCTGCGTTAGTAGTGAAAAGAAATCTCGACTCCAAAACTGAAAAATATGAAGAGATTTGTTTCTGTCTGGATGGGTTTGAAATCTGGAAATTGCTCTTTGTCCAACAGCATCCAACATTATCAAACAGACTTGGTGGAGCAGCACCACACATGTGCAACACCTGCAGGGTCTGATGGCTTTCACAAACATCCACTCTCCTGCCCCTTTCAGACAGGACTGAGGTGCGTCAGTGGCTCAGTGCTTTTCTTCATTTTGAGCCTGAATTGAACATAAACGCCTGCACACACACACACACACACACACACACACACACACCTCCACAGCAGCTCATTCTCTCCCCTGACACTGTATCCAGCTTTTCATATAAGGGGGGGGGGGGGCTCGTTTGATAATAAAGACAGACAGTCCACGGGATCAGAACAGTAACTCCCAGAGAGAGAAAACGCGTTGACATGCCTGTTGCTCAGGCGTGTCTGTACCCACAGCCCAGCTCCAGCATGCAGCGCGGTCATGATGATGGATTCATTAAAAAAAAAAAAAGACTGCGAGAAACTGAGTGAAAATTGGTGCAATTAACATCAGTGTGGGAACTTGACAGTGTCAGCTGCGGCTTGATGAATTGATATCAGACGCTCCGCTGCGCATTTGGAGGAAGAGGAAGCTTCAACAGTCGCAATAAGTCCCGGGGATGAATCAAAAAGACCAGCGATGAATAACTGAATGTGCACAGTTGTTGTTCATTAACACAACCCTTCAGAAATATCCACAATATCTGCAAACACGATAGAAAAAACGTGACAAGCGGTGCGTAACCACGAGGATGGCACAAGGAGAGCGGCTTCTGAAAACCACGCCGGGCGGAAGCGTCTCACAGCCCGGTGGTGGCGCTGAAAGTAGACATGCACGCTCACGGACACGCAGCTCTTACCTTTACAGATCACTGATACTGTGCAATAAACCAGCAGCAGGAGGCCCGCCGTGGAGAGGTAACGTCCTTTTGTCAGCGCACCCATTCCGACGCGTAGCTCTCCGCGGACACACTGCCCGGGTGTTCTCCGCTCCGGAGCTCCGCTGCCTCCTCCCGCCGCCTCCGAGCTGGACGAGCCCCGTAAACCAGGGAAGGGGACAGTTTGACGCTCTGGAAGCAGAAGAAGAAGCAGAAGAAGAAGAAGGAGAAGAAGAAGAAGTGACTGGTTTACGGGCTGGACTGTTGGTCGGAGAGGGAGAGAGAAGCATCTTCACTTCACTTTCGCGGTGCGTGTGTGCGCAGCGGGGGAGACGTGCGCTCGGAGTTTAGCCCCCCTCCCCTGCCACCACCACCAGCATCATCCCGGAGCCCTGCCCCGCGCTAACCAATGGCAGACTGAGGGAGGCGGAGAGGAGGAGAGGGTGGAGAGGAGGAGAGGGTGGAGTAGGCTGCATGTATGCCCACTCACTCAAATATCTCTTTAACTGTGATGCAGCAGGATCGTGGTTTGCTGGGAGTCACCTGTTCCCTCTTTAATCAGACACACAGCAGAGCCACACTGGCCTTAATGCTCCTGGCTGCCGAGTCCAGTTCTAACAAGTCTGTTAAAACAGTCATAATCAAAAACTACAATATCTTCAGATTCATTAGAGAGGCACAGAAAAAAGCTCAGAGTCCTGCCACTGTCACCGGAAACAAGAACAAGAACAAGAACAAGAACACGACCATTTCATCTCCATCGTCTATTATTATATATATTATTACAACCAGTCTGTGCAGCTGGTCGCCCACCATCCAGTGGTTCTGCTCGAGGTTTCTGCCTGTTAAGCGCTCGTCCAGGAGGGGAAATGTTTGGTCTCTGTAGATAAATTCATGAAAGAGTATAAGGGCTCAATTAGGAAAGTGTCACGAGATGACGTTTGTTTGGAACTGGTGCTGTTACAATAAAGATTTATGGGTTGCAAATCTGAGTTTGTAGCCCTGAAATTCAGAAATCTGTCAGCATTTTTGCACATCCGGCTCCCTCATCTCAAAGTGTTTTGATTACTCTTCGATTTATATGCCTGAAATAACGTCTGTTGTTACCACAGGCTGAAGATATTCACATGTTTTGTTCTCCAACATAAAATACATCATTAAATGTTCCGCAGTTTAAATATAAGCGGTTAGCGGTTGCTAACGAGTGTCTGAATGAGACTACAGAGGTCGTCGCGGACATTAACAGAGACTCATCTACTCACTAGTCCGTCTTTACAGGCCCACTTTAGTTACACATCATTCTATCTCTGACTTTACAACTTGATCAGTTTATAGTAAGACTGTTAGTGGTGGTGATGTTTAAGTCATGTGACCGTGACGTCGTCTGTTTGTAGGCTAACATTAGCTTTTTACTGCTACGCATTTAATTTACACAAGCGGTGTTCAACTGTGAGGATTATCTTGATGAACAAAACGTGTCAGTATCATAAACCGTAAGCTTTTTGTGGACAGAACCAGAGCGATGCTAACATCTTGTTAGCCTACAAAAATATGTCATCGCTTCACCTCCATATCGCATCATGGCAGAGGAAGAGGAACAATGAGATCACATGAGTAGAAGAGCTCCAGCTAAACCTCAAATAGCGGAAAACATGATGGACATTAAAGGGATATTCCGGTGTAAGTTTAATCCATGGTCTAAATCAGTGTGAAACTGTGTTAGACTCCCTCTCAAGAGATCAAGTTAGCAGACCGCTAATTTACGGAGTTTTATCAACCTCAGAAACGACCGAACGACAACAATACACTGCAGTAAATGGATCCAAATATAAACCGCCACCAAAAAGCCACAAAAAATCCTCAGAACAGCACCAAACTTCAGCAACAGTACAAATAGGGTCTCAGCACATAGTCCGGGGCATCTAACCTCCGCTAGCTTAGCTGGATTTCTACTGAAAAGCTGACTAAATTTACCACTCTTCTGCAGCAGCTTCCTGTTGATGGGAAGTCCTGACGAGTCGATTACCGAGTGCAGTAGAGTTCCGCGGCTCATGGATGAAAATGTATGATTATGACTCCATGGAAAAGCAATCAAAGTTCATATGTGTCTTACCTGCCAGTTTATAACAGTTATAATCGAAAGAGGACAGGGAAAAGAACGGAATTGAGCATTTCTAACCGCACTCGGTAATCGTCGCGTCGGGACTTCCCCGACCCGGAAGCTGATGGAGGAGAGTTGAAATCTGTTTTTAGCTTCACAATAGAAATCCAGCTAAGCTAGCGGAGGTTAGATGCCCCGGACTATGTGCTGAGACCCTATTTGTACTGTTGCTGAAGTTTGGTGCTGTTCTGAGCATTATTTGTGGCTTTTTGGTGGCGGTTTATATTTGGATCCATTTACTGCAGTGTATTGTTGTCGTGCGGTCGTTTCTGAGGTTGATAAAACTCCGTAAATTAGCGGTCTGCTAACTTGATCTCTCGAGAGGGAGTCTAACACAGCTTCACGGTGATTTAGACCATGGATTAAATTTACACCGGAATATCCCTTTGATATTTGTTTCATGTAATAATGTAGATATTCAGGGTACACTTCCAGCTACGTACGTGGTTAAAACCAATCATAACCACGTGTTTTGTCCAACATGTGTCAAGATTTTATTAAGAGTTTGTCCTTCCTTAAAAATAACTTTAAATAAACACTTTCAAAAAGCCGCCGCTTTACATTCCACTTGATAATCTTCGCTCTGCTGTCAACATTTCCCTGCGACTCTGCTGCTGATGTGTGGAACATCTCTGGCAAGTTTCCCCTCCATCACACGGAGATGAGGGTGTTTCGTCGGGAAGTTCTTGACCTCATTCTGAGTCGAAAACATATTCTGCATTCAATTATGGTTTTTTTTCGCTCTCGCCTGACAAAGATGTGACGCTCTGTAATCACGATGACTGTATGGATCGGCTTTAAAATTTTGAACTTATGGTCACGAATAAAATTAGATGCAGAGGCAAGAGAGGGTCACTCATAGTCGAGTCTGTAGGTGTTTCTATGACGATACGTAGATCATTTACAATTAAATCTCACGACATGCTTACCTTTTTCTGAAGTGCCTAGAAATATATTTTCTTGCATTTCCATGCAGATGTCTTAATAAACCTGATGCACTGGATACTTGTTTCATCCTTGACTGTTCTGTCACACACTCACATGTTCAGATTGAAGTCATTGTGGCCGAAGGATTGTATTTAGCCTTGGATTCATTTTTTTTTTAAGGACTGAATAACTCCGCCGTGCCTCAGATGTGCCCTCATCATTGTTACTACTCAAACACATTCCAGTGCAACTCTGACATCAACGCAACCTGAAGTTTTGAAAGAATTTGCTAGCTATCACCAACATACCAGTAGAATCAGCCTCCTGCTGAAACAACGACAGTAACAACAGGAATCAAGATCTAACTGCTCCTCAAGCTTAGTTCCATATAAATGCAGGATAATTTGTTGTTTTGTTGTTAGCGAAAAACAATATTGACCCTGGAAAAGTCACGTGAGATCTCGCGTGGATAGTTGTTGCTGGAAGACAGTAGTTCCACCTTAACTGTCCTCCAGGTTACGTCACATTCTGAGATCGACACTTCTCCACTGGCAGGACGGCGGCGAGCAGAACAAGCTACTGCTAACGTGAGTTGTTCAAAAACCTTCTTTTTAGTAAACTCTGTGTACACAAACAATGTTCTCAATGCTCGTGTTCATGTGTAGAGACCCTGGTGATACTACCAGCAAAGTTTCATGTTGTGTCGAGTCTTCTTAGTGTTTTAAAAATAGAGATTTTGATGCTATCGTAAAAGTGCCCGTAGCACTCCCATTGAAAATGAGTTTCACACGAAAATGAAAATACGGTAAATCTTAAAAGTGCCTCTTTCATCATAATTATGCTTTTGCACGAAGGTTTGACTCGGTACATTCACAAAAAAAGCCCAGGTTGCATTTTGGCGAGAGTTTCACTTGAAGTTTCTAACTAGTTTGTGAGAGAAATTGCTCAAAGTTGTTGGTTTATGTTTTGTGGTTTTATTAGACAGGACAGCAGAGCGAAGACAGGCGGCTGTGGCTCAGCGGGTAGAGCCAGCGTCTTGTTATCCAAAGGTTGTTGGTTCGATTCCCCTGGTCTGCATGTCGAAGTGTCCTTGGGTATGATACTGAACCCCAAACTGCACCTGTTGCTGGTCGGCTCCCCGCCATCAGTGTGAGAATTACTGTAAGTCACTTTGCTTAATGCCCTAAAATGTAAATGAAATGCTCGTCAGGTTTAAGACAACTAACCATCTTTAATCCAGGCTGCGGTGGGTAAATCTCCTGCTAATAATTAATGTAAAAAACATGGAACTGAAATATTATTCTTATATTGCAGGGCTGAACTAGTAAACTCTGGTAGAACAGTGTCATGAATGAATAAATATCCATACAATAACACAAATATACTGTGAATTTACATGTTTAATGTGAAATAACATGAAAAATCTGTAACTGTGAATACAATATAATGTTTTTTTCCACATAACAATACTGTTACATCCAAGTTTAATGCTGTACTTTGAATTTTATTACTTTGTATTACTTTTGTAATTGTATTACTTAGAATTGTCACATTCTAAATGTATCTATCTAAAATTCAAAGTACAGCATTAAACTAAGATCTAACAGGTGTTTTATGTGGGAAACAAATTGACATAAAAATGTCAATTTTATTCACAGTTACAGATTTTTCACATTATTTCACATTAGACATGTATAATCACAGTCTATGTGTGTAATTGTAATCACAGTTAACTTTTTCTGCCCTTAAATATCAGAATAATACTTCAGTTCCATGTTTTCTACATTAATTATTAGCAGAAGATTTACCCACCTCACCTTAGATTAAGGTTAACAGTCGTCTTAAACCTTTCAAGCATCGTTCCCAATGGTCAGAGACTTTCTCAATATTTCTAATATTTATATATAATATATATAATATAAGAGCGTCACAGTGCCACCTCTGCCTTTGCTAACCATTTTTATAACATCCTTGTTCTGGACTGAGCACTTGTGACGGGGCAACAATGGATGTGAAAGGTGCACTTAAGGACGGCAGTTGAAATGATTCACCTCTCGTAGCTTTTTTATTTAAAATGATTTGGGAGAGCAATCGGCGTGAGAGCCTCCAGCCATGCGAATAAAAACAAAGTGGGCAGTCCTTTTGTTTTCCACGGACGGCGAGAGCTGAGAGAACGGTACACAACGAGTTCAACTGTCCTCGACTGGAGAGCAGCAGGAGGATTACTATGCAGATGAGTTTGCGTTGTGCTGTAGTTCCACCGCTGAGGCCGACACGTCTCCTAAAAGTTGCATCATAGAGGACTTTATTTAACATATATATATAAAATATAGAAAAATACTTTCCAGATGTTTAAAAGGTCCCATAATACAGAACAAACGAACTACTTCACCCCAAGAAACATTGCTAGCATAATAAATGTGAAAAAAAACATGTTTTGAAAACAAAATGTGAGGTTCTGGGTGTGAAAGTCCCATTTTATATTCTAAAAAACAGACGGTAGGTCTAGTTTTCAGAATATAAAATGGGATTTGAGATTGTAAAACAGAGAAATATGCTCTGGATAAAGATTTTCTTAAAAGTCAACAGGGTCAACAACTTCTGGAACTGGAAATGTGTATCTATGCATGGCAAATAGTTACCAAAAACATTCACAATGTACACCTGTAATATCTGCTTCAGCTAGTTATAACTTTTATGTTTTTGAATGAAACTATAAATGTGTGACTTGTTTTTAAAGATTGTTTGGACTTCACAGGATATAATACAGATTTCTTTTTAAACATTTTAAGGGTTGAAAAGACAGAATTAATTAATTTTGTCTGGAAAAAAGGAGAAACATTTAATTTCCAATGAAAATTATGAAATGGGACCAAGTAACTTATTAACTCAAGTAAGTAAAATGTAGAATTTCAGTATCAGTTAGTTAAAGTGAAACTCTAACCAAAAAGCAACCAAGGCTTTTTTTGTGATTGAATATGAGTCAAACCTTTGTGTAAAAGCATAATTAAGAAGAAAGAGGCACTTTTAAGATTTACCGTAGTTTCATTAGCACCTCCGGTGCACCGCCGTCATGGCAGACAAAAAGTGTTGATCCCTGAGTGCGACCTAACAGGAAGGAGAGTAATGGTGGACCGCTCCTCAAGCCTTCCTGTTAGGTGTCGTGTTTTAAAAATAGCGACTTTGATGCTAGCATAAAAGTGCCCTCGCACTCCATTGTAAATTAGCTTGCCCAAAAACGAAACTACGGTAAATCTTAAAAGTGCCTCTTTCGTCGTAATTATGCTTTTACACGAAGGTTTGACTCATATTCAATCACAAATAAAGCCTCGGTTGATTTTTGGTGAGAGTTTCACTTTAAAAGTTTCACTTTAAATGGTCCAATAAACAACATATCTTACGCACATGTAGAACTTTTCCCCGAGATGTTAAAATTATCAATAATTTTTTCATAAACTGCAGTGTCACATTTATAATAATTACAATGTTAGAGCAAACCTGTAGATTATATTTTGAGTATTGCATTTGAACGTTACGTAAAGTTACGTAAGTGTACATGCATCAGGAACTTTCTTCAGACGCGAGATGTTTCTCTCATCTGCTGCTCGTGGACATTTTCACTACACAACCTGCAGACAGCAGTGCAGCATGTAAAGCTGCTCTGGTTTAACACCTAAATGCATGACTCATACTCACCATCTAACATTAGTTTACATAATTTTATCACCGGTTTAATTATCTGATGCAATATTTCCATCACACTCAACATAAACAAACCAAACAGGAGAGGCAGTATTAAAGCTTACAGTCAGTGTTGTGACCTGACTGGATGGTGCTGCAGCCGCCTCTCTGGTGTCTGCCTCCACCTCCGGCTCTCCTTCCTGTATTGATCGAAAAGGAAAAACGCTACCTTTAAAAGTACATATCGCTTGTTTCTCTCTGCGCCAACATTTCCCCAATTTAATGGTCACATCCTGGTGCATGACATGATACACAAAGGTTGTCTCTAACAATATCATCCATCAGAACTCATTACAGATAGACATGGATGAAGTGGTTCCGATTTCCCAGAGGCACGCAAAGCTTTAGCTTTGTCTTAAACAAAATCAAGAACACAGTTTTTTGGGGAGTTTCATCATCTAATCCCTCTGTTCCCCCCCGACAGCCTCCCCCTCATCTGAGGCTGATCCCCCTGCCGCCCTCACACACCATCAGACTGCTGCATGGAGAAAATAAAGTTTGCAGTCAGTACTTAAGCTAAACTAGACACGAGGTTAACTTGTGCATTATACTACAATATATTATCTTTAGGTGCAGTGTAGCTGAGTATGCACAGTAGCACAGGTGATAGTTTGATTCAAAATAACTACTTAAAGTGAAACTCTCACCAAAAAGCAACCAAGGCTTTATTTGTGATTGAAAATGAGTCACACCTTCGTGTAAATGCATAATTACGAAGAAAGAGGCACTTTTAAGATTTACCGTAGTTTCGTTTTCGGGGCAAGCTAATTTTCAATGGAGTGCAGGGGCACTCTGACAATAGCATCAAAATCTCTATTTTTAAAACACTAAGAAAGCTCGACACAACATGAAACTTTGCTCATAGTATCACCAGAACATTGAGCATTGAGAACATTGTTTGTGTACACAGAGTTTACTAAAAAGAAAGTTTTGGACAACTCACATTAGCAGCAGCACCTCCGGCGTGCTGTCGTCATGGCAGACAAAAAGTATTGATCCCCGAGTGCGACCTAACAGGCACCATTACTCTCCATCCTGTTAGGTCCTACACGGGGATTGAACTTTTTGTCTGCCATGACAGCGGCGCGCCAGAGATCCAGCTCCAACGGTGGCAGAAGGTTCAGAGCCCAACTCGGCAGCAGAGAGAGCGGTATGGACTCCAAGCAAACTAAAAACCCTGTTTGGAAATACCTCAGATTTTGGTCAGTAGACGGCAAAAATGAGGAGCATCGAGATAAAGTTGTATGCAAGCTGCGTAAGCTACAGTTAGCTTACCATTCCACCACTAGCAACATGCGGGCAAATCTCGAAAATGTGCACCCAAATGAACATGCCATGATGTCTGGAACTCCAACTGAACAGCCACGTCTCGACTATATATTTTTCACCGCCGGCCACAAGCTCTTTGTCTGCAGCACGACAAGAGGCATGCTCAAAGAAACTTGCTTCGTTCGTATGCAAGGACATGAGGCCGATCAGTATCGTTGATGCCGCGGGCTTCAGAGAGTTTTGTCAAGAATTGGAACCGAGGTATCATATCCCGAAAATATCTATACAAGTAGTTATGTCTCGTTGTATTAGTTTGTCCTCCTGTTATTGACATAATGCGCAAATAGAGATATTCAAATGGTTCTAAAGTATGTGTTTTTTAGAGCGAATATTCAAACGTCATTTTGGAGCAATTTTGACAGTCCCTACAGAATACATCCTCTTACTGCTGCTAACTGTAGCTACCATTAGTCAGTTAGCTCAGTTAGCAGTGCATCTAGCAGTCCAGACCAGGAGCTCAGATCACAGGGGATGTGCTGGTGTTCACACCGCTAGCACAGCAGCTTTTGGCTAGGGCTAGCTGGTTAGCATGCTAACATCAGGAGATGTCTCTACAACATCGCACCAAGACATCATAACGTTATAGCTGTTATTTCTTCACTTTTTGTTGATAATCTTAGTTAACTCTTTTGGATGTTTTCTTCAAAAATTCGCACATGTTGCTCCCTTAAGGCCGACTGCAACTGAAAGCAGCAGAGCGGATCCAAGAAACAGCTCCCAATGAAACCAGAACCGACAGTCGAGTTCGGCAGTGGAGTTCACACTGAAGAAGAAGAAGCGACGAAAATAATCTGGGTCTAGTCAAAATCAGTTTCCTGCTCCGGTTTATTCAGAAATTCTGATTTATTAAATTGTGCTAAAACATGGTGCTTATCTTCACAAAAAGCCGCTGGAATTAATGACACTGCTGTTGTAGTTTTTGCTCTGAATATATCAGACTTGTCGTAGCTGTAAAATGTGAAACGGCCAGGCTACTATAAAGAGATTACTAATGAACCGGGCTGCTGAAATTGAATTTTTGTGCTTATAGGAATGAACAAAACCACTTTACTGTATTTGGGCCAGTGGCCAGAACATCAACAAGCCCCGAGGGGTCTGAGGAGGGAAGCTTTACCAAAAAACCTATCTTTTATATTCATTAAGGGTCTTCCAGAGCGTGCACAGCGCCCTGGGTAGGAAATAAGTGAGCTGTAACAGGAAGGGAGCACAGACAGTTTAGAGACAGTGGAACACTTGAATATTAATTAACAGGCAGAGAGAACTAACGGCACATTCAGTGAATCTGCAGCAGGTGTGGTCCAACAGGTAGGACCGGTGTTGTCGCATGTTTTAACCCGATTAATACAAGTTAGTGATACAACACACCAACCACTCTGAGAGCAGGATCGGACCAAGATCAACATCCTCACTTTCCCCTCAGGGCTTCCGTACGTAAACCCTGACCCTTGTTTTCAACCCTTCGAGAACTTCATGATGGCGTTTATGTAAACAGATGCAACCAGACGCTGACAACTACTGCTGGAAAATAGTCCTAATTTCATGTTCTTCTATCGCTGCACACCAAAAACAGAAGGAGGACGAGTCGACAGGGAGGTGAAGGGAAGGTCAGCTGTTGCGTCGCACCTCTGCTGCTGATTTTAAGTGATTGTTGTAACTTTTCTGATAAATGAACAGTCTGTAACGACGTGTTTGGTTCTGTTTTTAGTTTCGAGCAAAGTGCTCCAGGTCCTGTGGATTTTTGTTGCGTTCCCTCACTTTTTTCGCTTCGCCTGACCCGTCAGAACAGCATCCCATCCATGTCCAGGACATTCTGATTTACATCTGAGGCACTGAACATAACTAAATGCATGAAGAAACCAGAGACACGAACACCACGGGTCTCTTGATTCTCTGTTTGCCCACCACAGGAACATCTGAAATAAAGACACTTCCATTAGCTTGCATGCAGGGACCTTTCAATTATTCCTGGAAGGTGCACTCTATTTGCAGAATAGTGCTACTCTTGGCATGTAGCGCTCGAAGTGTGCTCTTCCAAGCACAGGATGAATGACACTACTTACTGTATTCTTATTACCGCCTGCTGCCTCTTTTGGCGGCGGGGGTACGGAGGGATGCCATTTATCATGCTCGACGTGTGGCCGGGTTTTTATCAAACACATTTTCTCCTACAGGGAGTTCACAGTGCACATCTTTGATGCATTTTTAAATTTATTGGACACCTTTTATTGATATATTTTGCTTTCGGTGAGCAAGCTATCCCTGAAAACTTCCCGCATAGGAGTCACTGTCCTCGTCACTGCGGTGTCAAAAAGTATTGAGTGGCTGGTATTACTGAACATCCTGTGGGGATAAACCTTAATTTCTTCAAGGGAACATGCTGAAAATCCATAAACAAACCGGCAGCGAGAGTGTTTGATAGCTGGACTGCCTGAAGGCTTTGTCTATGGGAAGATTACTGTAGGTAGCCCCAGGAGGTTCTGTAACAGATGAGGTGACTCCTGGATGCATGCAGATGTGACACGTGCTATGCTTATGGATTTTCAATGAGAGGTAGAGCGTGCAAATACTGGGCTGAGGAGCCGAGGTAGCTAACAGGGGCATTATCGTGCATGATTTCCCTTTAAAGACCTGTAAAACAAAGAGTGTTTAGTCTGTGAAGCGCTCTGATTTCATCAAGCGGAAAATTACCGAGCATCCATTCAGCATTAAAGGTTAGTACACCCAAAAATAAAGAGATTCAGTCAGTATCTATGATGAATAAGGGAGAGTTGGTTTGGGGGCTTTGCAGTAAAACAGCGTTGCACGATTCTCCTGAACATCTGAAGAAGGTGGAGAAATAATAGTCGATAAAAACAAACTATAGCTCCATCCAGCTCATCCAGGGTTTATCTCCAGAAGCCCCTGGATTCCAAAATTGATTAGATAAGAGTTGGTCAAGCTCAAACCTGAGACGAGGTGGATGCTAACGCTTTAATCTGAGTAACTGGAGCTAGCTACAGTGATGACTTGAGGTGTAAATAACATCTTTTTAATTCAATTTGGGATCTCACAGCCTCCAAAGACTTGGATGAAGCTGCATGAGCTGTATGAAGCCATTTCACATTTTCTTTTCTCTTTTTTTCGCTGTTTTTTCATGTTTGAAGACAACTTCAGTTGTTTGGGAGAACACT